>NW_022145605.1:22411584-23100200 GCF_000002235.5 Strongylocentrotus purpuratus | reverse complement strand
TTAATCCTTGTCTGAATGAAGATTCCACCCTTCCACAAAGCGTGAAAAATTTCACGTTTCATTAAATTATTATAGAAAGCAGACGATTCATGTAGTAGTTTCTTGACTCTTATCCTTTTTGTCTGAATTCAGTTTCCCCCAATCGCGCAAAGCGCGGAAGCTTTGACGTTTTATTAAACTATTAGAGATAGAAGACGATTCGTCGTAACGTTCTCGAGACTCTTAATCCTTGTCTGAATGAAGTTTCCCCCTCCCCGCGCGTAGCGCGAAAGCTTTAGCGTTTCATATACATATTAGAAAAAAAGGACGATTCGTTGTACCGTTCTTGACTCCTAATCCTTGTCTGAATTCAGTTTTTCCCCCGCCCGCGCTTGCGGAAGTTTTGACGTTTTCTTTTTGGCGTTTCATCACAATATAGAGAAAGTAGACGATTCGTCGTACCGTTCTCGACTCTTAATTCTTATCTAATAATGTTCCGCGCGAAGCGCGAAAGCTTTGACGTTTCATTAACATTTTAGAGAAAAGGACGATTCGTTGTACCGTTCTTGACTCTAATCCTTGTTTGAATTTAGTTTACCCGAAACTTTTAAACCTCTGATTTCTTTAGCTGATATTATAGGAAAGTCAAACTTCTAGAAAGTACAAGTATTATAGTTGTAGTCTCTCTCGATGTCGTCACAGTTAGTAGGGGAAAAAAAATTGTCGGCCAACCGACATTATACATCTCGCCGACTTCAAATTCCTGCATTTATATAGTACCCGAGGATCGAGCAAGAATACCGACACGGCTGACCCGACACAGCAATTTATTTATGCGTGTCTTTCTTGCTCCCTCGACGAGACGACTCCACCCAACAACCCCCCCTCCCCCTCTCTCAGGCTCTTACCTCCCCTTGTTTCCTTTTTCTCTTTTTTTCTTCCTTTTCTCCTTTTCTTTCTTTCTCTTTTCTTTTCTTTCCTCTCTTCCCTCTTTTTCTTTTTTTTCTCTCTCTTTCCTTTCCTCTCCTTTTTTCCTTTCTTTTCCTTTCTTTCCTTTCTTTTCCTTTTCTTTCTTTCTTTTCTTTCCCTTTCCCTCTCTTTTTTCCCCTCCCCCTTTCTTTGTTTTCCGACGGCAGCGCAATTTCGCACCCCCCCCACCCCCACCCCCCCCCTTTGGCGACGCCCCTGGCCGCAGTCAGCTCAAATTAAGCTAGTAGGGTCTACTCAGCTAGTTTAGTAGAGTCTAGGGCTAATTGGCCCTCCCCTGAGTAAAGGATAGGGCTTAGCCTTGCTATAGCCTAGGGGGGCAACAAGTTGAGTGAAAAATAGGGTCTTGAGAACGGGTCATGGCAAGAGTTCCATATAGAGTCTAGTCCTAGTAGGCCTACTCCTAGATCTAGATCTCCCCCCCCCCCCACCCCCCCCCCCCCCCCCCCCCCCCCCCCCCGCTGAAAAAATTAACGACTGATAGAATCTACTTAGTTAGACTAGACCTATGTCTAGACTATGATAGAATTTTAAATTACTGGAAGTCCACCTGAGTCCGCGTTGCCCTAACCCTAACGCTAGGACAGAAATACTGGACGAAATAGCTTTAACATTAATGGATACAACATTAAATATTACATAACACATTGTGTTATTCTTCAAGTTCAACATCCAAAAAAATCAAATAAATTATTATCAAGTTCTTTTCTCATGTTTTAGTAGGGGGTATAAATATGGAACTCTTGTCTGGGTCAGAATTCGACCATCATGTCATGAATTGACCGCGCTTGTTGCGTGTGTACATGTATGTGTCTATGAGCGCGCTCAGCGGCTATGTACAGCGCTCATGCATTGGCTGTTCTGGGCAAAAATCCGGCCCGCACTGTTCGGATGCCATATGGTTTGGGAACTGGGAGTTTGCCGCATAGCGGCAAGAGAGAAGGGGGGAAATAATTTTGTAACCCTTGAGAGCGGCAACCGGCCCGGCCTGGCCGAGCGGCCCTCATTAAAAAATTGGCTCTGAAAAAGGGGGTCTTTGTAGCGGCACATACCCGTGTCACCAATATATGCGAGTACATTGGGATTTATCAATCGAATCATGTATTTTGGAGGTGGAAAACTTTCAATTGACGTCAAAGAATTTGAAATTAGGTATTACATAAAGGTAATAATTGAGTTCAAACCCATATAAATTATCATTTGTTCATTTTGGGGGATTTTGTATCATATAGTAATGGTGACATTCATGGATTTTGAATGCCAATATGCCAGGCGCGGTAAAAAAAAAAATTGTTGCCAATTTGAATGAAATGTAAAAATCCATGTCAAAATTATTAATTGTCACTGTGTGTCAAAATAGAATAGTCAAAGTGGATGATTGATATGATCAGTCTTGCTTCGATATTTAATATAATATCTTGTGCATCTTTCTGGTCTTAGCGGTAATTTTGACATTGGAATCATTGCAAGGTCAAACTTTTTTGTTTTGCATTGTTGTGGGTCAACCTAGATACACGCACCCGCTATTGCTTGCACCTACATGTACAAAGCATGAAGCCTTAATTCCTATTCACTGTCGAAGCCTATGTAACGACCCCGGTCCCGGCTTGTACATTTCGATAGCAACCGCTCAAACAAATGCTTAACGCAGGGCAATCAAGTGCTGTTGGATTATATGCGAATGTGTACTGTGCGCGTGCGTGGCCACGCACTGCGCATTCCAACTTCGACAGCGAATATAGAACCATATGTCAAAAAATGCTGATTACAACGATTTACCCTAGACCTCTATAACAAAACAAATTTCTGTTTATTTGTGTTGTTGGCATAGGGTTCTGCGTTGAACTGCTCGCGAAACACCCAACGATGAACATGCAGTATCTGCAGAAACTTTGCATGCTTTTTGGGTTGTCAAAATAATTTTCCTGATTTTTTCATTGGATTGTAGACCATGCAAGACTGGATCTATGACAATTCCATTGAGAAACAAAAATAAGACAGGGAAATTAAGTTCTAGAGGAAGCTTTGTAGGTGCACCGCTATCGCAAGAGATAGCGGGTGCGTGTATCTACATTGTAGGGTCAAACAGTCTTTTTTAACACAATTTTTCTGACACAATATGAAAAATATGTACATGTTTTTATTTTCCTGCAGCAACTACTTGCCCAAGAAGACGAGCGATGTGAGGAGTCGCGGTTGCAGGGCTAGGGCTTTTTTTTTCAAGCATCAAGATCAAGGAAAGAGTCACTGGTAAGTTTCACTGGGTATTCAAAATTTTGTATCCAAGACCAATTCGAGAGATCGACAAGAGCTGTAAGATATTCTCCGATAGCGGCGCTATATTACTTTGGTTGTGCTGCCTACTTCCAGGACAGGCACGAGTGAATAGCTTTCCTATTGAAATCAGCCAAAATCATGATGCGTCATTATAACGAACGGTTCTAAAACGCTATCGAAAAGTGATTTAAACATTGATTTAAATCAGTTTAAATAAGTGTTTTTGTGAGTATGGGGTTCCGTTGCGGATGAAATGATCAAATTAGCCGGCAAAAATTGAATTCTGTAGGATTTCGGCGTAAAAGACCGGAAGTAGGTAGCACAACCTGAAGCTGGACCCGCTGAGCCAACAGCGCACGTCAACCAATCAGAAACAAGCATTTAATTCATTTAATTTAACGCCCTCTAGCGGCCAAATAGTTATTGTCAATCCCCAATTTCATCATTCCCAATTAGGCCACTTGTGGTGATGGTGACATACACTAAAATAGATAATGGACCCCTTTTTGGAACTTGATACTTCCCTTACTGGAATGTAATCCCTTCTTCCATAGCGGTGTAACCCTACTAAATTTGATGAATACCATCTGTAGTTTTTCCTATTAAATGCTGTTATAATTCTTGGTTTATATAGGCCTTGTCTTCATTTTCTATTTTTCTCTAACCCTTTTAGACATGCTGACCAGAAGAAGACATTGTGGTGTTGGAAAACCCAACCCCCTTGAGGTAGCAGCACAATACACAGAGAAAGAAAAGGACCCTCCTCACTTCATTGTCAAGCTGTTTGAGAACAAAGGTAAGCAACATCATTTTTTAATTCATAATTAAGTTTCATGGGGCTGCTACAAGTTTAGGTCGTATACTGTCCAACAATATTTGATTGATGTCACAGCAGAAACATAACTTAACAACATAATTTGCATATTTTGCACATTCATTTCAACTCAAGTTCTTTTGTTTTATGCCTCCGACATGAAGTGGTGCCGGAGGCATTCTGTTTTTAGGTTATCCGTCTGTCCGTCCATATTTCTTCTTACCACGATAACATAAAGGGATGTACATGTATACCTGGTGTTCTAGAAGGCGCTGTTCGATGGCATGTTGTGCGCCGCCAATTTTATCCCGAAGATTGACCAGGCATATTTACATACATCATTTTTTTACTGTTTGGAACATGGCATTGTGTAAACACCGGTATGATCGAATAACATATATTGGTGTCAATGGCAACTCACACCGTCTGTCCGAGTACACATTGTCAAGATATTCTGACAAAATTAATTGTACTGATCAAATTGGCACTGTGATTTTTGGAAACATATAAATTCCTGCCATTTCCATCTCAACATAAAAGAAATAGAATAGTGAATCTGGCATAAAAAATCAGACACACTTCCTGGATACTTTTTGTAATCCTTACTTCCTCAAACTCTACAATGTACAGAACCTGCAAACCCAACTCTTGGAGGGTGTCCAAAATGAAAACAGTGAGAAACAAAACAAATTGAGTTGAGCTGGACATCCTTATTTACTACATATAGAGTATATAGGGACAATGTCTAGATGTGCGCCTGAAAGTAAATTGCACGAAATAAATTGCAAATCAATATTTTGTTGAAGATGACTTTCAGCTGTGACGTCAACAATCAACTATCGTTGTTTAGAGGTACCATAATGTTGGTGTAATGATGTCTTACTGTAATTTTTCTTACAGGAAGAGGGATAGTGGCACAAAGAGACATCTCAAAAGGGGAGTTTTTGTTGGAGTACCCAGGCCAACTTATATCTGCCCAAGAAGGCAACCAACGTGAGGAGGAGGAATCATCTGGTTTTCGTTTTTTTTTTAAGCATCAAGGACAAAGCTACTGGTAAGTTTGCACGTTTTATTCCTATTAGGAGATTATGAAACGGGCACTGTCCATCCGTATGTGTACTACCTATTACTTTTGGATGGTTCGTCCTATCATTACCAAATTTGAATGGTAGATGCATTAGCTAGGGAGGCCTATACATTTTAGTGTGGTCAAAGGTCACTCAGACTTTGTGTACAAAATGTTAAATTTGTACATAAGATGTTAAATCTACATATTACTTTTGGATGGTTCATCCCATCCTCACTAAAGCTGGATTTGGGGGTCATGCGGTCAAAGGTCATAGGGCAATAAATAGCTTGTGGTCGTGTTATCTCAAGAACCGATTGACGGATTCTCACCAAACTTGGCCCATGTATGTACCTTAAGGGGCCAATGATGAACTAATTCGATTTTTGGGTTATGAGGTCAAAGGTCACAGGGCTCATTATATATGCAATAAGAGCTTGTGATCACGTTATGTAATTGGGCTTAATATGTAAATCGCGCAATAGTGGAGGCATCATTTTCGACTGCGCGCAGTCGAACATCCATCTAGTTGAATGACATACAATATTGTACACTTTTCTTTGGAATACAGTCTTGATGCAACTGATGAGTGTGCTTTTGGGGATAGACTCGGCCGCCTCGTGAATCATGGACAAGGGAGGGAGGAGAACGCCCGAATGAAGATACTAGATATGAAGTCACATCCACACATGTGGATAATTGCTACAAAGAACATATCTAAAGGGACCGAAGTTCTGTACAATTATGGAGTTCGAGAACTGCCGTGGAAGAAAAAGGTAAAATTAATTTTGATAAATTTAGAGTATGATGGAAATTACAAGATTATTATCAGATGTGATAAAAGTCAAATTTTACCTTTTCATGTTTTTGCTTGTAACCCATGATAGACAAAGCAATACAAGTCATGTATGTGAGATTCAATTCTTTACCTCTGTACATTACCCATAATACTAAAAATTGCCCCATGTGATATAGCTAAACTGATTACATTTTGGACAAGTTTCTACTCATTATTTGGCTTTATTCATCTAATTTCTAATTATTTTTCCCCTCAGCATTTCAGAGGACAAGTTCAAAGGGAAGAAGAAGAAGGAGAGACACAAGTCCACCAACAGGAAAGAGGGACTCTAGGACAACAACAAGAAGGAGAGATGCAGGTTCACCAGCAAGAAGGACAGACACAAGGACATGAACAAGAAAGAGGGACTCTAGGGCACCAACAAGGAGAAGACATACATGTCCACCAACAAGGAGAGACACAGGTCCACCAACAAGGAGAGACAGAGGACCACCAACAAGAACGAGGAACACAAATCCACCAACAAGGAGGAGATACACATGTCCACCAACAAGAAGGAGAGACAGAGGGCCACCTACATGAAAGAGAGACTCTAGGACACCAACAAGGAGAGACACAGGTCCACCACAAGGAGAGACAGAGGACCACCAACAAGAGAGGAACACAAATCCACCAACAAGGAGAGATACACATGTCCACCAACAAGAAGGAGAGACAGAGGGCCACCTACATGAAAGAGAGACTCTAGGACACCAACAAGAAGGAGAGATGGAGGTCCACCAACAAGAAGGAGAGACAGAGGGCCACCTACATGAAAGAGAGACTCTAGGACACCAACAAGAAGGAGAGATGGAGGTCCACCAACAAGAAGGAGAGACAGAGGGCCACCTACATGAAAGAGAGACTCTAGGACACCAACAAGAGGAGAGATGGAGGTCCAAACAAGAAGGAGAGACAGAGGGCCACCTACATGAAAGAGAGACTCTAGGACACCAACAAGGAGGAGAGATGGAGGTCCACCAACAAGAAGGAGAGACAGAGGGCCACCTACATGAAAGAGAGACTCTAGGACACCAACAAGGAGGAGAGATGGAGGTCCACCAACAAGAAGGAGAGACAGAGGGCCACCTACATGAAAGAAAACTCTAGGACACCAACAAGAAGGAGAGATGGAGGTCCACCAACAAGAAGGAGAGACAGAGGGCCACCTACATGAAAGAGAGACTCTAGGACACCAACAAGAGGAGAGATGGAGGTCCACCAACAAGAAGGAGAGACAGAGGGCCACCTACATGAAAGAGAGACTCTAGGACACCAACAAGAAGGAGAGATGGAGGTCCACCAACAAGAAGGAGAGACAGAGGGCCACCTACATGAAAGAGAGATTCTAGGACACCAACAAGAAGGAGAGATGGAGGTCCACCAACAAGAAGGAGAGACAGAGGGCCACCAGCAAGAAGGACAGACACAAGGACATGAACAAGAAAGAAGGACTCTAGGACACCAACAAGGAGAAGACATACATATATACCAACGAGGAAAGACACAGGTCCACCAACAAGAAGGAGAGACTCTAGGACACCAACAAGGAGGAGATACACATGTCCACCAAAAAGGAGTGACAGAGGACCACCAACAAGAAAGAGGAACACAAATCCATCAACAAGGAGAGACACAAGTCCACCAAAAAGGAGTGACAGAGGACCACCAACAAGAAAGAGGAACACAAATCCACCAACAAGGGAGACACAAGTCCATCAACAAGAAAGAGAGACTCTAGGACACCAACAAGGAGGAGATACACATGTCCACCAACAAGGAGAGACACATGTCCACCAACAAGGAGGAGATACACATGTCCACCAGCAAGAAGGAGAGACAGAGGGCCACCAACATGAAAGAGAGACACAAGTCAACCAACAAGAGATAGGGACTCTAGGGCATCAACAAGAAAGAGGAACACAAATCCACCAGCACAGGGAGACACAACAAGAAAGAGGGACTCTAGGACACCAACAAGAAGGAGAGATGCAGATTAATCAGCAAGAAGGACAGACACAAGGACACGAACAAGAAAGAGGGACTATAGGACACCAACAAGGAGGAGACATACATTTCCACCAACAAGAAGGAGAGACACAGGTCCACCAACAAGAAAGAGGGACTCCAGGACTCCAACAAGGAGAGACACAAGGACACCAACCAGTCGAAAGAGAGTTCAAAGGATTAGAACAATCTGAGCATCCACAAAACTGTGTATCTCCATCAAGTTGTTCCTCAGATGAGGAAGAGCAGTACACACGCCCAAGAAGGTTCATCTACCCTAACCTATCTAAATCATCAAGTGAACTCCAAAATCATTTTGACAGTGATGAATCTGACCTTGATCCAACATATCGACCAGAGGAGGGTAGCAACGAGGAATACAGCAGTGATGATGAGGCAACTCTTGAGATTCATCCAAGAAATGTTCAAGTGCGCAAGAGACCATCTTCTGTTATATCTACACCAGATGAAAAACCTACAAAGATTTATAAACAGTGCCTTCCAGGATCATTTTCAGGGCCAGAATTGCCACATCAGAAAACCAATGATAATATGGAAACGACACACAAACACGAGGACAAGAAAACAAGGTACAAGAAGCCATCAAGGCCATGCCCTTTCTGCAACAAAGCTTGTGGTGAAAAGCTCTCGAGACACATTTGTTTGGTACATAAGGATAAGGAGCAGGTGAAATCTGCCATGCAGCTGCCAAAGCGGGAGAGAGACAAGGTGTTCTCAAAGTTCAGGAAGGAAGGCATATACCAAGTAAATAGAGAACGTATGAAAGATGACAACCCCATTTATGAAAGAGAAAAGTTACCAAAATCAGGGAATGATGACAACCTTAAAATGTGCAGTAACTGCAAGGGCTTTTACAGCTCACATTTCTTCTGGCATCACAGGAAAGTTTGCCAAGGTGATATATGCACTCCATCTGAAGGAGTACCAGTAAACCTCATGGAAGGGAAAGATCCAGTGTATCAAAAACACCCAGACTTTGTCACTGACATACTTAGTAGATTCCAGAATGATGACGTTGGGAATACGTGTAGAACGGACAAAGTGATAGTTAATGTTGGACATCGACTGTGGACTAAACACAGATCAAAAAAAGACAAGAAACTTGAAGTAAGAAAATCAGTTATGGCTGATATGAGAAGACTTGCCACCTTATACACTGAGTTTAAGAAGAAACACGAGGTTCATGGGACTGCAGATCTCACAATGGGACATGCTGGAGACATGTTCAGTAGAGAGCACTTCGAATCTTTGACAGAGGCAATCCAGACGCTCACTTATGATGAAACTGAAGGCAAACTAAAGCCAGGACTGAAACTCTGCTTGTACTTTGTGCTGAAAAAAGCTAGCAAAATCACTAAAGCTAGTTTTCTTGTATCCAGGCTAGATGAAGATGCATCTGAGATTGACAAGTTCGTAGAGATTCTTGACTTGAACCAGAATTTGATTTTTGGGGATGCACACTACGAAATCCAAAAGAATCGCCAAGTGCGTTTGAGGAAGCCTGCAGAGCTCCCGCTTGAGGCTGACATTGAAGCATTGAAGACATACACTCAAAGAAAGTCACAGAAATCATCTCTGATGAGTTCCTGGTTTGGGATTCTCACACATTTGTAGAGTTACGAGATCTGACTTGCTCGCGATTGACATTGTGGAATGCAAGGCGTGGTGGAGAACCCAGCAGGCTTACAACCGAAGAATGGAGAGATGCAGAAGAGGGTGTATGGATGCAGAAAGACAAGATTCATGAAGTTAAAAATCCAGCCCATCAGGAACTTTTATCTCAGCTCAAGATATGCTACCAGACTGGGAAGGGCACTAATCGCTTGGTTCCAGTCCTGTTCCCAAGAGACACTGTGAAACCTGTGCAACTTCTATGTGATCAGGAAATCCGGCATACAGCAGGAATAAGACCTGATAATAAGTACATATTCGCTTGTACTCAAATGTCTCATGACCATGTTGGAGGGTGGCATGCTCTAAAGAATGTCTCAGACAACATCAGCCTTTCGTCCAACGTTACGGTGAATGCCACCAAGAACAGGCACAGAGTGTCTACAATTTACGCATCCCTCGACTTGCCTGATGCTGACTTGGAACTATTTTACCGGCATATGGGACACTCCTCTACAATCAATCAAACAATCTACCAGACCCCACTTGCCATCCAAGAAATCACCCGAGTAGGGAGTCATCTCCATCATATAGATATAGGAGGTAGGTAAACATTTATACAAATTTTGCATTGGTTCAATGTACCATATTATATGTACAGCAAATTTATGATTATCTCGAGTTCAGATTTATAACAGCGAGGCAGTAGTAATAGAAATAAGAGCTGATATAATTTTGAATTGGGATAGCATATAGGATAATAACATCGAGCAACAAAACAACCAGTAAATGATACACCCAATTGTACATTTATATGAAAACAATTGCAAAATATTGATGGAAAAAACTTGCACCATTTCATATTCCCAAATCTGAAGCAAACCTAACGCAGAAAACAAAAATGTTCATCAAGTGATATTTACTATTTATTTATTTCATAAACTCTTTGTGTTTGGTATATATTTATTTTGTATTTGTTTGATTGCACTATTACAAATTTGTTAATTTGTTTATGCTCTCTCTCTCTTATATTGACTGTTGTTATATCGTGTATGCAAATTATTGATGTTCGCATTTTATATGTCTTTCCCTTCCCATAGGAATGAGGGCACGCAAAGAATCTGAAGCGTCTGATGACGATGGCTGCTCAAGTGCACCAGCGACCTCAAAGGATGGCTGCTCTACAGCACGGGTGAACTCTAAACATGACGACTCAACTCTAACGGTGACCTCTGAGGATGGCAGCTCAACTACACCAGCGACCTCAAAGGATGGCTGCTCTACAGCACGGGTGAACTCTGAGCATGGCAACTCAACTCTAACAGTGACCTCTGAGGATGGCTGCTCTACAGCACGGGTGAACTCTAACATGACGACTCAACTCTAACAGTGACCTCTGAGGATGGCAGCTCAACTACACCAGCGACCTCAAAGGATGGCTGCTCTACTGCAACATTGACCTCTGGGGATAGGTCTTCAGGTAATATGAAAGCGAAGTGTTTGTTTTTTTGCACATTGTTGCTTTGATATTAAACAGGGAGTTGTTCCCATTAACTCTGCAGTTCAACTATCACATGTGCTGAATTCATAGTTGTATTGTATTGTTGAGAATCATAGGCATGAGTTCAAAACTTGGTTCTTGTAGAATGAATCAGTTCATAAAGGTTTCAGCATATGATACAATGGAGATTCATGAAGAAAAAAAAAAGTAGTAGATTCATGCATTTATATGACAAATATTGGTGTAAATCTAATTGGATCTGCTCAGGAACGCAACACTGTATGGGAAAAGTTTATAGCTGACCATAATGAGAAGTTTTCCCAGCAACCATTGTAAATACTGAAAGATTGTGTGATATGGATACAATTTGAATCTAGCAACTGCGAGAGTAATGGTAAAGGTGTATTTGGCCTAGACATTTAAAAGTTGGAGGGACACATGGGCTCTAACTACCTGTGCGCATGCATACAGCTTGTTGATTGATTTATTCCATATTTTTTAGCCCATGTGAGCAGAATGCTCAAGTGAGATTTTGCCATCCGTTTTGTTTGAAGGGGGTATACTGGAATCAGCGTGCAGTCGGTTGGGCGGTCGCGCGGTCGGTCGAATCTTGTGTCGTGAACTACTTCCTCAGTTTTTGAACAATTCTAGTGAAATTTGGCACAAATGTTTGCCTTGGGGTGTTGATGAGCAGACACACTATAGGCCCCTGAGCAAATTTACAAACTTTTTTTTCCCCCTTGGGGCACTATGGGGAGGTTGCGAAATTCAGGTGAGCATCTAGTCTACTGGGCTCTTTTTGAGTATTTTTTATTTTATTTTTGCCACATCATATGAGATGGGGATTTGAGGTTTGCAAAACATTAATCACCCTGTTTAAATTACAGTATCTTTTGCCCATAAATAAATTGGTACATGTAGGTGTCCCGATGCTGTGGTTATGTTTCATGAGATAAAGCAAATTCAGGGGAGGGTAGTCATGCAAGCTGCAACCGGAGTGTTGTGCGTTTTAAAGTATTTTTCTTCTTTTCAAACATGTTTCATAGATGTAGGCACAACATGTGACAAACTGTGAAACATGTCTGAAGCGTAGAAGTATATAAGGCTTATATGTTATGTCATTACAGCCCGAAGGTACAACCGCTGGTCAAAGCAGGGAAGCAAGCAGTGCAAGCAGTATTTCTCTGCAGCAATCAAACAAGGGGAACCATTACCAGGTAAGCTTCTTTGTGTTTATGTTTAAGTGCATCTTTAGGCAAAGGGTTGAGAAAAGTTGTAATTTTGTTGTCATTTTAAAGGGCAGGAAACTGGTATAGCATGTATTAGAAGTGTGCATATAATTTATATAAAAATCAGAATATTGTGTTCCAAGAAACTAAGTTCCAGGGATCCCCAGCTTTCAGTTTTGGTAGCTTCCATTTACTAGTTTCAAGGTCTAGTCATTATTATACCCCTGCCAAACGAAGTATATAGGAATCAGCGTGTTGGCAGAAGTTGATGACAGTGGCAGAAAGTGCATTGCCATGGTAATGGCATATTATGACAAACAAAGGGGGGGGGATCTTGCGTCGCGAACTACTCCTTCAGTTTTGAACAATTACGTGATAACTCAAGTATGACTTGATGGAATATCATCAAACTTTGAGTAGGACTTGGCAATTAATAAATTTGATTTTGAGTGACACTGCAATAGCTGGGGGGGGGGGGGGGGGGGGGGAGGGGGTTATTCCCCCATCCATCAGATGTTCTTCGTTTACGCGATAATTTGAGTATGACTTGATTGATGTCATTAAACTTGGTGAGACGGTCATGTAGGACATGACAAGTAACTCAGGACTCATTTGATTTCCCCACCCCCATCTCGGACCTCGGCCATATATCAATGTGTGGCATGTGTGTATACATGGATTATTTGTTTTACAAAAATGCATAGTCAAATTTATTGTTATTCCTATTTGATTATGCACATATGCAACTTTTTTTCCAGGAGTTCTACTTTTTTTCTTCAGTTTCCAGCATTTATGGAGAAAGTGCACTTAATTGACATTAATTGGCTTTTCATGTACTCTGAAAGATAGCTTAGTCAAATTAATAATAAGTATTGAAATTTCATATGAGTTGATAGTGCAAATATGCAAATTTGTTCAATATAATGCAGTGCGTGAGAGGGCAGAGGCATACCAGTCGACTAGTTCCTATTTAATAACCTAAGATAGTATCGATGATGACAAAGGATTTAGAATGTATTGTTCTTATTTCATACCCAGGGAGGAAGGCCTGCACCACTTTCCTGCAAAGACATCAAATCACCATGGAATGGCAGGCGGTAAGAAATAAGGTGATGAACGAAAGGAATAAAGCAAAGAAAAACTTTGATGACAGAGAGAGGAGCTTCCTAAACTAATAATATTAGTTGGGTCAGATCATATGGTCTGATTAACATCTTTTGTTGCCTTTTTTGGCACAATACATGTACCTTCACCTGTATATTCCAGTAGGTATGTGGCTTCTAAATGAATATTCATGAAAGAGCTTGCACAAGGACTCATCCTCGTTTTGTTTCAGTGTCAAGCCTGGTCCTTTATCTGCACATGCGCAACCTGTAACTTGCTCTAATTTGTGATATAGCTGAATTGATGAAAGTCTAATATGGTGGGCAAAGAGGTCAGTTGAAACATTGGTGTAATGATGATTAATGAGCCTGAATGAAGTTAGTTTATTTCGGTTTTCCCTGCCATTGACTTAGTGTATGTATTAAAGAAAGTGCTAAATGGTTATATAGTGGACATTTTGTAACCTGGATGTATGCAAGTTAAATGAATATTAAAGGTAATACAAAGTTTTGGGAATATTTCACTAGGGTCGGAGAATAACGTTTAAATTTTCATTATCATTGTAAAACCTTGTGTACGAAAAACCGCCTCTGAATAAATTGGGCTCTAAAACGCTTTGGATTTCGAGATATTCTAATATGAAATTTATCGGTGCTCCCGATAAATTTCAAATAGCGCCTACGGTCATATAACGGTAGCTGCGACCATGAAAATCTCGGAATATGCAGTTCTGATATTAGGTTTCAAAAGAATAGTCAAGAAACATTGCTTTAAAGCTAAAGTAATATCAATCCGGAGAGGGCGCTATACAACATAAAGAGTTTATTATCTACAATTTCATCACTTTAGACTCGATTACAACAGCGACAACGATCATTGTGTTTTGTTGGATCGTATATATGCTTCCAATATGTACATTTGAACAAAATTCATGACCCCATACCAAAACTTTGTATTACCTTTAAATTTAATTCAGGATCAAATGAAGATGACATGTATCTAATTAATGATGTAATGATGAATACTGCTTTCAGTGCATGATGAAGGTTTGGACATTAGAAATGATTGGTTGCACACTGTACAGTGAAGTGTAGTTATGCAGTCAAACTTCAAGTTCAATTCAAGTTTATTAGAGTGAACTACATATTATTAGACAAAGGGTATTTATAGTACTTGATAATGATGTCAGTTTGAGCACAATCCCTTTTCGAAGTGTTTTTGAAGAGCATCAACTTGATTCCACAAGCACAGATATTACAAAGACACTTAGATGTCATTTTACTATCTAATCTTGCATATATATGGATTGCACGTTTGCATCTAGTTGAACTTTTGTTATTGTTATTCCTGTTATTGGAATATTTTACAGCATTGCCTTTTATATGGTGTACATATTTGGCTACATCAGTGTTCTTTGTGACAAGAGTAAATAATGCTAATTTGCTCATTTAGTGCTATAATAATTACATGTGTTAATGTTTTTATTCATGAGAAATGTAGGAAAAGTATAACGATTACATTCTGACCCACTAGGTTGTAGTGTTGCATAACATTGGGCACTGTCCCTATTCATCCCAGAATAGACATCGAAATATGAAAATGACTACATCGGGATTCATTTCAGAACCGAAGATCTCCACATGTATGTTCTTTCTTTTGCTTTCATTTGTGAGGACCCAGACCAAAAATGAGATGACTTCCTTTACTAGATTCAAAAGATACAGGCAAAGTTTTGACCACATCTTAATTTTACACCTTTTTTGAGAAGCTCTGTTTTCGTTCATGCACGAGTGGTTATTCATTGGTTCATGTCAAGTTAGTCATGGTTGGGTAGAGTATGTATGTTCCAATTATATGTAGAATTTCAAGGTTAAGCATTATTAGTTTTATAAATATTTTAGAAATATAAAACTACTACTGCTACTACTACTACTACTTCTACTACTACTACTACTACTACTACTACTACTACTACTACTACTACTACTACTAGTCTTGTATTACTACAACTACTACTAGTAGTACTACAGTACTACTACTGCTGCTGCCACTGCTGCTACTACTGCTACTACTACTACTACTACTACTACTACTACTACTACTACTACATTGGAACCTCTTTATAACGAGGTCCTTGGGACCATGAAAATTACCTAATGTTATATCAGGTTTCTCATTATATCAGTGTAAAAAACCAAAGAAATATAAAGAGCTGGGACCAGCAAAATTACCTCGTTATAAGAGGATTTTGTTATATCCGATATCGTTATAACGAGGTTCCACTGTACTACTACTACTACTGCTACTGCTGCTACTACTACTACCACTACTACTACTACTACTACTACTACTACTACCACTACCAAGGAGGTTTACTACCAAAACCACCACCACACTACTTTGTTCTGTCTCTCTCCCCTTCCTCCCTCCCTTTCCCTATTTCCAATTTTCTGTCTCTTTCTTGCCATTTCTTTATTTTCTTGCCTGATGATGTGATACACTGAAATATTTTCTTGTATTGTCTGTGCAATTTAAATTGTTTCTTTAATATTCAATGTGACTATTAATTTAATATTTTGCATTGAGATCTCTCCCATTTATATAATATATGTATTCTACTTCATGCTTATTTATAATTTTGAGCATGTGCCCAATTTTTATTGCTTGATTTTAGACTTGCTCAATTAATCCATGGTTTACCTTTGTAATAAATTCCTTGCTAATAAAATAACTAAATAGTTCCCGCGTTTTGTTTTTGCTTTTGAATGTGACCTTTTGTGGATGACCAGTTGAAGATGTGAATGCATATTTTGATTGAGTTTGTGTCCATATACACATGTCTGTGAGATTCGTTGTGTCTGGTTCGTTTTGTTTGGCTTGTGCTAAACGGTCGGGTCGCGTTCGGGTTCCTTTTTGAAAGTTAGCATATGGTGTCTTCACATGCAAGATTCTTTTTCCTTTTCATATTTTTCTTATAGTATACAAATCCATTCATATGACATTGATAATGATATTATGATTTATAAAGAGGATAGTTATAATTATGATAATGGGATGAAGATGGTAAAAACTGTTGCGCACCTGTTGCGCCCTGGATCCGCCACTGCATGTCATATCGAGTATTAACAAAAACAAAGGACATGTGCGAATATACCTCCACACAAGAAAAAAATGATAAAAAAAAACATTAATAATAACATAGACAAAATAATCGATAAACTTGTACTTCAAGGAGACACAAATATGTCTCCATTGAGTGGGTGTTTCCTAGAAGTAATGCATGTCTTCAAAGACCCAGGAAGTTTCCAGTTTGTGGAATTAAATCAAATAACAATAATAATAATGATGATGATAATATTTCTATAGATCTGACATTTGGGAGACATTTTGGTGTTATTATACCTACTTATAGGAGACACCCACATGAAGGAGACATTTTCGTGTTAATAAACAAGAATTTATAACAATGTTAATAGAAATGATAATAATGATAATAGTTATTATAATTATAACGATAATAGTAATTTAATATAGACTAAGCCTATGTGCAATCCTTATAACCCTTTAGGCTTGTATGAAGACTAATAGTATGTTCAAAAATCTATAAAGCAAAACATACATTTTAATTATGTTACATTTATATATATATATACATATATGTGTGCATGCTCAGTATCACTATCATTAGGAGACATGTCTCCCAATAGTATGAGAAAGACAAAATGTCTCCCTTTTGTTGCTCAGATAGTAATGAAACGTAAAGGAGACATAAATTACGACGGTATATCTTTTACCGAAAAAGTGTGTCTTTGAGGGTAAAAAGTAATTAAGTAATTGAAAGACTCTGGTTTGAAGATCTTTTCTGCGAAATAAAACGAAAGTTTGTATGCTTGTTTTAACTTTATGGTACCATTTTGCTACTGTCTCCAAAATATTGATTTTTATCACATGTCTTCCGTATGTGCAATCCATAGTTATATATATATATATATATCTTGCCATTATGTTCACTATGAATATGACTGACAAAGAAAGCGGACAAAATATACAGTTCCTCAGGTAGACAAACATCCCTTCACTGCTATTATGTACAAATGTGTAGAACAGGTGTCACATGCATATTCACCTTTTTACATACATGTAATAGCAGTGAAGGGATGTTCCTTTATCTAACTGAGGAACTGTATATTTTGTCCGCTTTCTTTGTCAGTTATATTCATAGTGGTTGTTTATGCATGCCATACACTCCATTGATACTATGTTGCAGTCCTCTCTTCTCTCTTCTTTTCTCTTTCTCCAAGCTCTCTATCCTCCTCTCCTCTTTGCCTATCCCTTTCTTCCTTTCTTCCTTTCTCCCATTTATAATGTATAATTGTATTTATGTATTCGGGCGTACCCACTACAAGCTATGCTTTTCGGGTTTTGCGCCTTCTTCCTTGTAAATACAAGTTCTTTAATTATATTTATGTTCCTACTTATAAATTGTATTGTTTGGACGAAAATAAATGTTCATTTGAATTGAATTGAATTGAATAAAACACTTAACCTCCTCATTTAAAAAATCAGATTTCATTCAATTTTTCACTGATCTGGGGCCCGTTTCACAAATCCTTTTTTCAATGACAAATGACAAAAATCAGTGACTAATCTGCTGATAACCAATCAGAAGCAAGGATTGCACTAGCTTATGAGAAAAGCTGCCGTTTGTCAATGAGGACAAGTTTTGTGAAAGAGGGTCCTGTTTTCCTTCAGTCTAATGCTTTCATCTAACCCAACTTGTTCCCTTGATCGTTTCTGGGCCCTGTTACATAAAAAGTTATGATAATTGTATCATTTAATTGTAACTTTACAATAACCGATAAATTCTGATTAATTTTATGTTACAGATAGAAACAGTGCATGGTAAGTTACAATTAATTGCAGCGAGATTGAAAACACAATATTTTTGATTTATTGTAAGTTTTGTAAGTCGATGACGACGACACAGTGAATTCTTGTGAAAACTACCACTAAAAAAACCCAAACACATCCCATCTGAGGTCATTTAAGGTCATATCGAGCAGAGGAAATGAGACTGTCTCCTTTCACCTGCTATAACATAAATTACATCCATAGTCTCAAGAAAAGAAGTTAAAGGGGAAATCCATCCTTCGCAATAAAACCAGAATTATTGAAAGTTTTAGAAATATCTCATCATGAATAAAAAAAAATAACAAAATGGTGATGCATGATCTCTACATGTATATTGGTAAGTCTAGCATTCCCATTGCAAATTAGTCTCCCTTTGTTATGTATAAGATTTCAAAACAGTTTAATTTTCTCTTAGAGTTTGAATAGAAATGTTTTCTCAAGCTTGCACCAAGCATGTATCCTTTAAAAAAATGCTCTTCTGTGTCCATTTCTCCAGTGTACCTATTTTTAAATGTGTAAACTCTTCCCCCCCCCCCCAAAAAAAAGACTGTACCTTGCAAATGGAAATAATAGAATTACCAAATTATGCGAGGGTAATAATAATTTTGTGATGTTTTAGTTCATTTTTGTTTACCTCTCTTTCTCTATCAGATTTTAATCAGACTCTAAGGTGCTTTTCTGATTTTATACATTCATTTAAAATAACTTCATGGAATGGTGGACTTCCCCTTTAAATGTGTTGTTTGTCAATTGTATTGTGGATTACAAATTACAGGAATGTTTTTGTTCTTCTTGAACACACACAAGAATTTGATTTTTCTTTCTTTCTGTTGAAATGTGACCTCTATCAGTGTATCTTAGGAATGTAAGCGGATCGTTAGCTACTTTGATCAGAAAATAATAGCTTTTGTACTAGGAGAGAGAGAGAGTGAGAGGGAGAGAGAGAGAGAGGGGAGGGAGGGAGGGAGAGAGAGAGAGAGAGAGAGAGAGAGAGAGAGAGAGAGAGAGAGAAAGAGAGCAAAGAATCATGCAGCCCTTTTACAGGTCAATTGCATTTTTGAAGCCAGCCAAAACGAATCAATTCGATTAAAATACATATTTGCACAAGTTACAGATTCAGTTGAAATGAAGAACAAAAATCTTTCACACAAATTCAAAAATTAGAAGATTTGACTTTCATAATCAAGTTCAAAATAAGATAATTACAAAATAAAAAATTAAATGTTTAAATAAAGAAATAAACAGAGAAATAAAAAGCGAGACTTCAACACCACAAATTCTTGATGCTCCACCTGATATGAATTATGCCACAATCATTATTATTTTCTTTTAATGTCAGGCCATAATTTTCGAGGTCCTTTCAGTATCCATCGATCTCCAGGCCAGGCTGTATTGCAGACCAAACGGAAATGAAAGCGTACTCTTAAATCAATAAAAATTCATGAGCTTTTCATGAACAGTTACAATGAGATTAGGTAGTATTTATTGATCAAAATCTGTCTTTTTTTTTAGTCAATGAACTGACCTAGCATTCACCCTGTGGTAGAATTGGCATGTTCTAGGACTCGTTCACATCTACCATGGTAACCCCTTTGCATTAAAAAAAAAAGACGTATACAAAATGTTCTTATACATACTGTTAGCAACTAAATTATTCACACCCCTTGTAAATTTGATGGGTTTTTTTTCTTCTTCACAAATCATGAATAAAATGTGGACTGGTTGAATTAGGGCCTTTGTTGAATGCGTTTAATTGTTAACTTAAATACGTCACATTCTCGAGAAACACAAATCGGGTCAAACCAATTTTTGTCACTTACTTAAAGGCATTGTTTGACAATGATTCCAGTTTTGCTAATCTGATATGCATGGCCCTACGTGTTACCAGTGTCTGTGAAATGGTGTAATATTGAAGCCCTAACAAAATTGCACTTCAAAATGATCATGAAGTGCCTCAAAAAAAATTTAAAACTTTGAGTGACCAGTTTTACCAAACTTATTTCCCCCCCCCCCCCCCCCAATAGACTGTAGTGTTATAAAAACCGTTGGGAAATAGGTTTTTGAAATTTCAAATTCCAATCATAAATATCTTGATAATCAGACAGGCGATCAGCTTGTAAAATTCATGGGGTTCCTGTCTGACCTAAAGGTTTCTAATTATGACTGCAGCATAAGCTACATCCAGGATTCTTTTTAGAATATGAGGCAAAGATACCCAATCCCTTTAAAGCATTACAAAACATGGTTAACGGGATAAATAACTTTCTTTCTTGAACGCAACTACTTTTTATTCATCACCACTTGCCCTTCAATGAAAGGTTAAATAAATCCACCAAGATTTTCTGCATCTTAAAGGAGATGGAGAGAACTCCACCTGTGGCTGTTATAGTCATGGCAATATACCCGAGCGACCCAAAGGCCCAATGATATGTGTTGAATTCCTTTTTCTTGAAAGCTGCCACAGGTAACCGATTGATGTGAATATTGCATATGAAATGCAATACACCATATACGTCATTGCTAAAATGGGAGAACATTACCAAGGTCGAACCAAAGCAACTATATTGATTTGAAGAATTCTGACAGAAAAAATGGAGAAACCTGTCATCCGTTTGGTGGCAGGAGGGTCTCAAAGCAGTGAAGAATAATTGAGTTCATTAATGCCCCCTGTGACTCCGAACAGATATGTTTTTACTTAAAGCCCTTCTAAAGTGTTGGGAGCCCCTAAATTTGCCAACGATTTTATGGCAAAATTTTACTTAAATTGTATCACAATGTGAAAGAGGATGTCGTTTTATGACACACTTCTACAAAGATACCCCCCCCCCCCCTCCCCCCCCCCAAAAAAAAAAAAAAAAAAAAAATGTGTTTGAAGACAAATATTGGTTAAAAAGAATACATAATTTGGGTTTTCTGTTGTATGCAGAAAACCAAAATTATGTATTCTTTCATCAATATTATGAAAATCCTTGCTTAAATGTGTCCTTAATGACATTTTCTTTCACATTATAATACAGTTTAAGTGAAATTTGTCATAAAACTGGGCTCCCAACACTTTAAGAGGGGCCTTAATAAAAAACAAATATATCAAGAAAGTGGAAAAGAATCTGCTAAGATCCAAAATGGCATTATCTAGGTGCACTCTACTTCCTCTCAACTGATGACTAATAAATATTCAAAAAAATATGAGAACAAAACAAGATAGAAAACAAAACAAAGAGGGGGGGGGGGGGGAGGGATTCCAATGACCTTTGACCCAAGCTCCTGGATGACATTTGGTTTGAATTTGGGTCATCTAAATTTCTGGATCATCAGCTTCTGAAATCTGGACAGAAATATAGAAGAGAATTTTCTTTCTTTTTCATCTCTCTGCCCAAACCCTTGTGGTATAGAAGAATTCTGACCTCTAAGCAGATCATGTGGTCTGATTTAAAAATCTAAACCTATGCTCAAAAGAAAAACTTTGAAGATTATCTTTGACAGGAAAGAATATCAGATAGCCTTTATAGAAAGTACATGGTATATAGTCAGTAGGCCTATATGGTAGTTCTAATGTGATGCACAGTATGCAAGCCTACATACATGTATTTATAAAGGATCAATTTGATAGATTCTCTAAAAAAAATATATGGAAATTTTGCAAATGCATAGTTAGTACAAGCAAGCCTTGAAATAAAATGCAAGGAACTAGGTTGTAATAAAAGGTGCATATGTTTTTAGGAGAATCTATCAAATTGATCCTTATAAATCCCTCCTCTCAAATTCTCCTTAAGAGCCCATTTACTGGGGAGACAAGGGAAATTCCCTATCATCCTCTTTAGCTTCTTCAACATAGCAGGATGTTCATTTGAACTCACCCACGTTCAGACTACCCAATACAGTATATAGCTACATGTGTAAGAAAAGTGATTACCCTTTAAGTCTGAACGTCTCATAAAGAAACATCATGAATAATAGCGAAACGCATGTCAGAGCATCATTTCGAATAAAATCTTGATAAAGAGTCAGGGTTCTGAACGTTGTATCGTATGAAAATCGTATAAGTGGGTGGGGCTTATTGCGAGTGCGGCTGTCATGTCAATTCAACTCAATTGACCTCTACAAAACTAATTTCTTGATACATGTATGACGTTTCTTCATACGATAATGCCATCTAGTCTATACCCCCCTTTTGTCATACATTGATTCTTTTAAATGTTTCTTCATACAATGATGTAATCTATTCTGTACGCCCCTTTCAAGATTGGTTGATTCTTTCTACGTTTATTTTTATGTTTTTTCATAAACACTTCCTCTTGTCTGAACGAGCCATTTTTCATGGATGGCGAGTGATAATGGAGATGAGATACTTGAGATCACTGTACGATGACGCTAATTTGGCAAGCAGCTTAGGACTATACTGCCTACCACTCGTCTCACTGTAGCTCTGTCTTTATCTCTTTTGACTCAAATACTCTTTTCACACTGGTTTTGCTTAACCCAGTACTTTGCCTAGCCCCGTACTATCCTTAACCCCGGACTATTTTTTTGGCTTTTTCACACTCGCTGTTTTTAGTCCCGTACTAGCGCCTATTCTGGAATAAGAAAATTCCTGCTGTTCTCGTGTATGTTATGATTGGACATACTTCGCATCTGGCCAGCTGCGATACGCTCCATCGCGTAGTACCGGACTATTTTTCGTTTCTGTTCTCATTCATTTGCTTAGCACCGCAATTGCGGGGTTAGCAGGAGTTAGCACCACAATTGCGGAGTTAGCCCTGCTATTTTGCAGGGTTAGTTAACCCCGTACTATAGGTGGGGTTAGCTAACTTTAGCCCACTTTGGTAAAAACCAGTCTGAACAGAAAGTGGAATAGGCTTAACCCCGTACTATAGGTGGGGCTAAGACCCCCCTTAACCCCACCTACTGTATAGTACGGGGTTAAGCAAAATATTGCCAGTGTGAAAACAGTATCAGGGAATCTCGAGATTATCTTCGGAATTGGTACATCATTTACATGTTGAGAACATAAGAAAACAAAGAAGTTTATATCAATAAAGTGATTAAAATGAGATTCCTTATAATCGCTTAATCAAAAAACAAAATTCAGATCAAAATATTACTTTTATTAGCTTTTGAAAGTTTCAGTTGGAAAAGATTGATAAAAAATGAAGAAATTAATCAGATCTTCGGCATCTTCAATCATCTTTTCAATCATCTTTGAGATGGTCTAGAATGTATGCATAGAACTTAAGGTAATACAAAGTTTTGGTATGGGGTCATGAATTTGGTTCAAATGAACATATTAGAAGCATATGCAATCCTACAATATACAGTGATCATTGTCGCGGTCGAAATCAAGTCTAAAATTATGAAATTGTAAATAATAAACTCTTTATGTTGTATAGCTCCCTCTCAAGGTCTAGATATTAATTAGACTATAAAACAATGTTTCTTGACTAAAATCGACCGATTAGCAATTCCCGTTTGGAAATTATACATCACAACTACCGTATTCTGAGATTTTCATGGTCGCAGCTACCATTGTACGGCCGTAGGCGCTATTTGAAATTTATCACAATTTACCGGGAGCACCGGTAAATTTTTATATTTGATTTTTCTCAAAGGCAGAAGTGTTTTAGGGGCTAAATTTTCTAGTGCTTATAATACATCCACATAGCCATCCAAATACATCAAAATTGTAAAGAATCACTATCCACCCAATTTTCAAAATTTCCCAAAACTTTGTATTACCTTTAAACCAAGGTATCGATAAGATCTTTTAGCAATTTCAATCAATGATAGCTCACTCACAAATACTTTTGACCGAATGGTATTAAAAGACACATGATTGATCGCTAAGATTTTTTTTGTTTTTTGTACTGATCCTTAGAAATATGATTTCAGAAATTATTAGTTACATGAGACATTCTACATGTAATTCATATCACTGTTTTGCAATAACTCTTTCTCTCTTTTTATGGAAAACTTGCGCGGGAATATCTTGTGAAGTTGTGTCTGTTGATAGAGACTAGATATATAGCTCATATATCAACTGGATTGTTTGTTTCAGCAGCTAGATTTGTTTTACAAACTTTTATTGCCCATTTCCAGAGTCGGGTTGGTTCAGTCAAATGGGGATGGATGACCTGGCAAATATATCGTCGCTGCCAACGTGAAATATTATATCTCAACAGGATGCAGTAACATATTTCTTTTGCTAAGAGCAAGCTGTTGTTCTCCGCATAGCATCATTTCTTTCTATCTATCTCTCTCTCTCTCTCACTCAATGCTCATCTATTATCCCTTTTGTGTCGATCTATAGCTCTTGATTTTTCTGTTCGTGTGTTACCTTACCTTTTCTTGTTTTTTCCCATTAAATCTTACTTTCCCAACTTTGTTCCCTAATTTTCGTTCTCTTCATCTCGATTATCACTTCTCTCTTCTCTCCCTCTCTGTCTCTCTCCCCCTCTCTCTTTCTCTCTCTCTCTCTCCCTAATGTTCATTTTTTTCCCCATTTTCTGTCTAGTGCTTTTAATGTTCTGTCCTTTCTTTCCTTAGAGCTACTTTTTATTAAATGATGTATCTCACTTCCCTAACTCCTCCTATCCATCAATATCTTTCTCTTCATATTTAATATTTGCATGTTGTAAACACCCTCCCCCCTCTCTCTCTCTTAGGATAAATTAAGTTCACAATTAATATTAACAGATTAAATTGCCAAAAGGACAACATGGCCTCAAGTTTGGCCCTCCCATTAAAGAGTTTCAAGACATTTACAATAACTATGGCATCAGAAACATCTTGCAAATAGCCAACGTTTCTTCTGACAAGTCATAGGCTATACATAAAAGTCTAGGTCCAAATGTCAATTCTTCATTAATTAGGTACCCTTAATTTGTTTTCCTTCTTCTTGATTCTTTATGTGGTCTAATATGCTGGCATCAATCCGCAACTTAACCCGGTTAAAGGCTTCAAGATGGAAACTTGTGGTGCATTTTTCACAGAAGCCGGGACTCCCAAATTCGGCAACACCAGTCATTAAAAGCGCATTAACCTTTGAAGTTGACCCCCGTGGCACTTGCAAGAATTTGACAGTTTCCCAGTACAGAGGGAAGTCACAACACTACAGAGTAGTGTAATGTAGACAAGTGCCCATTGATTCTCTTCAAACTGTGCTGTATTTCAACATATGTATGGACTTGTAAGCAGGGCAAAGGCGACTGCTAGTCTGGTCGAAGAACTTTTCCAATCAAACTTATTATGTTATTATTACTATTTTTTGAACAATTTATACTTCATTTATCTCAAATGAAAGCAAGCCATTACAATATTGAAAGTTTGAAACTTTAAAGGCACACTGAATACAGTAGCCTTTTATGGTAAGCTGGATCAATATTCCTTTTAATCATAATGAATAAATTCTTAAAATGTGCATGATTACCATGGGAACAACTGCTACAGCAGATTGATTGATTGAATGATTCAAATTTATTTCATATCAATTGTTTCCACAAAAAAAGAACATAGTCGATAAAGTAAGTTCAAAATAAAGATACAATGTGCTCTGGCAGCTCATGATTACCGTATATGAAAGTCAGCACCACTTTGGATGCACATTCAAATCAGAAGTATTTGACAGGGAATAATTCAGAGTTAATTTACCTGTCAAATGACAGAAAAGGGGGAACTCAGTCTAATATCTAATGAATGAGCTGGTGCAATCGATCTCTCTTCATAAAGATACTACCTTGCGATCATATGCATAATAGTTTTTCATATTTATTCATTACATTCTCATTCATTGTTGTGATACTTTTTTGTGTTAGCGGTACCAGACACGATTAGCATTAAATGCTATTTTCTGGTCCCATTTATCCTTTCAATGTTAAACATTCACATTTGATTGTTATATTGATGTACTTTTTGTTTGGATAATAAAACTTCAAACCCAAACTCAAACTCATACATCGTTGTCATATCTGGATTGAGTCTTACCTGTGAAATGGCTGAAGGGCTGTCCGACACCACAAAGATGACTGCTGTGGCGCCACGATGTATTGCTCTTTTGGCCTGTAATAAACAAGAAGAAAGGGTAGTAAATTAGAAAGGAGAGTGGAAATATTGCAAAGAGCAATAAAGAACACGGTTCCCTACGTACTAAACATTTACAGTCAACACAACACAAAGATAACATCCAAAAACATTAATAGAATATGTACAGACAACTATAGAATAACCGGTAAGAAGTAGCAAATTAGTACAGGTGCCTAAATCCCTTGGCCACCATGTTTCTGGACATAATAGTTGTAGCATTTTTTTGGTTGAAGAATTTGTTTTGGATGTCACTCATGGTCCAAATGCAGTGTTCAAGCATGGACCTACTGGTCCACGGTTCAAGCCTCAAGTTCTTGGGTAGGATTTGCCGCCCACAGCACAGAAGGGGTTTAGTTACTATAATAAAGCACAAAAAAGGAGTACATTTTCTTTTATCAGGGTTGAAAATGTTTCATATTATGTTTCTGTTACTGCCTCTCTGCATTCAACAGATACCGGTACCTCTAAAAATCAAACTATTACTAAATGGATTGCAATCAATAAAGTTGAATCAACAACTAATGGTCGTTATTTTCCCATTTAAAGCTATTTTCAAGCCCTTTCGTTTTGAGGGAGGTTCTAAATCAGTATTATCTTTCAAATGCCCTTGGAATTTAACCTTTTTCATTTTTTGGGGCCTGCAAATGGGACAAAGTACCTTTAATGTGGTCTTTACTCAGTCAGACACCCCACAGGAAACCGTTGATAGAACATTTCAGAAAATTTTCCTTGAGGGACATTTAGGAAAATTAAGCATTAAGGTTAATGGTCTTGAAGTACCAAGATCAAATGTAAATTGGTCTTTAAGAGTACAGTAATAACCTTATACTCTGTTTCAAGTTTTATAATTTTTTAATTTAGTTGAAAGAGAAGATTATTACTTATTAGTGCAGCAATTGACTATCAGGCTACTGATTAGGGTTGAAAGATTGGTAGCGTAATATTGCGTTTTTAGAGAGTGCTGAAAAGCAGAGTGAAAACTTTTCTTGAATTCGTTGTTTGACTAGTTCCCATGGTTTGTTGGAGTTGGTTCCACCAAGTATGAAACCTTGTTATCAAAGATGGAAAGTACAGTCATACCTGTCTATAGCGACCGCCCAAAGGAAACACAGAAAGTGGTCTTTGTAGACAGGTTCCTTTAGTACACGTTTCAACGAGAAACCATTTTCAAGGGAAACAAAAAATGTGGTCTTTGTAGTCAGGAGGTCTTTGTAGGTCACTAAAACAGGTCTGACTGTACGATAAAAAGGTCTCCCTCATGTGAAGTCTGAAGATACAGGTTCAGGGGCCTCTTGCATACAACACATTGCATCTAAGCACAACTAGAATATTAAACTAAACTTGATTTTCAACCAATAAATCGCATGTTCAGGACTTGCGCTTAATAAGTTTTTAGTAACTTTTTAACTCAACTTTGTTTTATGCAAAAGGAGGGCACACAGGTTCACGTTTGGTAATATGTAGTTTGATTCATGCATATGATGCACCATGGAAGAAAATGGAGACAAGTATTCTACCGCCTCCAGAACAACGCTTTCATGTTTTCGATCCGATCTATCTCTACCTGATGAATAAAACAATTTCCTCCAAGAATAAGCCTTCTTCGGGGCATGGGAATCCTCCATATCCAACCATTATCCACACCTTTCAGACTTACCGTCTGTAAGACCAACGTTCTAGAATAACTAAAATGCGCAGGAGAAGTAGGGGACCAGGCAAGGGGCTACTTTCAAAGTTTTCGAGAGAAAGAGGAACTGTTAACTTGTGCGCAAATCTTTACTAAACTTCTTGAAAATGTGCATTCGAAGTTTGAAGGAAAGGGATTCTTGTTCTACGAGACGTTAGATAGTTTACTATCTTATATCATTTCAAGGGTATGCACTAGTTGGACACTGCACAAAACAGAGTATGTAGATCTATGGAATTACCAGCAAAATTTTGCACCAGTTGTTCCTTTTATTGGTCATCTTTCAATTCACTGTATTGATTACGCCTCATATTACAGTGTGAGATATGCTGAACAGCCAACAAACAAAAAAAAGTTTAAAAAAAGATAAATGTAAATGTTATATCTATAAATGTATCAAAGTATTAATGCAGTAATGGGGGGGGGGGGGTAGCAGTTCGCATATGGTCTTTACTAGCTCTACATTTAAATCCCCTCATAAAAGAACAACTCTGAATAGATGATGATACAGATAATGAAGAAAAAAAATCATGAAAAGAAAAACAAATCTCATTGGTAAGTAGTCAATGATTCCCAGGGCTAACGACCCTCTTATAAAACTCCCCCAAATTTAATCAAACCTATTCCATTACTACTTACAAGGTATAACTAGACCGCTCATCTTTCACATCATCATGATCACCGCCCTCTTACAAATTAAAAGTTAATGTGGAGCCGTGCTTGCCCTCATAATCCAGATAAATTCTAGCCTTCCTTTATTCCAACGAATAATGGATCACGGGCGAGTCTTTTTTCTTCTCCTCCTCACACCCCTCCGTAGAATTAGAGCAGTCGGAGTCAAAGATTGATTTCAATTTCTCATTGTGTCGCCCAAGCGGGGACATTGCTCTAAGAAATTGGCGCTCCTTTGAGCTATGTTATCCGGTGAATGAGGCAATTATGTTGAGGGATTATCCCCCTGATGACTGGGGATTGTCCTGTGGATAAAGGATCCATTGTGCGAACTACAAAGGGATAGACCTTCCAGATACCCCTATCACTTCTGAAGGGAGGGTGTACGTGCATACTGCCCGGATTTTGTAGGAGGGTATAGGTATACTAGTAATACACAAATTAGATATCTTGGATTGTAATTTTCCATATTTTGCATGGAAGATGTATATACCAAGTTACATGAGAGGCAAATTGTGAAATGCTTTGCAACTGCATGAACAAGATGCTAAATGAATCATCCTCTGGAAAGACTTCGACCAAGACAAGATGAAAATGAATAGACGATCATTAAAATATGACATATTTTTCAATGGTTTTGTCCTGGTAATGAGGATTACTACCAAACCAAAGAGCACTACATGTAGGGCATCGACTTGGGTTTTGAACCTAGGACCTCCCGGTTACGAGGCCAATGAGCCATCGCCCATATTGCACCTCCTCATGGCTTTTGTATCAGATTTGATGGACTAGACCAAGATAAGATGACCAAGATTTTTGTAGAAGCTTTTATCTCACGTGAAACACAATCTCTATTCCCTTTGGACATTCTAACTCTTGCAACAAACTAGAACAAACGAAGGAGCAGCAGCAGATACACCATGGGAATATGCATGGGAATGCAATCTTCCAGCCATCTTAACAAAAAACTTGAGGAAGAAGAAAGAGAGAATTTCTGTAGCATATGTTGGGATGATCTGCTATGAAGATCAAGGGTAAAGTGAGCTGGCTGGGCTGGGAGAGACTTGTTGAACTTCTGTTCTATAGGTGTCTATCACAGACATCCTCAAGACTGTTACATCAATTGACCTATTGCCATAGGATGATTGGAGGGAGGAAGGTTGAACAGAGAAGAGGGATAGAAGAAAAGCTGCATGTACATGTACATACAGATCAAAGTGGAGAGAGAGAGAGAGAGAGAGAGAGAGAGAGAGAGAGAGAGAGAGAGGGAGAGAGAGAGAGATGGGCAACAGAGAGGCATGAAGAGATAGAGAGTGATACAATGAGGCTTTGAAAGACAGAGTTACATAAAGAAAGGAAGAAATAGGCAAAGATACATGTAGATACAGAGATGGAGAGAGAGAAAGAGAGAGAATAAAGCGAGAGATTAAGAAATGAAAAGAAAGCTCCTTAATTTGATGTACGAAGCAAGTAATGATGTTATATTAAATTCACAAAGAAAGGAAGACCTTCTAGGGAGAGACAGACATTCATTCAAAACAGACATGTACGCAAAAAGATCTGCATTAATCATACAGTAATAAAATAAGCAAAAGTCAGACAGAAATAATTAGAGGGATGAAAATTTATTAGAGGATTAAACAAACAAATCGACAATAAGGAGATCAGACAGAGAGACAGGGAGGCCGAGAGAAAGAGAGGCGGAGAGAAAGAGGGAGAGGGAGAAAAAGAGAGAGAGGGGGGAGAGAGAGAGAGAGAGAGGGAGAGAAAGAGAGAGGGAGATAGAAAGAAAGAGGAACAGAGAAAATAGGGATAGAAAGAGAGAGAGAGGGAGTGAAAAAGAGAGAGAAAGAGATAGAAAGAGAAAGACAGATGGAGGGAGAGAGAGTGCCAGAAAAAGCCAGAGAAAGAAAGGCGGCACTTGAAAGGTACACCAATGTACCCATTTTTCACCAAAGCATTCTACCAGGCTCTCTATACAGAGTGCGCTTGTTATGCCCTTCTCCTCTCTCTCTCTCTCTCTCTCTCTCTCTCTCTCTCTCTCTCGGGCCAACATCAAAGGAAGAGACCGCCAAACTCCGGTCTGATCTACTTTGTCAGTAACTGGATTTGTAAGCTATTTATCTTCAATGCAAACACGTTTTCCCTTTTTCTGCACTAGAAAACATGCACTTAATCTGCATAATTGTTCGGTCCCTTTGTGATGGTTGTTAGTTTCTGGAATGCGCATTGTCAAAATTCAAGTCTAATCAGCTTATAATGCTTTACACCACCATCACCGTGAATGAATGGGCCACGTGAAGGATGAGACTCAGACAGATACCATCACATTCTAAGAAGAAAGTAAAGTGGAATAAATATAAATGATAATTCAAGATGGACCTTACAGTTGGGTGGTGAATTTTTTCTCTTTAGGTATCACAAGAAAAGTTATTAAACTGCTTATAAAAGTCAAAGATTATACATTTACCCATAATAGTATAACATTCTACAGGTGTATGAGACATTACACAGCCTCTTTTTATTTGTTTTATAACGTAAACTTATATTTAATTGCAAGTATCTTATGATTGGTATACATTAGGACAGTATTAAATGTCAGAAATATTCCTAATACCCAAAGCAAAATAATTACTGTACCATTTCTTGTATTTGGTGACAATCTTTTCGATACCATTGTACTTTTAATTTTACATTATTCATTTGAACTTTAACCCCTGGGAACTATCCCATCCATACTAGATGCTAATTTTCAGATTTTTTTAAATGGGTTATTTGAATCCTTCACATAACCCCCCCCCCCCCCTCCCCCCAACTCCCCCTTTCTTACCACTTTGTATCCTTTTGCTTCCACCTCCTCCCCTACTCCCCTAATCTAATCTACCCCCTTCCCTCTCACCCCTCCTGTACCCTCTCCCCACCACCTCCTGTACCCTCTCCCCACCCTTCTCTACCCCCCTCCCCCCCCCCCCCCCCCCCCCCCCCCCCCCCCCCCCCCCCCCCCCCCCCCCCCCCCCCCCCCCCGCACACCCCCTCCTTATCCCCATCCCCACCCCAATCAGCCCCTCATTCAAAGTTGATTAAAAGAGTTTCTGAACATAACAATGTCCAGAGGTCATACCATAGAATATCTTGTAAGTCAACACAATAATTAGCTACATATAATGGACTGGACATTGATGGGTTTTTGATGGGGGAGGTTTCTCAGAAATTTCCACATGAGAAAACCACATGAATTAAATCCTATTCTGCACAATGTCGCCAATCAAGCTTGCTGCCTTTGTTATTAAATGAAATGATCAAGCGTAACCATGCGTGTATAATATTGAACATCAGATACGGAATGTCATTCTTGAATGATTACTTTCAATGGGCCAGTATTGAATCCAATGACCAAGGTAATAGTTTATATGTAAAGCCCTGAGAGACATTGTATTACGGTAAGCGCTATGTAAAAGCGGAATTTATTATTTATTATTAATGTGCATGAGCCTGTATGCATATTACATGAAACTAACTATGGTCATGTGATGACTGAAATATCATTGGTTCATTTGACCAAAATAGACAAGCTTTGAAGTCAAACAGTGCCCATTACCGAATCATTGTGATACTTTAAAACAACACTTCTTCATATTATTACATAATAAGAAGTAAATTTTAACAAATTAAATAGGAAATGCTGATGCTCATTGGATAATGCCCAAATGAGTTTCTTTAAATGTAACTTGAGTTTATCATTGTTATACCTTTATACAAGGAAACAAAGAGCCTTCCATACAATAACTTTTAGAATGATTGTATCATCATTTTGATAATATGTATTTATTTTAGGAAATGTTTACTTTTCTTCATAAGATTCCGTCATGAACGATTTTATGGCAACTTTCTAAAGTGTAATTTCTGCTATCCTAGACTGTTTTTTTTTTCAGACTTTTTCCAGGAGCTTTTCAGGGTTAATCGCTGTCTGTACTCCAGTGTCTATAGCGAAGATTTATTTTACGTAAAGTCCAATGTATTTGGTCATTTGCAGTCCCACAAATTACCAATACTGAAAATTTTAAAAAGTTATAATCGGAAGTGTCATTTTCCTTGTTAGGTAGATCTGACAGAAAATCTGTTATAGCAGTCAACTTGATAAAATCAGTGGGTATATATTATATACTAAGAATGATGACTATCAGAAATATATGGGACAAAGTAATGTAATACCAGAAAATGTTGTGCACTTGAAATGTTCATGAATATTGCGAGTGGTTCAGGTTGGCCAAAGTTTTGATGCTGTGAAAGGAGTTGATCTTGACACAAAAACTGAAATTTTGCAATTCACAAGTTCAAAATTCACAAGTTTCTTTCCAAGAAAATCACTCTCATTAACAAATCATGAAAGAGTCATGTCACATAAATGTCTAGCTCTATACAGTTTCTTGAGCTGGAGTCGGGCTAACTCGGACACGTTACGAATACGGGGCCGAGTTGTACCGGCATGATTGAATTTTGTATGAAATATCTTAGGGTTAGGGTTAGTTTTAGGGTTAGGATAGGGTTTAGCATTGGGATTAGGGTTAACGTTAGGGTATGCTGGGACAACTCGGCCCGTATTTGCAGCGGGCCGAGTTGTCCCAGCATACCCTAACTTTGACCATCTACTGACCTTGTCATACACAGAGAGGCATGGATGGGGATCAATGTAGGAAGACTCCAGGTTGACCACTGCAACCGTTCCAAATTCCGTTTCATCGTCATCGTAATCGTTGCACAGGCCTCTGGGATGGAACTGAAAAATATCAAGGGAAAAGCATAGTAAATATTAACAAAAGATTAACAAAAGATTTGTTTTACTCATTATTGTAACTGTCACGCAGGTCTCTAGTATGGAACTGATAAGATTAAAAACAGGGAACATTGTAAATATAAATTGTTTAGTCGCTGTGGACTGAAATCCTTAACTGCCACATTGTTTTGTGTGCATTACATTCCATACATATTGATTGTGTGACAAAAGATAACCATGGCAGTCCAAAGTTGTTCCATTAGTTAAAGGTAAAGACCAGTTATGGTCATGCGATTGCATTGTGAAAGAAACGTTGTGGAATCAATCAGAAAAGGTTGATCATCTAGCATCTAGCATCTGCAAGGTTCTGGAATCATCAAAATGATAAGAAATTTGGCCCATTCTTCGTAAAGTTACAAGCACTATACACAGAAAGATGTATATGGGACTACCCTATATCTCTCACAGACCATGAGAGAAACAAATTTACCAAATATATGAATTAGTAGGCGGTTTCCCGGCAAATTTTGTATCATCATGTATTAGTCAAAACATATTCTTTCACATGATTGGTAATGAGAGCTTCCATTTCATTTTTTGAAATTGGGGCATTTCCAATACTGGCCTTTACCTTTAAAGAAAGCATTTAAAGAGCAAGGTACATGAATGTGCCCTGTTTAATTTTTTTTTTATCAATAACAAGTTACAATAACTGTTAAAAGCTACTGAAATACTCAATTTCAATTCAATTTCAATTTATTTGCTCATAAAAATCCAGAAAACACATGCAAACATTCATAAATCAACATGATACAAAGGATAAAATTCACAAGAAAAATTAATAACAAAGTATACATTTGGATTAAGTAGAGAGGGACAGCAAGAAAGGAACAAGCCTTGTGATTAGCTGACCCTGTAACATAATACATTAAGGACGCTACAAAAAATAACAAATCACTTACAACAACATAAAGGGGGGGGTATGCCTATACATTTAAACAAACAAACTTGGTGAATACCTGTCTAAAATAAAGTGCCTAGATTTTGACTTTAAAACATTTAACGAAACTGCTTGTTTAATATCTGAAGAAAGAGAGTTCCAGATTTGGGGTCCTTGAAATAATATTGAGTTTTTAAAAGATGAGAGCCTCGGTTTGGGTAAATGAAAATCATTAGCATACTGCATTTGATTGGTTGAGAGCAGATTTGTCATAGAAATTTAGCATTTGTTAATGATAACAAGCATTATGAAAGAGGGCCATGGAATCTAGATGCTTATGAACAGTGTTCAATACCTTCTCCAGTTGGGATTGCATGATATCTGTGATGACAAAATTCAAAAATGAGTTATAAAGTTGCATGATTTGCAACAGTCAAGTTTTTTTTTTTTTTTCAATTCTTGTACAAACAGAATTTTAACACAAATGGAATGCTTGATTTTGAATTCTTTACAGTTTACTGCATTCGTACCTCCCTTTTCTACTGTGTTGACTTAATAAATGGGTGGTTCTTTAACATAGATGTTTATCATCACATTCATAATGAAAAACAAATTTTAGCTAATTTCTCTGGAGAGTTTGTGTGAAGTAATTTTCTACACGACTAGCCTCAAACCATCACAACCTATATTGAAAAGATGAATGCCAGAAGAGGACAAATTTCAAGAAACCTAAGAATTGCTGCACGATCTGCATCACAAAACCTACATTTTGAAAGAGAGATAAAGGTATGAAACCTATTAAGTGAGTGTTTTCAGGGTGAGGAGATAGCAGAGACTTACAGAACATTTGATAGGCATTTTATTCATGTGCAAGAGTTATTTAACTCTGAAATTTACAAAAAAAATTGAGGCATATTGCATAACAAAGCAATTGAAATTATTTGTTTGTAGCTTCACATTCACAACCCTCTGAAGATTTCCAAACAATATACTCCTGGGCTTGTGGTAATACTTATATTTTACACAATATGAAGTATCACCAAATAAGATATCAGAGCTGTATGATATCTCTTTGGTGTTACAAAATGAAGCATCTGAAATTGGAAATATTATATTTCATCTGTTTGGAGGCAGAATGGTGGTGTTACAGTATGCAAGTTAATGCCCTTTTGGCTAGAAACATTGGATTTGTCATCTTTCAAACATAACAAATATGCAGATTATTTTAGGCTCAAGGTATAACCTATAGGGTTGGTGGTTACATACTGGGTAAAACTCTTCATACTCTGCAGGTTTTGAATTGAGAAGCTGCGAATGATTCTCAATTAAAACAACTAATGAAAGGAGAGGAGATACTGAAGAATAATACTTGGACTGTCTGACTGCTATGATAGAACATGTACAGTACCTCAGCTAGTGTTTACGTACATTGAGTATGTGTGAACAGGGCATGATAAATACAAAGCTGGAGTGATCCATTACCTGTCTAGTCCACTACTCCATCTACTCTGTCTCTATTTATATACAGATATCTCTCACTCTCTCTAAACCTCCTCTTCTCTCTTCTATTCATTCTATTAATACACCTATTTCCAGCTAGCTTTCTCTCTCTCTCTCTCTCTCTCTCTCTCTCTCCTACTCCTTTCCCCCACTTATCTCCCTTTTAGGTTGCCCTTGCCCTTCCCACACATTTTCCTTCCTCTTTTTCTCCCAATTGCAACATTTTTTCTCTATTTATAATCTCTTTCTCTTTCCTCCTCTTCCCTCCCCTTCTCTCTATCTCTATCCAACTCTCTCTTTTCTTATCCTCTCACTCATTCTATGTCACAACTTTCCTACATCAACAAAATTTCATCTAGAAAAAACAATTTTCCAATTTTCACTAATATCTCATGAGTAATTTATTCATTGAACTAGCCTAGATTGAACACTGTTTAATTATGACGAAGTGTCAAAATAAGTGGGCCGAAATTGGAACAAGTTGGAGAAACCTCATTTGAAAAGTCACTTCATTTCTAGACGAACCCTTTGAATGAAATAAACAACCTTTTTTTAACCCTCTCTTTTCCTCTTCACGCCATCTCTCTCTCTCTCTCTCTCTCTCTCTCTCTCTCTCTCTCTCTCTCTCTCTATCTCTGTATTCAGTCCTCCACTCCAGCTCTAAACGAGAGAGCCTATATACACCCGGGTCGCCAGCGTTTCATCGTATCCACAAAGTCACAATTGGGACAAAAGCACGCATTCTGAGTTTCCTGCCACCAGCGCACTAATGAAAGGGGGAGCTCTGGCTCGACGTTCGTGCCTGCTCTGTCGGGTTTGTTAGGCAAGAGGCCAATTTCCGTCCAGCGCTCGCTCGCTCTCCCAGCTCCGCAGGTCTCTAAACATGGCTCTCGAGCTTTTTCTTTCTTAAGGCTGTAAATCAAAAGGTAAGTATCAATAGAGTATAGAGTAGCTATCACCCCCTGACATTCACTTCCGTAGTACCTAAACCCCATTCAGACTGTTTATTGACTTTAGATGTATATATGAAAAGTTTGCATATATGTGAACATAGCGCAGTTGTTCACTGGTTACAGCATCCAGGATTAGGTGTAATTTCAACCAGAACTGTCTCCAGAGATTGTATGAAACTTTTCCTGTGACAATTGTTCCATGTCAATTTCCTACCCTAACCCAGAGATGACAACCTCTTGACACAAAAAACAGACTGATTATCCTAAAAAATCGGATTTTCACGAAAACTCGAAAATATCAGAAAAATGTTTTACAGGTACGTACGGTCAAGTAAAATGCTTGCTCTTTCATTAAAAATTAATGAGAAAATTGTAAAGCAAAGCTTTTGTTGGGTTTGTGGGGTTTTACTTGTATATGTTTTTGTGCGATTCCCCTGTTTTTATTGGCTTTTATGGGTTAAAAAGATGAAAAATCATATTTTAAGAGGTTATATCACATTATCGTATTTCACTCTTATTTCACTCTAAATACCATTTAATTGTACTGTTTGGCATCTCTGCTAACCCAATTCTTGACTTGAAGCCTGGATCCAACACTATATCTAACTCTTACCCTAGACCTAAAATTACCCCAAAACCCAATTGCAACCCTTACCCTAAACCTTGATAAAATACAGCCCATGCAGAGCAACTGTCGCAAGAGCAAATGTCAAGTCACCGTCTCCAGAATGATCATTGTCTTGTACTTTGCAGACTGAATGCGGTATAGTACAAGAACTTTACACATTTCTATGCTTTGATAATGAAAATAACAATGAAAATGAGATTTTGTCAGTCTATGAAAATAACAACTTCCTTGAAACATCAAGTAAGCCCTTTCACTTCACTTTAACATTCCCTTTAAAAGCGTTTCGTTATACGATATAACCCCACTGTGTGAATGTGCCCTTAAAAGCAATGCAAAGAGATGGAGATAACCTTTCCAGTCATGTTTCTTCCCCCTCCTCTATACAAGCCAAGATATTTGATCACATAGGCTACAGTACGTCACATCCTCCCCAGGTTTAATTAGAAGTGCAAGTATATCTACGTCTTCGTCTCATCCCTAATCCAAAGATACTGATTCATGTTAAACCTTTATAACTGCCGCCTGAAGGTCAGACGGGCGTAAGATAAATAGGAGAACAATTTATATGGAAATGTCAAAAGCAGTGACTTGAAATGTACAGAAATGAAAGAAAAACATAAAGACATGTGGTATGAATTTAGATTTTCTTTCAACAGATTCAAGGCTTCGAGGTAGTCTAGGATGTTGGTGGATGTCTACATGGTACACAGAAAATATCAGTTTTTGAAATATGGAATCCAGAAGAGGAAAATTGCTTGTGAAAAACTATTTTTAGTTTTATGACACAATCATACATGATATGGGTTATTAGTTGTTGTATTTTCATGAGCCATGTATTTGTCTTTCGTAAAAGAATACAACTGATTATTTCAGCGTGTTCATTTGTAATATTTTTTAAAAAGTAGTTATTATGCACACTAGCTATCACTTGTATCTAAATGTGCATGTACAGTTGTACAAATCCGTTTTATAACAAAAGTAAGTTTCGTACTCTGAATAATTACATCCCAGCTCATTTCCATTTCTTTCTTTTCCCCTTTTTTTCCTGAAAGACAGGAATTGTCGCCATTCTAATTTCATTTTGATTCACAGAAATTGCTGATAAATTGGGTAATCATATGCCCCTATCTTCTTCATAGAGGTTTCTTTTTAAACCCACTTTACTATTTGCATGATTTGTAGACCTCTCTCTCTCGTAGAAATCATCCTCCTTCTTCCCCTGTTTATTCTCCCTTACCCATCCCCTTGGGTGTAACTCAACAGCCTTGAACACGCCCCTCCGCTCGAATTAGATACATCTGCTTGTTAGTTGTCATGGTAACGCTGATGGAGTATTTCAGAGACCCGTTTCACTCCCTCTCGTTTCTTTCGTTTGTCGGTTTCGAATCCTTGACCAAGGGGGACTAGATTCCTCCAGCACCGACGACGGCGGCTTAGCACATCTGACTGAGACAATTGGCTAATTCAATTTTGGACCGATAAAACCAACTTTGCCAGTGTTTTCCCGCTTTATTGTGTTAGCTCTGGCAATTTTAGTCCTGTTGAGGTATTTTCTTTTATTGGCCGCTCGGGTAACTGTACTTTAGTGTCCATGGTCATTTCACAATTTCAAGTTGAAGCTGTCGTAGAAATTCAATTACTCTTAAATCGCTCTCAGTTCTTTGAGGTATTGTCCACTCTCCCTCTGGCTGTCTATTCTTTTAAGGATCTTTCCTATTTTCTCCTCCTTTTTTGTCAGTCTTCATTGGATAATTATCTACGTCTACCATCTAAATATGAATGACCTAATTTTGCATTAGACTGGAGTTCCACAGGTGAATTTGAAATTCAAAGATTTCTCAGATTCAGAAGGATTTAATGCAATTATCTTTACCATATGTCTTTTATTCAATAATAGGGAAATGAATAAAACTATTTGTTCCAATAACCATTATGAGGTACAGATGTGTCTGCACTTTCTATTGCTATTTTCTTTTAAAGGCCATTTCTGGACGCATGGGTTCAAATGTGTACCATGTTATTACTATCCATTTGCATGCATTTATACAGGTAGATCTTCCCAATTTTCATTTTTTGTACAACAATAATAATAATAATATAATGAATAATATTAATATTGATGATGATTATAACAAATATACTAATGATGATAGTAACAATAGTGAGATTTGTGTACAGTGCTCATGTCTCTCAGACTTCACACTGTTGGCACTCCTGAATTAACTACAGCATCAGTAAGGCTGCCATTATGGCGCTCTAGCATTTCAAGGATTTAATTTCTGTCAAAGTACCCATTTACCTCACCTGGGTCGAGTGAGGCAAATGTAGATTGGTGTCTTACCAATGGACATTAGTGCTGTGGCGGGACTTGAATCGCAAACCATGTGATCAACAGTCCAGTGACGTATCCACTAGATGACGGCACATCTCTACGATACGGCAAGGATACAAGTGGAACCCTAATTCACCACATATCTTAATTGAAGTGGGTAATCTATCCCTTTAAGGAGGATCTAGTGGATAGGGAAAGCATAGGGGAAGCATTGAAAATAAACACACTTAAAATTCCATTTGCCATTGGGATGGACAAAGCTGCTGCTAAGTGGGTCAGGCAAGAGAGAGGGCAAGGTAGACAGAAAGAGAGGTGAGAGGTGAGAGATGGAGATAGAGAGGAAAAGAGAATGGGGGGGGGGGTGTGAGGATGGGTAGAGAAGGTGGGGGTGGGGGAGAAGAGGGAGGGGATTGAGTAGAGAGAAAGGAAGGAGGAAGGAGGAGAGAAAGTAGAGGGGAGAGATGGAGAGAGAGAGAGAGGGAAAGAGAATGGGACGTGTGGGGATGGGTAGAGAAGGAGGGGGTGGGGAGAGGGGGAGGGGAATGGGTAGAGAGAAAGGAAAGAGAAACAAATAACAAGAAAAGAGAGGGGAGAGAAAGAGGGAAAGAGAGATGGAGATAGAGAGGAAAATAGAATGGGATGCGTGGTGTGATAGGTAGAGAGTGGGGGGTGGGGGAGAGGGAGGGGATGGGGAGAGGGAGGGGATGGGGAGAGGGAGGGGATGGGGAGACAGAAAGGAAAGAGGAAGGAATAACAACAAAGAAGAGGGGAGAGAAAGAGGGAAAGAGAGAGAAAGAAAGAGAGAGAGAGAGAGAGAGAGAGAGATGGGACGAAGAGGCATGTAATCTTGTAGTGATCACAGCACTGTTACTTCATGACAGATAACAAGTATTGAGATGAATGATCATATCATCTTGTTTATTATCATCTCTATTTAAGGTCTGTGCATTCTCATGTGGAGTGCTACAGTGTAATGTAAGTAGGCTTGGAGTGAGCCTACATGTACATGCAATGAAGAGATAGAGAGAGAGGTCGAGAGAGAGGTCGAGAGAGAGAGAGAGGAAGAGAGAGAGAGAGAGAGAGAGAGAAAGAGAGAGATAGCACATTTTGTATGCTCAGAGCCAGGAGGGTGTTAACTATATCAGAGCGTGAGTTAACGCCCTTTCACTCCAAACAATTTTATAAATTCTCACTCAGAGTTGATCACAAACCACATCATAGCCCTCCAAACAGATGTGCTCTACATATTTATTATGTTTGAATAGTAAATTCTATTCTTTTTCCTATTAAAAATTAAAATTACAAAAAATTGATATATTCAAGAAAGGAAGGTTGCTGAATGATTCTGATTAATGGTCCCATGGCTCTCCTCACCTCTGTGCGGTTGCATGCAGAGTGGCGACAAGTCATGCATGCGCAATTCACACACATAAAAACCAAATGAGCAAACACCAACAATTTTTTTATTCTTTTTCTTCTAGTAGTGTACCGGGTAAATGGCAGTCCCCCCCAAAATAATGGGTTTTTCAAAATCGTTTTGGGGCCGTGTAGATGGGGCCTTTCCTATATCGAGGCTAGCAATACCACGATGGATTGCCACGTGACCGAAACCTAAAACCTGTGGACTCTTCACCCCACAAACCAAGATGAGCAAATGACAACATGTTTTTCTATGGGCTTTTCCACTATAGTGTGAATGGCAGTCCCCCCAAAAATTTGATGGTTTTTCTAAATGGTTTTGGGGGCTGTGTAAATGGGCCTTTCCTGTATTGAGACTAGGGATACCACGATGGACTACCGGACTACCACAAGACCGGTTACCTAAAACTTGCAGACTATTCACCCGAAAACCAAAATGAGCAAATGACAATGTTTTTTAATGGGTTTTTCCACTGTAGTGTAAATGACAGTCCTCAAAAGTTGATGGTTTTTTAGGGCTGTGTAAATGGGCCTTTCCTGTATTGAAGCCAAGTGATACCACGATGGACTACCGGACTACCACAAGACCGGTAACCTAAAACTCTTGGACAACTCCTAGGGGTTACCACATTGACTCTCCCGGATGGTATTACACCTAGGCCATGATATTGGAGATAACTCTATGACCTTGCCTTTGACCTTGGTTTGATCAAGGTCAAAGGTCATTTTGGCTCTTCAACATGTGTATGCGTGTAGGCCCTTTACTTCAGTTCCCAAGCCACAAAGGAGCGGTATGCCAACCACATGTGGGCCGGCTTGTATCTTTCCGATCCCTCGCAAGGTCCATTTTGACATGCTGGTAAGATTTCAGAAATTCAGGCACCTCAATACTAATAGGGGTAAACTTTCAAAAGCCGGTAGCCCTGTAGGTTGTGAATTTAACATTTCATTCATAGAACTGCTATGAAAATTATAAAGTACTTTTGAAGAATAAAGAAAAAGATACCACGAAGGCAAAAACCATGTTACAGTTTGACCAGTAACAAAAAGGCAAAACACACAAAGACGTGGAAGCATCGTTGGACCAAAAGAAGTTTTTTTTTCTCTCTTCTTTTTCCTCTCTCTTTCTGTTCAGTTTAACATGCAGTAAATTGGTTTGAAAGGACTCATAAACATTTTAGATAAACTTTTGAGCCAATCATATTTACCTCAGGATAATATTAGGTCCCAAATATCAAATTATGAATAGTTTCACTTCACTGTAACTCAGTACTACCCGAGGCAAAGACGTAGGCCAACAAGTAGTCATATATAATTACACAACGAGTTTACTTTAATTCAATGATCCATATATTTAATGTTCGATAGTATCAATATGCCTGCATTCTTTGACAATCTTTGCGAAATTCCTCTGGAAATGAGCATTCTAGGCTACCAAGCAATGTCACAACTACCATCAATCCACTTTTATGTTGCCCTCTCAGAGACAGAAGAGCTTTGTCGAAATTATACGAGTAAACGCCCTTCTGGCTCCAAGCACACAAGATATCTTCGCCACAGACAAATTTGGCACCTTCTACAAACCAGCTCTAATTTATTGCAAAAGCGACAAACCACAAAACTGTCCAATCTTTCAAATGATGATATTAAAAGAGAAAAGGAATGAACGCAAACCTCATGATATTGAAATATGTATCGCTGTGCCCACATTCTTTATTTGAGTTTCCGTTTTTTTTATGAGGGAGCTGCTTTTTAACTGGCTCAAGTTTATGGTGGAATGAGTCAATCTTGATTATTTATATTCTGCGGCAGTCAGTAAACTCAGAGGCTGCTGGATAAAGTGTGGTTGACACTGCTCAAATATTGCATGTTTGTAGAAAGAATCATTGTCTATGGCAAACAAAAGAGGTTTCCGACTATACTACCGCACTTTGAAGAGCGATGAGATGGCTCCGTTGGTATACACAGATAACCCCTATGGTGCTTAACACAGTCAATTAAAAGCATAAAAATCTTCTCGATGTGACATGGAGTAAAAGAGAAAAAAAATCATCCATGGTCTATATGTTTTTACAATGAGACATTATTGAAAGGCACCATTTTCAAATATAAGGAAATTGCCAGCTAGTTTTGCATATTCATGGTTTTTAATTTTTTTAATGATTATCAGGCCTGCTCTTGGCTCTTGGCATAAACATACACGGCAACAATATAGGCATGCATTGCAAATCATTAATCAGTCACCCATAGTACATAAAAACTTGGGATAAAGCATTTGAGCAGGAACTCAACCAAATGAATAGAATGAATTCAAATCAGCCAGAGGCTAAAAGAAAACGCTCAAATAATAATAAGTGTTTTTTAAATAAAAGAGGTTATCTGCACCCAGATCATCTTCATGCATGTTTTAGTCATGGGTCTAATGCTGCGTATCAATTTAGTAGAAACGTTGAGCAGGCCTTAAATTAATCGACGGCCATCGACGGCCAGGCCGTCGATGCCCCTATGACTGGCCGCGGTGCCCTCCCCAAAAAAGATATATTCACGGCCAAAAAGGCTGTGCCCTTTTTTTTAAACTGGCCGACGTGCCTTTTTTTCCAACTGGACGTGCCCTTTTTATTTTAAATTTGCGCACATAAAACCACCAATTGCGCCCATAATCATCTAAAACTAGACGGCAAGGCGCAAGTGTTTTCCGTGAAAATGCGCCCATAAATTATTAGAACAGTAAAAATACACGAATCACGAATAGTTTGCCGCCCACGAGCTCTCTTCTAGCTTCGTATTTAGTGCTTTAATAAGGCGCAAGTGCCGTGAAAATGCGCCCTTTGTTATTATATAGGCAATGCGCTAGCGCACGTACGGACGTACATGGTGCATGCTGTTGACGCACGCACGTACGTACAAATCGAAGGCCAGGATCAAGAAAACAAATCGTCAAATGGAGAAATAAACAAGCATTCAAATAGTCATTAGAGATCTGTCGAGGTTTGTTTGTAGGCCTAGTTTATTATTTTATCTCAAATAGAATTTAGAATTATCTTATTAATAAGTTAAGAACACCTACGATGTTCTCGATCGTAGTTACTCTCATTTTGCCACCAGCCGACCTCGCTTCAAAAAGCTACCCCGCCAGCTTCCCAAGACGAACGTTTCGAGTCCCGGTAAAATTCCGAGGGTGCATCGGTTTCGCTGGCAAACTTCCAGCCCGACAGCTTCCCACCAAAAGTGGCGAGAGCGTGTGTGCGAGGAACGATTTTGGTTTCGTGAATGCACGTTACGCAACTGAGCTGAGCGTGTCACTTTCAGCTGTCGAATGTCTATAAGGACATTTTTACATCTTATTTCATTAGTTAGGCCTATGTAGACCTTTCTATACAACAGTTAAAAAGATAATTTCTTCAAATTTGCTCCTACTACCGAGAGAGTGGCGCAAGGTTTGTGTGTGAGGTGCGATTTTGATTTGGAATACCCGGCCCGGTAAACTTGCCAATTAAGTCCTTCTGACTTTCGATGTTTGTGAAATTGACAATTTATTTATTCATTTGCTCATCAATATTTTTAGTTACTTTAAAATACTGTTTAATGTGCAAGTTTGATGTTCTTAATCAATCTTTCCTGTTCATATTGTTAAGATTAAAAAGTTATTAAATTGATCGTTCGATCTATTCACATTATGAAATTAACATTTGTAGACTCTCTTTGAACTTATGATTAGATAAGCGGCCTATCTGTTTTTGGAAAATTGCCCCTTGCTCTGGTAAATTCCCGTGGCAAAGGGCAACTTAAAAAAAAAATTGCCCCTTGCTCCTGACTGCTAAATCTAAGGCTTGCGGGCCGCCGCCTTGTTTGCAGGCGCGTAGCCAGAGTTTGGTGTTTGGGGGGGCACATACATGTAATCGATCGAAGTCAAAAAAAGGGGTCTACAAAATTTCAACCGATCCTGGAAATTTTAGGGGGGGGCACGTGCCCCCCGTGCCCCCGTGCCCCCCCCCCCCCCCCCGGGGCTACGCGCCTGCTTGTTTGTATGTACCGTAGACCTCTATACATTCTGTGAAGAAGCTGGTGCTAAAAGTCATGGGAAATTGATCCTGCACAAGTTTCATAAAATACACATGACATCTAACTAAAATAAAATCAATTTTTTTGGCCTCATACTCGATGCCCTTTTTGTAAAATATTTTGGCCTCGATGCCCTTTTTGTAAAAATATTTTGGCCTTGGTGCCCTTAAAAATATGAGGTACTCGAGGCCAAACTGGCCTTGCCCTAAAAATGACGAAATTTAAGGCCTGGTTGAGATGATGGTAATCATTGACTGTTAAATCATTAATCACAATGGACGTTTCTTCACCTTGAATATGGTGTATGGTTTATATAAGGTATTAGGCTGTGAGGTGCCTGAATGAAGGAGTTATATGGTCAGATAGGACTGTTCACACAAACGAGATGTAAACAAAGCATAATAGTGCAGGTATAACAGGTCACTGTATTACTACATTCTTCTCGATTCAATGTCCCGATTGAAATTTACATTGATAAGACCTATTTAGTACATTGACCTATTTAATACCTTTGAAGGGTTTTAGGTTTTAATGACTAACTCTGTCATTGCACGACACTCAATTTAACGTTCTGACTGTTTTCTTTAGTAGTCATATCTTTCACATTGAAAGCTTCTAACAAGGGGTTGGGCTCACTTGGCATCATGTGACGGCAAATAGCCGGAAAATTTAACGTTTTGCACTCAGAATTTCACCTCTTGAAATGTCAACATCAGCCTATTGGTCACTCACTATTTTACACATTCTCATCAAATTAATCTTGAATATGGTGTGCTAAAGAACGCATCGAATGCAATAAATTGAAACAAGTATTTATGATCGATTCAGCTCTCTGGGATAACTTGGCACTGATCATCTTCTGAGGCTGACTTGTCCCTAGTGCCAAGTTAGCCCGCATCCTTTAAATAACTGAACTATATCTCTTTTGTTGCATTATAATACGAAATTGAAAGTTCTCGTACCCTTCCTTCTGCAGTGGTCAATTCCTTTCATATTGAAGGTTGGGTTATTGATTAGAAATAGATTAATCAGTGGGCAGTGGCACATAACTTTGTCATCAATAGGCCTCCGCCTCTATTTTAATAATACCTAATGTTCTTTGACCTATGCCCATCATTTGACCCTCGGGCCTTGTTGTTCAGATATGATGCAGCAAAACAAGGCCTGTTTTCATCAGCTCAAGATTGCCAAATATTCCGCTATTTGAACTATAGCGATCGCAAATTATCCAGTTAATTTGCGTCTTCACCAGCTCAGAGACTCGCACTATTCGAGAATGCTAATTTCTTGAGCTTGAGTTTCAAGTTTCGAGGTCAAGTCTTGAGCTGAAGAAGACGCGATTTGTAACTTCAGGATTATTTCCCAAATCAGAAATAGCGGGCTATTTGGCAATCTTGAGCTGATGAAAACAAGCCTACTCGCCCTACTGTGGCATTTTTTTGGTTGATGTAAAGTGTAATAGGCTTCGCATTTTCAATCTTATAACACAGAGCTCAGTGAATATGAGCAGAGCCTTTGTTGCAGGCGTTTGCCATTAATTTGCACGCAAAAAACCAGCAGCAACGACTTTGTGGCGTTTTACCGTGTCCTATCTGAACAAGCTTTAATATTAAAGCATTAATGTATTGTGTAGGCCTACATGGTCATGTAAAAGTTTCATGTTCACATACAGAATAAATCCATGAATGTTATCCAGCTACTTTTTAACCAGTTTGAACCTAGCATTAGATTCACTTCTATATACTCATGTAGCGTATCGGTACACTAATTCTTACTTACAATATTTCACAAGTACGATAAAGTCATCAAAATTTATCAACACAATCACCAAACCTGGTGAAGTACCATAATATCAATAGGTATCACATTGTGCAATAATACCTTGATACTTGTACATAGCTTATGAAATATGAAGGGTAACTATGCCGTAATGACCATCTAAATACTAGTAACTCTTTACACAATGCACTTTATTTCATTCCTCACTATGCAAGAAGAAACCCAAGCCCTTCCCACTCTCCTGCTGCCCACTTTAGAACATCCACAAACAAAACACAGAGCAGGACAGAGAGTCAGATAGAAAGTAAGGCCAGGAGAGAGAGCTTTTAGTAGCTATCTCTCGTAAAGTGTAAACAAAATAACAAGATCACTTTCCCCTGCATGTCCGTCAGCATATCTCGCCATTACTGTCGCTCAGGTTACATATATATGTCACGGAATACTCATCATTAAAATATAAACAAGGCTACCAGCGAGAATAAGCGCCACCGAAAGTCCTCCTCCTCCTCTTCCTTATTCTTCTTCCTTCTCCGTTACGTCGATCAGCTTATCTAGCCATTATTGTAACTTAGGCTACATACGCGTCATAGAATACTCATTGAAATATAAAGAAAGCTACCAGCAAGAATCAACGCCACCGAAAGTCTTCCTCCTCTTCCTTCTCCTTCTTCCTCCTCCTCCTTCTTCCTCTTTTTTCTTCTCCTCTACGTCCATCTTGCCATTACTGTCGCTCAGGTTACATACATGTCATGGAATACCCATCATTAAAATATAAACAAAGCTACCAGCGAAAATGAACGCCATCGAAACTCCTCCTCCCCCATCTCATCATCACCAACATCCTGAAGAAGGATGTTACTGTACCACCTCACGTTCAGACTATATGTTGATTAAACGAAACATGTCTAAAGAAACGTATAAAGAATCGTTGTATAGCAAAAGGGGTGAACAGCCTGGACAGCAATATCAAATAAAGAAACGTTGAATATACACTTGTCTTGAAGAGGTCAGTTGACACAAGAGCTAGCTGGCCAATCATCAGTGCATGCTCACGATAAGCCCCGCCCATTTATACAATTTTCATACGAGCTGTGCAGACGAGAGCGGAACCCTGATTCCTTATCGAGTTTTCATTAGAACCGATGCTTAAAGATAAGGTTGAGTTCTGGTCACAGTGTGGAATCGATCAAAAAAGGATGACCATCTAACATATAATTATTGGTGTGTACCGAAAAGTTCTGGAATCATCAAAATGATAAGGAATTTGGCCCAGTCGTAGTAAAGTTACAAGCACTGTACACAGAAAGACGTACCGGTATATGGACTACACGAGCATGTGGCTTAAAATCCGTCCAGATTTTTATGCTGTTACATGCCATATTTAGAGTATTAAGGCATTTGAAGAGCCACGCTTTTCAGGGAACATTTATAATCTGATGTTCTTCCACACTTGCATAATAACAATGATAACGCTCACAAATTAATTTTCACCTCTTCCAAGAACTCAACCTTCTCTTTAAACCTGCGTTTCTCTTACAGCTATACAACGATTTTCGGTAGTGCGAACGCACGGTGAGAACTCATCACAAGCATACGAGCCTCAATTACTAGAATTAGATGCTGGCCTGACCCATTTAAGCCCTACCGGCGGTGCATTTAGCAGGCGATTTCAGCAACAGATACGGGAGCGAGTACTTGAGATCTCTTTCTCGTTGGAAACTATTAAGGGCAGGTGACACACACTGAATTCATATCTTCCTCGTGAAAGGATCGTTGCGAAGATTTTGTACAAAAAACAAGACAGTTCTGCTGTATAGGTACACAAAACCTTTATTAAAATGTGAGAGTTTGTTTTATTTTAACCTATTCTGTTTGCATTGTGTGGCAAAGTTCCTTCAAAGAGTATGAGCATTGCAAAGGGTGTTTTGACCATGATGGTTACCGGTACATTTTTGTTCTAAGCATTAAACAGGAAAAGGTAGCTTCAATGTGAAGTTTATGGATATTTCATAACCATTTTACTATTATCAACAAAGTACAATATTACAAACCAAAATGAACTGTTGATCGTTCATATATGACCATTCTTAGGAAAAGACTTGGTAGAAGTCGTCGGAAGGAGTGAATAATAAGTATTGCTGTCATTTCACTGGAGCCCTATTACAATGCTCTACGTTAATAAATCCATTATATTTCATACCTAGTGAGGATATCTAGCGCCTTAAACCAATCCTACTAAATTGTCATCCTTCAAATTTCAAAGTAATTCTGCACCTGCACAAGCATCAAGCTGGAAATTCAAGATACACGTAAGGCCTGCTTACTAAATATTTCAAAAAACAGAAAATTCATAATGTCACCATTGTTTGCTTTCTGTTTATGCATATGGCATAATTCTGACTACAAATTAATCTTTCAGTGGTTTTTGCAATATCTTATTACCTTTTCATTCACTCTTTGCACGAGGTTTGTAACTATAGACTACCTAACTTAAGGTGAACTTTACGACCTTTGGCCACTGGCAAGGTGAAGGTTAACTAGGTTTGCTACAAAAAGAGAAAGAGGAAGAGTGAGTGAGAGAGAGAGAGAGAGAGAGAGAGAGAGAGAGAGAAAGAGAGAAAGAGAGAAAGAAGAAAGGGAGGGAGAGAAAGAAAGGGAGGGAGAGAGAGAGAGAGGGGAGAGACAGAGAGAGAGAAAGTGTGAGAGTGAGAAAGAGAGCGAGAGGAAAAGAGAGAAAAAAAAAGAATAGAAAGAGAGAGAAAAAAAAGAAGAGAAAGAGTGAGAAAGATTTGAATGAGAAAGATTTAAATGATAAAGATATAAGCCTGTATTATATTGTACAATTTCCAATATCCTCATCATGAGTAGGAGGAAAATTGAGAAGTGATTCAGGTACTACAAGACTCATAGAGAGAGAGAGGTCACAATGCAATTTGATTTTATTGATTAGTTAGTCTGGCCATATACCCATACCTTCCACTTCAGAACCACCAGAAATGAAATTACAACGCAATGCCGATTTTTGATTAAATTCCTGAATGTGTCCATTCACATGCAATGAAAACCCCGACTGTGGATCAATGTTTCCATACAGATTGGGTTTCCGTGCTACTACGAAAGCCCACAGCTCATCACAATACCTCTCTCTCTCTCTCGTATAGTAGCCATCCTCACTCACTCCTGCCACCATGTTTCAAGAAGTTCTTGTCGACTAGAACACACCAAGCCAACGTTCATTTACACCCTTAATCTGACAGGTGGATGATGGGGGTTCTGCCCAACGCCTTCGTGAGTCCCGCCGCTTCACTCCTCCGCGGTGTGAAATGCAGCCTGCAAGCACCTGCCTGTAGATTTTGCCACCATGTCGTCCGTCCGTCGTTGCTACAGTACAATTTCATTTCTCGTACCACCCCCCCCCCCCCTCTCTCTTCCCCCTCTCTCCCTCCCTCCCTCTCTCTCTCCTCTCCATCCTCTCCTCTCCATCCTCTCCATCCTCTCCTCTCCTCTCCTCTCCTCTCCTCTCCTCTCCTCTCCTCTCCTCTCCTCTCCTCTCCTCTCCTCTCCTCTCCTCTCCTCTCCTCTCCTCTCCTCTCCTCTCCTCTCCTCTCCTCTCCCTCTCTGTTGATGTAAGGCTCTTGGCACCAATCAACCGTCGTCATCACGAGGGAGAGAAGGATAAGAAGTTCATGTATGTATGATGGTTATTGCCAGGCATTACTAAGGATGCGTCACATCTACAAGTAGGGACTCTGTCTCTGGAGGAATGAGATGCTCTCTCTCTCTCTCTTGGGGGTCAGCCTTCTGCATCCCCCTACTCCCGCTGTGTCTGTCTATCCATCAATCTGTTTGTCCATCCCTCCCTCCTTCTCTTGACCCTTTTCTTTTTCAGCTATATATATATCTCTCTCTCTCTCCATCTCTCATGTCATCCTTTTTAACTCTCCCCTCTTTCCCTCACTCCCTATCTACCTCTCTATCTCTCTATCTATCAATCTATCTTATCTGTCTTATCTTTCTATCTTATCTATCTCTATCTACCTACATGTATCTGTCTATTATCTGTCTGTTATCTGTCTATTATCTGTCTATTATCTGTCTATTATCTGTCTATCTATCTATCTATCTACATGTACATGTATCTATCTATCTATCTCTCCATTTATCTATTTGCTGAATCTGTATCTCTTTCATACTATATTCCATGTAGGTGTACTCACTTCTATCTTGTAATCTCCATCTTCCTCCTCCAATGTCATCCATCCTTCATACTTCTCCATCTTCAACAACCTCCATTTGCATTATTTTAATTTTTATACTTCAACTCTCTAATCTTTTTTCTCAGAACACCTACACTTTCTTTCAGCATCTCCTCCCTCTTATATTCACTCTCTATAGCTTACTTTTTTCTCCATCTTTTTCTTTCTCTTCCTTCTATTACCAGTGGCAGTCCCTCTATATCTTTCTCCCCTTTTCTCATATTCTGTCTTTAATCACCCTTTCCCCTCTTTCTCTTTCCCTCTGAATCCATTATGTTAATCACAAACACCAACGGCAGACAGGTATGAGCTCGTGAAGTGACAAGCACGTTAAACAGTCGTACGTACGTATGTAGCAAGAGATATTTCTGGAAATAATACACTTTGAAGATGATAACCTCATTATGTTAATGTCTACTGCACAGTAGGAGCTACTTACCGCAAATTAAAATGTCACTGTTTCGGTTTAACAGTGCTAGAATTCAAGGGAAACGTCCGATACAAAATTCATCAAAAATTCAGATTAAATTTGCAATGGCTAAGCTTTTGTTGCATTTAACGCATCAAACTTGATGACATACATCCAATTTGATTCATTGTCAATCCGGACACTTTCGCATGCATGACATTTTCACAATTTTTGCGAGCGGATTGGATTAATGAAGTATAAAGCCATGGAATTATCAACCTCAACCTAAACTATTTTGGGAGTGCACTGTAGTATGGAATAAACACGTATCAACTGACAGAACACTTAAAGATAAAGTTGAGTTCTGGTCATGCGATTGCATTGTGAAAGAAACGGTGTGGAACCGACCAGAAAAGGTTGATCATCTAGCATATAAGAATTTGTGTGTATTGCAAGGTTCTGGAATCATCAAAATGATAAGAAATTTGGCCAAGTCTTGGTAAAGTTACAAACACTTGCACAGAAAGATATATATGGGACTTCACAAACACGTGGCGTAAAAAGCCGGCCCCCGATTTTTACGATGTTACATGCATACTTAGAATATGAAGGCATTTGAAGAGCCATGCTTTTCAGGGAACATGTCTTAACTGATGTTCTTCCACACTTGCATAATAAGAATGAGTAATGCTCACAAATTATTTTTCACCTCTTCCCAGAACTCAACCTTCTCTTTAACATTTATTAGACACAACAATGTAAGTTTTTGTTAACAGAATACCAAAATGAATTGTATAGTTATATGAAAAGAACTATACAATAGATTAACAATTTGTTCTCGTCAGTACATTGTATACCAGTAACTAAACATTGTTCAGTGAAAGCAATGTTGAGCATCGGTTTTAACAAAAACTCAATAGAGAATCAGGGTTCTGTTCTGGTCGTCGTATCATAAAAAAGGGGCCCGATTCATACACATTTCTATTTTTAAAAAAATTGCTCACAGCCGATCAAATGCAACTATTTCAGTAGCTTATATTAAACAGTCATTGCAACTTGTTATTGATAACAACTTTTAAGAAACGGGGCCCTGGCCGGAGCTTATCATCATGAGCACTGACTATTGGCTAGTTGTCATGTCAGCTGACCTCTACTAAACAAGTTTCTTTATAAAACGTTTATTCATACAATGTTGTTATTCAGTCCATATGCCCCTTCCCTACACAATAATTTTTACATGACGTTTTGAATTTAGAACAAGTTTCTTCTATTTATAAGTATCGGCGTGCGTGGTGATCTAGATATACAGTAGGTATATGGTTGCACCATCCTCCCCCTCTCTCTCATCATGGAGGTCCATGCTCTCACATGGTGCAACCCTAAACCTACTGTATAAGTTTCTTCGAGTCTGAAAGAGGCTATCACGTGTACAAAAGCTATGCATTTCCCCACCCCATCATCAGGGAACGATTTCTTCATTTTCACGAGCAAATAAGGTCATAATACCACCTGAGAGAGAGAAGTATAGTTTTACAAGAATCAATCTGGAGATCTTCTGACCTTTGCGGAGTGGGGCAATGTAAGGCAGTGATTGGAGAGAAGGTATAACCATTCAAACCCCACATCCATAATGTCAATAGGAATTTGACATTTCTAGCCTGATGCTTTCAATGCATATTGCCTACATGGTATCAAGTACCTTGGGACTACAGATTTGGAGCAGGAACACAAAAGTCACTTTCACTTTCAACTCCCTGCTTGTAACATAGATTTAGTTTATTAGCTTGTATTTATAATGTACAGTAAAGATAAAGCTTACTTTAGGTAATTCATGGAATTGTATTCAGTTGAAATTCATACACATTCAAAAGTATCATCACAATTTCATGTACATGCTTATCTCTATAAAACTTGCAATCATGACTAACAGCGTGTCCACACACAAAACAATTTATCGCGAAACTCTATAACGAAACGTCGTATAAAGAATCATAGTCTAAATTTCAAAGTGTCCACACACAAGAAACGTCATATAAATAATCATCGTATAAATTCAAGGATGTCCATAAACAGAAGAAAGTAATCCTGAAACTCTACAGTCTGGTCTCTTTTCGCTCGAGGTCACGTTAAGCCCCGCCCAGTTAGTTACACTAGTTACACTCCCCCAGGGGGTCCCCCTGTCCACACACAACATTTCCGTGATTAGGCGTGATTCTTTATTGAGTTTCAGTTCGAAACGATGCCCAAACCTGCGTTTCGTTAGACTAGTTTCGTTATACGACGTATCGTTAGTGAGCGTCCACACCTACAATTTTCATCGTAAAACTATCGCGAAACGGTATCACTATCGCGAAACGGTATAGCTAATCATGACTAGTCACGGAAAATGTTGTGTGTGGACAGGGGGTAAGAAAAGAATCCCAAATCTAATTTGGTACATAAATGTAGGCTCTACTTGTGTGGAAATGATAGGAAATTTGTTGAAATCAACACTTATTATTAATAACTTTCAAGAAAGAAAAAAAGGGCAGACTTCCCGTACACAAATAAATAACCTTGTAGGCAACTGAGAAATGTAGCATACCAGTATGAAAGAAATAAATGCATAGATATTCATTAAAAGTTTATAATGAATTTTAGTTTTTGAGCAACAAATGCCTTCATCATCATCAAACAGCAGATCATTATCTTTCATTAACTTCATTGGATGAAATGTTAGAAATTCACATGAATATTTTGTGCCAGTTAAAAAAAAGGTTAACTATTATATTCTAACTCTAACTAACTCTCTGAATATTTGCTTGTGAAATTGAGGTCTGTGTACTACCACGCTGATCCAAATTAATATGTATGTGCAAGTATGGTACATGTATGGTTGAATTTTAAAAAAGAAGGAAAGAAGAATAAAAGGCTGATTAATAATCACCAGAGGCAGGGGTGGGTCAATAAAAACATTTTTCCTGGAAGAACAAGTTTTGTCTTCTCTAGCAACGAGGACTGCAATCCCAGACCTCTCTTCACATGTTCGTGTGAATTGCACGACTGAATATTTTCACGAGAGAAATCTCCTGATTAAACTGAATTAATGGGTGGCAACATCTTTGAATTGCCCTTATAGTATAGAGGTTGGGCATTAAATTTATTAAGGAGTTGAGTCAACAGCCCCCAATGCCACTTCTACAAGTAGGGGAACTAATCCCTCATTCAGACCACTGGAATTCATTGTATAGCTGTACGATATTAAGTCATGTACTGTTTTTCTAGCCTGAACGTCGATTAAAGAAACGTTGTATAGTCAAAATGCATGTTTGAGTATTGTTTCAAATGAAAACTTGATAAAGAATCCAGAACATGTTGTATAGTCTGAACGCTGTATCATACAAAGATCGTATGACTGAGCGGGGCTTTTCGTGAGTGCGTACTGTGGATTGGCCACTTGTCACGTCAATTGACCTCTTCATAATTGATTCATTTATACAAATGTTTTATACAACGTTTCTTTATCCGTTTCTTTATACATGTACATTTCTTTATACAGCGTTTCTTTACAATACAATGTTTCTTTATACAACGTTTCTTTAAACAATTTTTCTTTATACAACGTTTCTTTATACAACGGTTCTTTATACGTTTCTTTTATATGCAACATTTCTTTATACACAACGTTTCTTTATTTATACTGTACAACGTTTCTTCATACAATGTTTCTTTATAGAAGTTTTGTATAAATTTAAAGTCTGAACAGACTAAAAGAAGTGAAAAGCACATCTTCAACTTTTTTTCTTTGCTTTGCCTTGGAAGTTGGATTAAGCGCCTGGTGGTTTACAGAAGCTGGATTGGTAGCTTAGGAAACAGACCGAGCTGACTGGAATGGGAATATACCTTTCCCTTAGTCACTCTCACTCCCTCAATATTTCTATGTTGTTGTGTAATACCTGGTAGGTACCCCCTCTCACTCTCTATGCACTCACACATTATAAAGATCCAACATGATTTTGAAGAATGTACATGTAAAAGTAACATTTTTCATTTAAATGATTAGGTACATATTGGGTAATCCAACAAGAAAAACAATTTTCTCTTACATACATGTGCTACATTTCCTAAACCTTTTACTCCCTCTCTATTCTTTCTAATTCACGATACAATGAAGCAGTAGGCAGTGTCCCCTTTTAAATTTCTCAATAAAGGGACCCCCCCCCCCCCCCCCCCAATAAATTTTTTTTACAAAGAGTGGCTGGGGGGGGGGGGGGAGGGGAGGGGAATGGAAAATGGAATTACAGAATTAACACCCCTCCACTCCCTATATTATAGGACTACGTGTACAAGTACTATACATGTACATGTTCTGTCAATGGGAGTCGCAGAACTTTTGAAAAGTCCCCCCCCCCCCCCCCCCCCCCCCCACCAAAAAATAAGGTTAATTGGCCTCCGTGGTTACATCAAGGTTGTGGGATTCAAGCATCACTCCATACTTCGTTAGTACTGATTAAGTTGACAGTACAGGTACCTAGACTCCACATCATTTTTTGCACTGAAAAGGCACCAACACTTCAAAGACACAACAACATTCATGAGCTATGAATTCATGTCCGATTTCAAATCAAGAAAACAACTTGAAAAGCAGGATTTTCTAGTTGTTTCAAAGTCTCATTCCATCCTTGCTGAAATATTATTAGATAAATTTAAAGAGAAGGTTGAGTTTTGGTAAGAGGTGAAAAATAATTTGTGAGCGTTATCTTTGTATTATGCAAGTGTGGAAGAACATCACATAAAAATGTTCCCTGAAAAGCATGGCTCTTCAAATGCCTTAATATTCTAAATATGGCATGTAACATTATAAAAATCGGGACAGATTTTTATGCCACATGTTCGTGTAGTCACATATACACATTTCTGTGTACAGTGCTTGTAACTTTACCAAGACTAAGCCAAATTTCTTATCATTTCGATGATTCCAGAACCTTGCAGTACACACCAATACTTAAATGCTAGATGATCAACCTTTTCTGATCGATTCCACAACGTTTCATTCACAATGCAATTGCATGACCAGGGGGGTGTTTCACAAAGATCCTAAGTTGAACTTATCTCTAAATTGGACTTAAAGCCGTTTGCATCTATGAAAATATATTTTTTTTAAATTTATTTTTAAAAGGCATAAAAATGTTGATTCAAATCTTTCATATTTTCTATTATATCAAGGAGATTTCATGTTCTTGATGTGGAATTTTTTAAAGTCTAAAATACTTGAATTTTCGCTTTTGAATATATTTCATTTTAAGGCTACAAATGGCTCTCCATAATTTTGAAGTCCAACTTAGAGTTAAGTTCGACTTAAAATCTTTGTGAAACACCCCCCAGAACTCAACTTTATCTTTAAACCAAGATCTGGTTAGTAGAAAGGAGTAGCAGTGTAGCTGGATGGAAGGGTGGCTGTACTAACATCATCTCAATCATCACCGGTACAACCTTACATCTACCATAACATGAATATGAAATATCACACCCAAGTATCCTTGATGTAAAGTTTACACCAGGGCGTTCTTCTCACAGCTTAGCTTGGAGTCTTGCCTTTGACTTTCACAACAGGAGTGCTTCGTACTTAAATTTGAGCTCTCTCTTCCTGAGCTTTTCTTCTGAGCAACTACATTTATACCGGTACTTTTTAATCCTATGACCACATCCCGTATCTGTTGCTGAAATTGCCTGCTAAACGCACCGCCAGTAGTGGGTACAACTAAATCTAGAAAAGTTACCTACATGTATGTATTCAATTTAAATTGATGGATGTTTCTTTATAGAACTCCTTGTGATTTTAAAATTTTTATTTCACCTGGTACTGTTAGTTTCAGCACATTCAAAGGTGAAATTTGCCTTATAAAAATGAACAATAATTGTTGTTATATTACAAAAGATCCAGGCAAGCTTCTCAATTATCAAGATTGTCTGTATCAGAAGCTTGTACAAAATTTGTAAATCCATATATTTTATTTTTTCTACAAAAATTAAACAACATTTGTATTAAAATAGTGTGTATGCCTATACTATGGGCAATAAGTCTATGGGTATTGTAGATATGTGTAGATTGAAAACAACTTAATAATTATAATATTTGAAATGTCAAATTTTCTTTCTCTCTCATCCAAAGCATCCAAAGTATCAAAAGGTGATTTTCTTTCTGCGCTCTTGCTTGCCTCACAAATGGGAATGAAAATGTTCCTTAATACATTTATCTCTAGCACATCTTGAGGACCCGACTGCACCCCGAGCCTGAGGCACTGCTAATCAAATGTTTTCGAGAACACATAACCACGGAGCAATAATCCAAGTTGTATAGAGGATGATGAAGAATAATTCCCCTTTCGCAGTTCCCTTTGATGTTGAAGGGGCCGTGCGGCATTAAAGCACATGACCACCACACATCATAATCCAAACGAGGAGACCGACCCTGCAGGCTAAAGTGGCGGGCAATAATATCGGCCGAGTTTCCCTGCTTTGGTCGATCGGTCGTCCGACTTAAAGGGAGATATATATGTGTACTTGAACATGAAATAACATGCATTGGTATCTAAATATCTAATTTCAGTGATAGAAATGAAAGAACTTGTTTCCTTCAGAAAATGGTACAGATTACATGTTTATGTACATTTACTTCCTATAACATGTAAATGTTAGACTTCATTTGTGTCAAATAATTACTAACATTTTGTCTTTGCATTCTGAAAAAGAATATGCCTGCACTTTAAACCAATCACATCATCCATAACATATTTTGTTAAATAATAATTTTGTTTTGACAATTATTATTCTTTTTTAAAAGCAACCCTAAATTTAGGAAATGTTATTTTCAACCATCCATATGTTTGGCATAAATTTGTATTTCACTATACACAAACTACTCTGATTTTAATATAAAGCTAAATTGTTCATGAGTACTGTATCTTCAGATCCGATAAACCAAAGCATATTTGCTTAAGATTGTATTTTCAAGCTAATGGGCTTCATGTACAAACTGTAGGAGAAGTACCTGGCACTTTGTTTCAAGATGGTTTGATTCCAATCAACATCTACATGTAATAGTTTCAATACCAAGTGATTTAATGCATATTATTCCACCAGTTCAAAGGATTTCTAGTCTAATCATTTTGAATACGATGTAATATTTGGGTTTAATTAGAACACACAATCCCAATAGGCCCCAGCCAAATTCACATCCAGCTTAGTAATCAAAGGGTTAACAGAGTTCATATGAAGCGAGACGTGTACCAATAGAAACTGAATTACTGGTGCTTAGACTTCTATCACTCACACACCAATGTGAGTTCACATACTATGATTACATGAATCCATACATGCTTCACCGAGCAACACTGTCTTAAAAAATCAATTTGTGCCATAGCCTGCACACTGCACATCTGCAAACACTTGGCATCATTCATAAAACATAAAAAAAGCACCCACCCGGCCCCGGTCTCTGCACCACCGCATCAACCACTGTAAATTGCAAGCATTATAAAATCATCGGGTTTGAAGTGAGAGAGAAAAGAGCTGGAGTCGACTGAAATTCAAGATGTTGAGATTGACGCAGCCCAAATCCCCCGATGACTAGATAGTGTTCTTGACTTTGGCGTTGATCACCGGACCGATGCCATCATGGCCACAGAGGAGCTGGCGAGAGGAGACAAGATGACGCGACATGGTAAACTCATCATCCACTGGCTGCATCCACACTCAAGTTTCACTCGCTGCTAGCTTTCCCACACTCCCATTATAAAAGTCCGACTGCACTGCGGTGCATAATCTTGTTTTAACCTGACCTGATCAGGCGACAGCTAGCGTGCATTTCGGTATCCGGGTGGAAAAAACTACTGCATCGATCAATCCCCCCAAAGAAGCTATTCTCTTAAGATTTGGGTACTCTTATTTCTGCAAGTTCAGGATAATTCATCAAATTTACTTCAAAAGTAAACTGCATCCACACTCAAATTTCACTCGCTGCTTTTCCACACTCCCATTATAAAAATCTGACTGCAGTGCATATAATCTTGCTTTAACCTGGTCAGGCAATAGCGTCCAATTCAGTATCCGGGTTGAAAAAAAAAATACAACATCGATCCCCGAAGAAGCTAATCTCTTAAGATTTGGGTATTCTTATTTCTGCAAGTTCAGGGTAATTCATCAACTTCACTTCAAGTGTAAACTGTGAAAGCAATCTACAAGAACTTAGGGATTGCTTGATGCAATCTGTTAGTAAATTGTAAGTTAAATGTAAAAATTAAAAACAAGTCAAAGTGGGCACAAGTAATACTACTTTGGGTTATATCTCGGATATCTGTTGGATCTGATAGGTATAAATGTACATGTATGTGTAAAAAATAAAATAAAGGATTTGTTTCGAATTCTGAATCTAAACTTGGGGAAGCAGCTGTCTACATTTACTTTCCTTGAATATAGGATGGTGTGAAAATGTTCACTGGGGCCGCCTCCACAATATCTCAATCACTGGAGAGAGCTAGCATTTTCAAGATCGCATCGGCTAACATCTTGTAGAAATGTCATTCCTAATGGTTCGTAATGGCAAGTGAAAAGTGACATTCCATATGCCTAGTAAATAGAACATCGCATGATCCATTACACTGCACACATGAAAGTCGTTATGAAATCGTTGTCTAGATTGCCATGTTCATGTGCTGGGTCATAGATGTGATGTCTATCTTGTAATGAGTATTACAGACAAATCAAAGTCTATGACTCTTTGATAGCGGTTATTCTAGTTTCGATGTTAGTGACGTGCAGTTAACAACTTAATTATTCATACCCTTACCAAGTTTTCTAGTTATTTAAGCATGTGAAAAATTAATTATCTTGATTTAAGTTTCTTGCGAATGTGACGTATTAAAGCTGACATTTAAAAGTTTTCAACAAAGGGTTTAATTCAACCAGTACAGCTTTCATTCTTGAGTCACAAAAAACATCCTCCAAAACCATGAACTTACAAGGGGTATGAATAATTCAGCTGTCAACTGCAGGCCTTTTTGTAACACATTATAAGGTAGTGTCAGAGCATTTCAAGTGCATGATCTCGTCACAAATTATCATCCACTTTGAATTTGACTTTGTGCAAAATTGAACAAGCATTCTTCTAACTTACAATAAACATTTGGGCTTTTAAATGTACATAGAATGAAGTATTAAAGCTCACAGATCTCTACCTAAAATGAAATACATTACAGTATAAGCTCATAATGCACCAATTGAGACAACAACCATTTTGAAACACACAAGGCCCGTCTTCACTATCTCGAGATTGCCAAATATCCAGCAATTTGAACTATCCCGATCGCAAACTATCCAGCTAATTGCGTCTTCATTAGACCGAAGTAGCAAATTAGCTGGATAGTTGGTCGGGATAATATCCCAAGATATCTCGGTCTAGTTTGCAAAATATCCCACTATTTCCCAACTAGCGGGATAGTTTGCGACCGTCTTCATTAGACCGAAGTACGGAGTCAAATATCCCGATCCCATCATACACAACGATTTCCGGTTTTCCGCGCACATGCGATCTATACCGCTCAGCGCCGCGCTAGTACAGCTAGTAAACACAGAAAACCGCAAACTAGACCGAGATATCTTGGGATATTATCCCGACCAACTATCCAGCTAATTTGCTACTTCGGTCTAATGAAGACGCAAATTAGCTGGATAGTTTGCGATCGGGATAATTCAAATAGCTGGATATTCGGCAATCTCGAGATAGTGCAGACACGCCTACTGAGGTAATATGCGTAGGTGTAAGGACTAATATCAACCCTAACCCCTAGCCTAGGAAAGTAGGCTGGGGTTCATTAAACCACAATATTCCTAAAAATAGTATCCTTTCATGCCAAATGACTTTTCCATGAAATCGCTGGATACAAATATGAGAAAACAAACTTTCTTTCATAAGAAGCCCTTCAAAAACATGCCACCCTAACAAAAGTTGTGTTGTTAAAGCTTGACACATTTCAGGAGGGGAGAGGGTGTCAATTTTTAATTACATCTTTTATGCTGAGTTGTTTTAGCTACGTTTTAAGTTGTTATCAACTGCATCAACTAAAGCAGTCTGAACAGGAGGGGCGCGTGTGAAAGCATACTATGGAGATGAGTAAGGTTGCCCGCGGGGTCGTTAGTTGACCATGGGAATCTAGTACGAGATGCTCTTCTTGCTTTGCTGCATGGCTAACCCCTATGGCCCGTACCTATGCCAGCCGTAATGGCACAGATGCCTTACTAATCAATGCTCAAATTGCACATTACCGGTCAACACTATACTTCTCTCTCCTTGGCTGCAGTTTATGAGGGAAAAACGATGCGTAAAAGGAAAAGAAATAAGAAATACGACTACGCAGGAAGCCGTTTGGGTGCGATGAATTTCTTAAAGACACAGTAAAGCAATTTACATGGAAATTCAAGGTTAGCCCAATTTCTAGATCAAAACATTTTTGTGTTTTTATTAGTTTTTGAAAGCATTCATGGTGCTATTTTATTTACAGATTACAAGACGGTAGACCTTGTTTTATAAAAACAAAGTTTTGTCAAAACAAGTTTACAAAATTAGAGTTACAAAATACTATTATTTTGTTAGTGCAGTGATTTTGAATTTACAATGCAGTTAACATTATTTAAAAGAAAGAAAAGCAACACTTTATCTATACCATATAGGCAAGAATCCTTATCATTTATCTGGGCAAACACATTTTATGTGATATATTTGATAAGAATGATTTACTACAGTATGTTGCCCTACATCTTTTTACAAATAATTTAAATAAAATATGTACATGTATGTTGTATGCTGTTAATAATCTACATGTATGTAGTTTTTTTATGTTAAATACCTGAGCATTTTGTATAATATAGTGTAAACCTACATGTACATATTTCATCTTGCCAGTTTGCTGCTGTATTCACATTGTTTGTAAGTGCACAATGGCCATAGCCAGATCTACTGGTATGCAGAAAGGGAGTACTCTGAGTCTGATTTGTTAAAGGTCTATGCCTCATCTGATAGGGATCCCTTTAATCACCTTACAATAAGCCTTAATCCACATTAATCAGGTATTAAACACCCTCCCATTATCACCCTACACACCTTATAACAAACCACTAATCCAGTGTTAATCCTCAGCAACGCTAGATTGAAATATAGACAGGTCATGATGAAAGAAAGACAAGGAAGGGTGTAAGAGGGAGGATTCAGAAAAGGAAGAGAGCAACAATAGCAGATACAATGTAGAAGGTGTAGGGAAAGGAGCGAGGGACAAAAAGAATCACTAATGAGAGAGAAAGAGAGAGAGAGAGAGGGGGGGGGGGAGGGGGTAAATAACTATAAGGATATGCAGGCATACAGGTACAATGAAATCATTGTAAAGGGATTTATAGATGTACAACATACTGGTGAGCTCTGAAAACTTGAATTTCCAAAATAACTCCATGCAGTCTACGAATGATAATATGATTGCTCCAAATAAATATCAGCTCTACAATTCAAATTTCAATTCAATTCAATTCTACATCATGCACATGTAGAAGAGCTTCTGTGATCAAAAGATACTTTTTACACTACATGTCAAATGAAAACAGAGAAGAAATACAAGAAATTAGAAGACTTGATGGACAAATATACAATAAGAAGGAATTTAAGATGACACGATGATTGATGGCTAAATTGATGACAGATGAGTAGATATCAAATTGCTGACCATCAAAGCCCAAACTTGCACAACATAATACTGCATTCATGAAGAGGGGTATACTGGTATAAAAAGATGAATGGAAGATAAGCCCTGCTCATGATTGGGTTATTAAGTCCTAGAAAGCACTGGCATGCCACTGATCAATGGCCATAAAGCCAAGGGGTCAATGACCTGAATAGAATCAAAAGACTACAATCAACAGAATACTAGACTAGGGGTGACTGACCTCTAGAGCTGTAGCATCTGCCCAACTTTTTTTAACAGTGTCATGTATAGCACCCTTCTACATAATTACAGGTATATTGCTGGGGGATGGGGTGAGGGGGTTATCAAAAACTATACATACTGTACGTGTCTATCGATCATAACCATCAAACTGATAACTATGCATGAAGTTAAAATTTAACGTAGTAGGCCTCTGGATTTGCTCAAAATGAATTTTGCAGTTTTCGAAGGATAAAGGATCTTATGGTTTACTTGTACATGTACATGTACATGCACCATTCAGTTTTCACTATTAAAATGTTATTGTATATGTTTTTGTTTTTTTAAACGTTTTAGCCCTCCATAGGCTATTTTATTGAGTCAAACAAACATTTTTACAATTCAATGAAATTAAGTCTTTCCTTAACTCAAACAAAACAGAATACTTTCACATTTCTCTCCTTGTTGTTCATACAAACAAATGTTGAAGTGCCTGCCATTTAGTAACAAATTTGTTATGCATACCAGATATAGAATGGATATATCTCTCGTCTTCATAATTTTGAATCATTTTCTTCTTCAAAGAACTAAAATTTGGAATTTTGTTATTAAGCTTTTGAACAAATAGTTGTTATTGTATATGTTGCTACATGTACTTTGACATTGGACCCACAGCTCACTTTTCTTATTGTCCATTTATTTTTCTTTGTAAAAACAGGGTTACAGCCATCAATTAAGCCATGTAAACATACTAGTACTACTGTATGATTATACACACATTATGATTATAAAGTGGGGAAAATAATACACTGGAGCAGCAAACAATTTAGTTTTTATGAGCTTCAAAACAGCTCTGGTAATTAACTGAAAAAGAGCTCCGACGTAAAAGATACGGTAATTGAATACTGAATAATTGCTCTGTGAAAATCACAGAAAAGTGGTGTACAAGTTGCACACATATAGTATACACAATACATGTACAGTGTATCCTACATGTGTACTGATATTATTTATAGGCCAAAGAAATCGAGCATCTCCTGTAAATACCAATGACGATCCAATTGGATGGATTATCTAGAATACCTGAGGATGCATTATCTAGAATACCTGAGGCTTACTAGAGGTCATTTGCGTTTACTCATGAATATTCCCCTTTTAACAATCATACACGGACACAAGTGAACCAATACCATGCGTGGTGTTACTGTTAGTAGGCCTATACAGTGACAGATATTCACAATATTCCGTTTGTACAATTATGCACTGTGTTTTGAGCATAAGGGATTGCGTTTATCCTTCATTGCCAGGCCTTTCATATCACAGGCATACATGTACATGGAGCTTGCCTGTGTTTGAAATGTTTTCGGGATACCATGTTACAAGCATTTTACTTTTCGATGTTCATAACCATAATTTTATTTACTGTTTTAAATTGATATACTGTTATAGTTTTGATTTGATGTTATTTTATGGTTGAATCCAAAAATACAATACATACAATATAGGATTGCATCTGAATTTCATTTTTAAAGGTCATTTGGGTCAAAATAAAAATAATTTGGACCTTGCTTTTTGGATAAGTCTGATGATATGATGAGAGTGAATTCAATATGAAATATCTTTCTTTTATAAAGATTTTGGGAAGTGTCATACAAGTACTGTACACTGTAGCTTTAGATAACAAACAAATTATCCTTCTGTGACATTACCAGCCCCTTCATATGGCAGGCATATCCTCTTAAGTACATGTACATTACATTTTTCACCAGTATAAAAACTGAACAAGGTTGGTTTATTCTTGGTAAATGACCGAAAAGTGGAACTGCAGTGCAACAGTGTTGGAATCATTACAGGAAAAGGTGAATCTTTCCAGTAATTCATTTCATTCACAGACCCATTTAGAAATACTGTAGCAAAGACTCCAAAGGCCAAAGGGGGTTATCTTTGCTGAGTTTGCTCTTCATATGGTTTGGATTTTCCCAGTTTTATTAGCATTTTTAATCATCTTGAATGAGAATGCACTGTATTCAAATCAAAAAGATAATTACATTGATGTCTGCACGGTGGATAATTGAGGCTCATGGGGGACGAGATGCAAGGACAGAGATACAACGCTTCCAAAGGACTCATACAAATTGGAAGGAAGAAGGAAAAAAGGTATAGTCGAACACTCTGAAAAGAAAAACATTTCCCGATCATTCATCCCAGATAATAGGAAGATGAACCTTCAGCTGGCATTTTCAAGGCAGACCATAGCGGAATTATCTCAACCGCACTACACTAATATTGGTACAACGAGGTATTATGACCAATAATTGCCATTTTTATGACTCCCTACCTGACCCCATTAAACCCCATATTTCCCTTTAGTGCATAAATTCTAAGATGGAAAGGGGAAAAAAAATAATAGGCCTAGATGAATAAAAGGGTGCCTAGAATTCTCAAAGTAAAAAGGGACAACGTTAATGCACGTACAGTGTACAGTGAGCCTAATGAAAGTTACTTACTGAATGAATAGTGAACAATAGGCCATTTTCATAATGTAACTAAATTTATAACTATTTAATTCATCTGTCACAAATTATTGTACCTTATTCAAATAGTCCCAATGCAAATTGCATACACTGTAGATACATGTTGTTAGGTAGGGTAAGCCATAATGTTTGTCCTACCTAGCAACAACTAATGTAATTGCATACAATAGTGAGAATTCAAATTGAAATGACAATTGAGATGTACATTTATTTGTAACCGGTGAATGAAATAATTTGTATAAGGCACTTCACGAATGCCATACAAATTTACGTTAAGAGGCTTGTGGGATCCTGAAGATGCTTTCCTTTTTCCCCAAGTATGTGAAAAATTGATTTGTCCTGATTTATCATTTTATGTTGTTGAGAATGTGACATATTAGAGCTTTTATCTAAAAGTATTCAACAAAGGTCCTAATTCAACCAGCCCACCTTTCATTCTTGAGTTATGAAAAAAAAAAAAAAAAAAAAAAAAAAAAAAATTCAAAGGGGTAGGGATGATTATTAATCATAACAGGTTGTTCCCGTTGCCAACAAAATCCTTTATATAAAACTGAGCTGAATCTATACATTATGTTTAATCTTCTGCATTAGGAGAAAGATATTGGAAATCTGTAGACTACAATCATGTACAGTACATGTGAAATTTCATTTTTAAGTGAGCACAAGAAATGTGGTGCGTTCAAATTTTAAAAAGCATCATCTACCCCCCCCCCCTCCCCATCTTACACATTCCATATAATACCATTCAAAAGTTATGTAACACACAAACCACTGTGATAAAAAGGAAAACAGCCTTGAAATCGTTAATTCCAAACATGTTCACTGAAAGAGAACATACACATGTAGTAATCAATAAATTCTGTGAATCTTCAATCTGTGTAAAAAGTCTTTATTCATGAAGAGAGAGAGAGAGAGAGAGAGAGAAAGAGAGAGAAAGAGAGAGAGAGAGGGGGGGTGGAGAGAAAGAGAGAGAGAGAGATAATCAATCAAAGGATGAGACGCAAGACCCTCACAAGGTCAGAATCCCAAGCTGTTCACCCCTATTCCAATTAAAATGCCTCCACACCAACTACTATCTGCACTCCAAATCAACCCCCTCCAAAAAGAGGAAAAAATGATTTCATAAATAATGAGAGGCAAATCAGTACTCTTCTAATTATGACTCAAATTGATGATATTATCCCTCATTGGGCCCACGTCTGTTGGAGCTATCCGACTTCCAAAGCGAATGCCGACACAGTGACATGCATGACTGCTACCTTTTCTGGCCCAACATAATGGGCCGTAATTATAATGGGGAAAGCAAGCGATCGAGGCTGCCTCACTGCCACTGTATAATGCTACTCCATTTAGTGGAGAACTGATGAGCATGATTGCTCACAGCAAAGCCGATAGTCTGCCAGGCTCCACTTCACAAAAGCATGCCGACAAGTACAGTCAAAGGGCCTGCCACTATCAAAAGGATAAGGCAGAAGAAGAAGAAGGAAAAAAAAACGACGTGGTGCTCCCGTTCCGTACCGGAACAGAACGAAAATAAATTGCCATCCCCCTCTGATAAATCTAATAAAAGCCAGGCAATGTTGCGTATTTTCCCCCCATTCAGCCAATAATGAATGATTTGTCAAATTATGTCAGGTCGTGCCGAGGGTTTGATTAAAAGGAAAGGCTTTCAAGCACATGCTGGAAGACCAATTTGTTTGGGGTGTGAGCTACAGATAGCTATCAATCTATGCTATCTACAATTGATCATCAGCGAGTAAATTATAGATGAAACATGTTATGCCGCCTCAATAGGGAAGAAATCATTCTGACAAATGAATCGACTGCATTGTGTTTTATTGATGGTAAGATCGGCACAAGTACTTTTTTTGTGAACAAGCAGTTCGGGTCACAATTGGAGACTTTGTGCACCTCAATAGATCCATAATTGACTGAACTTTAATGTCTTTCTTTAGAAAGCTTGGGGTAATTTATGGTTAAATATTATTTGACTCTGCCTTCAACTGTGCAGCCGTATGGGAGTGTGTCAAGAGAAATCGCAAGGCATTTTGATTACACTATCATTTGCCTGGCATGTAATTGACCATGATTTGGGCATCACTCCTGAAGACCAATTAAGCCAATCAGCAATGTGCTCTCTGCTGGGATGTTAAAAGAATAAACAGTAAAATCACCCTAAATAACTTACAAAAAGTAGAGTTTTACATACATCATCATATACAGGTACATATGTTCTCTAACAAAGTAAATCAATATGAATCAATGATACATAATTACATATTTAATCATTGCAATGTACATTTTGTAAACATAAGTTTTAAAATGTCCATATTAACTTTCAGACTACAAAACTACCGGTATAAGATATGAAATCAAGAGCTAATTTCTTTTTCCTCTTGTGGCCCTGTCATTAACTCTTTCTCCTACTTTTTCTCACCTTTTCTTCTTTTTTTTTAAAATCCAAAGTTGACCGTTTAATGCCCTGAAAGTGCTATTTTATTTTTAATAATTTCCAAATTTATTTCAGGTAAAATGCATCTCAATAGATCTTAAAATGAGTATGTAAATGAGCAAGCTCTTTTGTCATTTTAGTCCTTTTGTGTGTTGGAACAAGTGAGAAAGTTGCCCACTACTAACATCCGCCAAGGTGAAGAGCCCATAACCACAGTGATTACAACTTTCTCAATTTTTGTCCAATTTTATTTAAACTATTACCAGTCTACTTTTTTCTGATTTCCTCTAAAGTAGTTTGCTATCAAGGTTTGATTTCCCTCTAAAGACTAATTTTGTTATTTATTCATTTCAATTTGTTTTAAATAAATAAATATAGTCTTATTCTCCTACATGTAACTCCTCTCTGTGATTCTCACCAGATACAAATTATATTTAAGCCACATTGCAACAATGCTAATCATGACTTGCAATGAAAATAGTAATCATCAAACATCATTTGTAGTATCGTGTTTACCCTAATACTCATATCACAACTGAGGTGTACACTGTACAAACATGTATAAAGAATACACATGTTAAGGGTGGATTCCATCATCGATCAATCTTGTAACAGCTGAAAATGAATTTAGAGTATATAGTGCTGTGTCCACAGGCATACGTGTAACTATCCGCACATTTTCGTGAGAGATTGGGTTGGGGCTGGGGTGGGGGGGGGGGGGGGGACTGACATCTGTTGCCTACATGTTCATGTACATGGACCTTGTGGCAGATTAGCCCTGTCCTAAACAAGTTATCCAATAAAGTCTACTACACTACTACTACATGTAAATATGAACTCTTCAGTTTCTATTCTTTAATTTTTTTTTTAATGTTGACATTTTTGGAGTGATAATTACAGAAATTGTACAGATAATATTTGGGCACTTTGCTAGAGTAGAGATCTCACTAACAGAATTGGAGGCGTTCGTTGCCAAGATATCAGAACTACTTGAAACATTTCATGGGTGGCTGCATGGTCCTTACTCCTTAGACCCTCAAACCAAATCCTAGGACATCCAAGACAAAAGGCAATTCATTTTGTCAATGTCATGCTGTGATTAGGATAAGGGCTATTGCATAATCCCTGTTCTGAAGGATTACCAACATCAGAAAGCGTGGGAATAAAGTATGATTTCACAAGAGAACTGTGAAGGTGGAAAGAAAAGAGTGTAGCAGATCTTGGAGGAACGTGTCGAAAGACAAATATCTTCACAAACTCCTTGAAGTCCTAAAATAGACAAATTGTTTGTATTGGCCAGGGGTATCTTCTGTTATAACTTGATACACTTCTCTCCTCTTGCAATTTAGCTGATATTGATAATAGATCTCTAATTAAATCCATCTCAAATTGTCTAAACATAGTTTCTATCATTAGGCATCAACAAGTCGAATGAAGGTAATTTCATATGTGATTAAGGTCATAAAAAGTTCATCTGTAGTGTAGGGTCTATAAAGACAACCTTCATAATTGAGGATATCAGCCAAAATATTCAGACTTTCAGTGATAAATTATTATTTTCCACATGTGCAGGGAATACTTGTCACATGAGTTAGAGTTAGACTCTTACTTAGAATCATGTCTTTCATGTCAGTATGACAATAAGTATTATTTTAAGTTCAACATGTAGTCTGTACTGAGGCTGTAGTGTTGCCATACAGTCATGGTTGTAATTCTTGACCTTATTTATTTCAGTGTAAGTTCTCTTAATTTTCTTAAACTGGTGACACTCACGGGCTTCCAAGTAGAGTCTAGTAGTAGAATAAATGTGTTGGCAACTACGATTGGTCTTTAAAAACACTCAGAAAGTGAAACAGATTAACCCAGGCCCAAGAACATTTTACGTTGGGATAATTACCTGCAGCACTTCGCCTTCAGCACCGATCTTCGCGCCAGCCGGCGAGAAGTTCCCCGTCAAATGGTAAGTCTTGGTGGTGTATTCAGCATTCACCGCAGTTTCAAACAGCAATACATCAATACGGGCCTTACTCGCGTCATTCGTCAGGGCCGAATCTTTGGCCGAAATCCCCAAGAAAAACGCACATAACAGCCATATTCTACACGTCACCATGGTGCTCACATGTCTGGAAAATCTCCAGCCGAAATCCCGTGCAGAATCGGAGATAAAATAGCACAAATTCAGTCATTAATCGTCTTCCAAATATTCATCACATAACCAGTTTGTTCGAAACTCCGTGCACCCGCTAGTTGATCCGAAACGCTAATCCGTACGGGCTGGCGTAGAACGCTGGGTTGATGTGCATTGCATTTGTGTACAAAAAATAAATTCAGCGAGGAATTTTCACAGCGCTAGCTGGTTCACTCGTGTTGATAAGAGTCGTAGAGGCGGCTCGCTTTGATGTTTCATTGTATCACGTGACACTTTGAGTCCCGCCTCCAACGAAATGGACCGCTCCATTTTATTACAGGGTTTTTAAAACTTAGTGATTTAGTTAATTAATAATTATCATCGAGAGAATTTAGATGGGACGATAAAAGTATACAATCACTGAAATTATGTCTCCATGATCCCACATTTTACCATTTAATAGTATATTGATTCAGAATCATTCTCTTTTATATGTTTGTGAATGATTAAAATGGGATCAACCTTGATTCTTTATTTAATTTCACCCCTTTGACTCTTCCAGTTCAGCTCAACTTCCAGTCATTCAGTTCTTCGATTATCGGGCAGATCAAAAGAACAAAAGAATTATATTATTTCGATCAAGAAACCGCAGCTAACAATCAATTGCCGTTGAAGAAGAAAAACGGCGAGACATTATATAAGCACTGCTGCTGACATAATAAGTGCTCATGCTGGCATTAGTATATAGGGGCCTCTCGAAATCCTCCCCTTACCCTGCCCCCTCTCCAGCACCGCCCCTATCCCGCGACCTCCTTGCATACTACCTGTTTGTTCTACGTGATCCAATAGACAGGTCAATGTTACAGATCTTGATGATTTTTCCACATTTTCATCTTGCTGAACTTCAGCCTTTTGAATAAAGGGCTCGATTGTATGTTGCTCAGATGCTTACTTTAGAGAGATCACACAGATGGGAACATATGGGAGGAAGATTAAATACTTTTTTGTTAAATCTTTCCTTAAAATATCTTCAAACAGGATGGGATTTTAGATGGATGTGAGAATGAAGGGAAAGATAAGTATATGAATAGGTGGATAGATAGACAGAAATACGGATAAACAGATAGATAGATAAACAGATCATAGATTTTAGAGATAGATGTAGAGATATAATAGAGAGAGATCGATATATATAATTATAAAAATAGACAGATATATAGATAGATAGATATATATATATATAGAGAGAGAGAGAGAGAGAGAGAGAGAGAGAGAAAGAGAGAGACATGTAGATATTTTTATAGATAGAGATATAGAGAGAGACCGATATAAAATTACAAACATAGATAGACAGATAGATAGATAGATATTTTTTAGATAGAGATATATTAGAGAGAGATATGTTATTACATAAATAGATAATATATAGATAGATATGGAAAGATAGATTGACTGGTAGATAGATCCTGAAAGAGGAGAAGCGAAATATTTTAACATTTACTTCTCCGCGAACTCTAAGCATATACATGCGATTAAATTTCTGTTCGTAGTATTTTGCTTTATTAATCATAAGACTCAGTGAATTGACCTTCTTACCGCCTTTCCGTTGTTTTTATTGTTTTTCTATTATAGTTCTTTTCTCGATCTCCTTCTTCACTTTTTCAATCACTATCTCATTCGTCTTCTTCTTAGCTTCTTTCTCTTTCTCTTCTTCTTCTTCTTCTTTCATTTGTCTTCATTCTCCCCCTATTCTTCCTCCTCCATGTCCTCCTCTTCTTTTTCCTCCTCACCCTCCTCTTCTTCTTCTCTTTCTTCTGCTTCTTCATCTTCTATTTCTCTTTTCCGTCTTTTTGTGTATTTTTTTCGACTTCATCTGTCTCCTTATCTGTTCCCTCCACCTTCTCGACTTCTACCCCCATCATTTTTTCATATTTAAATTTTTATTTCAAATTTCTTGATTTATTACCACCGTCCATCTTTGGAAAACTACCGGTGCGCAAATAACCTCAACAATCATTCCCCAGGAGGGTAGTAAAATGATACTTCAAATTCTTAATTACCATGTGAACCAGGCATACCGGACATTCGGACATGATTTCTTTTTTTTTAACAGTAGAAATAAATGGACAGATATTATGGTACGTTTACTCCGAAGCATTTATCATAAACGACTCAGACACATCTAAATAGATCTTTGACCGGTATTGGAGGGGCCTAGGCTGCGCATGAAGCCGAGAAGCCTGTTCAACGTACCGAACCGGGCTGGCCAGAAAATACGCTCAAAACGGTTAAATGATTTTATGTTGACAGCCTGTCTGGAATCTCCGCAAAATGCGAACAATTGAACAGTGTCGATTTTTTTTTTCCCTCCCTTTTTTTGTTGTTTCCATTTAAAATTATTAAAAAACTTGAATTCGGCGTAAATATTCACAATTGAATGACACACGCCCTTAAAACTAAAACAACAACAACAACAACAACAGGTATTGATAATATTTTGATCGTCGAAATATATCTGTATCCGAAGTAATCGCCATGGAATAATTTGTAAGAAGAGGAGTTTCCATATTAGGGCCTATGCATGGGCGTCATTTTACTGCTGTCAATGTACTGCCCTTTTTCCCATTAGGCCTACATTTCAAGTCCCAAAATATCACACATTTTGCAAACGAATTATATCGCCATGTTTCAACCATGCTCCATTCAATATTATTGTAAGTGCGATGCAACAGACTGAATGTATAACGGAAAATATCATGCCTATAATATATCACAACTAAGTGATATAGGTAAATTTTACGTGTAATTTCAAACACACACACACAATACATATTTATGTATACTTGTGTTTAAAATTAAGATGCTAGTCTCCCGCTGAATTGTACGGGATGTTGTTTTTTTACGTCTACTTTTAGCAGACAAAATGCTCATGATCTTTATAATGTATTTCATATACTGAGCCTTTTCTACGTCTCTCTCTCTCTCTCCTTTCTCCCTGTCTTATCTCCTGTATCGCTCCCTATCTATTTCCAATTCTCTTTTCTTTGTTATATCTTACCAAATTTATGGTCAAGACCTTTAACTTCTCTAAACTGAAGAGGACAAATCTGTCACAAGAGGGCGTGTTTGCAGTATTTAAATCTTTGATTGATTACCTACTCAGTTTACAGATAACGATCCTGAAATATATTTTCGGAGAGGCGTTTTGCACTATCCGAATTAATTTGAAATCCAAAACGGTGTTCTTTAACTAATTTTTATCATTTGTGTAATTGCTAATTTTGCTGTGTTCTGAACTTTTTATTGATATTAACTTGATTTGTAAAAAAGAGCAATCCCTTTAAAACTATTTCAAGAATATAATTTAAGCAAATCATATATGTGTTTTTCAAGTTAGGAATTATTTTTAGAAAGTAAATGTGCTCTTTCTTTTCTTTAACAAATCTTTTGAAAGTTATTTTAACACCTGGTTTAAAGGATGTGTAGGAATTAGAAAGCAGAAAGTGTAGATGTGAGAAAAAATAAGTAAACAGTTTGGTGAGGAAGGAAAGACATAACAATAACTACTTGAATACAAAAGAGAGTTCTAGTTGTCATTCAAATAATTTGTAAACAAATGTTAAACAAAACACAACCTTCGCCAACACATGCACACAAATGAATGCGAATTGCAGATGTCACCATTTTTTTTCTTTCAAAAACATTTTATTAACATAGAGAATTAATACAGAAACAGACTGTATTTTGAGCCATATTTTATCACCACATGTGATATTATAAATGGTCTGGATGACATGTTTGCTTTATTTGGTAAGCAATAATTATTAACTTAGAAGGATAGCATACTAAATGTAAAGTGTGTAACAGAAGGGTGTAACAAAACAAAATTAAACAGAAAGGTTTTAATTGAATTCTATCTTACAAATAAGTCAATAAAAACGTATTTTGATGGAAGGCGCTGAAAACACATGTTGCGTCACAGTGAACCATTGCTAAAGTCAAGCAATTTTACAACCTTTCTTCTTGTTTATCCTCCGTTAGAATTGGAGATCAGCTGCAAGTCTAGTTGGTTAAGTTGTAGAAGAGATATCAATGCACATATTGTGTGGATCTGCAGGATCAACAGCATTATTCAAATTTGGTGATAAGTTCTGTTCACATATGGCCAAGGGATTTATGCTTTGTCACCAGTTTTATTATGCATCAAGTTGTTAATGTGGATTAAATGGATCATGTATTAATCCTAGGACTCTAATGTCTCATTTGTGACTGTACATTAGCCAAAGAAATGGAACAAGATGTAGAGAACTTAATCATCTCTACAAACAGAATAGAAAAGTTTGATTTGAAGGGAGATATATATATACACAGGATTTACATCTTAATTACATCTTAAAGAAAAAGAGAGAAACAAAATATTAGCTCATAAAAAGATAAGACTTAAAGATACAACCAAAACTTCAGATTACATTTGCCGGATCGTTTCAAGCTTTGTATAAAATATATGTTGCTTTGACTTTCATTGTTTCTCTCAATACAACCCTATTTAAATACAGCAGAAAAGAAGACATTTGTGGTTTACAAGTGTGCATGAATTATTGTAATTACAAAATGCATTTTCTGATTTTTTTTTCTCTCTTCGATGGCAGCAAAATAAGGTGACCAAAAAGGCACCAAGCTTTCCTAATACATTCTAGATATACATGTGCATGTAGCATCAAATTAAACAGTCCAATTTATATTTCCTCAGACAGCACATAAAAAAAAGACTTAGTATAAACTGTACACTACATTTACAGTCCATTATAATTTGCTATTACTCCAATCAACATGCCAGTGACCTTGAGGAATGATTTTATGAATGCCAGAACGTTAACATAGATGAAGGAATCTTTTGATGACAATTATACTCGTTCATTGGGGTTCAAGACCACGTACAACAGAGATTTTTAGGTAACGAGTTGCTAAATCCATGAGTCAATGTCTGAATATTCTATTGATTATACAACATATTGGGGAGCACTTATGACCTTCCAATTCTTGTAGTCATTTACAGTGGTTATTATCTGCGGCACATTATGTGTTGCGAACATTGTAAAATAGCACATTGGCTCTTGATAACCTCAACAACTTTCAGACAAAGGCACCTTCTCTTCTAGACAACACTTCAGCCATATTCAGATATGACGCTGCAATTTGTTGTGATGATTGTAAAGTTAAATATACATCACATTTCTGTATCAGTGAATGCCCGCAAGACCTTTTTTGCACGAAGTTGCCATTCAAGCTTTTTTGTGCCAGTTTACAGCGTCCTTTTGAACCAGCCTTAAGGTATGCTTGACATAGTAACAGCCATTATTTTTAGATATTGTAAGGTGTTAATGTTTAAAAACTCTTGAAGTAATTTGGAGCAAGAGCATTCATTAAACTTGAGCTTCTCTTAAACTGGTAGGACTAGTTAGTGTAAATCTGTAAAGATAAATTGATGATTTTGTCTGGAGAAGTGGAAAATTAATAATGAAAAGTTCATAGAGGACCTCACACCCATTATATTCTCTTCCTTTTACAATGAGATTCTGAATGTTACGCCAGTAAATGTAGTGCTCCAAATAAATACATCCTTTTATTAGACCTTTTATTGCTTTGATCATTGTTCTAATCATTTCAATTCAGAAAACGTTCAAATCAGAAAACTGTCGAATAAGAAAGATCTGGCAACAAACATTTGATACACAACATTACAAGGACATCAAAAAGTAAAAGAATGCTGACAAGGTAATTGGTTAGTTTTCAACGAAGTCAAGAAGATTTTGGGGTTTTAAAATGTAGATGGTTTTCTTCCAGTAATTTATATTATGGACATATCTCTACACCGGCATGATATCTATACTGTAGTGGTTGGTGGAATACTAGGGCGCCCTCTGTTGGTCCGCTAAGCAGAGGCCATAAGTCTGATATCCTTGATCAGTTTGTTGGTGTAGTCTCGCACGTTGATGGGTTGAGCGCTGACGCAGGTGCACTTCAGACGGGCTTCCTCCTATAAACACAGTGAAATAAAGTGAAATGTGTTAATAACGAGAACTGTATAGAAAGACCACCTGTCTATAAAGACCATATACAGTCAAACCTGCTGTGTGACCACCTGTATAGAAAGACCACATTTTTCGTTTCCAAAGAAAATGTTTTTTCATTAAAACCTGTACAAAGGAACCTGTACATATTATGTTATGCAGGCCTGCTGGAAGAGCAGTTTCATAACTGAAGTGGCTACCCTGGGTAAATAAAACGTTATTAGTATTATTATTATTATTATTATAATTGTTACCATCTGTCTAAAAAGACTACTTTTCTTGTCTCCATTGAGCTGAGCGGTCTTTATATACAGGTTTCACTGTAATTATTTCTGTGGAATTTGAACTTGTATCACAGGAACCTGTGCATAAACACCACCCGTCTATACCAATAACTTTTCTGTTCAGTTCTCCCTGGAGTGGTCTTTATACACAGGTTCCAGTGTAATACCAGAGACGGTGTACATATTCAAGTTGTTCAATTCATAAATTATGGCACAATAGACTGACCACAAACATCTAGACTTTCATCATGTTGATACCCCATCTTACTGATAAATGTGCATGTCAACTGCATACTGAAACATTTTGGAAGTAATCTATCTCATTTGTAGGTTTTTCTGTTTTCTAATCATCCTTAAAATGCCCAAGGAGTACAACTAAATTAAGAATCTGAATATGACGCAATCTGATCCCTTTGAGTTTGATATAAGAATAAAATTTCCCACATAGCAACAAAATGCAGATTCATTTCTTTTCCTAATATCAATGGTAACATTTTCTTGTAATAAAAAATGGGTGTGGGGATATATGACAAGCTACTTCACATGCATATATTCTATATTATTAAAATATCCAAATAAATCACAACATTAAAGCCCCTCTAAATTGTAAGAAGTCTCCAATATTTCATGGCAAACTTTCCTAAAAATTGTATAAAGATGTGAAAGAGGATGTCATTTAAGACACACTTCTGCAAAGATTACGCCTCAAAAATGTGATAAAAGAATACCAGTACATAATTTGGGTTTTCTGTTGTATGCAGAAAACCTAAATTTTGTATTTTTCATCAATATTCGACTTCAAACACACCTGTTTTGAAGATCCTTGCAGAAATGTGTCCTTAATGACATCCTCTTTCACATTATGATACAAGTTAAGTGAAATTTGGCCATCAAATTTTTGGGGCTCCCAACAATTTAGAGGGGCTTTAACAACAAAATTTGACATGACGGTAGATTATTTTTCTTACATTATAAGTTTCCATCTTGATCCTCATCCTGAACATGTAATCAATGAAGCAAGCATCTTGGAAGACCTGATTAAATTCCTTTTCTGTCGCCTCACCCTGCAAAATAAACATCACAAGAGATAAAAAGACATGTCATTAATGTAAAAATAATGATACTAATAATATATATACATTAATAAAGCACAGACACTGTGTATATTAATTCTACTATGCTGCAAGGGATCCTAGCTGATGTGCTTAAAAACTATAACATAGCATTAAATGTAAAAAATGTATATTTAGGTTTCCTCTAAAAAGGCTTAAAAATTATGATTTTCTAATTTCTAACAACAAATAAATGACACAAGCCTCCCTGAAGAATATATCATTATCTGGGGAAATGCTCCAGTGATATTTTGGATAGCATAGGAAATTGATGCAGCGCTGATGTCACAGGAGCCTGTAATGTTCGGTAGCATAAACATCAAATAGCATGTGCTAGATCCTACCACGTCCAACACTTCTTTTCAATTAAGGATTATTAAGCAAGATTGATAGAAGGGATTAATTGGATATCTTTTGTTACAGCATGTACTATAGACCACTGATTATTGATACTCAGGTTCCTAATCCATTGCTCCTATGCAAAGATGAATAGAGGTCTGACAATAGTCATTGTAAAAACACAGTTATGGTGATCTGACAATAATCATTATAAGGACATGGGTGTGATGATTGCACCATTCTAATACAAACAAAACATTGTTGATATATTGTACATCCTTCTAAGCCATCGGATTAACCTTGATAACCTTGCTCCAACATAAAGAGTACAACTTTTTAAAGATTATAAGCTTCTCGTGTCTGTTTAAACCCAGTTTCTCACGATTTTAAGTACCGGTAGGTCTTCTACAAGCAGAATTTTTATGATTTTCAATACAACTTGGACAAAATTGTAATTTTCTTCAGGGATATCTCTGATTACCTGAAGAAATTTGATTTCACACAATGGTGATATGTTTTGTACTTTATTTGTAATATTATGAGACAATTACAAGTATCATAATTCAAATAACTGTGGAGTTGCTTTATTCCTGTTGATCAGTTAATGATAAGTTCATCATCACTAAGTGAATCATGAACAGCGATTCTTGAGATACATCACATCAACAGTTTTGAAGCAATAACCACCACAGAGAATATTTACCGCCTTCCCACTATCTGAAGCTTTCTCTTTTTTCTGTTCCTATGTTTCCTTTTTTTCTTTCTTTTGGAGGTCTCGCCTTTGCTATTTACCTCTGATATTTTATTACCTTCAAAAGGAAATCTGTAATCTCAAAAGCAGATATTTGGTTCTGTTCGGGCTCATGCAAGTGCATATATGTCTGTCGAGTAGTCTACTACAAGTCGCTTTTCTGTTAAAGCCCATCTGCACTAGTTAGGCCAGGGGGTTAGACATCCCTGCAAGGTCACTGGCAGGTGGTTATCTCATCAAATCAGCTCTCAATAAACATAAGTAAAAGGGGATCACGGGGGACCAACAGACACCGATTAGGCATTGTTTGATATATAGAGGACGCAAGTAGCTATAAGTAGTGCAGTGGGGCTTTAACCGATCTATCCTGGTGATCGGTACACTTTAACATCACCTGTATCCTAGAGCTGCATTTCTCAGTTCCTACAAACCCCTTGTTTCTCACCTGATCTTTGAGACTACCCAGTTCCTGTGCTGATTTTAAAAGTAGCTGTTCTGCTGTCTCCTGAAAGCAGGTCGCCCATTGGTTGTCTGTGGAGTCAGCAACATTGGCCTGTACAAGAAATCAACCAATCAAAAGTTATGATACATATAAACTAAAGCAAAGAAAGAAAATAATTGTGTACTCCATTTTATCTATTTATTCATTTCTGACATTTATCTAGGTTAGCAAATTTTCACCATACATGTAAGTGGCAGTCTTCCACGAGGCCATATGTGGTATCAATGATATGAATCAAATGAAATATTAAGATAATTCCCATATTTTCAATATAGTTCCGTTAAATGCAGGGTGAGTTACCATCATTGCTACCCCTGCGGTAAATATGACATAATTGAAACTATCAATCAAAAGGGCACTGTGTATTGTTTCTGTATTGAATGTGTCATCTTGATTTCTTTTCAATACTTATTCAGGTACTTTCCAAATAGAAATGCGGCTATGTTAATGTTAATATCTCTGATATAGAAACTAGAAATTGTATTTAGACAGAAATGAAGGAAACTACTTAACAATGGAAAAGAAAAGCTAAATTTGAAAGGATAGCACTTTTAAATTTTGAAGATCTTGTAAAATATTCACTAGAACAGAAGAAAGCTGATGAACATACTTTGGGGGCTTACCAAACATTAAAATGTAATATACAATTTTGACTGAAGAACTTCAGCCTGTTCAATGAAACATTAAAGGCACAATATAATTCAATTAATCTATTTCACATCATTTAAACAAGGATCATGTTTAGAATCAGCATATTTTAGGAGCGACTTCCATCTACACATGCAAATCATTGATACTAAATTTTCAGAAATCAGGGTGACATAATAGGACATGATATCTAATGTACTTACAGAAAGCAGGAGTCTATACTTGAAGTTTTCATAGTCTTTGGAACACTTCTCACATCTGTACGACCCATCTCCATTCTCTGAAACTTTCTTGTTACACTCAGCTGACGGACAGGCCTACGTTAATACAAACAGACAGTAATGATTACTCAAACAACGACGACTAGACTTGATTAGCAAAAGAAAGTATTGCTAATGCATTCTTGATGAGAGTTCTCACACTGAATTTTTTCGGTAAGTCTTCATTTACATAATACCCTATCAGTTTGGAGGAATTCTGAAAATTTAGAAAATATGTTACAGATATTATGTTATTCTATGTAAGTTGATCAAACTAACAATGAATCAAGCAAATGTCAATTGTTCTTAAACACAAGTTCTTAAATATTGAGAGAAATTCACACCTTGCATCTTTTCAAATCAAAGATGCAAGGTGTGTACTACCCGCAGATCACAGGTGTATTATACCCTAATCAAAAGCCACATTACACCTACACATTGGGTAACCACTCATAGAATGTTATTAACTCAACTGACAATTTTCTGCTTACAGTATGTAATTCTCGATAAATTTCCAGAACAACCTATTTTCCCACTGAAACATTTGAATGTTACAACTTATCACAATCTGTGATGTCTACATATTCCGTAAGGCTAACTTGTAATATGACTTACCATGTACATGCAGTTCTCCTTCCTGACAAAGAGTATGGTGCCCTTCACTGTGAAATAATCCGGCTGTGGAAATAGATGGAAATGACAAAGAAAATTGAGACTATGACATGCAAGTGTGTTATGTATTAACAATGAATTTCATTTACTTAAATCTTGGTGTGTATCATTTCCAAATCAGTTTACAAGGACAATTCTTCTGAAAATGGAACGTCTGTCCATTATCAATAAATACATCATTTAAATGTCTCTCAACTAGAACTTTTTTGTGTGTATACGTGTGTTCTATTAGTAATTTTGCTTTCATACGCACTTGGACTGGATTAAAATGTAAACCTCTCAGTCTTGTATCACCAGGTCCTGGTCTTACCTTTTCATCCTGGCCTAGATTTGTTTTTTTAATCCTTCACCTCACGATATGAACAGGTCTATTGTAGTATTATACACTTATCCGTCCTTGGACTAGACTAGAGTGTCTACCATGTGGACCTATATCATTAGATCCAGGTCTAACCTTTTCACACTGGCCTAGGTTCTGAATCAGAATGTACACACATGATCATATACTATTAGGACCAGGACTTACCTTCTCACTCTGAACTAAGGTCCCGAATCAAGAATTAAACCATCTGGTCCTATCATTAGTTCCTGTTCTTACCTTTTCACCCTGGCCTAGGTTCTGTGCATGTACATCGTGGAATGTCATCCAGTTTGTGTTAGCTCCTCAATCTCTTGATAGGAGCATGGCCATTGTAACATCGTACACTTATCTGTTCTTGGACTGGACTAAAGCGTATACCTATGTCAGACCTGCCAACCTCTGGAGTTCAAAAACTGTATTCTTTAATCCCAAAAGTTGTATTTTACTGACAGAAGTTGTATTCTTAAAAATAAACACGGACTGTTACGCGGATCAATTTTTTTTATGGATCATTTGTTGAATATGCATGATTTCGTCATGACTGTTGTGTTCGATGAACCGATGAACATCCCCAAATTGCCAATTTGAGATGCTTGTAGGATACTTTACAGGACAGAATGGGCATTTTGCCATTGAAAATGGCTAACACACACACACAAAATACCCACCATTTTTTTTGAAAATCGTATTTTATTTAGGAAAATCGTACTGTCGTATTTGCTTCTAAAAATCGTACTAAATACGACTAAATCGTACTGGTTGGCAGGTCTGCTATGTCATTCGGTCCTGTTCTTACCTTTTCACCCTGGCCTAGGTTCTGTGCATGTACATCATGGAATGTCATCCAGTTTTTGTTTGATCCTCCATGTCTTGATATAAGCATGGCCATTGTAATATTATACACTTATCTGTTCTTGGACTGGACTAGAGCATACACCTATGTCATTAGGTCCTGGTCTTACCTTTTCACCCTGGCCTAGGTTCTGTGCATGTACATCGTGGAATGTCATCCAGTTTGTGTTAGCTCCTCCTCCGCCTCCTGATCCCTGTCTAGTAGAGATGGACTGGGAATCCTGGGAGTGACCCTCGCTGTCAAACCTACATACGGGTCAAGAGGTCAAACAGAATTAGAGTATTAAGTACAGTATCAAGATTTAAAATTCTCTAAAAATTTATTTCTATTTCAAATACTTTCAGCCATGCATGTATTTAGTCCCATTTATTACAAACTACATCAGTGAATTCATAAAATCTGCTAGTTAAACTGAGGTCATGTGAATCTTGGATCAGACCAAATGTATAGAAATGTTATATTCCAATGTACAAATTTGTACATTTTCCATTACTTTTGGGAATAAGCAAATACCTTGGACTTGGCCATTTAGAAACCTTTAGTTAAAAGAGTACTGTGATGACCAGATGAAGAACTGTTCTAGGTCTCAAAGAGACCATCACTAAAACTCCTTACTTCATTGGTCAAATTCTTTTAAAGCAACTAAATCAACCACAATTCTCTCATTGTAAGATGTCCATCTTCATGCATTTTTTATGCTAGGATAAGCTTAGATTTTAAGACAAAATTATCTCATATAGTTTGGGAGTCAGACATTTTGTTTGCTTGATCAGGACTCAACAACAAATTGTACACAGACAGAGAGAGAGAAAGAGAGAGAAAGAGAGGGAGAGAGAGAGCGAGGGGGAAGAGAGAGAGAGAGAGAGAGAGAGAGGGGGGGGGGGGGAGGGGGAGGAAGAGGGAGGGAGAGAGGTAGGAAGAGAAAAAGAGAGAATAAACAGAACAGAATAGGTATCCTACCATCCTTTGAGATGATGTGCTTTGGGGATGTCAGGATTGACCTGGAAAATACTATTCTGCAGGACCGACAGAGATCTTCCTCCGAAACCAGACAGGCGAGCTCCCTTCACAGCGATCACGGGGTTCCCTGAACCATCAAAGTCCTCAGCCTGAAATAGGAGGAGTCAGGATAAAAACTTTACTGCATTATGGCAGTACAATTCTTGTCTTACACACAGGCCTATGAGTGGTCTCACCCTACTTTCCAAGTTTCACAAATTCATGTTATAAATCTTTGCAAAAGAGTTCACATTTATCAAAGTTTCATGTGTACCATTACAATAATCCAATGAAAAAAATCTTGTTATCCATGATTACAGATAAAGTGCACAATAGGCAGACTTCGGCAGAATTTTATGCAAGGGGTTCATTTTGCAAATCGCTTCCTAGCAACTGTCATCTTTGCTTTATCTCTTAAAATTTGATTTTTTTTTTTTTAAATAGTGAGGTATTTTCATGTCCCCATAAACTCCTATTCGTGTGGGTTTTGAAGTAAGGTATCCGGTGGGGGATAGGACCTACCTCCTTGCCCCACAGGGTCAGAGAAACTTCCTTCTGAGAATCATCGACCAGCTGTAATGACCTCTTGTTGACCTCTCGATTAGACGACTTGATGGTCACTGCAGTCAGGTCGCTCGTACTCTTGCACACTCCAATCACATCTGAGCATCAAACATTGAACAGAAATAGAGAGGAGATCGGGGGGGTGTTTCACAATTACAGTTATGAACTCAATTAATCATACCCTTACCAAATATTTGTAATTTTTAAGTATGTTCCAATTTTATGTTTCTTGAGAAGCTTACATCTAACAGAATTCAACAAAAACCCTTATTCAACCAATCCGGCTTTCAATCTTGAGCTACGACAACACAAAAAACATGAATTTCCCTAACATTTCAAAAGTTTTCTTGTGATGTTTTTTTCTACTACACTTGGCATGTTGAGTGAGACAATTATGACATGCACATACATGCCTACACAAGTGTGGTTGTAGGAGCCCTGATTAGTTCCCTCCTATGTACAATCTCTATAGGAGTGAACTAATCGGAGCTCCATGAGATGTCAGACTGACCTATCAGGAAAATAACTACCAGAGAAAAAACTTCCACTCTCAACCAGCTATGGAATCCTCTGGCATATCCTCAACCTGGGGCCCCCGTTTCATAAAACTTGTTATCTATAACAACTGCTAAATTTCTATGACGAATTTGCTCTCAGCCAATCAGTTGCCATGATTTCAGTAGCTTATAACAGTAGCTTGGAACTTGTTATTGATAAAAAGTATTATGAAACAGGGAACCGTTTCACAAAGCCTTTTTTTAAATGACAAATGACAAAAATCAGTGACAAATCTGCTGATAGCCAATCAGAAGCAAGGATTTCAGTAGCTTATAACAGCAGCTTCTAACTTGTTATTGATAACAAGTTTTATGAAAAAGACCCCAGCTATGAGCTTACCTATCATGGAATCTTCCGGCGTATCCTCAAGATGAGAGATGCTCTTGAAGTCAAACTGGACGGCTGGAATGGACACGTCTTCCTCCACACAGGGCTCTACCATCGTATCGTTGTTGAAGGTGAGCTCATAGTCATTGTTGATGGAGGTGTACTGACGATTGGCGGGCTTCAGGGTGCCTCGAGATACAAAGTAGACCTGGATGGGTGTAAGGAAAGTTACACATAGTTAGAGAGTTAGAGAGATATCCATAAATGTAATTTTTTACGAGATAAATGGTGTGTAAGTAGAGAAGCAATCACAGGAATGTTATGTTGTAAACAAACTTTAAGAATATGGGAACAACATGAAAACCAATCAATATTATAAAACACACACAAAAAAAAACAATCAATATCAAGAAGACTGCCTCCAAGAGCATGAAAAACTTCAGATGCATTAAATCATCAGCAGTATCTTGGAAAAGGCATATTCTAATTCAGTTAGACATCATAACCATCACCATTACCCTCATCATCATCATCATCATCATCACCATCAACATCTTCTTCATCATCATCATCATCATCATCATCATCATCATCATCATCATCATCATCATCATCATCATCATCATCATCATCATCACCACCATCCTCACTATTATCACCACCACCATCATCACCATCACCATCATCACTATAATCATCTTCATTACCACCATCTTCACCATTGCCATCAACATCTTCATCACCACATCATCATCATCATCATCATCACTATAATCATCTTCATTACCACCATCATCACCATTGCCATCAACATCTTCATCACCACCATCATCATCATCATCATCATCACTATAATCATCTTCATTACAACCATCTTCACCATTGCCATCAACATCTTCATCACCACCATCATCATCATCCCCATCATCACTATAATCATCTTCATTATCACCATCATCACCATTGCCATCAACATCTTCATCACCACCATCATCATCATCATCCCCATCATCACTATAATCATCTTCATCACCACCATCATCATCATCATCATCATCATCACTATAATCATCTTCATTACCACCATCATCACCATTGCCATCAACATCTTCATCACCACCATCATCATCATCCCCATCATCACTATCATCCTATAATCCCCATCATCACTATCATCATCATCACCACCACCACCATCATCACTATAATCATCTTCATTACCGTCATTATCACCACCATCATCATCAGCACCATCATCTTCATCATCATCTTTACCTTTCCAATCTCTATCATCTCATAGTATTTATCCACCATGTCCTTGAAGGCCGTGCAGCGGATTTCACCGGACTGATCTAGGAGATCCATGGAGAAGAGCTTGCCTTCACCACGGGCGTTGCTCCAGGTACGGATGGCCGTCTTGTTGGTCACTCGAGCTTTTATGGTCCATCTGGAAGGCAACAGAAAGGAAGGGAGGGAGGGTGGAGGAGAGAGAGAAAGAGAAAGAGAGACAGAGAGAGAGAGAGAGAGGAGAAAGAGGGAGAGAGAGGCACCGAGAGAGACCGAGAGAGACAGACAGAGAGAGACACACACACATAGAGACAAATAGAAAGAGAGGGAGAGAGGGGGGCGGGGGGAGTGAGACAGACAGAGAGACAAAGAGAAAGAGAGAAAAGGAGACAGGAAGAAAGAAGATCTTCAGTATTTTTGATCAAATGGTCAATACCAATTCTCATTGATCATGGTGTTTGGACAATGAAAATATATCTCAAAAATTAATAAGAGCTTACCCACTATTATCTCGGGCAGACTTCCTTTCAATATGTGCCAAAGTAGATATTTGGCCAAGATTGACGCATGAGCATTGTTTCACACAACCATCTCAAGTACAAGTTTGATCGCATCTAAAAAATATAGTGAAACCTGTCTATAAAGACCACCCAAGGGAGTAAAAAAAAGTGGTCTTTATGTACAGGTTCCTTTAGTACATGTTTCAACGAGAAACCATTTTCTAATGGAAACAAAAAATGTGGTCTTTGTAGACAGGTGGTCTTTCTGTACAGACGGCTAAAGGAGGTTTGACTGTACCTATATAAAAGTTAACACACATTTAAATGGGATATCAACGAACTTACACTTATCATGGTTTCGTGAAACCAGGTCTTGAATAAGATCTTACCTGTTCTGGTAGGGGGTTAGACTGGAGATGGGCTGGACCTTCTTGGGTGACGTGGTACTACCCCCCATGGCCGAGTTTGATTGACCGTAGAATGTCCCTTGTTTGTTGGGCGTTGCGCTAGCCGGGGCTGCTGGGAAGGTAGAACAAGTAAAAAATAAATTAGAGACATGGGTGAGAATGTTGTTGAAAAGTTAAAAAATGGCAAATTTAGATTAAAAAAACAATTATTTTGAATCTGTCAACATGTTGCCAATTTAAGGATTTAAAAGAATATTTTCATCTTTTTTGTTTCTTTCCATGCATCAATTTTTTTCTTTTTCCTGGCTCCAATTAGTGATAGAAAATGTTATATTATTGTTTGTTAACAATTCATGGTATCAAGGAGCAAAATAGGACCAAGAAAAGGGCCTGGATCTATTTTATGGTGTATTAAATTTTAAAAAAAGAGACTTCGACTGCTTGAGATTTTGACTACTTAAGATGTTCAAAATTGTGTGAAGTTGGGCAACATCTTATATACTATACAGAAATAAAAATCCTGATCTTGAGAGATAGTGAATGACAAACTAGCTGGCTAGACCACTGTTCCTTACTAACACATGAATGTAACATCACATTGGTCAACTGCTTCAAAATTAGCAACCACCTCGTAGTGGAGTATAGCACAGAAAAAAGAGATTATCAAGAAAATGTTATACTTGAGAAGGTAATCACACAAGTTTAAATCCACTTCAAAGGGCTCTAATTGTTGCCTTCCATTATTTGGTCAAGGATAACAATAATAATAATAATATGGAGTATTTGTAATGCGCCAACTATTAAATGTTCAGTTCTCCTCAAAGTGGACCTGTAGTGTGTATTTGTATGTCTAAGGTATTCCCAACATAGCAGTGGCTACCTACCTCCTGTACCATAGCTGGTGGGCCTGGCTGTCTGAGGTGGATCATGGCTCACTGTGCTATCTGGTCTAGACTGCTGCTGAGCTGCTCAATCAAAAACAAATGGAAGATTACAATGAATACTTATATTGCTATCAATAACGAAGGTTAATACAAATATTCTGTACACAAAAAAATGATATACTGGTAAAAGAATGAAGTACGGAACTGAATTTATTTATAATAAATCACATACCGTAAAGCTTATATCTTAAAAACAACAAATAAATAAAAACACTACCCAGTAAAGTTATGATGCCCATATAACAACAATTAAAATATAAAATATATTACTTTTCAAACAGTTGTAACATATTATATTTTTCAAACTTCAACAATAAAACTTCAACAGAATTGAATTTGCAAATGCAAACATTGATATTCATTTAAGGGGTACTTGTGACTTGAAAGTAAAAGTAAAATCACTAGAGGAACAATGAAGAGGAAATATATAAAATTAGGGGAGAGAACAACCCTGTAAGCAGAAGTGTCAGAAATAGACAAACAATGAATAACAAAAAGAAAAGGACAAGTGCATGAGACAATAATAGATTAGGAGTAAGAACATTGATCTTAAAATATAAAGTATGCAAAGATCTGTCACAAACCTGGTGCAGCTCCTCCCTGCCCCGGAGCTCTCATTGGTGTAGGGTCACCGATAGACACACCAATCTCACTTCCTTTCTTCACAATATCCAGGTCTAAAACGACAATAACTCGCCTGAAATCAAGAGAAATAGAAGCATTTCATAAGTAATCATAATTAAATCTAGGCAATTAGAATGTACAAATAAATAGCATGCGCAATGGAGATTAGCCAAATTGGAGTTTTACCTGTATTTGGCACAGGAAAATCATCTTTATATTCCCTACTTAATTCTAATGTGCAACAACAACTCTCTCTTTCTCTCTCTCTCTTTCTGAATATGCACTCTTTTTATATTAAAGATATAGTTATGGTTAGGGTCTTCATCTCTCTTCTCTGTACATACCTGTCGTTGGCTATGGGATTACAAGAGTAGTTCTTGAGTTTCATGGCGGCTTTGACGTCTAGCTCTCCGGTGGAAACCATCTCGTTGAGTTGTGTAGCCAACATAGCTATGGAAAACAAGAAGTAATATAAAAAGTTGTTTCCCATCTTTCTGTTCCCGACATGAAGTACAATAAAATATTATGTATTTTTGTAATTCTGCTAGCATAATCCTTTCGGTTAAATAATTAACGAGTTTGTGTCCCTTTACACAGAAAAAAAAAGTGGCTTGTAAGGTGCCATCAATTGTGACCTTTTACTATAAAAACCCATCAATGCTTTAATCATCATTGGTCTTCGTCCATGTGAAGCAATGCGACCAAGTTTACAAGCTTGGATCGAAATCAAAATTCAGTTTCAGCTCTAGCCTTTTCCATTGTTCATCTTGACTTGAGACTATACTGGGAGCTACCCTGTTCCTTTAATAAAGAACCTTTACCTGTGCATGTGTGTTCTCCATCTGAAAGCATAAGCCTGTAACGATCCACAGCTTTGCCACTGGCGGCAGCATTCATCTTCTTACATGCCTGCACGATGGGGTGAAAAAGATTGATCCGATTTATAGCCCTTCCACTAGAGAGGAAGCATTGTATAAGGGCAACTGTCTACAAAGGTCACATTTTTTTGTTTCCTTTGAAAATGGTTTCTCATCGAAACATGTACTAAAGGAACCTGTCTACAAAGAAAACTTGTTGTGTTTCCCTTGGGCGGTCGCTATGGACAGGTTTTACAGTATAAAGTACTTGGTGATTGTACCATAAGTTGAATGGATGTTAGGTTTCTTGGGAGTAATTTGATTTGTTAAGAAGTTTCAGCTTGCTCCCAGTAAATAAAGATTACATGCTCGATCTTGTAAATAAAAAAAGTCTTGGAACCTGCAAGATTTGAACCTGCCATCTACTGCTTGCCGGGCAGCGACTCTACAACCAGGCGTGTTATATTATTTCTTATTCCTTTTTTATTCCTAACTTATAAGCGTATTCAGTTTTTGGATTAGGATTCAAACTGGACAGTTATCCGCGACTATGTCACAATCCACTGCCAATTTGAGATTCTCAGACTTTATAGTGATATCATAATTCAAACATTCTTAACTTTCTTATTACTGGTTCAATTTGTTTCAAAGTTGTTGCGATTCTGTTTATCCAATTTGTTCTGCTTTCATACGATTTACATTTTAAGTCAGGTTCCTCAATCTCCAATGTCACAAACTTGATCTTATTCTTAGGTCAATGCCACGTATTCACTTTTACTTACCAAAAGCTGTAACACAGGGCAACTGACATTTTCTCCTCGGAAAATGGCCTGGAAGTAAATAAAAGAAGTAAAGAAAGATTAATCACCACTTATGGTTTAACAGTATAAGTCTATGAATACTTTTAAATAGATGAAGTGTCTTTATTTCATGATAACTTTTCACAAGTAAAGTTAAAAAAAACAGGTCATCAATTTGAAAGAAATGATTGACCATATAATCATATACACTGTATATAAAGCAATCACATGAAATAAAATAGCTATCAAATAATTTGAGATTATCAGCCGTAGTTTGGCGGACGTGTAATTTGATTGCGTTTCACGCATCAAGCATTGTACTGTAAGAGTTTGAATTTTTGTCTTTATATTTCAGTTAATAAATTTCTTCTCTCTTCCTTATCCATTATTACATATTCATTTATATATTTGCATTCTTCATTTGCATATTTATTTTCCCAGCTCATTCACCTTCTTACAGCACAATCTTTCAGTTGCACTACTGCCACACCTTATTTTCCTCTCTCCTTCAAACCCATTCCCTTTGTCTTCTCATTCTCTATGCATGGTTGCCTTTTCCTGCCCTAGCAACATGCACTTTCTCTTCTCTCATTTGTCCTCTTTGCCTCTCACCTTTAATCTATCTAACCTGTTCACCTCATTGGTTTCTCTTATCACATGACTTTCCCCTGATGGGTTTATTTTGTTATGATGCCTGATTTGTACTAAGAGACATGTTATAATTTTGTATATTAAAGTTAGTTCTGTTCTGTCCTTCTTGGTGTGAGGTTGTTTTATCTACTGTCCTGAGTTACTTGAGTTTTGTTGGAGAGCTTAGATTGTTTTTGATGCAGCATGTTTGATGATTGATTTTGGCCAACTGTAATTTCCCTCGGTTAAATAAGCACGTTACAGTACCATTGGCAAATGGCAATAGGGGAAAAAATATCATCAAGATACAAAGTGGTGATCCTGTAGCAACTTCCATGCATTCCGTTAAATAGTAGAAAAAATCTACACATATTACGATTAGAATACTGTTAACGCTCATTGGAAAGAAAGAAATTGATGACTTGAGGAGTTGTAATGTACAATGATGACTTCCGAATGAAACGAACAGCTATCAATAAAAAGCTTCCATCAACTAATTTGTTTTTTTGAGGCATCAACTAGATTTATCGTCGTCAGTTTAACCATCAACTAAAACTCTAGAACCACATGTAGGCGCTATAATAATAGACTTAATTGCACCATTGATGTTCAAGCAAAACAGTTGCCATGTTTAATCTGCATTAAATTGGATTTAGGCCTAGCCTAGACCTAGACTAAACTTTTTACCAAGATTACAAAGAAAAGACATGGTGATCCGACCAAACACGGTACATGGTGTGTTGTTCAAACAAATTTCTGTAGGGGTCTAGATCTAGATCTAGTCTACCCTAATTTTGGGGGGAAAAAGCTGAAATATTTTTGGTCCAATATCTAAAGATAGATCTAGCTCTAGATGTAGATCTAGGGACAACACTGCGGTGCTGCAGTAGAGTCGGGTGCAGGTAGATCTAGATCTAATTATGGCTTGCGCCCGTAATCCAACTAACAAATGGAAGTTACAAACTGATTGAGCTGAGGACGCAGTTCGAAACCGAGTCACGTCTTTCGGATGGTGACTGATGTTACTTAATTAAAGGTCAGTCCCCAGGCGTAAATTTTTATATCTGATTGATACAAGTCTGTAAAAACCCAATTAGGGTCTACACACAGTCACACACACACGCACACATTTTCTGGAGTCTCCACAAAATTGTAACTCACTTCTGTAATCAGTCTGTAATAAAATTAAAAGTTAAAATATTCTACTCTCACTGACTGAGTGCAGTGACTGACTTACCGCAATGGCCCCTCTGGAAAGCAAATTATTCATTTTGACTAATTGTTAGAGTACAAATTGCTCTTTATTTGACACAAGCAACTTCCAGAATCTCAGCTCAGAATCGGGCAACACGTACGTCCAATGAAAAGTTCGATTGTAGCAGTCTAAATCTACATGTACTTGAATTGTGCGTGTTGCAACATGAATAGTATACAGTGTGTACGTTACTGTACTTCGGCGCCGCCGTGTTTTCCCTCAACTTCGAATCTCTCCCGCCAAGTGGCGCGAACGTACAGCTGAAAGGCCCGTTGAATGCAGTTGGTATATGGCCACGCAGTACAACAGAGTGTGGCCATCACTGACCTCTACCGCCAGTGTAGGGGTACTCGAATTATCAGATCGGCCAAGGTGGTCAAAATGTTTTTTTTTAATGTATTATATTTTATAACTTATAAAACCTTCTAAATGGTTATGTGCAAACATAGAGTATAAGTATGTTGATCAGGCGCGTACACAGGGGGGGGGGGGGGGGGGGGGTTAAACCCCCCTTTGGTATTTTTTTGTGTGTAAACCCCCTCTAAAATTCTCTTTTATTAAAAAAATAATATATATTCCCATGGTTGACCTAAAAAAGCTGACCTTACCCCTCCAAAATGTCAAATTTTCAAATTTCGAGACCAAAAAAAAAAAAAAAAAATGTGTCCTCTTAGCAATGAATTGACTCCATATCAGATTCCAAACATTCAAGTGTTGAAAAGGTTTTTAAAAGCCAGTAATATTTCATACAAAAGTTACACATTATTTTTTTTCATCAACCTTCAACAGCGAGATGCTGAATAAATCTTCACAGAAAGCCTCTATAGCAAACGCGCTTCGGTTTGATCCGTCCTATAAAAAGTAGCGATTGATCCGAATCAATCCCAAGTTTGCAGCCCCTATCTTTTATGTAAATAGGTTTAATTGATATCAATCGCACAAGAAGGTTTCGATAAATCACCACTTTTACTAAGATAGGGTCCGCAACCAGCGCAAAATTGATGACGTAACAACTAACAATATGAATCTTACACGTGCACATCAACTTTTAGGCAATCATGGCTCAGTATTTCAGTACAAGGCGCAAAATAGCATATCGATGAAAAAAACAATAGGAAACTTGCGGATGAAGGCGTTTGTTTACAAACAAACAAAAATCTCTGCAAGCAGCTCATTTGTTTGTATAAAGTTTTCCTATTTGGGTGCTAAAATAATTACCTCTTCTACCGATCATGTCTCGGATAATGTCTGTCAGTCGTACATTTTTCGCCAGGACACGAGTCAATACTGCGAAGAAGGCGAAAATATTAACCTGCAGTAGTTCAGGTAGGGTAGGGAAGAATAATGCCTAATGCATAGGCTAACTCTAATCACATTGTGATATAGAGTACACAGTGGCATATCTTTCTTTTATATTTACTTGTAAATTATTCTGCCTTAATTAACACAATGACATATATATAGAGAGAGAGATAGAGGGAGAGAGAGAAAGAGAGAGAGAGCGCGGGAGAGGGGTTAAAGAATAAAGAGACAGGAATTAAAAACGGAAGAAAAAGAGAGAGAGGGAGAGAGAGATAGAGAGAGAGAAAGAGAGAGAGAGGGGAGAGAGAGAGAGAGAGAGAGAGGGAGAGAGAGAGAGAGAGAGAGAAGGGGATACTCGAGGGAAAAAAGGGAAAGAGAAATAAGAACATATGAAATATAATACATATGACATTTCCAGACATTCCAAAAACTGATTTTCATTCATTTAAATTCTTCTTTTGCAGATTCATGCTCTATTGAAGACGGCCTGGTCGGTTTAAGAGTTGCTGAAAAGGTTCTTATGGTAAATGGTAAACTTTTAATTTTGCTTACACTTAGTAAGCTTTCAGTGCATATAATATTAAACCTTCGCTTTATATGCAGGGAAAGGCGTAATGCGATGAAATTTATTGTTAATTTTTTTTCTTACAATAATTTCAGAGTAGTCTCATTTGTATGTTTATAATATACTTGAAATCTAGAACTTCTTATTACTAGTAATGTTACCTTTCTCGCTGGGGGAGTGAGACAGAGGAGGAGAGTACAGAGGACTCGGAGAGAGAGGCGGAGAGAGAGAATAGTATGATGAGGAGCATATTGCTCCGATTGTCTCATTTTCGCTCGCGTGAACATTGCCAGCACAAACCACTGACCTCTACCTCCTACACGGATCATCGCACATTCCCATTCACTATACGTTACGTACTAAAAGGCTGTATTGTCTGACCGTTCATGAATATTCATGTTTTTGCTAAACTCGGCAAAATGTTTGCTTTTACTAAATGGAAAAATTACGGTGGGGGGGGGGGGGGTTGGATGAATGATGGACAAAACGAAATAGGCAGAAGTGATCTATGATAATTCATGCTTTTTATGTTTCGTGTGCTCGACCTATAATCTTCAAATCGCTTGGTAAACTGAGTCCAAAGTTAGACTTGTTTCACATATTATAGGCAATGACGAGCTTGCAACCTATTTTGAAAAATTACGGTGGGTGAACTTTCAAAAGTCAATGAGACATGAGGGCTCCAATGAAAGAGCTAGTGATAACGTACGTCGGGGTGGATGTGCTTTTCGTTTAAACAAAAAATGAATTTTTAACGATTTTTTAAAAAACGTCCATAGGCTAACATGTTAGGCTGCTGAATCTGACCATGCTCTGACGATAGGGGGAGTTGTGAAATGAGACTAAACGGAGCCATATGGAGATGAAGACATGCAGACTGGAGGAGGAATTGGTCGAGGAGAACGACGAGAAGGAGGGAATGAAGAGAAACAAGAATAAAAAAACGGAAGAGGGAAAATAAATTTTAAAAAGAAAAGGAAGAGGAAGAAGACACGGAGGAGGAGGAGGAAGAAGAAAATGAGGAAGTGGAGGGGAGAAGAAAGTCATAAAGGATGATGAGGATAGTAATAACCAAAACGAAGAACCATTATCATCCTGAAAGGAATTGTCAACCAACAAACCGTTCCAGTACTAAAATTGAAAAGCATCCTGAAAATTATGGACCTAATACATGATTGTATAGGTTTTGTTAATAAAATAAAATAATAAAAGTAAATAAAAAAGGGGGGAATGCTGGAATAAACTATAGATATGCACAGAGAGCAAACAAGAGGAATGAACAAAAAGTGTTGTTTCCGAAAGTACAATCCATGAATAAAACATGAATGAAACAAGAAAGTAAATTTTTCTTCATATTATGTATTCTTGTAATTTAGCACTGGGTTGCTGGTTAGGGCGAGTATGAGGGGATTTTGAGAGAGAGGGGGCGGGGGGGGGGGGGGAGAGACAAGGAAATTGAAGAAAGAAAGAAAGAGGAGCGAATAGAGAGAGAGAGAGACGGTGAGTGAGAGAGCGAGAGACTCGACAGAGAAGGGAAGCCAATAAGATAGAGAAAAGAAGAAGAAGAAGAAGAAGAAGAAGAAGAAGAAGAGAGAGAGAGAGAGAGAGAGTAACTTACGTAAGGATGCCAGAAAAATTGCCACGAGAAAATGTCAATGGAATTACAAATATAATATAGTACGGTTTGTTGGTCTACTAACATTTTTATGTGGTTCCTTCATTTTTTAAGTAATGCTTTATTGATGTTGTTGCTGTAATTACAAAGCCTTGAGAAAACAATTCTATAAAATGTGTCACTTTAAAAGCCGCTCTCCGATCGAAATACATACTTTGTGACCATGAACCTTAATGGTTAGAAATTATTTCTTTATGATTGGATACTCCCAGGTGCTTTCTAATGAAATAATTTATTTAAATTTAAATTGTACGTTAGTCTTTACCGAATAGTCAGATTCCTTAGGCTCATATTTTTTTTGTAAATATACTTCTGTCTACATGCAGCTTTATTTTTATCCATATAAACTTATAGAATCCACTGAATATACTATTTTCGTAATGCAATTAAATTTATTCCATTCACCTGTTACGAATAATTGTATTTCAATACTGAATTGCGGTACATTACGTGTTGTTTGGTAGTTCAAGCCATAATGTTTGTCCTACCTAGCAACAATTATTAATGTATGCAATTCGCATTGTGACCGGGGTTGTGACTATTGAAATAAAATTATTTGTAACAATATGATTCCAAAAAAAGTTGTTACTCTTTTATGTTCGTCTTGGGACCGATATTTAACGTCACCATCCGAAAGACGTGTTAGTTTCGAACGGGAGTCCGCCAGGGCTAATTTGTTGGCGAAGACAGAGAGCTGACCAAGTAAATATAACACGAAACCATTTCACATCTCCCTCATGAGATAATTCGAGACTCATAATAAATGAATCTAAACAAAACAAAGTAACTACGTCTCTGTTGTACTGTATGGCCCTATACCAGTGTACTGGCATACCGCGAAAGACTGGTGCCTCAACATGATTTTCAAATGGTGAGAAGACCGCAAGAATGTCGTTATGCTTCAATGATTTAACACCAGTCTGGCAATGCAGTTTTAGTGTACACAAGTTTGAGAATGCGAGGGAGCAAGTGGCTGGCTACATCTAATCAAAACAAAGTTAAACCCAAATTTCGTGGTGATCGCGTCGATATAACAACCGGGACTAATTTCAAGATATATTCTGGAGATACCTTGTGATGTGAACGGAACAATATCATGTTTTCATTGTGTCTCCGACACGATTGATGCTCGCTTCACATTCGCGAGCGCCCGTACAAGCGGGGAGGGAGTGCGTGGAATACCAGTCGCATGATTCATATCTATTATCAACAACGGGAGTTACGGATGATTGGATGGGCGTGCTCGGGGGAAGGAGCTGGCTATGCTATGGACTCATGATAAGATAGACGTGCATGTCTGCTGCTGTAGGGTTGCGGCAGTGCTTCTTTGAACGAGTGTTGCAATCGGCCGGATTTCAACATGTCGCTAATGCGGCGATCTCAAAAAACTTTTACAGTTCGAGTCCAGACTATGGATGCAGAATTAGAATTCAGTATTGATGTGAGTGTTTTCCCCAATCAGCCATTTTCCTTGTTTGTGATGACACTTGACAGCAAGACTCGAGTCTCAAGAGACACAGTTTTAAAACCTGACAGTGACAGTGATGCTTGGAATTCTTACAATAATTTATTTGTTACAACTTACAGTTATATTATAATGGACTTCTTTGTTGTAGACATAATTGTTCAGTCAGAAAGGAAAATATCATAAGCTACTGTAATCAAAATAGACTCACTAATTTTGGTGTAGAATTTTGTTTTACATTTGATATCTACATCACATGTACTGTATTTGTTTCACATTGTTGAAATTGAGTATGTTGGGATTGGGAGTTAATTTTACTTTTAGATGATCATTTTATTAGTTGACAGTGACATGAGATTTAGTTTATTTCTCACTTTCATAAAAATGTGTAAATGCATAGAATCAAACAATTAAAAAATAAAACATGCAAGGCCAAGGTTTCTGATAATAAAATGACCATAACAATGTCTAGAAGGATTTCTTTTCATTAAACGTCATATCTGCTTGGGTCTTTCTTTGGGGTTTATATTATTGCTGCTCCAGTAATGTTGAATACTTTTACTACATCTCTTTTCTTGAACAAATTTAACAAGTTTCATAAATGTCTGTTTGATTGTTGAAGCAAAATATTGAGAAAACCATTTTGGGGATGTGTTTTAAGATGATGGACACTGACGTGTAAATACATATACACTGTAGAAGGATTTACAAAATTAATATTCAAATGCAAAAGAAGTATTTACTGATACCTTTTACTTAGACACAGCACTAACCGGAAAGAACCAAGTGAAATACATGTAAATGTTAACTTCCCTCTGTTTTAGAGGTAACATGTTAAGTACAAATTGATATGGTTAAAAAACAAAAGTATCCAAGATATGTATGAAACTTATTGAATTGTCATGTTGGAGGTTATATATCGGTTAGAAACTAAATTACCCCTGCTGAATTTCTCTTTTTTTGTACTGGCTCTATATTTTCTGTCTGTTTTATCAAAACCACTAGACCGGGGGTTAATGCCAATTCAAGCACTTTTATTAATGTTTTCAACTTTTCATCACAGTCTCAAAATATGTAAAATAGTACCTGTGGCAAAAAATGCTTAGCAATGCTATCTTTAATTTTTTCCAGGTTAAAACTACTGGACGTCAATTGTTTGACCTTGTTTGTCGGACCATAGGACTGAGAGAGACCTGGTACTTTGGACTGCAGTACGAGGATTCTAAACACTATGTAGCGTGGCTTAAGATGGACAAGAAGGTGAGAATCATCTATAGGAAAGAGAAAGTTTGCTAGAAAAAAGTTCATTCACACCAGCAGGAAAAAATGGCTTAAAGTTAAGGTGTTAATTCATCAAGACTCTCATAAAGATGGTGTAATTGTAGAATACCCTGTCGGCCCATACTCCATCACTCTGGCCCGTACCTAGGATTTTAGTTGAGGATGTGCAGGCATTATATGAGGTACATGTAGATAATAGTTGCAGGCCTCGCCCTAATCCTAACCCTCTTGAGATTGAAAAAAGACCCAACTAGGTCCAGATCAAGGTTTTGGTCTACTGGTACATGTATGTGCCTTTTTGTGATCATGATAATGATCTTGTTTGATCTAAATGTTTCAGGTCCATGAACAGAGTATCCCCAAGGAGGACCCAGTTCCCCTCCTGTTCTTGGCAAAGTTCTACCAACTCAGTTCAGTTGTTCAGATCAAGATGTTGGTCTAAGTGCCTTTTTGGGGATCTTGATAGTGATCTTGTGTGGTTTGAATGTTTCAGGTCCATGAACAAAGTATACCTATACAAAGTACAAGGACCCAGAGTCACCCAGTTTACTTCCTGTTCTTGGCTAAGATCTACCAACTACATGAAGGTCCAGATCAAGATTTTGGGATTGTGCTTATTTGTGGCAGACTGATACTGATAATGATCTTGTGTGGTCTAAATGTTTCAGGTCCATGAACAGAGTATCCCCAAGGAGGACCCAGTTCCCTTCCTGTTCTTGGCTAAGTTTTATCCAGAGGAGGTCTTTGAGGAGCTGATCCAGGAGATCACCCAGCATCTCTTCTTCCTACAAGTCAAGCAGCTTATACTCAACGAAGAGGTATACTGCCCTCCAGAGGCCTCGGTGCTATTAGCCTCCTATGCAGTCCAAGCCAAGGTATGTGATCAGAGTGATGATTTTTTTAAAGCCTTTCTTCAATTACAAATGACAAATATCAGTAACAAATCTGCTAATAACCAATCAGAAACAGGGATTTCAGTAGCTTATTACAAAAACTGTCATTTATAAATGATGAAAAGTTTTGTGAAACTCCCCCCCCCCCCCCCCCTGATCTCCTCTGTATGAAATCAATGGCGATGTCATCAATTTGAGCAACATGACATTACAAAATCTACAAATATATATAATTACACATTTCATTTGAAAGTGTTTTGTTTGGAATGATGATATTTAATATCCAGGCTGAATTTTGAGATGTGAAATATGGTTTGCTGATGCTCTAAACCATCCAAGAAAGAATGGTTTAAAAAGTTTTGGAAGTGGTCTTTTCAAATATTTCACAATACCATATATATGTCATTCCTATATAAGTTGAAAAATGCTCATTGTATACAAATTTCTTGGAAGTTTCATCCCATGCATCATTTTCTAATACTCCCTACATATTTTTTTTTCTATTTACTTTATCTCTCGTGCTCTATCTATATCCATTCCCCTCCCTCTCCTCCCCTATCTTTTTGCTTTCCTCACTTTTTCTTGATCTCTCTCTCTCTCCATCTCCCTACCTCTCTATCTCTTTCTTCCTTCTCCCTTCTCCCCTCTCTTTATTCCACCTTTTATATCCTCTCTCTCCTCACCCTCTCTTTCTTTCCATCTCTCCCTCTTTTCTCTCCCCCTCCCCCTCTTTTCTCTCCCCTCCCCCTCTTTTCTCTCCCCTCCCCCTCTTTTCTCTCCCCCCTCTTTTTATCTCCTCCTACTCCCTTCCCCCTCTCTCTTTATTCCATCTTTGTATATCCTCTCTCCTCGCCCTCTCCTTCTTTCCCCCTCTCTTTCTCTCCTCTCTTTCTCTCCTCTCTTTCTCCCCTTTCTTTCTCCCCCTCCCCCTCTTTCCCCTCTCCCCGTATCTCCCTCTCCCCGTATCTCCCTCTCCCTTTCTCTCTTTCTCTCTATGACCTGACAGTATGGTGACTATGAAGCACGTGTCCATCAGCATGGTTTCCTTGCCAATGAGGAGCTGCTCCCTGGAAGGGTTATCAGTCAGTTTGACATGTCACCTGGCCAGTGGGAGGAGAGAATTACATCATGGTATGCAGAGCATGAAGGACTTCTCAGGTATACCCGTTGGAAAGAAGAAGAAAAAAGATTTTCTAATCATTTATTACCAAAATCCATGTCACATAGATATCTATGTGACATGGATTTGGGTAATAAATGATTAGAAAATAGATATAACAATTAAATATACACAATATAGTTATAAAGCACTTAATACTAATGTTTCTTAGTGCAAGAAAAAGAAGAAAGGAAAAGGAAGGAAAAGTGAGAGATACCAAAGAAACATGTTAGAAATATTGAATTACAAGTAAACGGCAAAGAAGAATATGACATTAGACGAAATAATGACTAGATCAGAATTAATTAAAATTAAAATTAATAGATATATTGCTGCCAAATGAATTAACGAAAATAATATAATTCTACTTGGGGTTGGTCCTATCAACATATCATTACTTAACTTTCAGACAAGTTTACAATGGTAATTTACATTTTGCAATTTATTCAGATGTACAGTCAAACCTGCTTTAGCAACCATCTGTATATTTATGAAGACCACCTTTTTGTCTTCCTTGAGCAGTATTTATTTACTTTTACTGTAAAGATTGCTTAAGGGAGATAAGGATGGTGGTCTTTATAATTTATTATACTGGTGGTCTCTATTTGCAAGTTCCTTCAAAACTTGTTTCAATGAGATGTATTAATCAAAACTACTGTTCGAGTGAATTAAAGATATGATCTTTAAATACTGGTACAGGTGGTTGCTAAAGCAGGTTTGACTGTGTTGGATCATTTCTTTCTATGAACACAAAGTAATGTCATTATGATAAAGAAAAATTAACACTGAGTGAAAGGTCTCCCCCAACCCACAATTGTAGACCAGTCAAGTTTTTTTGTGTAATTGTTGCTTCTTCCAGATGAATTTGTTCTGAATGTTATGTAAAATGAAGATGTTCTCTAAAATGAAGATGTTTTCTTTTTAATTTATTATTATACACAGAGATGAGGCTGAGATGGAATACCTGAAAATAGCTCAAGATCTTGAAATGTACGGTGTCAGCTACTTTGAAATCAAGGTAAAACTTTAGTGTGGTATGGTATGGTATCGTTATTATTGCTATATGAAGTCAAATTTACAATCTGTAGAAGGAAATAATGACATGTGATTAGTGATTGCAGCTAATTGTAAATGTGACACGTATAGTTTCTTTTTAACATACAGTGTACTTACTTTTAGAAATTATTATTCCTAATTTCCTTGGCAGTTTTTCAGAGAGGATTTAAGATAATAAATATTTCTTATTCTTACCAAGTGAAGTTGAAGGTATGACAAGACCTGTCCTGCCATTAGCGACTTTTAGGCATTCTTTCTAAATATCTGCCCGTTTAAATATTTGGCTTGATTTAGACCTAGGATTGTATGAATTATTATTGACTGTTTCAAACACCCTTAAAATTTATGTAAAAGAATGAATATGGTTGGCAAAATTACGTTTTTGTTTTTTAATGTGTCGAACAAAGTTGGGATGTAATAACATTTTCAAATGCTTTTTATTCGAAAAAATATTACAAAATGAGACACATGAGGCAAATAGCAAAAGTATTTGACCCTCACTCATCAGAGTGAATTGCAAGAATGAAAAAAAAATTGGAAATTGGAAAATATCAATATAACATTTTCGTGTATCATTTAGAGCTTACACTGGTTTCCAAGTCTTGATAAAAACATGATATAGCATAAATGTGTTTCGTATGATTCATCATATCTTTCTGATCAGAACGAGAAAGGAACAAGCTTAAATCTGGGAGTGGATGCTACCGGTCTCAACATCTACGAGTTAGACAACAAACTAGTACCAAAGATATCTTTCCCGTGGAGTGAAATAAGAGACATATCATTTAGAGACAAAAAGGTAAGCCTGTTGTGCAGTAGTTGTGTCTGATAGGATTCTCATTCAGACATACCCAACACAAGAAAAAATAAAATAAATAAATGTTTTAATAGATAGATAAATGAATAAATAAAAAAAATAAAAACAAATATATACTTTCTTTGTTTCCTGAAGTGTAGAAAAAAAATGATGAATCAAGCAAACAGATGTTAAGTTGAATAGATTACTGCTGCAAGAGCCTGCAGAAGAGAATGTATGATTCGGTTTTGTAAATTTCATTAGAATATAATTATACACAAGGATGTTTGTAAAAATGAGTTTTATTTAAGAAATATTTGTATCTAAGTCAAATTTTCTTTCAAAAATTTATAAACAGCCAGTTTTACCTCTTTGTGATGAAAATCAAGATAATATGACGGAGTAATAGAGAGTGTGTCGTCATACTGCCCCAGTTGTCAAGGTTGCTGGTTCCAACAATTTTGTGCTAAACAGTGGCGTGTAGTGATCACACCAGCCCCAAACACTGAATTTGCCCTGCTCCAGCCCGTTGCTTGAATGAATTTGCAATTAACCTCATGCGCAGGGTCTGTTGTTTAAAACCACTAACCTGAATGACGAATATGATGTTAGCACTTTGGCATTCTATTGAATGTAGTTTGGGGTTGCAGTAATGATGATGACAATGATGATGGTAATGATAATGAATAGCTAATACTATGTTTTATGAAGGTGAAGCATGCTGAATTGTTCCTGTGAAGTAATATGTTTTCCTGATTTTCTTTCTTGCAGTTCACAATAAAGCCTACTGCAAAGAAAGCACCCAACTTTTGCTTCATCTCACCAAAGCTACGAATGAACAAACTGGTAAGGCTTTCTCAAAGAAATAAAATATTTACCTGACGACATTAAGTTTGTCAAGAGCGTCTTTCTTTTGAATGTAGATCTTGTTGAAAATTTTATTTCTTTCTCTCTCTCTCGTTTTTTCATCGCACTACCTCTCTCTCTCACTCCTCCATCTCTCTCTCTCTCCTTTATCTCTCTCTCTCTCTTTCCCTCTTTCTCTCATACGCTCATCGTTCTCTCTCTTTCTCTCTTCTCCCTCATTTGGACATCATTTAAACTGCATTATTGTATTCATCAAAATTTAATCACATTACTGTACTTTGTCATAATTTGATTGTAGGATAGCAGAATGTTTACCTTTACAGAACATTTTCTTCAGGGATTAATTGCAAAATTTGCCTTGCATATGCTTTAGATCCTTCATTTGTAGACCCGGATGTTTAGACATTCACTTTTGCCACATCTGTTTTTCGGCTTTCTTTGTCAAATATTTCAGGTAAGGGCTAAGTATAGATTTAAGTGCAGGGTTGCAGTAAAGAGCTCAGATAGTGTTGAAAATCAACCACAGAGCAATTATAAATGTTTCAGACTTTAGACTTGTGAGTTAATAAAAACAGTCTCTTTTTTTTTCTTTATCATGTAGATCCTTGACCTGTGTGTGGGTAACCATGAGTTATTCATGCAGAGAAGAAGAGCAGACTCGATGGAGGTTCAGCAGATGAAAGCTCAGGCAAGGGAAGAGAAAGCCAAGAGACATGTGAGTATTATGAGAGTGTATGTGTCTGCAAAGGGTGGGAGTGGGACTAGATATGTCATTCAGACCAAACATAACATGCCATCTGAAATGAGATTAGAGACTTTACCTCCAGACCAACTGACACTTTACCTTATGAATTCATGAGTGCCCCTGTGCTTGGGAGTGGAAAAGTGAACTGACTTACTGTAACCCTCTGGTCTCTCCTACCGGTATAACCGATTACTGGTGTGCAAGTGGGTCACTGCACATGGGTTTTTCCCTACTCTTATGCCAATAGTGATCCTTTCATTTCTTGTATGAATTAATCATTCCCAGAATTCACCTTATGACATCAATACCTTCTACATTCTCCCTCTTCCCAATTCTACCTGCAAATTAAATTCCCTTTTCCTTCCTTTCCCGAAACCCTTCAAACTTTCAAAGCCATACTTAAGACCCACCTTATGCTTGCTGCTTACAATTAAGTTTTCCTTCTTACAGTTCAAATTTTAGTTCATTGACTTCATATATTACAATTGATTTATTTTAGATCTTTAGGATTGAAATTATTTTATAGGTGCCTTGAGCCTCTTTGGAGATGGCTATGGGCATGTTATAAATATTATCATTTTCATTATTTTTATTTACCTTTTTCACCATTTCCTCTGTCCCTTCTGCCTACTTTCCACCACATCAATTGAAAACCTATCTAATGTCTGAATTCCTTAGTTAAGACGTAGTGTATTTCACAATGTGATGTAATTAACGTTGTTGAATTATATTTAATTATGTTAAATTATTTTCGTTCTCTTAAGTTTAATGTACTTACCTTGTTAGGCGCCTTGATCATCTCTTGGGGTGGATATGTGCGCATTATAAATGTTGTTATTATTATTATTATCATCTTCCTTTTATCCTTCCTTCTTTTCATCCTTCCTTCTTGTCATCCTCTTCTCATCCTCCCCTCATCAGATTGAGAGAGAGAAGTTGATGCAAGAGAGACTTCTTAGACAGAAGGCTGAGCAGGAGAAGGAAGAATTAGAGAAGCAGCTCCGACATTTCCAGGATGAGTCCCAGCTGGCACATGACGCGTTGGTAGGTGGCTTATTCGTTTTGAAATGTTTTGTACTTGCCTACTTGCATTCTTTAAGCATCACATTAGACTGTGGCGTTGTTATTTTGGGGTTGTCCATCCCTACGTATGTACGTTCCGTTCTCGTGATCAAACAAATTTATGTATCTTGCTCAGCCAATGAACTGATTAGATTTTGGGGTCTTGAGGTCAAAGGTCATAGGGCTCATTATGTATGCAAAAACAGTTTGCGATCAAGTTATCTCAAGAACCGATGGAGGGATTACCATCAAACTCAAGACATGTATGTATCTTGCAGAGCCAATGAACTGATTAGATTTGTGGGTCTTGAGGTCAAAGGTCATGTGGGCTCAGTATTTATGCCTATAAATAGCTTGTGAACACATTATCATTAGAACTGACAGATCGATTACTATCAAACTCAGGACATGTATTTATCTTGCAGAGCCATGTATATGAAAAATAGCTTGTAATCACAATATTAGAGAACCTGTTAATGGATTACAATCAAACTCCAATTTTTAGAATTGCTTGTGTTTGCTTAAATGTTCCTTTAAACTTTGCTTCTACCTGTAGGTGAGGTCTGAAGAGACAGCTGAGCTTCTGAATGAGAAGGCCCAGGTAGCAGAAGAAGAAGCCATGTTATTAGCACAGAAAGCTGACCAGGCTGAGAGAGAGATCCAGGCTATAAGGGTTGAAGCCATTAAGGTAAACTACAATGACTGTCTAGAGATCTTAGTATTGTTAACAATACTTCTAACAATGTTTATTGTTAACATTTAACTTGCTTAACTTGTATCCTTTGTAACTTTTACTTTTGCTTTTAAATTTTTGATTACTTTCTCACCCTCTTTGCATTCTTCCTCGTTTGCCATACTGATACTTGCAAGTGTGCACAAGACAATAGGCACCAATTGACAGAAGGATTGCTTTGTTCAACACAACGACTTAATTAATCTAATTTGAAATATTTAACTAATCTTGAAGCCTGTGGTATATCTATCCCATGATAAATACAATGTAGCACAGGGAGATTACTTATGTGCCATATAAAGAGTTAAATTCCTGGTGCTTATTATGTTTTTGTTCTCTTTAATTCCCATGCTTTTTTTATTGGCAAGAACTCTGGCAACAGCAACTAATAATTATACAGTAGGCTTGCGGGTGCACCATGTGAGAGAGAGGGAGGATTGAGGAGTCCTGAAAAGGACTCTCGGTAATCTTTCTTGAGAGTGTGTAGTCCTGAAAAGGACTGTTGGTGTAGTCTTGACAAAGACTGTTGTCTTTCTTAGCTTATAGTTCTAAGGAGAACTATAGCACTTGGAGAGGATGGGTGGCGGGAGTGGCTCGACGTTTCAAACAGGTTGACTATCCGTCGTCAGGAGTGAAAGATTACCGAGAGTCCTTTTCAGGACCCCTCAATCCTCCATCTCTCTCACATGGTGCACCCGCAAGCCTACTGTATATCTACATCACTTTGCAAGCCGATACTTACAAGCAGCATCTAGCAACTAATAAGTTGAATGGTTTATTTGTTTTGTTTACAGACAGCAGAAGAGAAACGCTTGATGGAGATGAAGGCTCATGAAGCCGAGTTCATGGCTTTCCGGCTTGCAGAAGAGTCGCAACAAAGGTGACACAATATCCTTCACTATCATTTCATTCAACTCTGGATTTTCATTTAAATGACTTTTGAGCCACTGGACTTCCAACATTTTGTGTAACAAATGTAATTGTTTTGCCAATTATGAAGTTAGGAGCAAACTGTTTGTAGACATCTATCACTTTTTGTATGTAGAAAACTTGTTAGTGCATCTATTCTTGTGTGACAAGAGTTAATTGACCTGGGGAGTGTTTCACGAAGACTAAGATCGACTTTAAGTTGGACTTGAATATGGCAGGCCGTTTATGCCACTATTTTCTCTCATCATTTACTGGCATTGGTTTCTCAAGGGACGTACCAATCGTGGTCACAAATCTACAGAATTTACATTTTTTGATAGTTCATTATTGAAGGAAAAAATATCTAAAGATCGTCATTGAGAGAGCAACCAGTGGCATGAATGGACTGCCATAGTTAGGTCTAACTTAACGTTGATCTTAGTCTTTGTGAAACACACCCCCCCCCCCCGATCTTGGATGTACAAAGGCAAGTTCTCATTTACAGCTCACAAAGTACTAGTGAAATGCACTCCTTTTGAGGAGTAGGGTACTTGCTGTTTTAATAGTGTATGATACTTAGTTGCATTATTTAGGGTATAATTGATTAGCAATAGAATTCTGTTATTGATCCTTAAACTTGGGAGATCAGAGTGTGTAATTGTGACAGTCGGGTGTAATACTTTTTGCCGCCATTAATGAGAACTGTATCTTAATGTTTTCCTTTGCAGGAGTATGGAAGCAGAAGATCTAAAGCAGCAGCTGTTTAATGCAAGGCTGGCTGAGAAGGAGGCTAAGGAGAAGCTCATTCATGTCTCCACAAGATCTCTTTTACCGGTAAGTACAAGTGTAGAAAGTAAAAAAAGAGAAAGAGAGAGAGAGAGAGAGAGAGAGAATAGAAAGAAAGAAAGAAAGAAAGAAAGAAAGAAAGAAAGAAAGAAAGAAAGAAAGAAAGACAAAAAGAGAGGGAGAGAGAGAGAGAGAGAGAGAAGAAAAAGAAAGAAAGAAAGAAAGACAAAAAGAGAAAGAGAGGGAGAGAAGATAGAAAGAAAGAAAAAAAAGAGAGAGAGAGAAAGATAGAAAAAGAAAAAGAGAGAGACAGAGAGAAAGAAAGAAACAGGGAAAAAGAGAGGAATGAAAAACGAGACATGTTAGAAGGAGAGAGATATTTGGTAATGATTGATGTTGCTGGAGAATAATTGGGAAGAGAGATAGAAGCCTGTGTAACAAAGTTTGAATATTATAAAACATTCAAACCAAGGTATTTATCATAACACGGGTCTAAAGTATTTGAAGAAGGCTGACACTCTTTGTTATTGAGTAGAAGAGAAGGTAGAAGAGAGAGAGAAGAGAAGATGATAGGAAAAGTGCTATGTGGATGGAGGAAATGAAGATTTAGAATAACACAGAAAGAGAAATAATGATGGAATAGTGGGGAGGATAAGATAAAAGAGGATGGGAGCAGGAGAGTAAGATGCTATCAATGAAACAAAAAATTCAGGAAAGTTAAGATAATCAGGGAGAGTTCATGATTAGTGTCCTATTAAAATGATAATTTAGGATGAAAATCAAATTAAGACTTGGAAGAATTTAAGATAAATGTCCCATTGAAATGAAAATCAACTCAAACTTATGGTGTCTCTGTTTACTCTAGCATTTAGAACGGAGCCCGAGCTCCCTGAGCAACGAACTAGCGGCGCTCCAGATGGATCCCGAGCTCAGCTCCGGGGAAATGGACATGATGGAGGATGTGGACGTGGAGAAGCTCGACAAGGACATCGAGGAGAACCGGGTGGACTACCTGGAGCGCTCCAAACACCTCAAGATGCAGCTCAATGAACTCAAGTCAGAGATTGAAGTCCTGAAGGTGGAGGAGAACCAGACCCAGCTGGATCGGATTTATAATGAGGTGAACAGCAGGGGCGAGAACAAGAAGACCACCCTGAACAAGATCACTCAGGGTTCCACTAGGGCAAGGGTCGCATTCTTTGAGGAGTTGTGATGAGATGGACAGTCAGAGGACAGCTTTAGATCCAAAATGTGTGCTTCAATGCTTGAAGATTGGCATTGGAGATTGGTTGTTGGACGTGCATTATGATCAGATCTGCTTCGCTCAAGTCTATCGAAACCCATTACACACACCCGTTGGCCATTCATCCTTGAGGGTTGGAAGATCCAAAATGTGTGCTTCGATGCTTCCCAGGAAAGATATACGGTGCTGGAGACATTGGTTATGCATGTGCGATGATGACGTGTACATGTGTAGTTCTCCTGGAATTATGAGAGGTGTGAGTTGGTCTACTGATCGGTTCTACGATCTACCTATACAATGATCCAGGGGTCTATACTGAGTCTTGTCTTTGAGATGAGATGGTAGCATCGAATGCGGATTATTGGATCTGCCTTTCACAAGTCAGTAAAAACTCAGTGACACACACTCGTAGGCCATCCATACTGGATGGGTTGGAAGAATTTTGTATAGTTTCAAAATCTCTGTTTGCAGTTAAGCTCTGAAATCATGATTAGATTTATCAGGTAAGTTTTTACACATCGTTCAAAACACTGTTCATGCCACTGGTTGCTCTCACCATGATGATTTTTTCCTTCAATAATGAACTATCAAAAAATGTACATTATGTAGATTTGTGACCACGATTGGTACGTCCCTTGAGAAACCAATGCCAGTAAATGATGAGAGAAAACAGTGGCATGAACGGCCTGCCATAGTTAAGTCCAACTTAAAATCGATCTTAGTCTTTGTGAAACACTCCCCTGATGGAGAATTCAAATCAAAGGCTTTTATGATCTGAAAGGACATGTAAAATGGATGGAAAATATTTAATCAATTTGAGAAAGCAAATCATGTGATTGTAGAATGTGTAGAGAGAGAGAAAGAAAGCGAGAGAAAGAAAGATCTAAATTTATGTTCTTAAGAAGGCAAGCAAATGAATTGATACCAATATCCTCTTTTTTTTTTAAAGAGTGAAGATGCTAGTTCCCAGGCATCTTCATGTACATGTACAATACTATCAGATGTAATATTTTTAAATGGATATAATCATATATTCTTTATTAATGTTTGTTTTTAATTATTTTAATGGATTATTGATCGACTTCAAAAAGTCAGTGATGAGCAAAATTTGAGGGGGAATGCTTTAGCTTACATCATGATTGTGATTGTTTCATTTTAGACTCAAAACACTTGATGGTCCTATCTTATGTAGAATGACTATTGCTCTAAATTGATCAAAATTCTCAAATACGTGTACTGTATACGCTCAAGTAAGGAATGACAATTTTATGAACAGAACTTAACATTCAGAAGCTGTAAACTGCATATTCTATGAATATTCTATGAATATTCACATCATTCATACTTGATTGATGTACTAAATTAAGAATACTGAAATTCATTATTGTATTCAGATATTTAAATAGAAGCAACCCCCCAAAATAGCAAGAATGAGTGGATGAAAGAACATGGAAATGTATAAAGAATGAGGAGTGTAAAAGAAGAAGTTATTTTTATATTGTCCCGAGTCCTGACTGCGAAAATAATGGTAATTTAAGGAAACAAGTTGAAACCAGGAACAGATCGCAAACATCTTTTCTGATGGGCTATCATGTTGTGTGTGAATTGTATGAAGGCATACATCGTAATCAAATTTATGTTTGATTTGAATTACACTGAGAAGATTCTCATCTTGTGCATTACAATTAGTTTCTGTTTATTGTTTTAATGTTATTGGTGCTATCATATTGATTTGAGAGCAATGATTTTAATGGAACTCTAGAGGTTACATGCTCCTTTTCTTTTCGGTATGTTCGCTTCAAAGTTCAATGTGATTTTTATATTTTAAGGGGGAAAGAGACTATGATTTTTTTGGTTGCCTGCATAACAAAAGAAACAAAATAATGGAACTTGCTTGATGGCAAACAACTAGAGAATAATGTTTCAATTTTATGTTTTAATATGCATTGTGTCTATTCAAATCAAGAATGTTCTTTTGAGAAAATGCAAGCCTTTCAAAATATTTTGAAAATTTGGGTGAGTAAACTGGTGTAGTAGAGGATCTAGAATTCTCTTATCACGTCACCAGAGTTTATCCTGTGTTAACTACAGCTATTGTAACCTTAGCAATGCAAAGTGATTTTTTATTATGTATCTAAAAACGTTGTTTCATCTTTCTCTACTGTGCTACAACTCGAAACAAAACTTGTTTTATAAGTCGTCTATTTATACAAAGATCACATACTTTGTACAAGCTTATAATTTCTTATTACTTTCCATTGCCCCTTGTTGTAGCAACCTGTATTCCCTGCTTCCTATCGTTTGAAAACTTGTACCTGATTTAATTGATACTAATGATAGTATAAAGTTTATAAATAAAAATGATAAAATTGATATATAAACATGCTAATGTTGATAAATAAAATTGATAATATTGAGTGGCATATTTTACTATGATGCCAGAGTTACCAAATGAACAAATTGCCTGCAGTGGACTCGGGCTATGAACTATTCTTCAGCAGTATAGTTACCTATCCCTTTCAAAGCCAGACGACACTGTATTCAAACTGAAAACACAATAGCAGAAATCATTTTCATTGATTCTATTATACGTGGAGCATTTATGACAGGGATTTGATGTGATGAAGCAAAAAGGTATCTTGTCTTTTATAATAAATTATGATACAAAAAAGCTTGATCACTGAGATTTGTCCCTATGAAGCAAGAATTGATTTGAAGATTGTAATTACAGATAAACATGTTAATAGGAATGTTTTGCTGCATATACATAATTGTATGCCTTTGTGAGGCCTTATTGAATTTACCCTGAACTACTGTATAATGACAATTGTAAAAAAAGGAAGAAAAAATGTTAAATTCTGTACTATTCTTAGCCAATGTGTATTCTCTCATGTTTACATTCATTTTATTTCATATTGTATGGCTTTCATTCATTCATTGTTATTACTTCATTCTGTATATTGATCAACAAATTATATATTTATAGAAAATTAAAGAGAAAAAAAATGTTCAGACATGAAATTTTGTGGTGTGAAACTGTCTTTTGATTTGTACGACTCGTTGTGATGGAGTGAATGGACATGATTTTAGTTTTTATAATGAAGTTCAAATACTGTTTCAAGATTACGCGTTCATGTAAGGAACTGGTAGTCGCTATCATGTAAGGTACTTGTACTGGTAGTTGCTACATTTTAAAGGTAAAGACCAGTTATGGTCATGCGATTGCATTGTGAAAGAAACGTGGAATCAATCAGAAAAGCTTGATCATCTAGCATCTAGCATCTGCAAGGTTCTGGAATCATCAAAATGATAAGAAATTTGGCCCATTCTTTGTAAAGTTACAAGCACTATACACAGAAAGATGTATATGGGACTACCCTATATCTCTCACAGACCATGAGAGAAACAAATTTACCAAATATATGAATTAGTAGGCGGTTTCCCGGCAAATTTGTTATCATCATGTATTAGTCAAAACATATTCTTTCACATGATTGGTAATGAGAGCTTCCATTTCATTTTTTGAAATTGGGGCGTTTCCAATACTGGTCTTTACCTTTAAGGCTTGTTCAGATACGATGCGGTAACCCACCGTGCCCCCCCCCCGTGCCCCCCCCCCCCCCTAGAAACACAGCATTCTCTTTTGTCCTTGTAAATGAATGGCCACTGCGAGCAACAAAGGTCCTGCACGTATTCAGTTCACAGAGCCCTGTGCCCGGCCCCCCCACTCAGGTTTCAAAATGACCGCATGCGTGTTGCCAAAATGTCCTTTTCGTAACAAAAGAAAAAGGTCGAGCCGTATTGACTTTACACACCGGACTTTTGCTGAAAAGGGGGGGTCCGGAAAAAGGCTCGTATACAAAAGAAAAAGGTCGAGCCGTATTCACTTTACACACCGGACTTTTGCTGAAAAGGGGGGGTCGGTTGGAACACGCATATGCGTACCCTAAATAACACTGAGTGGGGGGGCCGGGGCCCTGTGTTGCAAGATACAGAAATGTGAAATGCATTATCATCATCTGCTCGATTAATTTAATATTTATTTGGTCTCATGATCTTACCTTCCCAAAATTAACATTATAACTTACTTTTTCCGGTCATGATTTGTCTTGCTTTTTCTTCCTTCCCCCTTTTCCCCTTTCCTTCTTATCTGTTTTACTTCTCCTTGTTCGTTTCGTGTTTGTAAATTGTATGTTGTTTTGAAATATTGTCTTGTGTTTTCTAAGTCTTCGTAGGCAAAATTTGAAACATTTATATTGTTATTTTTTTCTGGGGGATCCACAACCTACAAGCACTGCTTTTTAGTGGATCCCCCTCATTTCCTCAGAAATTAAGAAATTCTTGTAATAATTTGATTATGTGCAAAGTTTATTTGTATAGTTTCTTGAAAAAATGAATTATGTATGAAATCAAATGTAATATCTTTGTTTACCTTTCTGTTGGAAATGAAATAAATATGAATATGAATATGAATATGAATTATACTTCACATCATCATGAGAAAAGCCATGGTTTTGCCACATCATATCTGAAGGAGGCCTTATTATTAACTTCTAGAATTTGTTTTCTTCTTCACTTCATCTTCATCCCCTTCCCTACACACACATCCTGCACAGAGTATGATGTCTCCACTGATTGCGTGATCCCCAAGATTCACATCCATTGGTATGAATGAAAGGACCCTCTCTGCACAGCAATGTGGGCAGATTGGGGTCAGGCAACATGGAAACAGTCCAGGCATTGGACTACAATGCACCATCGATTTTAATATCATATTTCAGGCTGAATGACCCCCCCCCCCCCCCCCCCCCCCCCCACTCGATTTTTTACCATATTGGTTGTCGTAAGGGCAGTTATCAATTCAAAGAACCTGCACTTTACTATTCACACTCAATCATACCATGGGCAAAAAAAACTTTTCAAACGATCGCACTGTACTAATCGCAATCAAGCATCAATGCAAGAAATCCTTGTTTGCAAAGGTATTTGAAATGTCTTCAACTTTCAACCACTCGTCTAAAAGCGTTTTGTGTCCTTTTGAACCCATACTGTTTCCAATCTTATTTAGAATTTATCCGATTCCTGCATTGCATGAAGCAGATTCTCTTTCAGTAGACATTATTAATTTTCTTTCCCGAAAAAGTTTAGGTAAGGTCCATTAATTACAAGTACACCTCACTTGTAACAATGCACACTCTTTCCTCTCTTTTGCTTTTTTCTCGTCAGCCCCACTTTTAAAGACAATACTGAAAGAACTGGAAGAGCACACACAATCTAGTTCTCTTTTGTCACTTTTATCATCCAACAAATCAGCGAAAATCCACTTGAAAAATTGAGTATTTACAATTAAAAAGATATATAAATATATCGGTGGTCTTGCATTGCTCATGGCCAACAATATGTGATTACTGATGATACATTACACATTTCTTTAAAGTCACATAAAAAATCGATGCTTTGGGATAGATAGAAAATTCAATAATTATCAAAATCTTAAATACTGGTAACCTCTTTCTAATTCTTGTATTAGTAAAAGGTTTCTGTACAATTGCACACTTGTTGGACATTTAAATTGTCTAGTTTTCCCCGATCATTGTACAACATTATCTTTTCCCCCCTTCAAAGATAAATAGTGTAATATTATTTTTAAAAGTTTTTATTCATCGCTACTTCCACCCACATCCTCGTAGGCACATATTTAACTCCCTTGCTAACATTACTAAATTTGTAATTTACTTTACATAGTGTATTAAAATGGCAGTATTAAAATGTATAACCATAAATTACATGTACATATTTACAAATTCACAGATATTATGACAATACTACCTACAAAAAGGTATTGCAGAGTCACAGTCGTTTCAATCTTATTTTGCACCAATGAATTATTTCGTTAATTATCACATTTCATTGCTTTCAAAGTGTCTGGAGGTAGACTCACTATGATTTCTATAGTGATATGAGGTCCTTTCTAGCAATAATACATGTAGATAAAACAATAAAATAGCATTTGATTTGTACAAGTAGTTTTCAATAAAAGGAGACTGAGCATTTGGCTAGTGTAAACTATAATACAAAATCATGTTTCCCTCTCTCAACACAGGCATAGCCTAAGGAGATGGTTAAATTTGTGACAACCATTGAAGAAGAAAAAATGGTTAGCAAAGCCAAGAATCATTAACAAATATTTTTTTCCCCCCTTTCTTTGCTTATTTGAAAAATGTCAGCTTACAATTAATCAATTAAGTACAGACATTGCCCCCCCCCCCCCATTTAAAAAGGGTCTAGTGATGCCCCTACTCTTAGATTCAGTAACTGTTGAAAAATTAAAAATACACTGAATCCAATTGAAATGTACATTGAATCCCAATGAAACATACACTGAATCCCAATGAAATATACACTGAATCCCAATGAAATATACACTGAATCCCAATGAAACATACACTGAATCCCAATGAAACATACACTGAACACCATTGAAATATACACTGAATCCCAATGAAACATACACTGAACCCCATTGAAACATACACTGAACCCCATTGAAACATACACTGAATCCCAATGAAACATACACTGAATCCCAATGAAACATACACTGAACCCCATTGAACAATTGAATGTAACTCAAGATATTTTCACAACTCTTAATCACTTGAACTTCATGGATCTATATGACTGATTTAATGATAACTCCCTATGTTAAAAACATGTTTTATTAAATTCTGATACAAGTACATGTACATGAATTCCATAAGAAGAAACATAAAACCCTCAGCATGCCATACTGTACTCACACATTTGAGTTTGAAAATACATGTACCGTAATGCCACATCCTTATATCATACATAAAGTGGTCTTGATACAAATACATCAATAATTATATTCAGCACCAACATAGAAAAAGAGAACAAGGTATAAATATCTAGTTTCAGCACACAATAAAAAAAGTACTTTACAAGTTACACACATTTCAACAACTTAAGTACCATTTTTCAAAATACAGTGTTTGAATTGGAAACTTGTGACATACTTTTTGACTTCAGCATTCAATTCACAATGATAAAACCATCCTCCATTACATCTGCCACAAAATCCCACAATCAAGAATCAGTATTCTTTTTGATTGTTTTTGCTTTCATTTTGCTCACAAACAGGTACCTTACTTAATGTGAAGTTGAAAACTAATGCCTGGGATATGCAATTCTTGACTTTTCTAGCCTTTTGCCAGTTTTAGTATTCAGGCAAATAGTTTTGAACCTGTTATACTGTTTAATTTAATGCTTGATTTAAGTGTTCATATAGTCATTTCACACATCCATTCCAAAGGAGGTCTTTTGTAAAAAGCCAAACAGTGCAAGCAAAAATCACTCATACATCATCTCATGTGAACTTGAAATCTAACGCCTGTGAATGGCTAGGATTCATTGAATATTGGTCTAAGAATTTATTAAAGTTCCAAATTCAAGGTTCTATTTAAAAAGAAGTTACATAGGATATTCATAATGTCATTGTATTCTGAACTTTCAATCTACAAGATAAAAGAAGCTTCTCAGCAAAATTGTGTAAAATACATGTAGTACTGTTTCATAAAACTTCATACAAATGTCAATACTGCTTATCATTCATAAATCTAACACTTAAAAGAAAACTACCAATAATGTGTAAAGATATAATCATGGGTATTTTAAAAAGAAAGCAATACAATATACATGTAGCCAAAATTAGCTATCCAGTACTCCCCTTCCGAATCATCAAATTAATTTGAAAACACAGTTTGAGATCAGCATGTGAATAAATAGAAAATTAAAGAACGAGAACAATCTACATGTAGCATGAGACAAACACAATCAAAGGACACACAATGTATGTGCACAGAAGATGCAATAAAACAACATATGAAACAGGAACATTTCAAGGCTTAAAATTGGTAAAGTTTAAGACTTATTGCAGCTCCCAAATAATTATTAAGTATTTGAAAATATCATACAATTATTTCAAACTTGCATGCCAAAAGAGGTCTTTTGCAAAAGATAAACACCACAGACAAAGCTCGTTCCAGAAAGTACCCAACTCGCATAACTGTTACCAAATGAAAATACGAGGACAGGGAGAGGTGTACACAGTATGACCGTTTGTTCTGGCATGATTAATTTGAGAGGCTGTGACAGGACTATCGTCATGACGATGAGAGATGGAATACTGAGAGGCAGGGTTAGGACCTCCAGGATGGCAAAGACACCAATCAAATCCGTACACAGAAGGGAGTACTTGAAGGAGAAGAACAAGAATTGGCTCATGCAAACGGCAAAGATAGTACTGGTTCGCATGGGTGCCCGGAAGTTGGGGAACATTGTGAGGTCCTGCTGCAGGCAGAGGAGGATGATGGATGCTCCAGAATTCCATATCTCGGGAAATGGGATAGGGTTGCTGAGGACTGCCAAAAGGTAGGTTACGATGGTGAGGATGTTGCCGTAGGTTGGGATCAGACCTGGTTTGTAGGTGAAAGGATTCTGAAGCTGCCACTTGAGACAGAAGAGTCTGAGAGTGATTGCAAGGATGCCATAGATAGCGCACAAGAAGGATGTTGACGGAACCTCTGAGAGAGCATCCCACCATGATGGTTCAGTGAGATTGAGAAGGTTTTCGAGGAAAATAGATAGCGAGGTCATGAAGAAAGCAGCAAAGGTCGCATGCAGGAAGTAATCCTTGACTAAATGTGTGAGATTCCTATCCTTCCATTCAATGGAGTATCTCCACAGCAGTAACAACATGATGAGGACCTCGACACAGAGCGCAGCATATGCAACGCTTGACAAACGACTAGCCAAAGGCTCTACGAACCCACATGCAGTCACACCTACAGGTATCCCAAGAAGCAGCCCTCCAACTGTGGCGTAGAGTCGAGGATGAGGAGGCAGGATCAAGGAACACGAACTGGCCAAGAGAAGCACAGCAGCCATCTCTATCATGATGACTGACCACAAAGACATGTGTTCCTTCACGACCGGCGCTTGCATTAGCAATGAAAACCCACTGAGAAACAACATCAATCCACTCACTCTAAAACCATTGGGGTTCTGCTTCATATTGCACTTGGTCAGCTTACATGAAATAAGACTAGTCACCATCAAAACCAAGAGCAAGACCGCCACAAAGTTTAAGTGGTCTGAAAATTGCAGTACCACAGGTAGCATCACATTCAAGATAAAAGTAGGTACACTAACAGCTGTAAAGAATAGGTATCCAATGATTTTCTTTGGTGGAAGTTCCTCTTGATCTTCATATACAAGGATCCTCATGGTGATTACTACCAACGCAACGCAACTGTAACTGGCAAGAGTTCCAAAATGGGTCTCACTTTCTGATAATCTTAAAACGTAAAGTAAGAAAAAAGGAAGCTTCATTGAGTGAATGCTGGTAGTCAACCAAAGGCAAAGATGGGTGACCTTTGAGCTCGCATGTAGCCTGGCAAGCACGTACATCTGAAGCAAGAAGGTTAGTACAGCAAGATAATGCAGATAGAGGCCTCGAGACAGAAGGAAGCATTCTGAATGGACAAGTAATGCTGTCTGCATTAGAATGCAGAGTGAGAGATAAGCAGAATACTTGGTTCTAGCTAGCAAGACACATGTTACAGACGTTGCTGCGTTGAGGATTAGAAGAAAGGTAAGAAGATGTGGTGATAGAGATGGTATTTCAAGAGATGAAGGTACAACTTGATAGACAGCGTAGGATGTGATAAGCACAGTTGAGAGAGTCAGAATTCTAGATGCTACTAAAAACCGTCTTCCCTTTGACAATGAGAAACCAAGCAATGTGTAGGACAGAATAGCTGGGAACAACCACGATGTTACAGATGATAGGCCTAATTGATGGATAATCCCACAGGACAAAATAAGAGTCGTAAAACCAAGTATTATTCTGGCATATATTACCTGAGTTACAGTGATGTTGAATTGTTCATAGATTCCACGAAGCTGTACCAATGTTGTTAGAAAACAAGGGAGACAGGCTATGAGCAACAATTCTAAAAAGGCAAGGATATTGCCATGCAGTAATGTCATTATGTGTGAAATTAGAAATAAGAGAAAGGGAAACCCGACGTATACGATAAGAACCGTCGCAGCTTCTGCATTTCCTAAGATCTGATTTCTGCTAGTCTGCTCTGGGTTCAGTTTGTAGAATGACGATATTGCTGGTTTGAAGAAGATCCGTAGCAGAAGGAAGCCGTAGATGACTGCCACGTACAGCGCAACCTTTACTGATGTCAGGTAAGCTAACAGCCAGGTCACGAGTCCTACCGACACTAGAGGATACAGAGAGAAGAGTCCCATCTCTATGGTCTGTGCCAGTTTGGGTTGGTTGTTGACGAAGAAAGGAAACTGGACAAGTCCCCATGCGCCGGTCAGACCAAGGAACATGTTTAGGAGCATCAGCAGCGGAACGTTGAACAAGGAGATCCAGACGAGCGGAAGACAGGAGTACAGGACAGCCATCTGAGCTGCCACAAAGGTGCAGATGTAGGATACTAAAGCGTTCTGTTGAGAATCTCCGCTGACCATGAAGTAAATAACCAGAGCTCCAACGGTCAGAATGGCCAGGAGAAGCTCACCAGCCATCGTGAAGATGAAGAGCAGTCCAGGTATGGCAGCTGGTAGGACATGCTTGTTGTAGAGGAAGGATACTGAGGACTTGGCTTCGGGTACCATGGATGTGGACTTGGTTTCTCCATGTCGGCTGGTCCCGTCATCTCTGCTTGAATAATTGACATCACTGGTTGGAGCCACTTCAAAGGAACTAGCGGCAGTGCCTCGCTGGTGCGTCATGGCTGTTTGCTTTTATGATGTGGTGTTCCGTTTGTCATAGCTGGAAAGAGAATTAATTGAAAAGGTATGATTAAAAATCATCAAAACTACAAAGTTTCATGGAATTCAACTGTTAAAATAAAAATTTAAGCATGGACAAAACAATTATTGATGTATTTTCTACTGAAGGTGTTATCTCAAGTGGTGAAATGCAGCACTCGTAGTGTATAACTTGCATGTGCTCACTACAAATTTGAAAATAAGCTGATAATAATTTTGAGAATAAGCTGATAATAATTTTGACATATAACACATCTACTTGGTAGTACAGCATGGGTTTGATCACTATTTAAAGGGGAAATCCACCTCGATAATTAGCTGGTTTTAGGGAAAAGAAAAAGAAAAAAATGTGAGAAACAGATCGATAAAAGTTTGAGCAAAATCAGATAAAACAGAACAAAGTTATTAATTTTTGAAGGTGTAAACAATCAAACACAAACTAACAACCCTGTGATGTACCTTTTGAGGTTGGAGTAATTTCCATTTACCTCTTGGTTGTTGATGAAGAAATAGATTTGTATCAAATTTAGACCATATATGATTTATATATTTCTCAAGAGAAAACATTATGTGTATGTGTATGATTAGGTTTTTACAGACATGTATCAATCATTTATTTACATCTGGGGACCGACCTTTAAAGATACTACGGTATGTCCCTTTTGCAGCCAACATCAATTTCTTTAGAACTTTGCAAGAGTTATGAATATATGTCATGTATGTCCTATCTGTGAAATTTAAACATTAGCAGTGTCCTAGTATTCAAATCTTCTAGACTTCACTGTCAGACACTATTGAGTGACTGACAGACATCCTTTTTTTCTTTGGTAATAAGTAATAACATACATAAACCGAGCTGTAACATATGTACATGAGCATTTGTCTGTATAAATAACCCACTTCTTGCAATGGCCAAAATCAAACTGATTGAATCTTTGTGCAGCACAAAATGTATGACAATTCGGTAAAAGGATATGAAAACCAGACTATTACTTAGGTGATTGCAATCACTTCAGTTGATTTGACAACTGATGGTCGTTATTTTCCCACTAAAAGCCACTTTCAAGCCCCTTCATTGTGAGGGAAGTTCTAAATTAGTTTGTCTTTCAAATGCCGTTGGAATTTAACCTTTTCATTTTTTGGGCTTGCAAATAGGACATAGACTTAGGCCTAGTACCTTTAATAATTAATGACACCATCCAAGAGGCATGAGCCAGTTTGTAGGCGAAGACAGAGAGCTGACCAAGTGAACACACCACCAGACCAGCTCGCATCTCCCTTTGGTGTTTCCACCCGCAAATGATATCAACCAATGTCAATGAGCAGTCCCGAAATTGCCATCGTCAGATTGTCTATGTTGATCCATTGTACGAGTGTAACACGTAAGTTTGGCAATTTTCTGTAGTTTGTGTGGACTTGGATAAGTTTTGACTTCAGTCAGCCACAAACAGTAGATCTACATGTAGAGTAAAGGAGCCCGTTTTCGGCCACTTAAGACAAAATCCTATTTTTAGGACCCTTTACTTCCTATTTATTATCATTTTTTGTTCAAATCATGAAGCAAATATTATTATTATTTAAACAAAAAAAGAATCCCAGAAAAAAATCACGAATTGCCATGACAATATTCATTTCAATTTTCACTGTTTTGGAGCCAGTTATCGGCCGAGCGTTTCAGTTTACGGCCGCATGTACAAAGTCAATAGGAAGCGCTCGCGCGCGCCGTGCGTTTCCGCGCTGATGTACAGCACAAGCGGGCGGAGCAGGTATCCCACGCCGGAGCTCCCTGGTGCTCGCCTGGCCGAAGACAGGCACAGCGGTGATCGGAAGTTGGAATCTGAATTAGACAGACATATCGTGTGTGCGTGGCAGGGTCCGGCTGCATTGATTTAATACATGCGATGAGATACTTTTGAGCTTGCGACTAACACAAAATCGGGCTCTAAATCTGAAAAATACTTGAAATAAAGCTGATTTTATGGTACCCATATTTCTTACATACACGCGTAAGATACTCGATTTTTCAGATTCGGGTAGCGGGACCGCCGATTACATCGCTAAAATGTGATATTTTAGGATATATTTTTCATTGCAAATGTGGTTCTTCAGTGACACTGGCATGGTATGGTATGAGTGGGATATGTGTTATGCTATTATGCGATGTATTTTAGAGTGATTTTACCTTGCATCCAACACCAATCGGCCGAAAACTGGAGCTGGCCGATTACCGGCTCCTTTACTCTATATTATAGATCTATGTGTGAAATGAGAATACAAACAAATATTTTTTTACAGCATGTTGTCAGGAGAAACCTTAGGCTTAGCTAGAACCTGAAACCTGCAGAGTGCAGTGCCGAAGAAAATAAAAGTATAAAACGTCCTCGTTTATGCGGATGATCCTAATTCTCGGACCAGCTGTTCCTGCTTGTGTATAGAAGTTAGAACAGTTTTGCTAGATGCGAACTAGTCTAGGTGAACATTATTAAAATTTAATTGCAACACAAAGCTAAAAACAAAATCCACATCACAAAAGTCAAAACAGCTAGCAGTTAACATTCACACACCACACCCTGCCATCCTGCCTTCCTGACCAGATGACCCCACCGAGTCCCCGACGCTTGTCCGTGCCTGTCCGTTGAAATCCCGTAACCATCACGATCGTCTCGAGTTTATTTTTCTTTTATCATAAAACTAAACCTCTTTCATAAATTGTGGAAAATGTTATGAAAAAAATACACACGCATCTATCTAACATAGATATATGGAACCAATAACGATATTTACCATTACGATTTGGTGTAAAATAGCTGACAAACTGCCTTCAGAAATAAGTCGGCATTCTCGAACTCAAATGACGAATATGGTATGTTGGATGACAAAATTTAGAAGGAAAATATACGGGGTGTCTGCACTGATCTCTACGGAAAATTTTCCGTAGAGATCAGTGGGTGTCTAACTGGAGCTGGAGGTACAAAGATCAAGAGAGTATAACTCCTCGATCATTAAGATGATGGAGATGATAACGACTACGAGGATGATGAGACTGATGATGATGGTGATGCTGAGATCATTGATGATGCGTAGGAGGAGGTGGAAGGAAATAGTGATTTTTTTTCCCCCTTACTTTTCTTGCCCTAATTCCCCCCCCCCCCCGTTATTGTGTCTAATTATATCTCCTAATTACTTATTAATTGAATGTTACCAGAGGCGGCGGAGCCGGGGGGGGGGGCAGTGGGCAGTGTACAGTGCCCCCACGCTTTCGAGTACCCCTGAAATGCCCCTTCATTTTATACTTTAGATAAGTGCCCCTTTTTATTTATAATGGGTGCCCCGTTCCACATTCATATAAGTGTCTCTTTCCCCCTCTGATAAGTGGAATGGAATGGTGGTGGTTATTTTACCTGACTGCTAAGAAAGCATTAATGCTTGTAAGTAAGCAACCAGACGGCCGACGGCTTTAGGTCCTCTCCGAGGGACCTGGTGATGAGAATTAATGCCTTACCAAAGGGCATTAGCGCATCGCCTTGGTTTCGAACCCGGGTCACCGGATTATGAGACCACTGCTCTACCGACTGAGCTATTGCGCCTCCTCGAGGTGAGTGCCCCCTGCACCTATGACAATTACACCTATTCAAATCCGAGAGGTGCCCATTTTACATTTTACATTTTAACAAGTGCACTTTTCTTTTGAAATAAGTGCCCCTTCCCTTTATGACAAGTGCCCCTTCTCATCTGATTGCTACTTCTTACCTCTGATATGTGCTATTTTTCTTTATAACAAGTGCCATTTTTTGATAAATGCCCCTTTTCTTTTTTAATAAGAGCCACTCCCCCTTTTCCTAAATACCCCTCTGACACCTCTGATAGATGCCTCTATTAAAATCTCGTAGGTGCCTCTTTTCCTTCGGGAAGTGTCCATTTTCCTCAATTGTAATAAGTGCTCCTTTCCATCATTTTCATCGGAGTGCCTCTTTTCAAACCGAGAGGTGTCCCTTATATTTTGACAATTGCCTCTTTCCCTTTGTATGCCCTATTTTCATTCTTATAAGTGCCCCTTTTTAGCTCCGATGAGTACACTAACTCAAATTTGAGATGTGCCCTGTTTAAATCTGTAATAAGTGCCCCTTTTATTTTGACAAGTGCCCCTTATCCTTTCTATTTAGTGCCCCTTTTCCGTTATCATAAGTGCCTTATTTTCATTCAGGTGAGTGCCCCTTATCGGGTGCAAAATGTGCCCTATTTTCACCTTTGACAACTCCCCTTTTTACTTTTACATGTTCCCTTTTTCTTTTCTGATAAGTGACCTTTTCCCATTAAATGTGTGCCCCTTTTTCCTTTCACCATAAAATGTGCTCCTAATCTAAAACGACTAAAAGACATTTTTTCCTTAATTACAAAAGCTCGCTCATTACGCTCGCTCGCATTTAAAAATTAAAAAAAAAAACTATGTTTCTTAACAAAGATCTTTCCCGTCTGTCATGATCAAATTGTGCTTAAAACCCCATTAGAGTTGTTTTTCCTCTTTATGAGATGTAATCTTTAGCACTGCGACCTTACAAATCTTTAATTTTGTGCTCGCTCACTTCGCTCTCTCGCAAATAGATATTCAGACAATCCCATCAAACTGCAAACTATGATGCTTAATCAGTATTTTGGACCATGTTAAGAAAGAATTTAACATTTCAATCACTCTTGATAATGTGATCACAATGTAGGGATATAATACCAATGTCTAAAAATGGTATATTTTCGCGTTGAAGTTTCCCTTTGTAGGTGCCCCCCCCCCTTTCCTCCAAAAAGTGCCCTCCCTCACCCCCTCCCCCCCCCCCCCATTCGGAAGACACACTGCAACCCCTAAATGTTACACTGAGGTATTTTCCCAAAGATTTAACAGAATGAAATGTACAATAGGCGGGAAGAATAAATCTGTTATCTAACATATTCAAATTTATAGATGTTCCTTTTCTGGGGAGCTGGTGACGTGTTATTCCATTATGTACGTGTTATTAATGAATGAACTACAATAATTGGAATCCAGTCTGCATACGTTACTTGTTACTATGTCGGGCAATCCTAGGGCAAGCTTTCAGGTTGTCAAGAACAGCCTTTGTTTAGCAATTATGCATGACATTTTAATATGTTAATACAAACCGGTTTATTGAGGGGCTTGAGCCAATGAGCAACTGAAACGCAGGAGAGTAACAATTGTTAATTGGGGGGGGGGGGTAGATATGCCTATATGAATGTCACTTGAATCGTCTGGGCATATATCCGCGAGATCCCCTCTTGTTATAATCCCACCCCCCCCCCCATTTGGTGTTATTTAGGGTACGCATATGCGTGTTCCCAGCACCCCCCCCCCCTTTCAGCGAAAGTCCGGTGTGTAAAGTCAATACGGGGAGACCTTTTTCTTTTGTTACGAGCCGGAGATTTTGGGAACACGCATGATATCCCTCCGTTCCCGGAGTGGGGGGGGGGGGGGCATCTCTTCCTATCTCCCTCCTTTTCCCTGCCTCTGTCCTCTGTTTATATGTCTCACCGTTTAAATCTCTTTTATATGATAGCCGAGAAATATACGTTTTGCTACCTTTTACAAGTATCTTGTCCAATCTCTTTGCAACTGAATTTGTGTCAGTCTGCTAACAGTAAAGATTCTTGAGATAAAGAAGAAAAAATCGCGAGGCATATGCAAAAATGAAAGCAAGACCCATTAACCCCCCTCAAGTATTGTATTGCATTGAAACAAAATACGAAGTATCTGTTTCCTAAAAGAATAACATTTAACTCGCATTCTCAAAATGTTCCTCTTTTCATCATGCAGCAGTTTAAGATAGATAGATAAGGTAATTCAAACACAATTTATTGAAGGGCTTTTCATTTTTACTTGAAATATTGTTTTCCAATATCCGGCCCGTTTTATTCGGCAATTGTGCGTACAAATAACCTCTGCAGCTAAGTTAGTATCCCGAATTATAGCAACCGATGAAGACCAGATCGAATGATTACAAGTACAACATCAGAAAGTCGTGGAATATTTGTGCTACTTGCAAATTTATTGATTTCATTTAGCATTTAAGAAACAATTAAGACAGTGCATTATGAATTGATATCCATTCACATTTCAATAAATGAAATCTTATTGGCCCGAATTCACAAAGCAAGGTTTGAGCTCAGACCAAGGTTTAAGCTCAAACCTCCTTTTGTTTCGCCAAACCTCCTTTTGTTCTTTACAAACCAGGTTTGTAAAAAAACGCGTAAAACGCGTCATATGACGTACGAAAACCAAGGTTTGTCGACAAACCTCCTTTGTGAATTCGGGCCATTATGTTTTGTATACTAATATAAGTTCAACTTGAAATGTAGTCAACGATTGAACCCATAAATTATAATTATCAAAACAGCAAACACTGCAATAATTTCATGATTTGTCTGTGTATACTGTTTTATTTTTCTTCTTCAAAAAACTTGTTTCCATCTTGATCACAGCCCATTAATGACTTCGTTGATGAGCAAGCTTAGAACCTCACCTAAAATGGTGTTTCATATCAAAGATTATATACCTGCTTTTAGTGACCACTTGTCTACAAAGACCATCTGTCTTCAAGGACATTTTTTGTTTCCCTTGAAAATGGTTTACAAAGACCACAGGTTTGACTGTATTTTGACAGACAACACAAATCGAAATTCCGAATGAATAAAAATATTAGAACAGTACTTATAGGAAATAGTATTATATCACCTTAAACATCCATATACATAACATCGTATAGAGTGAAGACTGGATTATTTGCAAATATAATGACGAAGAACAATACATATAATATACCTACGATTTTAGATATTGTTATCATCGTAATGATATTAAAACTTTGTGTTCCTTCGATCGTTTTCATAATTTTATATTATTAACTTTTTGTCGTCATATATCATGCGTCTTGGAGTGCAAGCGATTATCCGTTAGTGTGTTACTCGACTCATATGTGATAATAATATATCTCAGTATGTACCAAAGTCATAAAAACTTTCAATACAATTAAAAAGATAAATGAAAAACACGATAAATCATGCAAATATGAGGTCTAAAAAAGAGAAAATAAGCCCCAAAATATCTTTACACATAACAATTTAATAACATTTAATGATATTATGTGAAAAATGTAAGTTTAAAAGTTAAAACCCAGCTAGTCACCTAAAAAAACCCACCTTTTGTAAGATAAAACAGGTTATGCGATTACATGATAATCAATTTGTGCCAAACTGAAGTGCCTTAACTTGAATGTGCAATATAGGTTCACAATACATTTTTATTGTAGTTTCAAGAAATATTATCACTCTAAGTATGAAGTAATGATCATGAGATGATAATATTAAGTCCTGCCTTTGAGATTACCAAAAAAAATAGGCCCGTCTATGAATAACGAACGTTGTCCTATCAATAGCAATGTAATCTAAAATAAATGAGAATTAGTAACTTCAGAATCGTTATTTACAAAATTTCTTCACAATCAATTTTATTTCAATTGAAATTTTCATAGTAGGCCTATGATATTCAGGAAACATGTATTATTACAAAACACCAGTTTACCTATTTATCAATTTCATATCCAAAAGCCAAATGAGACGACCTACCTGGCGATTTGGATAACTTGCATTATTAGTTGGTTACATGTCTGACAAACCTCCGGCAAAGCCTCTGGACATCACATTTTGTTACACTTTCATCGTAACAGATATCAACAGCATAATACGCATACAAATTGAATGTACATAAACTATAGTCAATGCTCCATGACCATCCTGCGATATGATCTTTAAAGAAGACGATCACCCACAACCCCATACACGCACACACACTTTTTTCTTCTTTCTTTTATCGGCTAATTAACAAGATTATTTGGGGGACTTATTTCTGCTAGTTGAAAAATGCTGAATAATCCAATCCAATCCAATCCAGGTATTTATAAAGCGCCAATATCTAGTTGCCTAATCAAAGGCGCTGAAGAGACTGAACAACTACCAACAAAGTCTGTTTATGATTCTAACTGGGAAAGACAAAAAAGCAGAGACTAATTATTGTAAGCAATCCGAAATAGGTATATGTCTTTAGTCGAGTTCTGAATACTTGCAGCAAAAGCTTTTAAAATAGAATTTGAGAACTTATTCATAAAAGATTACACATCATTATTCTGTACTCCTTCTCTTCCGTTCTCGGCGAAGGACACGCCCCTCCCATGTCCTCTAGTATGCAAGTGCAATGTATGTCCCATATAAGTTACTGAATACTATGATGTATTATGGCATCGTGAACGCGAAATTACATAAACATTAATTATTTTGCTGAAAGATTTTGATAAATGTTCCAAATTCCAGTAGGGCTATCAGCTAGATACAGTAAATACAAATCTTAGATGTGGCGATCGCTAACGTAAGGGAGAAAATAGCTTGGACTAGCTGATCCATATATAAACCTGACTATTTTGTTCTGTTCCTTATCCCCAAAACATTCTAGTCATCGCCCAGTTTATTCTCTTTGTTAGTGGTAGTCCCGCACTTATATGTGTCCCTTCTATCCAGCCAAGGGCGTAAGTCAAAGGGCGGGATAACATTGAAGTCCTTACAGCTCACACGTGCGTTACTGAAATCAGGAAAGGCGCCTTTTTTGTCGGGATACTCGTGCGTGGCGCTGTAGTCGGCGAAAGACTCAATCCCCCTATACAGGAAATAAATATTGGGAGAGGGATATTTGTTACAAAAGGTGCTCTACTTATGAATGCTAGAAACAGATTTATTGGTTTATCTTCTGCCATAACCATGGAAGTATAAAGTAAAGAACATTAATATTCCATCACGTTGCCTGGAAAACAAACATTGGAAAGATTATCTTTAACATAAGAATAAAACAGTATATATAAATACAAAAAGTTATCAATAATGAATGATGATGACGAAGGTAATAATAACAACAATCGATTTTCTTACCCTGGTTGTTTATCGGCGCTATGGAAGACGAACGGTTGGATGGTGTCGATTGTGTCCAGGGTCTCACAAATCACCCTGGCAAACGTCATCTGACGAATAGAATTCCTCTGATCTATACACGGAACAAATAAACAGTGAGTATGAAACACAATTTTGTATTCAACCGAGGACCATGCAGTTATGATTTATGTTATTAAACATGGTTTCAAAGATATTTTGTTTTAAATCAAGTTAAGGTAATTTCAATATCTGATGAATATTTCTTTTTGAGAATTTTCGTTGTAAAACGACACCCCAAATTCTCATAACCGTGTTCTTGTCATCATATTCACGTGTCGAATTCTGAGGAATATAGTGTCCCCTATTTTACAAAATCCTGGACCAGCCCTTGACGAAATTCAGAATACTTACTCGGTTTAAGAGCCTGCACACCAGCGGGATTCTCGTACCAGAATCTATCGCCGAACTTGAGGTCGTGGAATTGCTTTCCTAAGATACAACCCACAGTTTGACCTACGAGAGCGCCATTTATTGGTTCTTCGACGACCATCCCAATAAATGCATCAATGTCATCAACATGCCTGCAATCGTTAGACAAAACAAAACAAGTTATTTCATAGCTTGGGACAGAGAATACAAACATTCATGACAGAACTTGGGAAAAGGTGTTTGCTTTAATCATCACTCTGACGAAAGATTATTTGCAAACGATAACTAGAAGAAGATGTCTTCCTGTTTTACCTTTTCTTTATTTAAATTATGTGTCTTAAAAGTATTATACAACGTTAATTAAAATCCAGTGGATGAAAACTAATTTTTCGGCGGACATAATTGTGGAAAAGGTCGGACAACAATTGCCAGATACATAACCGAACAGTCCATATAATTTTTAAATTCTTTACTACAAGTCATGTTCTCACGTGTATGCTATCTTCAAGACGTCGATGGTTTCCGGTGACATCACGTCACCGAGTTCGTCGAAAGAGGAAACATCCGGAAGACCACAGAAAGAACGCCATTTTGTGTAACCAGGGAGCCCATGGTCTCGACCACGCTGTGTGTTGATGGCTACCAGATCTAGTCCGAAGCTATATAAATATATTGAAGATTAGTAGTGACTCTGTGAAGGAAAACCTTGAAATTACAATAAACAAGTACAACTTCGTTTTGTTCTCAATGTATGTAATATACCATCGGAAATGATGAACAAAAAGTTCTCGTGGGAGAGGGAAGGGGATACGACAATACGCAACTCCAAAAACTAAAACGCATCTTCGGACTTAAATTGTTTTAAGGGATATACGGAACAACAAGAATATACGATTTAAGAGTGATTATTTTTTTGTCGGCGCTTTGAAAAGTGTTGTCTATGTGGGCATTACTGATAAAGGCGTGGCCATAATGTTATGGTATGAGAACGATGAGGACTTTCCAAAGTATCTTTTGACCAAAATCAGATGGCACAAAGTATACCTTAATACCAAACTGCGAAAACTGCAAAAGAATATAAGTTATCATATATGAAACTGCTGTTGATACCTGTTAAGTGGATCAGCAAATAAGAACCTTGTGACGTCCTCACTAAAGAACCGATCAATCTTCTCGAGCGGCTGGACCAACATTCCTCGTACTATGCTATCTATGCCGCCATTTAGAACGTCGTGAAGTGAGCTGCCATTGAAGAATGCTAACCGCAGTACGACAGGGTCGTACACCTCTCTGTAGCGGACATCTACCCGAGTGAGGTTAGAAGAGACCTGACTGTGACCCATCCGGAAAGCTGCATGAGCGAAGACGTTCGGCATGGTGGGGTCGAGGTTCGCCTGGTAACCGCGGTAGGGATAACCGCTACCCACACTCAACCGATACCGCTTCATTAAGTCACTGCCAAGCGTGACCGGTAGATATTCGTTATACGATATGTGCTGCAAAACTGAGGAGACGATCTTTCGTGTTTCCAGGAAGACGCGTTCGTTACCCCAGTGCGGATTCATTGCGGAGAGCTGCTTGGCGATTTCGTTGTGGTACCGCATGAAGATGGTATGGAGTGTGGTTAGTCCTTCCTGAACCGCGGCACGTTTGTCTCCAGCCTTACCGCAGGGAAACTCGGAATCTCGGCTATCACATTTGGCGTTTTCTTCATCGTCTGGCAAGAATGTCTTGAGGGATGCGTCGAAAGGGTTCTTACGAGCTCTTAAGAGACCTGAGGAGAAAACAATATCGTTCTTTTTTACTGAACCGTGCAAAAAGTATTGTTGAATGTAAATGCTCTTTCAGAACGCACGGATGATCCGGTATGAATATTGGTTATCGTTTAATGACACACGCCACAAAGAAAGCGTGATTGAATTAACAAGCCCAACGATAAAGGGTGAAGAGATACGGAAAAGTATTTTTGGAGAGGTAAATTCTGGAGAGGTAAATTCGGGAGAAATTAATGGCTCTTTCACTGAAGAAATTTTAAATTCTACATTTTCTTCCATGATCTATCTTTACAAGAAGAACCTTAATATACAGATTCATTTAGGATATTTTTAATCAAAAAGAAGAGACGTACGTAGTGACGGGATGGAGGTGTGACCCGTCCCTCACCTACATTTTTTTTTTGTGTGTGGTCCAGGCCTTCGAATCTCGCGCAAGATTCAATAGCCTTCATCAACAAATCACAGTGCTCCCACTACCACGTACCTCCAGAACCCCTCAGATTAGCCTGTACACTGGCCGACGATCCGTATAGAATGGAACCATCGATGAAAGTTGTGATCTGATTAAGTTGTTCCCTGGGTTGGTCCACACATCCGGGTCCTGGAACTGTTTTTGAGCGTGAGAGAGGTAGACAGCGGGTCCGGAAGGCTGGATCATCGGATGGCACCGCGATAGGGATGCAGTTATCTTTCGTCTCGCAACCACACGTGTCTAAAGGACAGAGCGGTAAATGCGTCATGAAAATAAGGAACAACCTAATATTGAAGGATACCCACACCATACAGGTAACCTTTATCTTGACCGTAGAGCCTAACCCTGACACTAACCATCTACATAACCCTAACCCTAACCCCAATCCTAACCCTAACCATAATCAAAGCCATGCCCCTTATACACTGTTCTGACAGATGGATAGGTATTGTAGTAAAATATTGGCAATAATCTGGGTTTGGCCTTTAATATACAAACATCTTTAATCATTTGTTACAAGTAATATGTTACCACCCACATGGGAAATATTATTTTATACGGCTAGGGTTGTGGATATCGATCATTGTATTTTAGGTTTGGTTTAGTGTTTGATCTATGGTTGAAGATAGGAATTCGGCTAGTGTAGGAGAATACGAGGAGCAATTATTGTCGCAGGAGTAAGTGCCGTACATATCTGCATCAGCACCACTCGCCGAGTCTATGTCAACGTTCTTGTCGGCCCTCAAGACTTCCCTTTGCAAAGCTACGACATTATCTAAAGAATAATTTGACACATTGACTAAGAACATTGAATTTCCGTAGTGCAAGCGCCATGAGCGCCCAAGCATAATGGGGATGAAGTAGTTATCTACAAGAAGCCACCACCAACAACAACAACACCACCATCATAATCATCCTCATAATCATCATTATCTTTCTTGTAAATATTCCTACATAATATTGTCACGTTTATTTACATTTAAACACCACGCTGGTTTTCATCAATATAATACATAAGAAAATAATAATTACTTGGATGAACGGGTGTGTGGCCTACGTCATGGTCAAGAAGTTGTCCAAAGTGCATGGTCATGGCGGTCAGTCGTGGGACGAGGACAGAGTCGTTCCTGACCACGATGTTGGTGATTTCTCTTGTACTCGGTAATGTTCTGCCGCCTTCTGCTTGATGCAAGGAACCAATGCCTAGGAAACAAATACAGTGACAGGTATGAATACACAAATGCGTGGGAGGAGAGAGTAAAAAATAACTTTTCCACCTATACGTGATAATGATGGTTATTACCTAATCAAGTAACATTTCGGAGGGTTTGATCCAGAAATAATAATGTAGAAATGGTGTTTTTACTTAATAATTATACCGTCATTGGCCTCACTCGATGAAAATTAATGCACATTTCAAAAGCTATCGATTTCGGGAAGGGCGTGGAAGTGATAATATTCATCTCTTTCCACGTTCCTTTACAGTTTTTTTTTTTTTTTTTTTTTTTTTTTTTTTTTTTTTATATCTCTCTCTCCCTGTCTTTTATTTTGTTGTCTCTTTCTTATGTTTTATTCGATTGGGGGCATATTTCCCCTGCTCCCTGTTATCTATGCCACTGGCTCGGCAGCCTTCGGGAGCCCACGGCAAAGATCGGCAACCAGATTCGGCAATTGAAGGGGCATTACACTACTGGTTTGAGAGCTCCCGGGAAAGGTCGGCACCCACATTCGGCAATGAATGAGAAGGGCCAGGGGCATTACTCTACTGGTTCGGAACCCAGACTCGGAAATTGAAAGGGCATTACAATTCTGGTTCGAGAGCCCTCGGAAAAGGTCGGCACCCACATTCGGCAATTAAAAATAAGGGGCTTAACGCTACTAGTTCGAGCGCTCTCGGGAAAGGTCGGCACCCACATTCGGCAATGAATAAGAAGGGCCAGGGAAATACGCTACTGGTTCGGGATCCCTCGGTAAAGGTCGATACCCACATTCGGCAATGAACAAGAAGGGGCATTACGCTCCTGGTTTGCGAGCCCTCGGCAATGGTCGGCTCCAACATTTGGCAATGAAAAAGAAGGGGCGTTACGCTACTGGTTCGGGAGCCCTCGACAAAGGTCGGCACCCACATTCGGCAATGAATGAGAAGGGGCATATACGCTACTGGTTCGGGAGCCCTCGACAAAGACCGGCACCCACATTCGGCGGTGAATGAGAAGGGCCAGGGGCATTGCGCTATACTGGTTCGGGATCCCGCGGCAAGGTCGGCACTCATATTCGGCAATGAATGAGAAGGGGCATATACGCTACTGGTTCGGGAGCCCTCGACAAAGACCGGCACCCACATTCGGCGATGAATGAGAAGGGCCAGGGGCATTACGTTATACTGATTCGGGATCCCTCGGGAAAGGTCGGCACCCGAATTCGGTAATAACAAAAGAAGGGGCTTTACACTACTGGTTCGGGAGCCCTCGGAAAAGTTCGGCCCCGAATTCGGCAATGAATGAGAAGGGGGCATTACCATCTCCGTACTCTGCAGGAAGGTATCTCTTGTGTGGTAGTCCTGCCTTGCCCAACGATGGATGTAAGAGATTGTTACACGACCCGTCAGCTGTATGGTAGAGCATCCGGGTAGATACCATACAAGTCTCCGGCTTGATGAAGTAACCCAGCTCCTCACACAATGATCTCAGATCACCTCTGTTTATTGAATATTCAATTTTGTTGTCAATAATAAAAATACATACATTTCCCATTGTTGCTACATGCATTATAAACATAAATTTGGCAAGGCATTAATCTTCATTTGCCAGACTCGATCCATTAATTCCTTGAAATGCTGGAGCGCTCTAATGGCAGCTAGGCTAAAGCCAGGGTAATAATAAGTGCGCCTCGAAATAGAATTTCTAGATAGACGGCGCTATACAAATGCCTATTACAGTAAATGGTATCGTGTGCTGAGAGACAGAAGAGCTTTAACACTGTTACATTTCGATAATTCAAAACTGCTCCGAAAACATTTATCTAATTAATTGTTACCGTACTTAGTAGTTAATAATTGTTTTTGTTTTTTTCTTACCTTTCCTTAGCGCGTTCAGACCTTTTTGAAAGTTACAGTAATGCGCTATATTACTGTTCCTTTAATATCATTGAGCTGGAATTTCCACTCGCTTTACTTACTCTTTTGAGTGTGGATTCATTCAGTATTTTCAAGCAAACGAAGTGATCCCTAATGACTCTCTCTGAAATGAATTTCCACTCAAGTTCATATAAGCCTCGTTCACCAATGAAGCGGTAAACCGCGGCCATTTTTGTTGATGCTGACGTAAGTATAACGCATTTCTGTATCTTAAGTCACAGATATATTGCGCGTTAATAGAACTTTTGCTGTGAGCAGTTGCCATTCATGCATATACAAGTTTTTTTGTTTTTTTTACCGCGGTGTTTTTTTTAATAATGCGGTTTACCGCGTCATGTTTGAACAAGCCTTGTACAGTAAGGTATCATTACTCACGATGATTCTGCTGATCTCTCATCCCTGTGTCTGATGTCCGTACCGTACCAATGAATCATCGATTCTGAATCTCGTTCTAGAATCAGTCAAAACAAAAACAATCCAAGATAAAATTATCATTGCCATATATAATGGCATGTGGCGTTACACGAACAACAAAACAATCTTGTCATCTTCATGTGTGTGTATGTGTGTGTGTGTGTGGGGGGGGCTGTGTGTTTGTGGGGGGGCTATGTGTGGGACGATTGTATCATTCTGTCGTGTTTCTAGGCTGGATAATGTTTGCATAATTCAATTGGTAATGAAAAAGGCTATGTAAATTGATTTTTGAAAGTCTAATCCATCGACGTGTGCCATTTTAAAATTTGCATAATAATGTAAATAACAATAATTATTATGTGCACTCGTTACTTACCGTGATGTTCATGGTTACCGTAGCAACTAGTTAAGATGCCAGACGCCACTGCTAAGAGGACAACGGTAATTCTTTTCAACCTGTCAACATTCAAACATAACACGGAAATGAAAAGATTATGATTATCTATATTTATTATTGACAAATATTTCTCTCTGCCCTCTCTTTCTCTCTCTCTCTCTCTCTCTCTCTCTCTCTCTCTCTCTCTGTCTTTCTCTCTCTCCGTGGTGTAGGGTGATACCAACGTAAGAATGCACAACTGAACAATGCAAAACAGGTCAACGATATCGAAAGAAGAAAATGAAAAGAATGCATGCAGACAAAAAAAATACGTCATTATTAGTTTGGAAACATCTCATTATAAAACAAAACTTGGCAGTAATTGTTATTTTATTTCTGCAAAAGTCGTTAATCATCAGGATATAACACTTCAAAAGAGTTTTCAGCATTTTTTGAGGGGTTTATTATAATAGTACTTGAGTCCATCGTTCAGATGGTGGTGGCAGGTGGCGGGGAATATAACGATGTTTTGTGATAAATTGCGTTTCTTTTAAAAGAGAACATAGCTTGGGGATTTCTCTTTCTTAGAGCAAACAAAGAGATTCGTGTCAGTAAAATAAACTTTGAAAAGTAGGGCGGGTTACGTCTCTAAAAAGTGCATGTTTTCAGGATCCTCTACAATCACACCACGATTGATATGTGCATGCTACGTTACAGAAGGTTAAAAAAGGAAAATTAAACCCCACAAACTTTAGCTGATAGTCTTTAAAACAATATCTTGAAATCATTCCTATTTGATTACTAAGCAAGGAAAACAATCCATCCAAAGTTTGAAAGTTTCTTGTTATCCATTCTCCTGTTGGGGTCGCCATTTGTATTAAATTCGTGATGTCGGAGTAGTAAAACTTGGGAGAACACCACTGACCTGTATTTTAGTTACTATGCAGGACACTGACCTGTAAAATGCGTGACAATGGTTACCTAATAATAGAACTTTGTGTAATGTATTAATTTGGGTATGGGTTTAGACGCTTCAGCCGCACACCCCCGTCCAAACCAAATCTGAGTACCCCCCCCCCCGGGGGGGGGGGTGTTGACACAGCCTTTCGTAAACGCATGATATACTGAAAAACATGCAGATTTATTTTAGCTGAATTTATTCTATACCAGTTGGCATATAACCTTTCTGCGTACAGTGTCAACTCCAAGAAGCTAAATTACTAGACCCTTTGCCCCTTTGTTCGAAAATTGGTATAGATTTAAACACTAAGAAACAGACGTCGCAACAAAGTGGTTATTTTGTTCTTGTCGTTTGTCGGTCGGGCTTTGATCTCAAGCTGCCTTAGGGATATGGGAAGAAAATAATTACATAGACAACATGTTTGTCTGTTTGCTTAGACGATCGGATCTTTGGAAATAGCAATGTGATTTTGCTATCTATATGTAAAGGGAGAAATAATCAGCAAAATGAAATGACTGCGTTTGAAAGTAATATGGATAACAAAATATGAAATATATTCTTTTACGTATTATTAACGTTTACATCTGGATTAGTATTTTATTTATTTTCATTTTATTTTATTTATTCATTAGTTTTTAATCTTCATTTTTTTAAATACTAAAAACATATCTTTTATCACTTTTATTTAATTTAATTTCTTCTTTTTCTCTTTATTCTACTCTTTTTTTTAAGGGGGGGGGGTGGGTGGTGTTAAAAATAAGCTACTCGTTGCTGTCATGACTCTTAAAAGTACTTCAAAACCTGGATCACCGATTCTTGTATTCCACAGCGCAAATTTCAATGGGAAAACCCCCTAAATATTTATTTTACCAAGACAAAAGAAAAGAAAACTTAAAGATATTTTTTTTCAATAACGTTTGCCTCATATCGCATTCAAATTGGAACTGTATATCTCATTACACCAAAAAATGATATGCGTCGTTGAAAGTGATCAATTATTTCAAGTATTATCATTTTACCAAATGTCACATTGGCAGCAATCCAATGATTAACAATGAATGAAATACGTTGCTGATTGCAAACAAATATTGATATATAGCGTGTCGGACCTGAACATCGACTTGGATAAAAGAAGGAAAATATGGAAGACGTGATTTATAAGACCGTGTTGTTATAGATCACGACAGGTGAGGCTATTATACAATCAAACTTGGATATGTAATCCGCCTTCTCCTTTCTTCTCCTTATTTTGAGTGAAAAGGGATTGAATAAAATGCATTGAAATATCTCACCCCTGCCTACATCATGATAAATTAATTTGAGGGGGAAGGTACGTGAAAAAAAAATATCGCATTAATCATTCTAGCCCTAATTACAAAGAGTTCCAGCAGGTCCTTGCACCTTGCAATTTCAAAAGAGACATATGAATACGAAATAATGGACGCGATAATTAAGCAAGCAAGTACTTGGAAGGCTTCCAGCTTCACACATTTGAGCCTAGCCTAGTTCCAGCCGAACCATTTTCTCAATTCCTTAAAATATTGTCATACAAATATGTATTATATATACTTTTCTACAGTTTAGTCGCTATCACGTTGTTGCAGCACGTTTCCAACCTCTTTACTTTTAAGTTCCCTTTCCCCTTTCCTTCCCTGTTCCGTTTGTATAATGATAGTAATATATAGCCTAATAATAATAATAATAATAGTATCTATTAAATAATCATCATCGCAGCTCGAGAGCTGAAATACAAATGATTTTTTAATAAAAAAATGAATGAACTTAATCAATTGCAAACGGCGTAAAACATAAACAAAATATTTCAAATGGTTGGATTTTATAAAGGCTTACACCCAACACAAGCCTATGCTTAATGTCTCGATTCGTTCTTCCAAAAGTATTTTCATGGTATTGAATATAGATCCTATTATTATATTATTCAATTAATATGAAGCAAAGCAAGAAAAACAAAACAAATTAGAAGAAACTAAACGTTTCTTCGAACCTAGAGACTTTAATGTAATTGAAGGTATATAGGTTTTTTGAAGACTTCATGATACTTGCGATGTTAATATAGTTTACAACTAAATTATTCATACCCCTGTGTTTTTCGTAACAGAGGTGGACCGGTTGAATTAAGGCCTTTGTTGAATACTCTTAGATGTACGCTTTGATATGTCACATAATTAAAAAACATAAATCAGGAAAATCATGCTTTCAAAAATATAGTTTAAAAATTACAAAATTTGGTAAGGGTATGAATAATTAAGTTGTTAACTGTATATCCATTGAAGAGTGTTTGATGTCTTCACCATTCTCCCCTATTTGAGAAAAAAAAATTCAAATAAGTATTTTCATTGCAAAGATGTCTGATACCAAAATCCTACCCGATCATATTTGGTTTTATTCTTCAAGTATGAACACATGAAAATCTGAAGAAAAGGATCTTCCATGACCTTTCAAATATAGGCATATACTAGTTGTTTGTTGTATGCATGCGAGGCTGATAATATAAGACAAATATTCTGGAAATATGCTTCCTTTTCTTTATACATCTTAGAACATGTTACTTAGCAGATTTTTGATTGGGTTCTTATTTCTTGAATATATATAGTTGTTGTTTCATCTTTTAGACAATAAAAGTCGGAGACAATTTAATTCCTTATATAGGTCCCAAAAGATGGGTGGGAAATTTGCAGAAGAACAAATAATAATAATAATAATAGCTCGTTCTTATATAGCGCGTTTCAGGACCGGAGGCCCTCACAAAGCGCTTTACAGATATTATTACCCCGGTCATTGGATTCAGGCTTACCCGCACACAATGTATGCACATTCTCCACTCCCTGGGGAGCATTCCAGCCAGGCGTCATTTGTACATGCGCACACTTGCTAATCTAACCACATTAGCTTTCGCATCCTACCGGGTACCCATTTAACACCTGGGTGGTGAGTGGCAAATGTAGATCAATGTCTTGCCAAAGGACATTAGTGCTGCGGCGGGACTTGAACCACGGACCTTGTGATCCACAGTCCGGCGACTTATCCACTCGTCCACAACACCTCTACAAATGACGGTATACAGGTAAGCAGGTATCAGCTTTTTCATCTTTAACCACATTTTGATCTGTCTAGTTATTTCATGAAGTTTATTTCCTCTGAGGTTTAGACTTTAAGGCCCGAATTCACAAAGGAGGTTTTATCGACAAACCTTGGTTTTCGTACGTCATAATTATGACGCGTTTTTACGCGTTTTTTACAAACCTGGTTTGTAAAAACGCGTCGAAACGCGTCATAAAAATAATGACGCACGAAAACCAAAGTTTGTCGACAAACCTCCTTTGTGAATTCGGGCCTAAGAGTTTAAGGTTATATATTGATCTATTGTAAGTTAGTTCTAAGCCATCGTATAAATGCGTTTATTTAAATGTGGTAGTATATAATAGAAATGAGTAGATTTGGAGCATATTCTATATTAGGAGGTAATCTGGGATATCTGGATTGTAGATATTCTTTAGAGTATACCAAACTAAAAGCAAGATGGAATGCATGATGACTTGTGGTGAAATAGATGATGTCATATAGATAGTGGAGCAAATTAGATATAATTGATATGTATAAGGGATAACAGAGAATATTAATTTATATAAGTTCGCAAGAATGTAATGATTGTATTACTTATATTTGTCTGCATTATATTGACAGAGATGGGATACTGTCAGGGAGACGGCAATTACAAGATAGACTTGTTAGGGAGTGCTGCTTTTTATGGTTTCTGTTTTTGTAAATGGTTTAGATTTAAATTTTCGCTCAGAGGATAGGTGTCAGCTACCAGTGCCACTGCGCATAGCCATTTATGAGTACTTGTATGATGCAATGAGTTCATGTGGATATTTTGTGCGCATGGGTGCTTGTATGTGTACCGTTTACGTGTGAATGTGGGTGTGTGCTTTCAGTGGATCAGCCAAGACGTGATTTTTGTTGTTTTACTTTGGACGGCATTTTGGGGGGTAATGCATGGCATCCATGCTCAAACGCTCGCAAAAATCACTAGAAATCAGATAGGGGTGGATGCCATTCACATTTTTAAAAGCTGAAAACGTCATTTTGGGCTCAAAAGTTGAAAGAATGTCAAAAATCATGATTTCAAATTATGACCAAACATGTTTTTATCTCATAAAGACCTTTCAATAAATATAAATTTTATCATAGTTTGAAGTAAGAAACCTGTTAAATATCCTTCCTAAATTACAAATACATGACATTTTCTAAAATTATTATGTTCTTGATCCGTTACCATGGTAATACATCTAGTGGTCATACCCGTCACTAACTTTAGGGAAAACAAACACATTCTGATAGCTAAGGGTTCTAACTAGCAGCAAAACTTCATTTCAGATTGTGTCTAAGGGGGTGTGAGCCATTTTAGTTTTTGTAACATGGACTAATATTGTTAATACTTGTTAAAATTGCCATATTATACGGTACATGTACACTGTAGATGTACATGACTTGTATAGGGCTATAATGCGCATGCGGTAAAAAAATACAACAATTGGTTTGAGAACTTACATAAAACGATTAATTAATCTATCACATTATCTTATCATTTATTTTATGTGTTTAGCATGACAGCATATATTATATATTTAATCAAGAAAAAGGTGGTTCAATTAAAAATGTATGGTGCGTAAACAAAAACATTGCAAATAGCCAGTTTGTATAACCCATATTCTTAGTAAATCATACTTTTATGTGTCATTGTGTCATACATTATCGTAATATCCAACATTCAAATATATATTAACCAGGTTTATAACTTTCTCGGTTCCAAAATTCACTGCTCCCACAGACAAGAATAGGACGGTAGGTTGGTTAGATATAGATATAAATGTACTATTTCATATAGCCTAATCATGATAATTAAAAAGTCTAAAAGAAAAAACTGTTAACAAAAATATCCATCTATCAAGGTATCTTCTTCCGGCTAGGAGGTATATAGATTAAAACATTTTGTCCACATATCTCTTTTTTCTGCCATGATCTTCGTACACTCTTGCAATGTCATTCCATGTTCCCCTCCCAGTTAGTTTTCTGTTTGTCCTCTTGGTCTAGTACCTTCTAATTTTCCTTCCCATAAATCTTCCAAGAAATCTTTCTTGTTTGTTAAGTCATGCATCGTCATTACCTTTATCTGCAGGCGTATGCGAATTGATCACAATGACAAGGGAAACGATGACGAAACAAGAAAATCTGCGAATATACTATACACAGCAATTACATGTTCGTTTAGGAACTCACTCTTTAAAATGACTCAAATTTAAATTGTGAAAAAATAACACTTATTTTACCTTTCTTATATCTGTGGTAAAACTAAACTATCCACAGCAAAAACATGTTTTTTTAGGAACCCACTCTTTGACATGATGTCAATTCGAAACTGAATTGTGAAAAAAACCTTATTTTACCGTTCTTATATCTGTGGTAAAACTAAAATATCCACAGTAAAAACAAGTTGTTTTTTTAGGAACTCACTCTCTAAAATTATGTCAATTCGAATTGTGTAAAAACACTTATTTTACCGTTCTTATATATTATGTGGTCAAAAGTTCTAATTTTATAATTTGCCTGAAAACAGGCTACATTTTGTTTCCCTTGTCATAATGATCAATTTACATACGCCTCCAGACAAGGATAATTATGATGGATGACTTATCTCTCGGGGTGTTTTGATAACGGATTGGTTTATTTCTTTACGCCAATTCTACCATTCAATCGCAATGAATGAAACTTATGATGGGGGACAGGATGGCTAAGTATATCGGAATGACAAAAATAGAAATTGAATGGTAAAGAAATCTTACTCAAGGGCATATTTGAGAAGAAAATATATATATTTTGAAAAGGGATAATGGACGACACTCTTTGCGAGATGGTAAGCAAATTGTATGTTTTCGAATTTCGTAATTATTCTTTCCCTTGCCCTTTTGGGGGCTGATAAACCCATTCATTAACACGAAATAGTGTCATTTACAATTTAATTCTCATTACAAGACCTTTCTTGTTCTACACCTTTTACGTCTCTCTCCTTCATATTCAATTCAACATCTTTCATATTTCGAACAATCTGAAAATAAAAATTGTTAATTACCATTTAAACGGGCCGATGAATTACTACTTTTTCCTTTTCTTCAAAATGTCAGATTAAGACTATATGAACATGCTAAATCCAACACTATAAAAGTGTAATCTAGCATGTTAAAAGTGTTTTGTTAATCAAAACATTTTGAAAAGTTGTCAAAATGGAGATTGACCTTTTTAGTTTTTTTAGAGTGAACTAATCAGCATGATAATTGTTTAGTACGTAGTTCTCTGCGCCGCGCAGTGATCTTCTTTTATAATTCCAGTCATATATTCGGTAATTCATTTATTCATTGTTTTTATTCTCACTTTCTCTCTCATTTTCTCTATATCTTTCGTCCTTCCTTCCTCCCGTCCTTCTTTTCATTCCTTCATTCTATCCATCCCTTGCTCTATTTATTCTCCCTTTCTTACTCCCTCCCTACATCTATATCGTTCTATTCTATTTCCCTGCTCTCTCTCTCTCTCTCTCTCTCTCTCTCTCAATTGGTGTACTTGGGTATCTGAAATAATAATAAGTTTGCTTTTAAATGCTAGGTCAACAATGTCGTGTACTGATACAGCTATATCAAATATAAATAAAACAAATTTACACATTCACTGAAATGTAAACACAACATGCACCGTTTAAAAAACGAATACTATTTTATATAATGCAGTACAGTTCTAATTTCATTCCAAGGTTGGCTAATACTTTTTTTTCAATATAAAGAACGAATAACTGATTGAGATTCAATTATTATGAAGGTAATATTAAAGCAATTCAATAATGTACTAAAATGAATGGATGTTTTCCCCCAAAATATCATATAGTGATTCACCTGCTGTGTGCATATTTTTGCGTCATTGAGGATGGCATCCACCTGATACACATACAAGTTGCTGCTTTGTCAGGCAACCTCTCACGTCGTCAAGAGCAACATTAGTTTTAAAGAAGAATGCATAGCATTTGAAAACATTTGTGAAGTAGTCCATACCAATGATGTGGGTTTTATACATACCTCATTGTTACCAGGAAAGTGTGACTCCAAACGTGCCCGATTTCCAAACAGTACTGAAGAGTTTCTTTAAATTTAGACTCTGGCTATCTGAACATCAAAAGTGTATTTCTATCATGAAAGGATGTCGCTCCGGTCAAAAGTCTTGTTAATTCTGCAGCGATGAAAAGCAAAATCGGCCAGTTATACAATGCAATATTGCAAACACAAACGCACAAATAGATTACAGATAATTATGATCAAAATGACTGTGCCAATTTTGCAGATGAGCAGTTTTATGCTCATCAGCCGACCAGGTGATTACACGATCCACGCTGAAAACATCTCAATCGGGAAATGCTGATGGCTGCAGGGGGCAATAAGAACCAAGTCCTAAACTGCTAGTGAGCATGCACAGATCAATTATCTCTTGACAAGAAGAATGACGAACTGGGGACAGTTTCTCGAAACCGTCGTAAGTCTAACTTCTTGGGCATCCCATTGAAACGTGTTTTATAGAAGTAATATGTGTTTCTATGGGATGTCCACGAACTTAATACTTGTGAATGATTCGAGAAACTGGTCCCTGGTTCTGAAAAGCACGCTCGTGTTTTTCACTAGAACACGCCTCACTGCGTCGAGAAAAAAAGGTGCGATCTAAATGAAAAAAATGGGTGGAACTTTGAAATAATCTAGGGGCAGGTCGATAGAATATGGAAAGGAAGAAAAAGGTTCTTTAAAATCATGATTGATGTATTTAACGAAAAATTCCCTGTACCAGAATTTCTGAACACGATAAAATGTTTTTGCTCTTCTTTGGTGAATTGTTTTCGGATGTTTATGTATAACCTGAAAGACAGAAATCCCAGGAAAAGATTATAATTTTTTGCAGTTATTATACTCGCGAAATAATAACGATTATAATAATGATAATGATTAAAATAATGATAATGATTATAATAATGATAATGATAATAACAACAACGATGATAATAATGATAATAAGACCAAATTAATAGTTGGTCATCTGTATAAACACTTCTTCATGCGGATTCTGCAATTATTAAAACCCCACCATACCCATTTACACCTGGGTATAATACAGCTTATTAAAGGATAAAAGCACCGAGCGAGGATCGAACCCAAGACCTCTCGTATGAGAGTCAATGGCCTTGACCAATATACCACAGTGCTACCAGTCCCACTATTATATAACATATCATAATATTAATACCAATTCGTTACAAAAATTACACAAAAAAACTCGAGTTTCATTGTTGGTATCTCTCTGTGGTCTAGTGGATGAGTCACCGGACTGTGAACTACGGGGTACGAGGTTTGAATCTTTGCTGCAGCGATAACGTCCTTTGGCAAGGCATTAAATAACATTTGCCACACTCCATCCAGGTGAAGAAAGTGAGTACCTTGTAGGATTTATTCCCAGAATGCCCTGAGCGCTACCCTTGCCAAGACTGAAATCGGTGTTTATTATCCAAAAGTCAATTGAAAACGCAAAGAGACATTTTGGGAACAATACGATGTAGCATACATGAACATCATATTATTATTATCATTACTTTGGTGCCCTTGTTATCCAAAAAAAAAAAAGATGTCCGATTTGTAATTGTTGGTAACATTGACAAATCGAATCATCCCGGGTACTTTAATGTACTTGACCAGAACTTTTACAAAGATGAAACCCCTTACGCCTCACTTTATATTTATCCTGAAATTCTTAGAACAGCAGTTGATAGGTCGGACGCGGCGTCGCTTTCCACGACGAAGTCGGCATGAGGTGAGTGGGTGGACTGCTAGAATAGATTATTGCCCATATCATAAATGCTTTAAGTAGATTTAAAGGTCGAGATATATCATATCTTCTGCATGGATGATTATTGTCCTCCTCATTGGTTTCAAGCAACGTTAAGATTATGAAGCTGAAATGTGGTTCCCCTAAACTTAGCCTAAGTCAGGTCCCAGTATTCCAATGAGATGTATGGATTTTGTATCGTCAATAATGAGTATGACTTACTTTCTTTATTAAACTACTTTGTTTTGAGTGTCATATCATTTTGAGTGTTAGATTTTCTCATGTTTATGTATCTAGATTGTCAAATTATGTTCATTTATTCTCAACCATTTCATATCGTTTTGTATGACTCCAATGAGTGTTAAAATAAATGGCTGCAAGGATAAATAAATAAATACAATGAAATTAAGTTCCTCGTGTGATTTTGTAATAGTCTATCCAGTATAGAAATTTAGCCCCTGACTGGCGTACTCACTGCCAATACGAAGACTGCGGATAATTTAGTCAGCAATGGTCCCGAAGTTGTAATATCATAAAAATCTATTTTTAGAATTTCTCAATTTGAACTTCATTTTCCGAAAGAGCATCCAAAATAATGTCCAACTGTCGAAAACAAATTGAATATGTTATATATTGGCTGAGTTATGACCATCCGAATAAAGTTCAATGGGAAATCACTGTTATTTTGCTCTAGTTCGTAATATTCAATTGGTTTTCAACATTTTGACATTATTTTTGATGCTCTTCCGGACATAAAGTTCACATTTGGAAACTCTAAAAGTTAGTTTTTTTGATGACGTCGCACTTGTCTTGATCACTAGTGTATGGGTCTCGTCTATGCTTAGTTATTAATAGCGGCGTCCTGGAGGGGGGGGGGGGGGGGAGACCCCCATCCCCGCAACACTCTAAAAACTGAAATGTTAAATGTCAATTTAAAAGGGCCGAGGAGTGACCACTCTTTCAAAATGTCAGATTGTGCCGTTTAACCTGCTAGATTGATTAGATTCAACCTTTATAGTGTTGGATCCAGCATGTTTAAAGTGTTAATCTATACCATTTTGATAGAGTGGTCACTCCTCGGCCCTTTTAAAATAATGGTGATTTAACATTTCAGTTTTTAGAGTGAAATTATCAGGAGCGATCGGGAGATCGTCGCTACTGTAAAGTCTGAAAATGCAGGAAAGATACATAGCAAAATAGTGTGCAAAGGCTACAACGCACTTATTAAACTGATAAGTTCTCTAAACTTATTTGTAACAAAATACTTTGTTTAGCTGTTTAAGGGGTCAGGCTCGACTAGCACATGTGCTATTATCTGGCCTCTTTTACCAACCAATAGTTTCTCTTTCTGTATATGTAATTATTGTATAAAATGTATGGAATGTATTGCTGTTGGTAAATAAAATAAAATCAAATCAAATCAAATCAAATCAATTATTCTCTAAAGTGCTCTAAAATGCAAATATCATTAAAAAAAATGAATCCCTCTCAGTCGCTATAAGCTCCTTCTCAGAATATTTTTCAGCTTTAAGATGCTATACATGAGGCATAGAGTAACAGCAGTAGATGCACTTTAATCGAGGAAGTATATAACCTTCAAATCAAATCTGCATCTCACGTCGGAATAACAATCAACATAATTCATTTTGCCAAGATTTCGGTCGTAAGGTCAGACAATTATAGTTATAGTTGTCTAAATAGTGAATTCGATTAGTTTAAGCATTTTGATCTACATCATGTTAAGTAATATTAAGTGAAATGTGATGTATAGGTCATTTGATGGAGGTGCAGAGGCATCTCAGATGTTGGGCGAATACAAAAAAAAAAAGAATCAACTACATGTAGAGTCCAATAGAAATCCAGGTAGTCAAACTCTTTTATAATTATAAGTGGCTCTGAATCACGCGAATAGTTGCAGCGCCCCCAATGACTAATACGAGACAAGTTCCAGTGAGGATCGTTATTTTGCAATTTTTTTTTCTTCTCTTGCCCATATTCGTATCATTTCTCTTTTTTTTTTCATTAGCTCATATTTGTTCAAACTATTGGGATGATACAAGAAATAACACGCCCATTTCATATTTTCGTTTAAAATACCCTACCAGGCAGAAAAAGAAGAAGCTGAAAATTAAATGCTTAGGCCTATATAGGCCTTCTTTAATCATGTTAATGATCTTATAGGGGTGTCTCTAAGTAGAAACCACAGCCTAACATGTTTCTAAGATTACATCTCGACTATGTCTTGTAGGTTATTATTAGTTGTGTGTTTCGTATTAATGTAATGTCTATCGTTAATCAATTATAATCGGAACTGTCTGTGTTTTTTGTTGTTGTTTAGCACAATTTCTCTTGTAAAACTGACAAAGGGGCCTACATTTTAGAAATACTTAGTGTTGAACAAAATAGAGATTTGTTGACCTTAAAAAGAAATGAACTAGTATTTTGAAAATATAAGCCTACATGTTTTGTGCTCTTTTCCAACCATGAGAAGCTAGAAAAAGAATAGCTGTACTGGGAAATGAAGAAAAGAAGAAGACAAAGGAGAGAAGGAGGAATAGAAGGAGGAGGAGGGGGAGGAGGGGAGTGTTATGGTATAGTGGTTGATTCACTCCATTCTCAATCCAAGAGTTGAGTGTTCGAATCCAAGCTCGACACTAACGTCCGTTGGCAAGACTTAATCAACATTCACCATAATCCACCCAGATGTAAATCTAAAGACAAGAAGAAGAAAAAGAAGGTGGGGGAGGGGAGAAAGTGGAGGAAGAGGAGGAGGAGAAGGAGGAGGAGGAGGAGGAGAAGTAGTAGGAGGAGGAGAAGGTGGAGGAGGAAAAGGAGGAGGGGGAGAAAGAGGAGGAGAAGGAGAAGGAGGAGGAGGAGGAAGAGAAGGAGGAGGGGGAGAAAGAGGAGGAGGAGAAGGTGGAGGAGGAAAAGGAGGAGGGGGAGAAAGAGGAGGAGAAGGAGAAGGAGGAGGAGGAGGAAGAGAAGGAGGAGGGGGAGAAAGAGGAGGAGGAGAAGGTGGAGGAGGAAAAGGAGGAGGGGGAGAAAGAGGAGGAGGAGAAGGAGAAGGAGGAGGAGGAGGAAGAGAAGGAGGAGGGGGAGAAAGTGGAGGAGGGGGAGGAGGATGAGAAGGAGGAGGAGGAGAAGGAGGAGGAGGAGGAGAAGTAGCAGGAGGAAGAGGATGAGAAGGAGAAAGAGGAGGAGGAGAAGTAGCAGGAGGAAGAGGATGAGAAGGAGAAGGAGGAGGAGAAGAAGTAGGAGGAGGAGGATGAGAAGGAGGAGGAGGAGGAGAAGGAGGAGGAGAAAGAGGAGGAGGAGGAGGAGGAGGAGGAGAAGTAGGAGGAGGAGGAGAAGGAGGAGGAGGAGGAGGAGAAGGAGGAGGAGGAGGGGAAGAAAGAGGAGGAGGAGGAGGAGGAGGTGGAGGAGGAGGAGGAGGAGGAGGTGGAGGAGGTGGAGGAGGAGGTGGAGGAGGAGGAGGTGGAGGAGGAGAGAAGGAGGAATAGAAGGAGGTGGAGGAGGAGGAGGAGAAGGGGAGTGTTATGGTGTAGTGGTTGATTCACTCCATTCTCAATCCAAGGGTTGAGTGTTCGAATCCAAGCTCGACACTAACGTCCTTTGGCAAGACTTAATCAACATTCACCATAATCCACCCAGATGTAAATCTAAAGACAACAAGAAGAAAAAGAAGGTGGGGGAGGGGAGGAAGTGGAGGAAGAGGAGGAGGAGAAGGAGGAGGAGGAGGAGAAGGAGGAGGAGAAGGAGGAGAAGGAGGAGAAGGAGAAGTAGGAGGAGGAGGAGAAGGAGGAGGAGGAGGAAAAGGAGGAGAAGGAGGAGAAGAAAGAGGAGGAGAAGGAGGAGGAGAAGGAGGAGGAGGAGGAGAAGGAGGAGGAGGAGGAGGAGAAGGAGGAGGAGGGGGAGAAAGAGGAGGAAGAGGAGGAAGAGGATGAGAAGGAGGAGGAGGAGAAGGAGGAGGAGGAGAAGGAGGAGGAGGAGAAGTAGCAGGAGGAAGAGGAGGAGGAGGAGGAGAAGGAGGAGGAGGAGGAGGAGAAGGAGGAGGAGGAGAAGTAGCAGGAGGAAGAGGAGGAGGAGAAGGAGGAGAAAGAGGAGGAGGAGGAGAAGTAGGAGGAGGAAGAAAAGGAGGAGGAGGAGAAGAAAGAGAAAGAGGAGGAGGAGGAGAAGTAGCAGGAGGAAGAGGATAAGAAGGAGGAGGAGGAGAAGAAAGAGAAAGAGGAGGAGGAGGTGGAGTTGGTGGTGCCTGGAGGAGGAGGAGGAGGAGGTGGAGGAGGAGATGGTGGAGGAGGAGGAGGAGGAGGAGATGGAGAAGGAGGAGGAGGAGGAGAAGGAGGAGGAGGAGAAGGAGGAGGAGGAAGAGGATGAGAAGGAGGAGGAGGAGAAGGAGGAGGAGGAGAAGGAGGAGGAGGAGAAGTAGCAGGAGGAAGAGGAGGAGGAGGAGGAGAAGGAGGAGGAGGAGGAGGAGAAGGAGGAGGAGGAGAAGTAGCAGGAGGAAGAGGAGGAGGAGAAGGAGGAGAAAGAGGAGGAGGAGGAGAAGTAGGAGGAGGAAGAAAAGGAGGAGGAGGAGAAGAAAGAGAAAGAGGAGGAGGAGGAGAAGTAGCAGGAGGAAGAGGATAAGAAGGAGGAGGAGGAGAAGAAAGAGAAAGAGGAGGAGGAGGTGGAGTTGGTGGTGCCTGGAGGAGGTGGAGGAGGAGGTGGAGTTGGTGGTGCCTGGAGGAGGAGGAGGAGGAGGAGGAGGAGGAGGAGGAGGAGGAGGAGGAGGAGGAGGAGGTGGAGGAGGAAACAATTCTCAGACGGCCCAACGCAGAACAAAGTGTCGTACAAATAAAACCATACCAAATAAAAACAATCAAACAAATAGAAATATACTTAAAATTGTATTATTCTCTAAAATGGATTAATGAAAAAACGTGTCTCATATCTCATGACACAGATACAATTCAGTTATATACTGTAACATGTCATATTTTTTTCGCATTGATTTATGTCTTGGCAAAATGGGGGTAAGTAGTATAGTAATAATAATAATAATAAATAATAAAACGATGCTTATAAAGCGCTTACCACTGAAGGCTCTAGGCGCTATAACAAACAAAATACAATGTTAAAACAAAACAATATCAAATAAACCTACAACTTACAATACATATGAAATATACATCAATGTGAACAGAGTAAGTTAATCATCAAATAATAAAGCAAGCACGGTTGAGAAGCTCTGGTATAGGATACAATGTGCTCATCGTCTCTATATCGCTCATGGAAAAGAGCGCCCTCTTCTTAGCTGCAGAAATCGTGATTTTTGTGAGATATTATCACTGAACTCTATATAGTACGAGTTCATTGGATATTAATTATAGTAAATTAATTGGATTATCATTGGAAATTGAGTTTCAGTACCGACCCACCTCATAGAAAACCCTTTAAATAATTATCTCGCGTTTTTCACAGTATTGTTATTGTAACTATGTATCATGTATTATATTGTTGTAATTTGTGGGTTACTTTGTATTTTTATTTTTGTTAAGCGCTTAGAAACTGTGTATTAAGCGCTATATAAATGTAATATATTATTATTATTATTAATATTATATACAGTATTAAAAGAATAGGGTACTTACAAAGACTATGCAAAGGTTGAACCGCCTGATTGATTTATGATATAGAAATCATTTTTTATAATTGCTTTGGTTTTTAGGCTCATGTGTGGTTATAGATTGCTGCCTATGTATTCTTTGCAGACGTGAGTATATATTCGGTCCATTTTCGAGCAAGCGAGCGAGCGAAGGGGGCAAGGACATTTTAAATTAATTCCAAATTTTGAAGGTATGTGCGCCTGTGCAATAGATTGCAATGACGATAATGAACATTTTAATGAATATTTCAGGGTCTATTTCATATCATTTTATCTTGTTTTCATACAATAATATAGGCATATATTTGGTTGTAATATACATTATGGTGTGTGCATAAATTCACCAGGAAGGGTGGGGCTGATGACCCAAACATCACTTTTGTAAAGTCGCGTAGATTCGCGTAATTCATATTTAATGAAGCGAGCGTGTTGATAGAGCTCAGTAATAATAGATCGGGGAGTTCCCTGGTACAACCAAAGAGAACGACGTCAGCGTGCATCTTATCTAATAATGGGGCGTACGTATAGATGGTCGTTTCGATCCAAATGAATCATATTTATTTGAATGAGAATTAATTTTATTTAAAAGGATGCATAATGAGAAAACTAAAGGGCCGCTAAAAAACTGACGGCATATATACAAATGTCCAAAGATTGAGACAATTATTATTAATGACACTAATATTAAAAATAATGGACATTTACATTTTGAAAAAGGGCACTTTTGATCGAGATAGCCCGGAGATAGCAACCTTCTAAAAAAACCCACCAAAGACAATTGTGGGGGATACTCTTTCCCCTTGTCCCCTCCACCTCCGGGTTCCGGCTACGCCACGCTGCAAAAAAAAACTGGCAAATGTGTACTGTCTGTCTCTGATGCAAACCCGCCGTGGCCCCCGTGCTCCTCCGTCAATGGAAAAGTACCTCGATTGAGGATTTCGATGACGAAATTCACAAATTGTATTTCAGAGCACATGTCGCACTGCGCCAACGTTGTATTTGATTAAGGGGGTGTGTACCTAGCTGATTTGACCATATAAGGAAACTAAAATTCCATAAAAGGAAACCCCAACATCGTCATTGCTTCTATATTTGGTATGTCCTTTTCTTAATATGGACTGATGGACGGGAGAGGGCGTTATAAAAGTTTTTTTTTCATTTTCTCATTGCGTAGTATTTCACACGTGCATGCATGCTGTAATACATGTACGAACGGTACGAAGATTCGATGATTACGTGACACCGGCACCGGAGCCTCGCCATATACCTTACATGTGTTATGCATTCACGTACATGTACTTGTGTATGCAATGTCAATGAGAAACTCTGGAGAGCTCTAGCTATGTGATCATTGAAAAGCTGAGAAAAAAGGGATACACAAACAGAAAAAGTGGTAAGAAAAATGTTATGCGTGCCGATAATCTTATGAGTCAGAAAAGTGGAATAGATTGATAACAAACCATCCTCGTAATTTTGTGACATAATATTTGTTACCGACGAGAGTGAACATGCATGACATGATCGTGATGTAGAGTGATTCTGTGCGAGTGAGATGAGACGACTGTGCTGTGCGACTCTTGATCAAACTCATGTCATGTGCACTGCGAATAATATAACTCACCTGCACAACTAGTACAACTTAAAGTTAAAGATCTGCTTAGCTTAGCCAGGTCGAGAACCAGAGCCATCAGTATTCTGTAATCACTGCATCACACCATGGCATCAGTGCATCACACCACCAGTGCAACATGTCCAAGAGACGTGATGTTCATGCTTATTAATATTAAATGTAATTGGACTGTTGGTTGTAGTCTATGTGAATCTATTCTAGACTAGACTAATTGACTTTTGTCAGTTGGAGAGATGGATGATGCATCATGATGTAGGCGTTACATTAGTTTGATAGATCTACCCGCCTACAACCTGCATAGCGGCCGGTAGGCTGGTACGCAGTTTGCTTTAGGCCTGCTTGAGTCTGAGTCTGAGTTCATAAAAGCATAAACCGAACAAAACTTCCATGTTTAGATCTAGATCTAGTCTAATTGCACTCATGATATTTAGTTTAGGTCAAAAGTATTTCAAAATTTTGTTGAAACATTAAAAAAGATGTTACGGATTTTCTATTTGTTGTCTATTTTATTACCTGCTGACTTGAAAAATGAAGATGAAAACTCAAATCTTTGATATGGTCCAAAATGTAAGATGGATGTAAAATTGCGATCTGGCCATTTTTTTTGTAAAGTTAGCCAAAAGCAATGGTATCGCCAAGGAGGTGAGACTGCCTTGGTATCGCTGAGAGGACAAAATAGAAACAAAATAAACCCAAGTGCCGCTGCGTACGCGTGCCAATGGCGCATTGCTAACGCGACATTTATTATATTTCACCAGATCCAGTTAATTATCGATAACAAAAACAAAGAAATAAATTCCATATGATCAAGATGATGGCAGACAGAATTAAAATCGAAGGAATTACTTCGAGAGTCCTTCTAGACTATAGATGAATGCTGAGGTTTAAGGAAATGCCTGTACACATGTACATGTACATGTATGTAATTAAAGGGTACAGAATGAACCCTATCTGGCACTTCAAAATGAGTAGAATAATCTAATCTTTACTCTTGATAATTGTTAATTAATGGAGTTATTCCTTTAGGAGCTCACTCGGGAAGCTATACTGGGATGGTAGGTGAAGCCTACAGGAGTTTGCATCATTCTAATGAAAGGTAGAACAACCTCCTCGAAGTAGGTTGTTCCTTTTGCATTGAAGTGGAGAACTCTACTAAATGCAGCAATAGGTTCTACTTGATTGCAGCATGGACCTACATGTAGCACATACAAATTGTACATGTATGATGTAGGCCTGTGTAGAAGTCACCTTCAACTACTACCCAAAGCTATGTGGAGAGGAGATCTGCAATTCATCTGGATGATCATTGTATCCGAGTTCAAAAGCTCCATTTACTTTGCAGGGAGATAAGTTTACTATTGCCCTTTGCCTGTGTGTAGACACAGGAGGCCCTCATTGTTGACCTTGTATAAACTGTGTCAGTGTATTGGAAGAGTATTGTGACCTTTGGTATCTCACAATCCATTGTATCTTTAGGTTACCCTTTGGTAAGATAGAATTAGCCAGTTGGTGGATTACTGATACTCAGTATTAATCAGCTCAATCCCTTCAGGTTGGTACATACATTGTACATGTGCATGTACTTGTATGAGGCCTAAAAAAAAAGATGTTGTATTGCCCTTTGCGATCGACCTAAAAAATCTTGAAATCTACAGTCTGCTTTTTAAAAAAGTTTTTTTTTACCGTTTTTTTTTAGAAAAAAAAAGTAAAACTGAAAAATATAAGCCCAAAGAGGGAGTTTAACAAAAAGAAAGAAAAAGATTTTTGACCGACTGACCAATGTTTTGGCACCTAAAGGGCAATACAACATCTTTTTTTTTTAAGGCCTGATGGAGAGTTGTGTGTCCGGACAAACATAATAAAGTCACCACTATTTTATTTGGATTTATGCATGCATCAAATAGCACTAACCATCATAAATATTTATCCTTTGTGATATTGAGTAACATAAGTCTTTGAAGATTTATGAAATATTGCGTGCAAACTTCACTCTTTACCGTTTAAATCAACTGTCTGGATACACAACCTGTCCGGACACAACTTCTGGGTATAATAGCAAAGGCCTGGCTGTTGGTACTGGCTAAGTACTAGTATAGAAGGGTACCATCATGAGCCGTACCAGACCTGTATGTCCATGTGCATGAACTTTGGGGCCACATCATCGTGAAAGCCAATTTGCAATCTGCCTGTGAGGGCCATGAACAACTGTGTAGTGTAGTGGCCATTAATTCCTTTTTTTCATTTTCATTTTTGTAATAATGACTTGAGTTTGCCTATCCCGGCTTGTTGGTATATACTACATTATATGTAGCTCACTGCAGCATTGAGTAGAAAAATTAGAACATGTTGTTAAGTGAATGTGGCCAACAACTGCAGTGGCTATACTGTACAGGTACGTACATTGTACAGGTATGTACATAACAAGTAGTAGCCAGGACAGAGGGCTACACCTGTGACAGCCGCATCAATTTTCTTCTGCATACATTATCAATGCCTGGATATTCCATGGTGTTATTTGGTGGATATGGCTGATTTTCAAAAGGATCTAAAAAGTGAATGGTTATCATGTGGCTCTTCGACAGCAACATGCAGACGTATTATGTGTATACCCCCCCCCCCCACCCCCATGTGCACGTCGAAGCTCACCTTTGAATCATGACTTTCAGGAAGTCAAAAGTTTAACAATTATTCTGAACTATATTCTAAACTAAACAAAATTTCTATCACTTTCTGAATTTGGTCACCTAAGTATTAGGTAAGGATTTCCGTTGAGCATTGTGTAGAAGGAATTTTTAGTAAATTCACACATACATGTACATGCAGTGGCAATAAGCCAGTTCACGGTTGCAGTCTGAGCATGAGCAGATAAAGGTCATTGCAGAACAAATTTTGAAATACACTGAGACGTTATACTGGATGCGTGCTCATGAAAGTTATGTGATCATTATTCATTCATGCACATTCAATGAACACCATGATACACAGGTGGAAGTATTCTTTGAAAAGGGGAAACAAAGGTTATCTATATATCGCTGTAGGAGTGATTATTTCAAAATGTACAAAGTGAGACGTCTTCATGTTTTGAAGATCTGTGGATATTCGGGGTCATTGCAGTGATGTGCTAACCGTGAACTGGTCTATTGTTCTGCAGTTAATAAACCGATAACTTCAATCTTAGACCTAACAATATCCGTTACTCTAAACTGACTAGAATCATGTATTAGGTTCATGCTAGAATATACCAATTGCATGTCAAACTTTGCTCCATTATCTTTTTTATTTTTTATTTTCATTTTTTATGTTTATTTTTATTTTTAATTAAAAAACAAAGAAATAGATGCAAGCAAATGTCTGATCAGCAAAAAATACTTTTTACACATGTACATGGAAATACTGCTACTCATGTATGCCTTAAGTATTAAGTCTTGTAATTACATGTATGGGCAGGCATAGAGTAGATCTCACTCTCGTGAAACCGTACTCTAATTATAAACTTTGCCTTGTTCTATATCTTGTATACATGCCCTTGAGAAGAAGGTCAGGTGGCCTGACCACTGTCCGTTAAAAACTTAAAATCAATAAACAATCCTTTCTCTCGGACTAGGATCAATGGATAACAAGGCCACCTGAATGAGAGACTAGACTAACTGAATGCATTGTGTTGCACTGTGTAATCTGGTTTTACAAAAGCAGGCTTAATCGTATTCTGAAGTTACGTAAATAGTAACTTTTGCTTTTAAGTATTGAGCTTCTAAGAATCCATAACATCTAATTTCCTCTGCAAACACCCATTGAATACGGATCATCGTGGTATTTGGTAGTTTAAATTCAGGGGCAGACATAGTGACCTACGAATGCAGTATGCATAGGTCAAAGGTCATTAATGCTCTACGGACATGTGTAGTCTCTGAGTCATTATACGAAATATAAATGAAACAGCCTCTTGAAATCAGTTGGTTCTCCTGATCTCATTTGCATTTGCATAATTATGCAATACACTTTATCTCGTACTGCCAGTATAAATCATGATCTGATTAAATGCAATATAACTCTAACTGCCAGTAGGAATCATGATCTGATTATGTAAGAAGCTATTTTGATACTGGCTAGTTCAGTATGTGTTGCATTCAAGTGCACACAGCTGCAGGGTTGGTATCAAGATTTAAAAAAGAATGTTGTGATTGAGTGAGGCCGTAACGGCTCTTATTACCCCTCAGCAAGGGTCAGGAAGGGGAGGTCAGAAAGGTAAAGTGAACAAAGGGTTAGGACCAGGAGGGGATGTCCGATGGGGGCTAAAGGCTGAAGGGGGGATCTGTTATCAATGGATCACATGTCCCTCTCGTGAATGGCATGGATACCGGAGTATTTAGGGCCTCGGGATCCTGGAGTTTTCTCAAGTGCAATTCCATCCTTATATGGTGATGCTCTCTGAACTTGAGGTAGCCGTAAATCATTCTTCTTTGAGGTGTAGTGGGCCAACCAACATTTTGTTTATCAATGGAAAGGAATGGTTTGAGTGATTTGTATGCACTTTATTCATCAAGAGCTATTATTTCATACAGGTTACGGGGTGATGTACACATAGGCCTATCATATTACCTATTCTTGCCGGAAATATTGTTGGCAAACCCGGACTTTAGTGCCCAGCTGAAAATCTCAGTTTATTATGGATTTAATATCAATAATATTAATTATGCTAATATATGCAAATATAAACATACCAAAACTTGATGATTTTTAATCATTTGACGTCATAAAAAGCAATTTTAAGCCAAAAATAGCAGCGAAGTAGGGGATCTCCTCTTTGCTTGATGCGAGATACTAGCGAACTGAAATAACCGAATAAAAACTATGGTGAACTAAAAAAAGAAAAGAAAAAATCAAACCACCTCTGAAATTACCTTTGAAATGTTTATTAATTTTTTCTTCCGATATGCGCACATGATAGGGGCAGGTTGGGATGGGATGGGGGGGGGGGTGCTCAATAGTCGCCAAATTTGGGGTAAAAGGGCAACTGGCCTTGGGGGGGGGGCTAAATTTATTATTTACTTATTTTTCTTTGTAATCATTTTTCTAATTTTTCTAAATAAGTAAATAATAAATTTAGCCCCCCCCCAAGGCCAGTTGCCCTTTTACCCCAAATTTGGCGACTATTGAGCACCCCCCCCCATCCCATCCCAACCTGCCCCTATCATGTGCGCATATCGGAAGAAAAAATTAATAAACATTTCAAAGGTAATTTCAGAGGTGGTTTGATTTTTTCTTTTCTTTTTTTAGTTCACCATAGTTTTTATTCGGTTATTTCAGTTCGCTAGTATCTCGCATCAAGCAAAGAGGAGATCCCCTACTTCGCTGCTATTTTTGGCTTAAAATTGCTTTTTATGACGTCAAATGATTAAAAATCATCAAGTTTTGGTATGTTTATATTTGCATATATTAGCATAATTAATATTATTGATATTAAATCCATAATAAACTGAGATTTTCAGCTGGGCACTAAAGTCCGGGTTTGCCATATTGTTATGGTCTCCTTAGGATATGGATGTTTTTTTGCTGCCTGCAGCCTTGCATAAATTTGTACAGTTGGAATTTTTATTCAACCAATTGTCCTTTTACTAACATTTACATATTAAAGTTGACATTTTGTGTTGAAGGATTCATAATTGATGTCCAAAGGTCTTTAACATTTAAAAATATGATTTAAAAAAAGGAAACAACTAATAACAATCAAATTGCAAAATAAAAAACAAATAAATACAAAAAGTTGAAAAAGAAAAAAAGTTTTAAAATAAAATAAAATAAATACATCTTCTGTGGTATTTAATATATTGCTTGCCTGCATGTTGCAATGAAATAGAAAATTAGAAGAATTCTCGTGCAGATGAAAAGTGAATGCATGCCTTTCTACATGGACCATTGGATACATACTGTACAGCTGAATTTCCTGACTATGATTACAATGTAATGTACAGGTTTGTACATCCTGTTACAAATATTCAATTACTCAATGCACTATCTAATTTTAACCCTAAATTGGAACAGGTAGTAGTGTAAATGTAATCACCAGAGAAAGTGACATTGTGATTAATATTCTGAATGTCTGATTATGATTACAATGTACATGTACAATCTTGTTATAGGTATTCAATTGCTCAATGCAGTATTCAATTTTAACTCCAAATAGGAATTGAAAGTAGTAGTAATGTAATCACATCGGAAAATGACATTGTGATTGATGTAGAAAGAGAAATATTCTGAATTTCCTGAGTATGATTACAGTGTATCATCTTGTTACAAACATGTGTATTCAATTGCTCAATGCAGTATCTAATTTTAACCCTACATAGGAATCGGTAGTAGTGGTAATTATAATCGCAGGGGAAAGTGACCTTATGAATTTATGATTGATGAAAAAAGAGCAATATTCTGAATTTCCCAACTGCACTTCATTGATTACAATGTAATGATTACAATGTACATGTACAATCTTGTTACAAATATATTCAATTGCTCAATGCAGTATACATCTACTGTAATTAAACCCCAAATAGGAATTGGTAGTAGTAGTAGTAATTTAATCACTGGAGAAAGTGACATTGTGACTGACGTAGTAAGAGGTGTGTAGATGACGTAGTTGAATGAGCTTAGTCTCTCCCTGACGTCACTCACTGGTATCCAGACCAGCTAGGGATTCTTACATGTGTCTACAATGTAGTCTTCATGATCATACCTTCATGTAGAAGTCCTTCATAGAGAGATGATACTTGGTAGCATGAATTACTACTGTACTTTGTTCAGCTCCATAGCGCATCTTATTCTTAAGTTTAGATATTGCATCAGATATTATTTTTGCCCTGTAAATGTTAACTTTTTTTTTTCTTCTTCAGGCCAGAGTTGTTATGCTTTCTGGAGCTTAATCATTCTCTATTACCATGTACGAAATTGATGACAAGAAATTGAAAACTAGAATTATTAATGACTAAAAAGCAATATTTCAGGGCTATACGTGTACATTTGAAGCAAAGCCCCTCCCCTTTTTGCCCTGATTTCCTAAACCTATCGACCTTATATCCTATATGTAAACAATGAATGCATAATTAGCAGTGAGATTTACTCTGCCTACCCGATCAGACAAGTATGATCTAGATATTCACTTGCCATAGGTTGTCCCTAACAAGTAAGCAAATGGGGCTTACAAGCAACCTGCCCCCTTTTTTCCCTTTAAGTTCTGATGTGAAAAAAACCCCATTTTTGTGCACACTATTGTAGCTAGTCCATTGCCTGAAGTACAAGATAATGGCTAGAATACTATAATATAACCCACGTGTGTACATGTACGTGCCTCTTAACCTAAAATACATAGAATGTGCCATGTCATCAGACTGGGTTTTCCGTTCCGTGCTATTGACTTATTTGCTAAACCTGCAGAATCCAGCAATTATTCACAAAGTCCAGCTGAATTAGGAGCCATTGTGTGCTCGCTGTAAGAAAAAAAACTCTGCATAGTAAAGCAGAGATCTGTACAATTTGAATAGATAGGATATTTGCTGATCAAGCCTTTTTTATTCTTCGATATGTAAAATGTTATTTATATGCTGTCTGACTTGCAAATATGATTTAGAAGGGTGGGGGGAGTCTTCTCTAAGTGATTTATAGGCGTCTAGATCTTCAGTCTCAATAACATAATTTGAAACTATAACACAATTTTGCTTTCGCACTACAATAAAAGAAGTATGTTTTTGCCCTGCATACATTTGTGAAGTAGAACGCTGTACTATAGTACGCTCTACTTCATGAGTGAAAAGTTCAGAATAAATGGAAGTTAAATTTTCAAAATATTCACTTACTATTTCATTATGTTTTTAGTAAGGGTTCTTCAGACTTTTGCATGGTATTGGTGATTCAATTTAAGATTATTTAACACTTAAAGTGATTGTACCTGTAAACCATTGGCATTGAGTATTGAGAAGTATGCAGGTATGAGGGTACTAGCAAATTCTAAGAAATTGGAGGAAGAAATGCTGGCAATTTTCACCAGCAATTGTATTAAAATATCCTGCCTCAGTTGCCCTTTCATCTCACATTAATTTAATTATCTTCAGATTCACTGCTCCTAAATTTAGGGGTTTAATCCACTGTTGTAATCTGCTAATTCAATCTTATTCAGCAAATATATTAAGATATTCTTCCGCAGTAGTTGCCCTTTCATCTCAAATTGATTTTATTATTTAAGATTCACTGCTCCCGTGATACAGTGGTTTAAATCCACTGCATTAAACTTGAAATCTGTACATACACTGTACATGTAAGTATGCATGAATCCATGTGTGTGCATGTACGAGGACACTGTCCGGGCTGTAGGAATTCTCATGTTATGCAATGGAGACTTTACCAGTACAAAATAGATATGGTTAATGACAGTGGAAAGTTTTTGACCTGCCCGGCTTGTGTCTATCTGACCTACAGACATACATGTACATGTACATGTAGAAGTGAGAGCGTGTAATGGATTTTTTATTTTTTAATTGTACTCGTGATGTCTAGGTGAGTAGTTTAGTGTCTGATCAAAGATTGGTGAATGGCCAAGTATCGAGTAATGCAACTACTCTTATTCCTGGTCCATCAATCACCTTTAGCTGGGGAGATGACATTTAGTTGATGCACGTACACATCCAGGATTGCAGGCATGTGCGTAAAAGACATTCACATCAACTGCACATGCGTTTCTTCTTATCAACAGACAATACATCTCAATATAGTTGAATTTAATTGAGCTCAACCCTGTTGCAATTACATTTCTAGTTTTCTATCTGACATAGAAATTTTTATATTATGAATTGTAAGAATGTTTTGTTTTGTCAGAACTCTATACCATTGTCCTGGTGTAGATGTGTTGCAGATTGTATGGATGGCGAACAAAAAATATCAATGACGAAATGACCCCAAACAACCTTTAGTTCACCCTTGTCTCGTGTATTGACCTTTGACACTTCAGAAAGTTTGTCTACATCTACTGAAGATTAGAATAGAGTCAATAGGATGAAGATTGTTTACTAAGTTCAATCTGATATTGAAATCAAGTCTACTATAATTATTCATTGAATTAAAATTTGAAATTAGATAGTAAACAAGACTTCAGTGAAACAAAGCATTGAGTGTAAGAAGTTTGGAAAATGTTAGTCTTGTATTTTGATCTGAAATGATTTTCTATTGAAAAACTAATTTTGTAAGTGCTAATGTACATGTACCTTAGTGTTAAAATCCAGTCCTTGCTTTATGTATGCCTACATGTATACGGTACTTTACTTTTAAGTTAATTATACAAGAGTTTGCTGTTAGTGTAATCAAGTAATCTATTTTCGCTGAAATCTGTGGCAGAGTCTCATACCATTATGCAATTCAGCCAAGGTCTGCAAAGATAATTTACGTAACCATTGAAAACTCAAAACAACAAGTCATTATGTAATTTCAGACAAATTAACCTTGTCTGTCTATCTATGCCTAAAGACATAAGACGCTTCTAAGATTCATAACCTATTTATCCATTAAAGCCTTGTTCAGATTCTTCCGTTTTCCATTTTCCCTCATATAACACAGTTGCGTTTTACCATGTGTCATATCTGAACAGGCCTCCGAAGGTCAGTCAAACAGCACCATTGGTCACTACATTTAATCCATGTGTAAGTCCTTGTCTTATCTTCTGATCATCAATTTGAAATGTTCCACCCCCCCCCCCCCCGATATCTTTTCTCATCCACATTTGAAGTGCTGTAATAATGAGCATCCCACAAGAATGTTGCAGTGGATCGCTCCATTATCCTGCTCATATACACCTGTACATACCTTTTGTGCACATGTGCTAAATACATATGTACACGCATGAAATGATCAGGAGTTCATTAGAACAAAATATATGAATCAACAAATTCATATATTTCCAGCGTGATCTGATATTTGACCAAGGCCACGGGCTGAGATTGGAATATAATTACACACAAGGGAAATAAATGTACACTGTATGTTCAATATTTGCTACATAAATTTGAGGGTATGTGCTATCTCATGCCTTTTTCTCTTCCAGTTAGTTCCACTTCAAATGTGTGGGGCTTACGCTAAGACAATGCAATCAATGGGTACGCACAGCGAAGGATGTCTATTTTGCATGCTTGTGCATACATGTATGTAACAAGTTCTTAATCCATCGACTGCTGAATGCTTTCATTTCCATAGGCTTAATACAGGAGCCATGGTGGTTCACATAGGCGATGGGTTAAGTATCATGTGATAGCCTCTTGGCGAATGGGATGCTCTCTAGCAAATACCCTAGATTTAATAATTTTGTTCTTTTTAACAAAAAATATTGCCAGTTCTGTTGAACTGCCTACAGGGCGCATCCTCCTTGAACGCCTCTATGTAATCACAAGCATGCTTTCATTTCTTAAAGATAAAGTTGAGTTCTAGTCATGCGATTGCATTGTGAAAGAAACATTGTTAAATCGTTCAGGAAAAGTTGATCATCTAGCACAGAAGTATTGGTGTGTACCGCAAGGTTCTCGAATCATCAAAATGATGAGAAATTTGGCCCAGTCTTGGTAAAGTTTCAAGCACTGTACACAGAAATATGTATATGGGACTACACAAACATGTGGCATAAAAATCTGTCTGATTTTTATGCTGTTTTATGCTGTTACATGCCATAATTAGCATATTAAGGCATTTGAAGAGCCATGCTTTTCAGGGAACATTTTGTTTCTCATGTTCTTCTACACTTGCATAATAACATGATAATGCTCACAAATTAGTTTTCATTTCTTTCCAGAACTCAACCTTCTCTTTAACTGCCATGTGATAGCTTGGCGAATAGAATGCTCTCTAGCAAATACCTTTGATTTAATAATTTTGATCTTTTTAACAAATATATTGCCATTCAAAGCCTATTGTTTTGCTGAACTGCGTACAGAGCACATCTTCCTTGAGCGACTCTACATGTATGTATTCACAATCATGCTTTCATTTCTTAAGTGTGAGTTGGGTCTCTCTGAAGTGTTGAGGTCACGTTCCAATGCAATACCTATCATCTTGGGAATTTAATTATCAGCTCCATGGTGGCGTAGCCCTTCGAGCAGCTGAGAGGGAGGGCGATGCATCAAAATGTTGCTACATGTACATTGTATGTGAGGCAGTAGGTCAAGAAGTTGATTTTAGCACACTGTACACATTGCACAGAGGGGGTTATTGTAGTAATTTGATATTGTAATGTGAAATTTGTAATTTGACGATCCAAGAGACCATCAACGGGAACCCTTATAAAAGTTGTTAAAAGGCTACCTGACACGTCGGTCTTGTACAATGTAGCAGTACAGAGTGTTGTGGTATGTGCATAAACAACTGTATGCTACATGTACGTACATGTATCTGCATCTGGATGAAACACTGGTTCTCGATGGGACCTCAGGAATAAGAGGATTTAAACCTTTAAACTCGCAGAAGATGGACACTGCACTGGTGTGAAATCCATGGAACTATTCTGTAGCTCACATTCATGTGCCAGTGTGTCCTTGGAAGAGGATGGTTCATGAGAAAATTTGCATAGCAAGATCGAAGATCATTTGATTGGATCTTCTGCTTGTATGAATCGTGTTTGCCTATTCTGCAACAGTTTCTCTCAATCCATTTTGTGTTCTCTATCCCACATTCTACATTCTTGTCTACATGTACATCTAGGTACTTGTGTGAGAAATCTAGTATAGTGATTGATGTGGAGATTCTGCATGAATGTAGTAAATCCATGAGTTCAGGGGCTCCAAGCGTGCACTGAAGGTGTGTTAGTCATTGATTTGTACTCTTACATTTTGCGCTTCACCTGTCTTTGTGGCTCTGAGAGTTGTCGTCGCAAACTTCCTTCACTCAGAAAGACAAGTGGAACTACTGTTTCGGTGTAGTTAACCGCTGTAAGATTGTAACAATCAATGACCAGTTTACCAACATATTCAAATTTATGGATGTTCCTTTCCTAGGGACCTACACGTGTAGTGATGATTTATTCCATGACCTATTATTAGTGAATAAACTATAATTCTTGGAATCCAGTCTACATAAATTACTTGTTGCTTTGCCATGCAAGTCTTGGGCTAGCTTTCAAGTCGTCTAGAACAAATTTTGTTCTAAAAGTATGCATATAATTTGGATATGTTAGTAAACTAGTCTATCGCACTCCCTTAGAATGTAGGCCCTAGGTATTAGCTGCCTGAAAAAAACAGAAAAGTAAAAATAATTCAAATTAATAATGAAGGTAGAAATTTTTATTGAAAAAAATAAGTTAGAAATAAAAAAAAACACTCCAAGAGCTATGTAGACTGGTAAAGTCATCATCAATGTTATGTACCTTGTACATGTAGCCCACTGCTATACATGTATGTGTAGTTAAATGTCAGTGGAGCTGGATGCAGAATGAACTAGATCGCTGCCCATGTCTTTCACATTGTCCTTGTATCACCTAATGATCCTGGGGGGTGTTTCACAAAGATCCTAAGTAGAACTTAACACTAAGTTGGACTTAAAAATTATGGACAGCCATTGGACCCTTAAAATGAAATATATCCAAAAGCAGAAATTCAAGTGTTTTAGACTTTTTTATAAATTCCACGCCAAGAACATGAAATCTCCCATGATAATAGGAAATATGAATGATTTGAAGCAACATTTTATGCCTTCTACAAAGAAATTTACAAAATATTTTCAAGGATGCTATTGGCTTCCCATAATATTTAAGTCCAACTTAGAGTTAAGTTCGACTTAGAATCTTTGTGAAACACCCCCCTGGTCTATTTTAGGAGGGGGGAGGAAATCCACTTTTACGAGCTGCAGAAGAAGATGACGATCGCTTGCATGCTTCCTCCAGCGCCACCCGGCAAACCATTAACGCTCGACTCGAGTTCGGAAGCCCAGCATACCTGGGATTCGGCCAAGATATTGACGAGTGATTACGCTTAACGCTCAAGAGCAGAACAAGAAATGTGATACAGGAGTGTGTGTGCGCGTGTGTGTACAGTTCATGAACTTGGTCTGTGTTGAGTTAAATGTATTAGAGGAAAGAGCATGGTGACTGTGTGAATAGTTTGAGCTTGTTGACTGAAATAGATCAGAGCATTGTGCTCACTAAGAACAGAATGAAGAAGTCTTTAGACCTTAAAATTTTAGACAGAGGATGTCAAACTGATAAAATAATTAATTCAATCAAGTCGGTAACAAATGGAACAATGGTGGTGTAGAGATTCTGTAGACAGTGGCTCAGTGAATATTTGTGTTCAATTATGAGGTCAAATGTAGATGCAGACTAACAAAAGGTTCAAAGTTTAAAATAAAAAGATTAGAAGAGCAGAGCTTGCGTACTGCTACTAATGCCTGTACAGTGAACTTCATACATTCTATACACAGTAAGTGAACAATAGGGACTTTCAGATTTGCACGTCCACATAGTGGACTGCTACTTGTGACGTCCTTTTAAGGGACTGCTAGTGCCTTAAAGGGACGTCACACGTAGCATTCCACTATGTTGATGTGCAAATCTACAAGTCCCTATTATGGCAAGTTCTGCAAACAGTGTTGTACATTATGTTCCAGGGGTTCATGGGGGATGCTCCACATTCAAGATGTTCATTCTCTATAAAAATTTATTGAGTAATTACATGTAGATAACCGGTGTTTATAATATTTCTTCTGTCTTTGCATTTGCAGATTTGACAACTAATTTGACGCATTGAAACCGTTGACTGGATAATGGCAGACCCTGCCCCTCTAGTAAACGGAGTGGACAACCCCCATCCCCTACCCATCAATGGCGCGGAGGATGGCGCAGGTAGCAGCGGAGATGTGACCCCTAACAGCGAGGACAGCGGGGTCGACTGCATGCATGTTGATGCCTTAGAACTCAAGGAGGCAGTTGCCAATGGCAACGGCAGGAGGGATGCTGGAGAGGAGGAGGGGAAGGAGGAGGAGGAGGGATCGGCGGTGGAAGGGGAGGAGGAGAAGAAGAAAGATGCTAATGTGGAAGATGTGATTGTGATCCAGGATGCCGCTTTCATGGTGAAGATTGTACCTCCGGCATGTGAAGCCTTTGATCTACAGGTGAGTTGACTGATCTGAATCTCTCTGGTATTTGTATTTGCTCCTGAGACATGTGCTCAGGGCTTCACTGCTTCAAGACTGTTGCGTTACGGCCTGGGTTGCAGTTTGGTTTTAGTTTAGTTTTAGGGTTGCATTTAGGGGCCTTAGGACAGGGGCTGCAGTTCGGAAATCAATTAAATCATGTTAAAAATTGACCATTGAGGTGTCGTGGTCGAGTGGATACATTTGCTACACTCAACCCAGGTGATGTAAATGGGTACCTGGCAGGAATTAATTCCTTGAAATGCTAGAGCACCGCAGTCGCTGCCTTGCTAAAGCCGGGGTAATAATCGGGGCAGCGCCAGGAGCGTCACAACATGAAGGACATGTGCGCTTTTCAAGAAGTCACCATTATTAGCATTATTATTGAGAAGTTATTTTCCGAAAAGATGAACGATCTATTTCTGAAATGAAATCTAGAAAGTATCCTGTGGGTCTGTCGCTAGAACTGCATGTGGTTTGCCAACAGAAGAGGTTACCAGTCAAGAAGGGTTGTAGGAGCCGTGAACAGGATATTGGTAATTACCTGGCTTGCCGACTTTGGTCTCAACTTCACTCAAACCTTTCCTGTTATCAAGTTTCAACAAATGTAGTTTGAAATTAAAAGTACAGGGACACTATACATCCGTGATTAAAATCTATGGGCTTGGTATGAGGGCAGAAGAGGACGATGTGAGACATGTGTAGCTACATGTACATTGTATCTCTATGTACATTTGTACATGTAGAGCTTCACACTTCACTTATTTTATTTTTGAAACAGAAGTTATAGATTGGAATATTAGGGTCTTTGTGCATGGAGCCCCTAATTAAATTAACTTATTTACCTGTCTTTGTGTATTTATTTATGAATTAATTTATTAATTTATTTGTACATTTATGTATTAATTAATTAATTTATTTATTTTGTTCTTCTTCTTATTATTATTACTGTTTTTATTTTTATTGGTATTATTAATATTATTATTATTGTTATTATTATTATGACTTCAAGTCCAATCTACATTTAACAGATCTGTGAAGAATTGAAAACAGAATATTCATGAAAGTGCCAATGAATTTAAATGGCAACACCTGCTCCCCCAAGCTGTTTGTCCCTTTCTCTCCGCCGCCACAGAAATACCTGTAACTATTACATCACCCCTCATATTTACATTAAGATTCAAGCTCAAAAGCACAAGATAATTTTATATTTGTAAGTGCACATACTATCAGGTATGTCTACAATGTATACACGTGGTCTGGCTTCTTGAGTTTGCCTCATTGCTTAATAACCATGTGTATGTATGCTACAATCGCCTTGACTCACACCCCCTGTTGTCGGGCATCGTCACCATGCGGTGTAGTGAACGTCCTTCGCACGTGGTGGTAGACTCCGTCTTTAGGCCTGTCTTCATCAGCTCAAGATTGCCAAATATCTCGCTATTTGAACTATCCTGATCGCAAATTATCCAGTTAATTTGCGTCTTCATCAGCCAGAAGTTGCAATTAGCGGGAAATTTGGTCGAGATAATCATCCCAAGATATCTTCGGCTAGTTTGCAAAATATCCCGCTATTTGTCCAGTGCGTCTTCACCCGCCTGAAAACTCGCACTGTGCGCGAACGCTGAGCAAAATATCTCGAGCTGATTTCTCTTGCTTGAGGTTGAAGTTTCGAAGTCAAGTCTCGAGCTGATTTGTAACTTCAGGATTATTTCCCAAATCAGTAATAGCTGGCTATTTGGCAATCTTGAGCTGATGAGGACAGGCCTTCTGAGCAGCACTTAATTGAGATGTAATACGCTGCCTCCTGCTGCTGCCCTCAATGACCCTCACAGCTGTAAGATTAATTCCTCGGACAAATAAGCAACGAAAGAAAGAAAAAATGTCTCAGAAATAAGAGCTGGGACGTTACTGATAACAAATCAAAGCAGCTTTGCATTTTGTTCCATCTCGAGAGGCACGTGCCGAATTAGGAATGTGTGTAATAGCTTTAGGTTTCTCTTTTTGTCGGCAGGCAATACAGAAAAGTAGTAGGTGATTCTAGTAACAATTCGCCATTTCCTGTTTGTGTTTCTTTAGTGGTGCAAGGTTGTAGTAAAGTAGGTTAAAAGCAAGTGTCTCATCGTGAACCAATTTCTGTAGACGTGGTCCCTAGATGGTCTGAATCTGATAACTACAGACTCGATAATTGAATCAATGTGAAACAACGTGAAAATTCTATGACTTCCTGCACATACAACTGGCTGTTCCGTACAAGTACATGTAGCCTTAAGTACACTTGACACATTTTGTCACCAGCACACCCCAAAAAGCCTGCTGGTTGTCCTTTGTTCACAGCTGTTGATGTAGTTTTAAAATCAAAGAAGTACAAGTCCTTCAAGATCTTGAGAATTAAGAGATTGTCCCAAATGATATTAATTTTTTCTTTTAAAGAGAAGGTTGAGTACTGGGAAGAGGTGAAAAATAATTTGTGAGCATTACTCATTCTTATTATGCAAGTGTGGAAGAACATCAGTTAAGACATGTTCCCTGAAAAGCATGGCTCTTCAAATGCCTTCATATTCTAAATATGCATGTAACATCGTAAAAATCGGGGGGCTTGCTTTTTACACCACGTGTTCGTGTAGTCCCATATACATTTTTCTGTGCAAGTTTTTGTAACTTTACCAAAACTTGGCCAAATTTCTTATCATTTTGATGATTCCAGAACCTTGCAGTACACAAATTCTTATATGCTAGATGATCAACCTTTTCTGGTCGATTCCACACCGTTTCTTTCACAATGCAATCGCATGACCAGAACTCAACTTCATCTTTAAAACTTGTGACACATAATGTGATCAGGAATTTCTGCAGGAAACACTCTTATTACTACGAATCATTCAGTTGTAGGATGATAAAACGTTGTGTATTGAATTAAACCCTTGCCTGAAATCACCTTACCTTGAAAGCAATACAAGCCTTTTGTTGCCGGATAAGGCAAATAGCAGGGACTCTTTAAAATCCAGTAAGGTGAAAAGCGATAAGTAAACATGTGTGAAGCCTGAACGCGCTTTTACAGTTTTGTCTTCTATCAAACAACTTGTATGTGTAAGTGTAGATACCAGTTCAGCAGGTCAATCACCTCTTGAACTTGAGTAATATAGAATGATAGGTCGTGCTTGTTGGGTTCGACATGAGGGCCCCCAAATGGAGTTTGCCAACATAGGTAATAAATCTCAGTGAATACAGGATCTGTCTGATCTTAATCTCTCTATCTGTCTGATCTTAATCTCTCTATCTGTCTGATTCGTAATCTCTCTATCTTTCTGATTCTTAATCTCTCTATATCTGTCTAATTCTTAATCTCTCTACTTGTCTGATTCTTAATCTCTCTATATCTATCTGATTCTTAATCTCTTAATATGTCTGATTCCGTTGCTAGGTGAGTCCTCAGGAGATGGTGCAGGAGATCCACCAGGTCCTAATGGACAGAGAGGACACCTGCCATCGGACGTGCTTCTCCCTTCAACTCGATGGCAACGTCCTAGACAACTTTGCAGAACTAAAGAACATCGAGGGCCTCAAAGATAACTCTGTTATCAAAGTCGTTGAAGGTAATTGACCTTTCAGTTTGCTTCTAGATTGGCTCACCTTTCATTTGACGTGACATTTAATTGTATTCTCTTGCGTGTATCTTTATGTTTGTAATGTCAAAGAAAGTGTGCTGAATCTTTCAATTTGTTTTTGTTGACCACATTCTTATTATTTATAAGTGATCAACTTCTTTATTACTAGTAAATTGCTTTTAATTGGTCTTTTAAAGCCATTATTTATTTTTATTTTCATTTTGAAAGGGTGACCTTTCACTTAAAAATAACTGCTCAGCCAAGGGGCCCTGTCTCCACAATAGTAAAAGCATTTTTATTAACGCACGAGACAGAGGGAAAAGGGATTAAACTATTATCTTGAATGAAATGAAGGTAATAAAAGTGTATTTTTAGAGAGAAATACAGAATGTTAAAGTTTTGCAAAAAATCTATTGCCATGAGACAATTTTGCTGGAGTTGGAGAAGGTTATTTTTAATGTGCACATCATGTAACATTGTTCCTCCTCACAGGGCCCTTTAATGATTGTTATGGTGTTACAAAACCCCAGATCAGTTGTTATGAAACGTTTGTTATTGGTATGCCAGATTCAATGACCTACCTACCCGGCGTGAAGAGTTATTGTTGTCCCATGAAGGATAACCTGTCTAATGTATTAATTGATCTGGCATTACGTATGTGTCTGGTGATGAGATTAATAGCAGTGCTGAAATGTGCTTTGAGTGTCTGTGCGAGTGGACAATATTACAAATTATTATTATGATTTTGTTTCGCTTATTGTGATGTATTTTTCTAGAGAAAGCCATCCATTCTTGAGATTTGTTTGGGATGTGAATGATTATTGTCGTGGGGAGTTGTGTATTTCTAAACTGTTTTTATATAGCTCTTTGAAATGTCCATACAGGTGTAGTTATCAAATATGTATCTTTTTAATCTAGAGAAAACCATCTAGAGAAAAACATCTTTTCCTTGAGATTTGTTCGGGATGTGAATCATTAACCATTGTTGTGGGGAGGTGTGTATGTATTTGAGAAAATATATATTTACCCACTCTGTGTCTCTGTTTCTAAACCTTATTTATTTTAAAGCTCTTTGAATTGTACATACACTGTACAGGTGTAGTAATCAAATTGGTAGTGGTAGGAGGGAGGGAAGGGGAAAAGGTATTCAACCCATAAATTTGATTTTGGTATTCCCCAATGTTCAGAGAATCAATCCCTAATATCGACAGCTTTAATCTTTTTGAGTCCAGTCCTACATGTACGTGCAACATCTTCCTAATTATGCAGTATAAATACGTTTTGCAAGGTGCTAAAGATGATGCCATCATCTTCAGTGGTGTGTTTAATTTTATATTCTGAGCTATCTCTCAGTCTAAATATTTACAGAGGCTTATCAGGACCTTCACATTCAGGTTTTACGGGTTAACCTTTAATTAATACAATAAATGATTTATGATTTAACGGCTCTGTCTCTGTTAGCATTGCTGTTGAAATACCCTTATATCTAGAGCGTTTAATTTGAGGTTACAAGGCTACTTGTCTATCAGAGCCATCCTATTGTAAGTTTGTTTAAATATTCTTATCTCGCCTGCATCGATAAAGTGCTGAGTTCAGTAGTTCTGTACCAATATTTATAGCTAGATCTTGAGGCAGTTTAGACTTGCCCTAGGAACAGGCACAATAGGCCTGTCCTCATCAGCTCAAGTTTGCCAAATAACCCGCTATATTCAGACTCGGGATATTATCCCAAAGCTCAAAATTGCGCCTTCACCAGACCGATATGCTTGTCTAAAACTAGCTCGGACGGGCGCAAATTAGCCCGCTATTTCCCAAATATTGGGATATTTTGGAAACGAGACCAAAATTTCTCAGATATTTTCTTGACCAAATATCCAGCTAATTGCAACTGCAGGCCGATGAAGGCGCAAATTAACTGGCTAATTTGTGATCAGGATAGTTAAAACAGCAGGTTATTTGGCAAACTCGAGCTGATGAGGTCAGGCCTGTTGACTCCTAACCTACAATACACACATGCAGATTACATTTTTGTTTGAACAATACATGTAGATGGGTCTTGTCCACCTATATATAGTGGAATCTTCCTTTGAAAGGACTTGATCTGATATGTACATGTACTTTGTGTTATTGAATTTGATTCAGGGTGATAATTATTTATTAATGTCTTACAATGCAGTTAAGTGTTTACTTAGATTAAAAGAAGAGGAAAATACAGAGGGGTGGGTGGAGCAGGCTGTGAAATATGACCTGTGTAGTTAAGAGCAAGTTCAAGGTATGATACCAAGTTTTTATTGATTTATTGATTATGAAATTGTGAACCTATCTTGACATAAAAGTATCATTTTGTTTGATGTTTTGTCTGATTCAACCTATATTAGGGCTATCATCTTGATACAGTCATTGGGTAAACATTCGGTTGATATGGTTATTGATACCTCACAGAAGAAAGGGAGTGGGACTATTATAGCCAAAGAGGCAGATAAGAAGGTATAAAGTTCTGGCCTAGGAAGTCACAAACAAGTTTTTATGTCACTAAAGTTCATATTTACCTTGAATAAAGTACATGCAATTCACATTCAAACATCCGGAGAGCAAATAATGCGTTAATATGGTGCATACATGTATATTTTAGAACAGTCTACAAGTACATGCCACTTCAGTTCATATTTACTTTGAATGAACTGCATTGAATTCATGATCAAACATCCTGAGAGCAAATAATTCATCTAGGTACAACTTTACGATAAAACCTTTGCCAGTCATCGGCGCCCTCACTTGCCCTTGTTAAGTTTTTAGGCCAAGGTCATCGGTGCCTCGAGGGTTTGATTAATTACCCGATGTCTGAACTTGAAGTGTTCATCAAAGGAGCAATAACCTTAACAATAAAGGGATAGCCCAACAATAGTCTGGGCCGGTATTCAATTCAATACTTGTGTCAGAAATATTTGAGTGTTTTACTAACTTTTAGCTTCGATAAAATACTTGGCCAACTCTGGTATTCATTTGAAGCTTTTGGCTATTAAAGTATTTTACACTAAGTTTAGGACGGCTCCTGAGGGGACTTAAGCCTATAATATACATTGTAATATACATTGTAATATACATGTATGAACTCATACCATGATTAAATTGAAATGCTACTCAACTATAGATTTACATGTATGGAATGGATTGAAATAAATTTCGCTTCATTCAGTTTAAGTCATTAACATGCATCAAATTTCCATCATTTTTATTTCTTTAATATCCACAGAGCTAACTCTGTTCAAAGACATACCTTGATTGTGTTCCGCACAAGATGAAAGCTGTGTAACAAACAGAGGTACATGTATATAAAGCAGTGCCTTCTCCACCTGTTTCAGTGCTAATCACTCTGATCACAGACTATGTATGGCACTACACAATACATTAGTCTATGGAGATTAATTTGCAGGGAAATAAATTATTAAAAAAAAAAAAAAAATCCACAGAGTTTGCAGCTGAACTGTAGGTGTGGGATGAAATGTAATGCAATTGTATTTATGTGATTGAAATCATCAACATGCATTAAAATGTCATCTTTTATTAATTTATTTTTTGCTATTTCCAGAGCCATACACAGTACGTGAAGCCAGGATACACGTTCGCCATGTACGAGACCTGCTCAAATCTCTGGATCCATCGGATGCGTACAATGGAGTGGACTGCCAGTCTCTCTCATTCCTATCCACAGTCCTCAGTGAAGGTAAGGACAATCACAGCTTAAAGCCCATCTGTACTAGTGTACAGGCGGGATTAGACCACCCTGCAAGGCCACAGGACAGGTGGTTATCTGATCAAATCAGCTTTCAATTACATAAAGAGAGGAGGATCATGGGGGACCAATGATCACCGATTATGCATTGTTATATAGAGGGTGCAAGTAGCTATGAGTAGACAAGGCCCAGTCCTTCCTATCTGATAATAATCATAACTCTTCGGTACATTTTATTGCAGTAAAGTGTACTTTATGATACTTGCATGTCCCCTACGTGGTGACAAAATATCCATCTATAGTTGTAGGATATTATGATAAGCAATAAAACAGTTAATTAGTGACTTATTTTTCTAATAAATGACATCGTAGAGATTTTTTTTTCTTCATTCAGGAACTTGGTACTTACATGAAACAAAGAATTAATTTTTAATGTTTTTTAAAGGGCGGCAAATTTCTCTTATATTTCACACATTTTTCCCTTTGGCTTAGAAACATTATGGTCTCCAATGGCATCTACCAACTTTTACGTTCTCAACTTTCTGTTTGTATATTTTACCCAACAAGACAAAGAAGCTTTGTTGAATCTCATGTCTCATGGAATGATGAGTCTTTGCCTCAACCCCTGGGGGTGTTTCATAAAGCTATGCATAAAGTTACGAATGACTTTACAAATGATTTGAATATGAAGAGCCAAATCGGATGGTCAAAGTTTTTTGTGACATTTTAACAAAGTGTGACTGTATTTCCCATAATCTCAATTAATTGTAGCCAAAAATACACTTTGCATTAATATATTTTTTTATTAATGATTAGGTTATTCTACATCTGCATATTTCAACTTTAGCTTATGCAATTAAAAGGATTTGAGAATCCCATTTAGCTCTTCATATTCAAGTCATTCGTAAAGTCATGCGTAACTTTACGCACAGCTTTATGAAACACCCCACGGGTATGGTTTTACTTCCCTATGCAAGACATGCATTTTACCATCACAGCGATGACTGCTTTGTGTCTTTCGTTGGTCTGGCAGCAATGTGGAGGGGTGCTTTGTACAGCTGGGGGACGACTTAAAGGATTTGAGCCTGTTTTGATATAGGTGCTGATTGATGTGTACTCATTGCACTGACTCCTCTGCTAATGGAAATATAAAATTATTGAACAATTCAAAGCCTTGACCCCCCCCCCCTCCCCTCCCCTCCCCTCCTTCCCCCTCTCCAATTCTAGATCAGCTGAAGCCTCATTCACATATGAAGTGGTAAAACAAGTCCAACGATCCTTGCATTTCTGTAGCTAAAAGCACACAGATCTAGGTTAGTATACTGTTGTGCACAGTTATTTTTCCCCCCACCCAACTAGCCATTCACTTGCAAGTAAATTGGTTTTATTTTGCAATCAAATTTTGATCTTTCATGGCGATTTTCCATATAATCCTCAAAATCCTTTAGGGGTCAAATGCTATTCTCTATACTTAAAAATATACATGTAGGTTGCAGATGTAGGTCGATGTTGTGAACTGAGATGAAATTGTATATTAATGGCTTGTAATCTTAGAATGGTAGGTATTATATCCATATCTTGCTTTAATCTCCTGTATTATATCGGCCCTCCACTTGCCTTCATGAGCCTCGACATGATCGTTATCAAAACAGTCATGTCTAGCCCCAACTAATGATCTGCAACCAATACTATACCTGTGTTAATAAGGTGCGAAGTGTATGTAATCACGATAATGATGAACCAGTATGTTTTGGGATTGGGGTCATTGACAGTGCCAGGAGGATCAGGTATGTTCTTCATCATCAATTGGTAACCCCCAGTAGAGTAGATCCAGAGGCCCGCTTCACAAAGCCTTTTTTCAATGACAAATGACAAAATTCAGTGACAAAACTGCTGGTAACCAATCAGAAGCAAGGATTTCAGTAGCTTATAACAAAAACTGTCAATTGTCATTGATGACAAGTTTTGTGAAATGCGGCCCAGGACTGTTGGTCTGGTCCTTTAAAACTAGGAGCAATACGATTCAATTCAGAAAGCTGTGATGCTTGAGCACTTTTGTTAAATCATTGGCAAGGATGGAGTGGGTTAGATGTAAATATGAATTCTTGTTTGACTGAAAATGAATAATTCATAGATAGAAGTGAGCAAAGAAAAAAAGATGATGAACTACTCATTGTGGTTATCAAACTACTGATCAGTTGTTTTTTATAGACAATTCAGAAATCTGTTTCCTTTTACAAGCATTTATCACTACCTGAACTCAAAGTTAGCTCTAAATTATGGAGATTCCTTATATTTTGTCATAATTGATCCTACATCTTTCTCCTGTTCTGTACCCTCTATTTTGTCTATTCAACATGAAGTTCAGGTTCGTTTGTTTGTTGTAACATGGATGGGCCAGTCTGTAGCATTTCACTGTACATAATAATGTTGAGCTGGTCTGGTCTGGTCTTGATATCTAGACACAGTTCATGCTGTGAGACACACAAAGATAGATCCTTGGTTTAATCGCCTCCCAGTCCATACTGTGTCTCCCTCGATGGGGGCAAATCTCTCCGGAATGGATGCGCTCCCTCTGGAATTTACATCCCTAGCTCCCAGCCAGAAGGCGGTAAGATTGATTATTGGAGTTTGGGGTCGTTGGTGTAGATTGGTCGTGTTTAGTACAAGAAGGTCTTGAAAATGGTTGATGAAATGATTGGCAACTTGCCAGTAAAAGGCTTGCTCCTTTGGATCTGTTATGTATGTAGCCAATATCCGGTTTTTGCCTGCATTCATGCCCTGTCACCTCTCTGTTTCAGGCTTTCTCAGACTTCATAGTGTACGAAATGTATGGGCTCCAACATTTCCTGGTCTCTTTCTACTTTTGTAGCCTAATTGAGTAAAGGCAGCTGGTATCCATCCCTGTTTCATATCACAGCCCAAAATGGGTTAAAAGTGGGTTGAATATTTGTGGGAGCCCGGACTAAGCCCACACTTTGGGTTAAATGTGAAAGTTGTCAGAATGGGTTCAAAGTGGGTTGAGTCTGGACCAGAAGTGGGCTTTACAGTGATAGCAGGACCATTAGATAAATTTTTGTGGGGACATGATATATATTGTCAAATCAACTTTTGGCTGTAAACACAGGTTACATTAGAATGACAACAGAGCTCGGTTAACCTAATATTTTGTTGACCTAACAAGAAGGCTCCTACCCTAGTCACATTGCCATGGCTGACATCAGACTGACCATAGACCAAATGAAAAATTACATTACACTGCATGGTCCTGAATCAGTTAGTCTAGGATCGATTTGGAGTTGGTTTGGCAGTGTGACTGAGGTGTAAAGGCCTTCATGCTTTAACCTGAGCTAGTCTCCATCATAACATGTCACTGACTTTAATGTTGACGCTTGAGTCCCTCTACGTCTAAGTGAGAGAGACCCAATGTGAATGTAAAGAGACTGGTATGCATAGCGGCATGTAGCATCCTAAAGGTTAGGGAGAACGGTGCCAACTCCTACTCGTAATATCAACACGACATACATCTTGTTGCAGATGAAGTACACAATAACACCAGTGCTGAGATGCAAACTAAAAGACGCTGTATGCACATAGCACTACTGCGAAAGTTTCTATGTCATGTGATTATTAAAGAGGGAAAATGAATATCGAATATTCATCTGGATTATGTGGGTGCAGTCTGCCCATGCAAAAGGTAAAAAACTGCACAGCAATCACATTAATTCATAGACCGGTTTTCTAACATATTCAAATTCTATGCATAATATTTAAGAACCTGGGTTGTTCTTAACGACCCCAATAGCTTGTCTGGGACTTGCCCGACATATCACCAAGTAATGTCTGCAGACTGGATTCAAAGTATTTTAGTTCATTCATTTTATAACGGGTTCATGGAGTACTTCGTCACTAGGTACCCATGAAAGAAACATCCATAAATATGAATATGATAGCAAACCGGTCTATTAAGCCTTTTCTTAAGTTGAAGATATTTTGAAATGTATCTCTTTGACAATGCTATGTTACGCTTAAAAGTCTTTGTAAATTCACTTGATCTAAAAAAGATTAAAAAGTATACATGTGTAACACTCGGAATACGCTTGCAGGATCTTTTGGATTACTCATGTTTTACTTTTAGTGTTGTATCCTGCATCCTTGTTTTGATTTCATTTATCACAAACCTATCCAGACTTTGTGTAGCTTCACAAAGTTGATAAATCTCTTTGGACTGGATGGTTCTTCAACATGGACAGAGATTAATGATCGGGATTCTAATGTTTACAAATGTTGCGAAACAATTATAACCCTAGAGCTAGTATGTTGGATGGAAGGTTGTGATGTAAGTTACGTTGGGATGTGATGATGCCATCCCTGTTGGAACTTAGCCAAGAACTGTCCTTTGTAATGCCATCATTACTCCTCCATGTAATCTATTTGCTTTGAATATTCATTGGGATATTATGGAGTGAAACCGAACATGAAGGTTGTAAGTTAGTTACAGGGCTGTGGGCAGATCTATAAAAAAAAAAAAAATAATAAAATATATAGCTTTTACAATAACATGAGGTGTCAGTGTCTGTGGTATTAAATGCATTCTTTAATGATTTTCACTTTTTGTCTTTTGAATACTTACATTCAAAATCTGATGTATATGTTTAGCATCAAAATATTATTGACATTAGGAACCTAGGAAAGATACACCTAGCGATTTGATCCTCAAAAACGTTAATGTATATATAAATACTTTTCATAGATTTTTTTTGTTACAGTATTTTATCAAACATTATGCAGACAGTGCCATGTGGAACTCCCAAATGAGCTCAATACAACCATGATACTCAGAGTGCTTAACAAAATACTTCAATTAATTATATGCCCTGATTATTACCCTTATCCTATGTTTCATTGCTTCCGTCAGTCGACCGGAAGCGCAGCAAATCCTCAGCGGCATCGGACGTGGTGGACTGCACACCTCCGGAGTTCATCATGCCAGCGTCTAAAGAGCGCCCTCTGTTGCCGATGCAGCCAGCCTTTAAGGAGAACAACCGATCGTTGAGCTGTCTGAAGGTGCTGACTCTGTCAGGATGGAACCCACCCCCTGGCACAAGAAGGATGCATGGTGAGCAATACTAAAGATGTAATATCGAGGGTTCAGTGACACAAAGATATAACTCCATTTTTTGCCAAAATGAGTATTTGATATCAAAATGTTCAGAAAATGTGGGCTTTCCAGGAAACACAAAGACTTAACTCCACCCAACACCTCATTGAAGTCAATGGCTAGTGAAACATAGACTTAACTTTTAAGGCCCAAGTGCTCAGTGACACATAAACCACTTTTCTCAAAATGGCCAAAATGGAGTTACGTCTTTGTGTCACTGAACCCTCGATATGTCCTTCATTTTTTTCTTCCTCTAAGTCTTTTACTCTTTGTTGTTATTGAACATTTTTGTTCCACAGTTTATTTTATTCTTGTAGGAGAAATAGTTTATGCTGTGAAGAAAAGAGGTAAATTTCTAATCCCAAAAGATGCAGTAGAAGTAGAAGTAGAAGTAGTATTGATACTAGGCTTGAGTCGGTACGGTCGATCACACCGGGACCCGAACTTGCCTTGCAACAGCTATCCGTATCGAAACTTCTTGTGATTACCAAGTAATTTTCAGCTTTTAAAAGAAGCATGCGGTGTTCAAAATCAAAGAAAAAATATCTATTTTGTTTTTAAAAATTATTCGATCGGTATGTTGTAAAGGAGTACTTTTTAGAAAGCCGTTTTATTATTCAAACTTTAAGGTTTTTTTGACCCGATTTATTCAACCTGCATGAATCAAAATGGCGGCTCTATCGTTGTCTTTCTATTTTTGCTCCAGTTTTTTTACTTTTAGAGGCACGATAACGGCACTAAACATCGCCAATCATGGATAAAAATAATGTCAAATGGAAGAATATACCGATCTGTGCCGAGGTATGCATGTGTTGATTTATTGGACTGATAAAAAAGGTCACTTTTAAGGGACATACTGATGATATGCGCTTTTTATAGAGGCAAGTGACAAAATCCTGCGAGCTGATTTCGGGACACCGGGTCCCGATCGGTGCAAGGCCGTCGGGACCCGGTTTATGAAAATCCCGACATGACTCAGGCCTAATTGATACTGATAATAATATGAAAAGAAACTGATTTGAGAATAAACTAAAAAAAAGAAAAATCATTTTTGACAGAGGGTGTGTAGTTCATTAGATAACAGTCCTGGTTTTGCTAAAGTAAACGTTGTAATATTATTTTTTTGACAATAGAAGAGTGGTAACCAGCATTCAGCATTGAGAAAGAAATCATTAGATATTTATGGAAAGTAATTGAAAAAAGAGGCAACACAAGGTGAATGAAAAGTAAATCACACCAAGAAATGTGCAGAGTTAATAATCTGTAATACTTAATCAAAGCATCTCATGATTGTTAATGAGTTTACAGGGAGGCATTTCAAATTGATCAAGTCTTCAGGATGTAAATGTAACACAACTTAAAAACCAGAAATCTTCATAACATTAAACCATTGTGATTTGTTAATGAGGACCGTTTTTACAGCAAGAATCATTTGTAAAATGCAAAATGTTATTTTATGACATGTATGCTCGATTCGTTTTGCAGGCATGAAACCTCCATGAATCTTAAGAACGTTTCTTGCACGTAGAAGTTTACGGTTTTAACATAACTGAAACTTATGTGGTCTGTTGCGTATGGAATTGACTGCAATCACCGCAATAAGTCATAATCATTGAATGTATGTGATAGGTCATGTTCAATATTTCTTAACATTGCTGTTAACAAATACTATACAGACAGCTCAAAGTGCAATTTTTATTTGATCTTATCAGTTGTTATCTCTTCCACTCTAAGATTTTCATTCTGTCTGTCTAAATGTATCTGTCTATGAGTATGACTTGCTCCCCCCCTCTCTCTCCTGAATCTCTCGTATGTGCATATGGGTTGGGAATGGGGTAGGAATGGGAAGTGGGGGTACCGATAAATGACATTACCAGAATGAGCACATGTGTACAATGTAACTAATGTAATGTATCCAATCCAATCCAATCCAGAAATTTATAAAACGCCAATATCTAGTTGCCTATTCAAAGGTGCTGATGAGACTACCAAAAATGTATGTTCACGATTCTAACTAGGAATGACAAAAAAGTAGTGACCAATTGTAAGCAATCTAAAATAGGTATGTCTTTAGTTAAGTTCTGAAATGTAATGGGTAGAATTGTTCTCCTGGTTAAGATTTATGGCCACCTGAAATACACATGTTCCGTTCACTTGAGAATCTTGTCCGTTTATTTGTACTACTAAACAATATCAGTATCTGGTTTCTGGAGTTCATTACTAACTGCATACTGAACAATTTTGTGAAGTATTGGTCAGTTTTGCAGAGAAGTATACACAGTACTCTCAAACCTGGTATGATTCGCTCCATCTAGTGAACTGTAAAATTTACGACACGCTTATTGGATTTTCACACCTATCTGTCAAGTTGATCCAATAATAGATTGATGAGCTTGCACCTTCAAGCGCAGAGGGTTCAGGAGTTTTTGTCAGGTGTATAATATCCGATGAATGAAATTTCTAGAGAAGGGATGGATATTTGTGTATTTGGTTTTGATGCTAGGAATGCTTGTGTGTGAGTGGTACACTACCTCTTCCCAGGGTAAAGCACACTGTCACATATATGCAGGAATTAAAGGGCAAGTCCAATGCAACATCACCATGATATCAGTACAATTTGAACAATATGAGAACTTGAAAATTTGATGAGTTAAAATTTGAGGAAAACACTGACGAAGAGTAATGTTTAAGATTTTGGAAGTGCTGAAAATCCATGCACACTCTACCTTCTCTACTTTCATATTTTTTGTAAGCAATTCCCTTGTTGTTTGGCACACAAAGCTTAAAATATCATGTTAGAAGAAGTTTCTTTATCACATGATTCCAATAGGTTTGAGAAAATAGAAACTTGGAAAATCTTGTGAATTACCAACACACGAACCAAAATCGAGTAAACCCCCCCCCCCCCCATAAAACCAGCATTCAAAGCAAATCAAAGAGTGTTTAATTTTTGTGTAGTGATTTTGATAGTTAAAACAATTTGTCTTCTTCTTAAAAACAACTGGTTATTTTTTTAGGTCAAAACATGTAGTATATCTTGGTGATTTGTAGCCTGCTACAAAAAAGAGGTTAAACAAAATTTCTTTAATCGTAAGAGAGTAACACTTATAACGATTATGTATCTTTTTCCTTTCTATAGGTGACCTGATGTACCTGTACGTTGTGTGCTCTGAAGGAACATCCTACCATCTTACAGCATCGACACGAGGCTTCTATATCAACCAGTAAGTAATCCAGTCATCCCTTACAATTCATTCCTTAAAAGTTTATAGGTATATACTAGTGCTGTAACATCATGGATATCTCCAATTCCGTTTAACCGCCTGTCAAAACCGGACGGTTTTCGGTTAAATGATTTATTTAAAAAAAAAAAATTAAAAAAAAAAAAAAAACGGGAAAACGAAACCGTCCAATTGAAAACGGAATCCGCCATGGGCGGTCGGATACCGGACGGTTAAACGTTTGACTACAGCACTAGTATATACCTCAGTCACAGTCACGCAGACTCCACACCGACTCTAAACCAACTCTAAACCAATTTGACCGATTTTCAGGTATTTCGGTCCAGTTTTAGTCTGGTGTTGGTCTTGTCAGTGCAACCGAGGTGTTTAAGAGCTGATAGATATTTCTGATACATTTCTGTATCTTATTACACACAAAAAGTGCGCCACATTAGGCCTGCCTAGCAATCAGCCACTTTGTTCATTCCTACTTGCCTTCATTCCTACTGGCCATTCATTTAACACTATAAAAAAAAAACTTTCCGAGCTCTCCAGTGTCATGTGAACATACCCCAATGCCATGCACCCTTAAACTCTCACTGTAAGACTCCATACAAATCCCCAGAGAGGGAATACTGATTTGATCTGCATACATATTGTGCAAACACCTCTCGCTCAATCATTGCACATGTGGTATAGAAAATAGAAGTGATTTCCAATGCATTTCTCATTGAGTGAGTGCTTCCACATTACAAATGCATGAGTTGGTAGGGAATGTTAAATCATATTACTGTGCTGCACAACTTCGATATCTCTTCCTTATAAAATATAGCACATGATGCTTCAACTTTCATTTTACTTGTGAAGGTGTAATAGATGTTTGATAGATTATTTTAGCTCTAAGACTAGAATAAGATAAGAATTAAGAAGGAATTATTCACAGGAAGTTTTGATGTAAATAAATTTTGTTAAATATTTCAAAATATTTTCCCAAAGCATTGTTTTTTCCAATTGACATTCGCACCGAATATTCATGTTTGTTTTGCAATATTATAGCTTTTACTGTAACTGTTTTGTTGCATAATATTTAGAAGTCAAACATTCATGTTAATGTTTGTTTAATTACAAATGTGCTGAGTGAGATCAATGCCTGTCTGATTAACAGCCGATCATTCAATTAGAACAGTGTATTATAAAATAATCTGTCATGTAACCGTCACATAACCAACGTCCCAATGCAGACAATAACAAACCTCAATAATGACCGCTAGATTCCATTGAATTAGCCGAGGCCGGCTCTTCTAGTCGATCCAATTAGGTCCCATTCCTCACTGTTCTGTTAGGCATGGTGAAGGCATTGGACGAGAGTGAAAGGATGAGAGAAAGAGAGAGAGAGAGAGAGAAAGAGAGAAGAAGAATTTGAGAGGGGGCGGGCTTTTAAAAGGTCATCTGGTCCAGGAGTCAGTCAGGCCTGCCAAGAGGCCATGCCTGTATGTGTGTATTTGAGATGTCTGTTATCAACATCTCGTTTTACGCGTCCAGTGCCAAAAGAAGATCTTAGGGGCTCGTGCACTAGGTTTGTTTAAGGGTATCTAGTTTCTGATGTCGAACCCCGAACTTACATGTATCCTCCAGTTTGTCTTTCATGGCTAGATAGTTGAGTGTAACTTCTATGAAATCAGGTCTATCATCTTCCAATGACCTTGAAAGCTGCAAGAGCACAAAAATTACTTTAAAATATAGTGTTCCAAAATGGTTTATATTGATTGTGAATGGATTATCTGTGAATTATTGGCCCAGAATACCTACTGGTTTTCCTAATTATCAAGCAAAATAAGCCATTAGGACATAAGTCATTGTCTCTGATAGTTTAATAAATATCACTGCTAGCAAAATCAACATTAAACATGGGGTTTCTCAAAAAAGTTGTCATTCCAAGGCAAATTTGTGTTGCATTGTTTCCCATATGTTCATAGGTGTATCAAGGTGTATTTGAAATGAAGCAAATGGGGTATTTTGTTTCTCCACTCGTATAATATTTACTACCCACATTTCACTGTGTGAAACAACATGAATTCTTCAAATGCCCTTTTATTATCTCCTGTCTTAGTTTTGAATCATCAGATCAATCCAGGAAGTTTTCAACCCGAACCGGTTCTACATAATCATACATGTATTTAAATGTTACTGAAACACCAAAGAAGACATTGTTTCCCTTTGCGAATCAGCAATGCCCTCTTGTACCTCTTTGATAAGACCAGAGATATTTGGTTCATATACTGGAACCCAACCGTGACCAAGTCTGTGCAAAATTTACACTGTTGTCCCACGTGTTGAGATTTAGTGGGGCATCAAACTCGCATTGGTTCCGGAAAGTAAGGCTCCACTTTAAAAAAAAAATGTTACAACTGGGGCCTACATGTATGTTGAATCACAAGTGTCAACCACACTGTTTTCAACCCCAAGCTCGTTGGAACAGACTTTTATGTTAATGAAACACCAAATAAAACACTTCTTTGTGTACATCGGTGTTCACACTGCAATGACCTTTCATTACTTCATTGTACCAGATCGACCCAGGAAGTGTTCAACCCTAAACCAGCCGACCAGAAGCACCTGTCCCACTCCCTCATCGAGATACTCAACAAAGTCAGCCCAAGCTTCAAGAAAAACTTTGCTCAGCTGCTCAAGAAAAGGTTAGAACAATACATGATGATCCAGTACCATGCTATAGATTCACTAGATGCTGAATTGAATGTGAAAAATAACACTGATAATGGAAATAATGAAATGGATGATGTCAGTCAATGGTTATGCCAATTATTGGGAAAATTTATCGCGAGATTGTCACAATTTCAAATGAAATATCGTGTAAAGCGAAGGGGTGTGATGCATAAAGAAATTCAATTGAGTTTCATTATACCACTACAAGTTTATGACTGGAAGATGGCGTTGATCAGTGATATCTCATCTTAGACATTTTTCATGAAAGATGCATAGCTGAAACTGCAACTTGATTAATCCTTCCTCTCCAAATTATTTAATCACTGGAAAAAAAAAAAATCATTGATGCAGTATTGGCGTTGTTTCACGAAACTGTCATACGTACAAGTTCGCCGACATCCCATTGGCATGCGTGTAAATTCTGATCAATGGGGGTGTTGTTGAACTTGTACTTAGGACTGTCTTGTGAAACATTGCCAGGATCATTGGTTATTTTCTCCATCTGTTTCCCCCCTCTTACATGAAGATCTCAACGACACCCGTTTGAGAGAGTACCCACCCCGTTCCAGGTCTACTCCTGGTTAGCCCCTCAGATGGAACACACAGTCGACTCCATAAGAGCAGAGGATGGTAAGAACTCTTGAAGTATTATTCTATTATACAGTCAAACCTGTCTATAGTGACCGCCCAAGGGGAACACATAAAGTGGTCTTTGTAGACAGGTTCCTTTTGTACATGTTTGAATGAGAAACCATTTCCAAGGGAAACAAAACATGTGGTCTTTGTAGACAGGTGGTCACTAAAGCAGATTTGACTTGTACTAAAAAACTGTGCAAAGTGGTCAGACATTTAAAAAAGGGAGTTATCTTCTAAGTTGGAGAGGGGAGGGCATTTTAAAGACAATAGATTACTTTACATGCATGGCAATTTTTACCGACCTACTTAGATTATTTTTCTGATAGATGGGTAACATCAACATTTCTTACTGTATATATCTGAAAGGTTCTTTTTTTTAGGACATACCAAATTGTAGCCCTCCATCTCAGACTCAAGAGGAGGTCTGTGATAATGCAGTTCATGAGCCTCCTAATACAGGAAGCACACCATCTAGGCCTGAAAGAAATGACTGCATTATTAAACAGATGGAGAAATGGTGGAAACAGTGTAAAATTGAGTTCTGGGCCCCGTCTTACAAAGAGGTGATATTTATTGCAACTTATTTGCGATTGATATCAATCGCAACTATGTACATTTATAGATAGGAGACTGCAAACTTGCGATTGATTGGAGGACTTGCGATTGATTTGGATCATTTGCAACTCTTTGTAAGACAGGGCCCTGGTGTACCGTTCTGACATGCTCAAACTATGAGGAACTTGTATCGCTTTGTCATTCTTCTTGATAGGCATTAAACTGTTCTTCTTGTTTCCACGACAGCTTACACATCAAGACTGGGCTATGAGGAACACATCCCAGGCCAGACCAGGGACTGGAACGAGGAGATCCAGACCACCAGGGAACTAGCCCGTAAGAACCTTCCAGAGAGGCTTCTGAGGGAGAGGGCGATCTTCAAGGTGCATAGCGACTTTGTAGCGGCCGCAACGAGAGGAGCCATGGCTGTCGTCGATGGCAACGTAATGGCCATCAACCCTGGTGAAGATTCAAAGTGAGTAGGGTGTTGATAGGCCTGGGGAGTGTTTCAGAAAGATTAAGATCAACTTTGAGTTGGACTTGCCTATGGCAGGCCGTTCATGCCACTGTTTGCTCTCACCATTTTACTGGCATTGGTCTCTCAAGGGACGTATGGTCACAAATCTACAGAATTTACAATTTTAATAGTTCATTATCGAGGATAAAAATATTATCTCAAGATCATAATTGAGAGACCAATGGCGAGAGCAACCAGTGGCAAGAATCGCCTGCCATAGTTAAGTCCAACTTTAAGTCGATCTTAGTCTTTGTGAAACACTCCCCTGTAGTATCACATTTGTGTTATTGATATTAGTGTAACTATGGTTAAACACAACAGCAATCCTGAAGGTTCATACTGATATTATCAGCTTCAATGAAGTACCTTGGCAGTCATTGTTGGCAATTCAGTCACTATCAATCTCGGTGAGATTCTAATTAGGGCATATAGGCCTGTAATATCACATTTATATGAATAATATCGATGTAAATGCATGGTAAAAAGAGAGAGAAGGTGATCCTCAAGATTCGTGCTGATGATGTCACAGCCGCAACAAGATATCATTTCAGTCACCAGGCCTGTAATATCACATTTATATGAATGATGTTAATGTAAATGCATGCTTAAAAAAGAGAGAGAGAGAAGGTGATCTTCAAGATTCTTGCTGATGTTGTGGCAGCTGCAACAAGAGATTATTGCAGTCATCAGCGTAACGTTATGACCATTAATCGTGGTTAGATATCGTCCGAGTAAGAGATCCTTCACCTACAAGTGCACAGCTGACCACAGTGCATTGCACTATGTGCCTGAAGTGCAACACGTTATTGTTATCAAATGTTTTAGCAAGATTGAATTGTTCAACCTTTATGTCATGAATGTCTTGTTATTAGAATAAGATTGTTAGGTAGTAGATTTGATTACAGATCTTCTTTTAATTAAGATCTCCCGCCTGTGTCTTGTATGACATTATTTATGTTCTGGTTTGTCTTTCTCTTATTTTACAGAATGCAGATGTTCATCTGGAACAATATCTTCTTCAGTCTTGGTTTTGACGTCAGAGATCATTACAAAGATTTCGGAGGGGACCATGCAGCCTATGTAGCTCCTGTAAGTCACCTACAGCTACTAACCTCTATTATGGAAATATTTTTGCAACAAAGAATTTCATGCAGCTTTCCTTTCATGTAGTTCTGAAGGCATTATTACAATCAGATTAATATAATCTTCTCCGCTTCTTCCGTCCACTTTGAAGTATGGTTGTACTAAAGAATTGTTTGAGAGGAAAAATTAGAATTTCTGTTATTGTGGCTTGACCGGTAATTTGTTGGATTAAAAAAAAAAATGGGGGGGGGGGGGGGGGTGTAGGTTGAGTTAAGTAAAAAGTGACAGATATCCATTAACATATGAACACAATTTTGTTGGTGCAACTGTGCGTTGTCACAGGGAGATGAATACAAATTTTAAAAGAAATCATCTTTTGAAACATGAACTAATATTTCTGAACTTCTCTTGTGCCAGTGGTCACTTCTATATACAATTTCACCAATTTTCTTGCAAGCATTTTGAATGAGTGATGTTTTCTAACTCGACCTTTGACATTTGACCTCATTTCAGGGCAATGATCTGAAAGGAGTGAAGGCCTACAACACATTTGACCTGGATGGTCTGTACGAACTAGGCACCGTGGTGGTTGATTACCGTGGTTACCGCATCACTGCTCAGTCCATCATCCCTGGTATCTTAGAGAGAGAGCAGGAGGAGTCCGTCATCTACGGGTCCATCGACTTCGGAAAGACCGTGGTCACAAGCGACAAATACAAGGAGCTTGTAAGTGGAACAATGTCACTAATCAGTAGATGTCTCTATAGATGTACAGTTAAACCTTTCTATACAGACCACCCAGGGGATACAACAAAAGCAGTCTTTATGGTGGTCTTTATGCACAGGTTACTTTAGTAAATGTTGCAATGTAACTCGCTATTCACGGAAGATGAAATGTTTGGTCTTTACGGACAGTTGATTTTCTATACAGATGGTTGCTAAAGCTGGTTCAACTGTACTTTTGTGTTTGGGTATTCCTTTGAAGTTAGTTCTTATGCTTTTGCATGATGTTATACTGTAATTTCAAGCTTTTTCAGTCTGTGTATTGTACATAATGTATGGCACTCCCACGCTGAACAAGTATCCTTTCTTTGTGAAGGAAATAAAAACCCACCTCCTTCAAAGAGCCTTTACAGATCACATTATTTTTAATCTGTGCTGTACTCTATGTAGTGAGAATTCTATAGCTGCAGTTGATGATTTTCCCCTCTGTAGTTTGAGAGTTTGGAGTTTTAATGAGTTCATACTCATACATATTTTAGATTGATTTTGGTTTTTCTCACAAAAAAAGAATTATTGTTGACAATTTCTAACCACCTAATCCATATGCCTGCATTGTGATGATTGTACGAGGGTCGATATAAAGACAATTGATTTAATTTTCATCTTTATTTGTTTTAGTTGACTAAGACATCCCAGCACCTCAAGATCCTGCCTCACAGTGTGATGAACCATAAAGACGAAGAGATTGAGATCTACTCATCAATAGAATGCAAGGTAATAATCACTCAATGTATTCATTTGTAAAGATTCTATTTCTATTCTGTCTTCTGTTCTGATATCCCAGCTAATGAAGGTAGCAGTGAGTTCCTATGGGAAATATACCGGGGAAATTAGATCCTGTTGTTAATTATTCCGCAAGAAATTGAGTATTACCAGAAAGCTATATGGGCGATTCCTTGCAGTATGTCCTTGTACAGCATATCTCACTTCCCCATTTATTTCATAGAAAAATGTAAGATAGCTTAATTTGACAATTTAATGATGTTAGTGATACCAGAAAGAACCATTGGGAAGTGGTCGCAACAAGAGATTTTCCTTTTTGGATGACATCATGGATAGATGTTGTGTGTCGTAGGGAACGAATCACACAGAATTGCCCTAAGTTGTGTTTTTATGTGTGATTAATGAAATCAATGTGTATGTGTCTACTTGGAAAGATGTAACAAATGTTAAAATCGGTTATCCTTTGTTTAAGAAATGTGACAGCTGGATGAGGAGACCTTTCAAGAACATAAATGAGACTATCATGATATTATCAAGATACCATAAACAAATTTTATATCCATTACAGTTGGTAACGTAGAGCATGATTAAACAGTTAGACAATTGTACTGATTCTCCTACTGCTTCTGCATCCACTTTCCTATTCTTGTAGGGGATCAAGGGAAACGATGGTCGTCACTACGTCCTAGATCTTCTCAGAACTTTCCCTCCTGATGTCAACTTCCTGCAGAGTAAGTGCTTACTTGCCCTTTGACCTCTCTCGCAGTTCATTACAAGTTTCAAAATATGAAGACAAAAAAAATGATCTGCCATACGTCTTAGTTTATCATGTAATGCTATCTCTGTTTATTTAGTCCATTGATATTTAAGATCAGCTCATATTAATTTTTTCAATGAGAAGTACATTGAATAATCAGGTGTCTTATCCCACATATAGATTTTGATTATATTCCTTCCATCGGTTGCAGGGGAAATGTTTAGGCAGTTTTAGTTTCCCATCTTTTTCTGAAAAGATATTTGTTAAGTTCTCAATTTTAATCACAAAGACTTCATAAGTGTGTATAATTTAAAAAGGAGTGTGTTGTGTTTGTAACAACTAGCCTGTCAATAGAGGGCTGGGCTCCTCTGGATGGAAATTGGATAGTCGAGACGCAGCCATCTTGTAAACCCTTGTCCCTCGTCGTCATCATTTGATCGTTGTGTTTACAACATAACAGAGTGTATCAATGTTATTCCGTATGACTTACTCTTGATCTATTTCTGCTTTTGTTCAACAGTGGAGGAAGATGAATTTGCAGAAGACATGAAGAAACTAGGCTTTCCCAGGCAACACAGACACAAGCTGGCCTGTCTCAGACAAGAAGTAGTGGATGCATTTGTAGAGTAAGTAGTCTGGTACAACAAAGTAAGAATATAGTATATAAGTAGTAGTAGCAGTTTGTCATTACCTGTCATACTGTAACTGTTTATGATACATTAGAAATTGTAGTATCATTGCCTCAAGTGTAGAACTTCATAGAGCATTCCATTTGCTGATGGTGCTTGTACTGATGATGTTGGTGAATGTTAGGATGATGATTGCTGTGGTACTGATTATGGCAATACTGTTGTTGAGATCCTGCAGTCTATGTTAGCTTATGAGGATGAAATATGTAATGATGGTGGAATTGTAAATGATTTACATAAAAGTACCAACAAAATTTATACTTTAAGTGAATAACTTTCCTAAGGTTTTAATTAAAACTTGTCCATTTCTTCCCTCTCTTGACAGTCACAGATACATGGTTTTCATCAGACACGCAGCACTCATGCTCATGCACAACCAGCAACCGGCAGAGGGCGCCAAAGTCACTGAAAATGGACAATCTCAAGAAGGAGAGAATGTGAAACCGATCGAAGAGAAGGAAACAGATACAGAGGTCAAAGAGAACGGTGAATCAAAGGACAAAGTGGTCAACGGAGATCATGATAGCAAGAAGAATGAAGAGGAGAATAAGGTGGAAGATGGAAAGAAGGAGAAAGCTATTAAGGAAGCAATAGTGGATGAAATGAAGACCAAAGGAATCGCAGGAGCTGATATGTGCCCTGCGCTTAAGAGATTGGATTCCACAGATGGCACCGATCTGCCGAAGGAACTGGACAGTGCCACAGAGGAAGCGGCCAAGGCTCTAGCCACGTCGCCCAAGAAAGATGGATGTAAGTTTACTTCCCTTTGTAAAGTAATTCCAGAAAATACAGTGTCCTTTTCACTAGAGAAGGTAACTATTTTCATCATTTGTTCAGTCAGGTTTGTAGGTTTGGACGTTAATATAGAGGCCAATCCAAGCCCTGAGTATTCCTAGGCAGTGAGGGTGGATGCCAGTTTTCAGGCTTATGTCTGATGTCATGCTCTGTTTCTTCTCTGTTAGATAGATAGATAGATAGATAGATAGATAGATAGAAAGAAAGAAATGGTTTTTATTAAAAAGATCATCGCAGCCAATGGCTGAATTGCGATCCATTTCACAAGGTTATATACAATACAATTGCAATTCAAATTGAAATAACACAAAATATGACATAAATCAATAATCAAACATATAGACATTTCATAAAAATTCATTGATCAGATTCAAATTTTTGTTAAAAAAAAAAAAGAGATAGGGAGAGGTGTAGGAGAGGGAGAGTAGGAGTGATGACAAAGAGTGAGAAGGAGAGAAAGAGAGAGAAGGGGGACGGGAGAGAAAGACGGAAAGAGATAGAGAGGGAGAGAAAGAGAGAGAGAGTTGAAGAGTTGAAGAGACAGACAAAGGGTACCTTATCATTACAGATGAGGGGAGATGGCAAGAAATATTCAGTAATGCAGAAAATTGAGATAAAAACTATCAAAATTCATTCGTTCCAGCTTTTTCCAGCTTTTTTCAGGCCTTTTTTTTGCATAGAATAATATATCTTGAACCCTTGTTGGGTTTATGGGAGAAAACGAACTGGTACACATGAGAATGAGGAATTTAATTTCTCATTAAAATGATTTGATGAATGAATATCATACCCTAAAATACCACAGCCAACCTTTTTGTTGTTGTCCACTGCAATATCTATTTAGTTCCCTTTATAGTCCCTAATCCCTGATGTATTCATCATCTATTGATATGAGGAGGCGAGATGGCGCAGTGGTAGAGCAGTGGTCTCGTAACCAGGAGATCCCTGGTTCGAAACCAAGTCATATGTGCTGGTGCACTTTGTTAAGGCATTAATCCTCATTACCATGTCCCTCGGAGAGGACTTAATTAAAGCCATCGGCCTCCTGGTTGCTTACCTACAAGCATTCACATGCTTTCTTTAAGCAGTTAGGTAAAACAAGCGTCAAATAAACATCATATATCTTTCTTTCTTAAGTGTGTGTGTGTGTGTGTAGCCCTTTCACTATGCAAGCCGATACCTATAAGCAGCATCAAACATCATATATCTTGTATCTTTCTGGTCACTCTGTTGACCTGCTGACCAGTTATGAAGTTGTTTTGTCAGGCCTCCCTGATACACAGTCCTATCTGTCATCGAGGGGCCTGTTTCGGCCTCGAGCCATGTCCATGGTTGAGCGAGTCCACAAATACCTGCACAGTGTGAAAAAGGGTCATACAGAGATTTGACAAGATGACCCATTCAATGCTGGTTTGGGGTCAAGGTTGAATTGAAAGGGGATGAATCACAATGTGTCAAAAAGGCATGTGGTTAATGAATCAAAACCTGAAATCTTTTACATTACAAACAAATTGAGTTATTCAATAAGCAAGTGACAAATGAGTGATTGAATTCCTGAAGGAAAGAAATGAAGGCAGTGATTGAAAGAATACAGAAGAAGGTTACACTCCTGGAATTCTTACTGAAAATGCCTTGTTGATATTTAGACTTAATTGTTTGAAAAAAGAAAAGGAAAAGTATTTTACATCAGTTTTGCAAATAGCTTTGTAACTTCTGTTGTTATTGGGCACGATCCAGGTTGTTTTCCCATAGAGAACTGACCATTACTGATCAAAGAATTTAGTATAACCTGAGCCCTTTATCCCGAAGGTTTCCAATCAATTGGAAAATGGTAATGGCCAAACAAGATCATTGTTGCATGCACGGATTGCTAACAAGGCTGACCATTAACCAATCAGAATCGTTATTTCAAATTTGCAATTGATCGCAAACCTTTGTGTCATGGGGCCCTGGTGATTCCCTTACCTTAGCTGAGATCAGACCATTTATTTGAAAAAAGAAGAAAAGATTTCAATGTTAAATGTGTTCTTGATACCCTCATATTTACTAATGCATGGTACACAATGATCAAATACATTAGACCTTACCCTGTTCGTTTCTGTAAAATAAAATGCACATTTTAGCCATGTCAAGACACATGAGTAAGATTGAAATTGGATCTACAAAGCTTGAAAGTTAACCTGTACCCCACTAGTTGATTAGCTTATTTATTCAAACATAACATATTCTAATCAGTAATGATTATACATATCTTGTTTTCTTTCTAGTTGATCCCAGTCATAAGGAGGTGATAGCTCTAGCTGCCCAGGCTGCTGGTTCGTTGAGCAGTGCTGAGTTTGATGTACGATTCAACCCTGATGTCTACGCAGAAGGTGTCATCCATGCACCATCAGAGGTACGGCATTAACGGTTTCCAAAATGGCTGACTTTATAGCACATGCTTTTTAAAAAGAATGAGGAAGGAATTTTTAACTGGGATTGTTAACCCAAATATTCAATTTTAAGACACAAATTACACATAAATCTCATGATTACAGTGACATGTGAAATCCAAAGACACTAGGTCTTGGCAGGAATTAAGTCCCAAAGAAGGATTGTCTTACACATTTTCTATCAAATTTTCTTGAAACTTAGATATTAGTACTTACAAATTTAAATCACCACTTTTTAGGGGCCGAGTTTCAGTTACGTTAATGTCTGAATTGGCTTCTGTGGTTACCGTGTAAATAAATTCTTGTCTTTAAGAAATAATACTTTTTGGACTTCTCAATCGACACAATAGAATACTAACAATTCTTTTAAAGGCTATACACATGTTTGTACCGCAAATCTACTCTCTTAAAGGCCCACTGCACTACTTGTAGCTACTTGCGCCCTCTATATAATAAACCATGCCTAATCGGTGACCATTGGTCCCCCATGATCCTCTTGTTCTTATGTTAACTGAGAGCTGAGTTGATGAGATAACCACCTGTCCAGTGACCTTGCAGGGCAGTCTTACCCCTCCTGTAAACTATGGCAGATACGCTTTAAAGAAATAGTACTTCTTCTTATCCTGTTATAGGTGATAGTTCCTACATTTAATTATTTGCATTTTTAGAATACGATGAAGATGAATGATTTTTACATTTACAGGCGGAGACATTAGTGAAGCAGAAGAAGCTACTCAAAGATGCAGCGCGCTTCATTGTTGCTGTCCAGATCCCAACATTTGTAAGTAATTTTTAAGATGTGTTTAGTCACTACCTTGACGAGGTTTGCAGCGTCCATACAACGTACTGCCAAAATGTGTAAAGATGTAATTTTAAATGTCTTCTGATTTCTAAACTGAATTTTGGTCACTTGCATAGGGTATGCTGTCTTTATACTCCTCCATGCTCTTTGTATTATTTATATATTTGCTTATATGTATAATGTACTATTCAATGTATTTTTACGGGAAATGGAAATAAAATGAATTGAATTGAATTAATTGAATTGAAATTAAATTAAATTATACTATGAACAGACAAGATGTTATGATATTTGTTTGAAAGTCATAGGCTGATTTAATGCAATTTTTTAACAAGGTTGACTTCAGACCTCTAGGCATAAGTGTGGATGCAACTTATTCTTTCAATTTCACTCGGGAAAAATATCTGAAGAAACACATACCTTGTAGAACACCCATATATGAATTTGAACTTTTACCCAATTTAAAAACCCCCTCTAAACAGACTTTAGGATTTGATGTGCACTCTACAGATAATGTGAATGGATTAGATTGCCGCTGCAGAGATCATATGAGACTGACCGTATGAATTGTTTTTGTTTACCCCCTCTCAGGTCCAAGAGTGTAAAGAGCACAGCATAGCACCCCTTGATGGGTACACACTGGTAGAGATGCTACATCAAAGGTACAACTCCTTGCCCATTTCACTCTTAAAGCCACACTTCACTACTTATAGCTACTTGCGCCCTCTATATAGCAAACAATGCCTAATCGGTGCCTGTTGGTCCCCCATGATCCCCCTTTTCTTATGTTAATTGAGAACTGATTTGATAAGATAACCACCTGCCACTGACCTCGCTGGGAGGTCTAATCCTCCTGGCCAAACTATTGCAGACAGGCTTTAAAAAAGATCGGTTGTAGATGGGTTATTGCTTTTCTTAATGTTGAATAGCATGAACAGGTGTTGGCTGGGGTACCACTTGTAGATAAAACAGAAGAGAGCTATGATTAAAAGAGCTTGATCTACCGTAAATCTCCGTGTATAAGACGCAACCCTATTTTGGGGGCCGGAAGGCAGCAAGCCAGGTCCGTGTTCAAAATCCCACGGGGGTAAGGACCTTTGTGGATTTTTGCTTGTGAACTTGTCCAAGCAGAAATCCGGCCATACAGGTAGTGTTGTTCTAGTTTCCGATAGGCGATTCAACACACCGTGTATGACTAAGTTGGGAGACATTGCCAGGCACAGTGCCAGGTAGAGGGGCATAATTTTTTTTTTCTTTTAATGGACCTGTGTATAAGACGCACCCCCGAATTTCAATCTTATACACAGAGATTTACGGTATTTTATTTTTTCATGGTGTGATCTTTACAGTCATTGATGATGTAACAGATGAATAAATAAAGGATCCAAAGGAGTTGGCCAGCTATCACTTGTCTCATCAATTTATTTGTTATTTGTTATTTTTCTCTGATTCCATGTTACTTCTGTTCAACAATGTTTAACACTTTGTATTGATGAAAGTTTAATAATCATGCAGATCTTACGACTCTTCCTGGTATAATTAGAATTTAAAAAAATATATATTTGGAGGAGATTTCCTGTTTGATATTATGTTTAGTTAACTCAAAGGAGTGTATACAAATGATGTTTAACCATGACCTCTCATGTGATTCTACTTGCAGAGGCATCAATATCCGTTATATGGGTGTGTTGGCTGAGAAGATAGTCACTTGTGAAAATCTATCCTACCTCTATGTAAGTATGAAATCTATGATAATAGTTGATTTGTTAATGAATTATGTGTCATTTTTACATTAATTTGAGAAATGGGAGGGTGGACATATAGTCTATGGTCAGTACGAGAATATACTTTAAAATTTAAAACAGAATTACAAAAATTAATTTGAATGCAAAAAAATGTTTGAAAAGTGTGAGAGACAAATAATTTGTTCGCAATAGTGTGTTTTTAAGTTGGATTTTTTCATTGTGAATTATTTCAAATAGCATTTCCTATCTCACACTTATGGAACATTACTAATATTCTTTGGAATCACTTCTCTGATTTGCATTGGACCGTATTGGCTCTATAGGCTCCCATGTGCAGAGGAACAAAATATTCAAACTTTACGAATATTGCTTTGAAATGGATTTGCTTCAATATTATATAAAACTTTATTTTTGATCATTCAGTAAATCTAATTTCGGTAACAAATTGCCTATCATTATACTCTGAATCTAAAAGAAAAAGAAACAAGTGTTGAAGGTGGATGATTATTATTATTATTTGTATTACTTTACAGCGTATTGTGATCACTGAGTTGATATGTCGGTCGGTGAAGCATGTCTTCAAGGCTTACATGCAAGGCATCCCTATGACCAATCTATCTGCTGCCATCAGTCATTTCCTCAACTGTTTCCTCTCCTCCTTACCAAACCCTCTACCACCGAAGGGAGATGATGAGGTAAGAAATCACGGAATTGAGTTTTTTATTTAAGTGACTCTGTAACATTGTTGAAGGTTGATGAAATTTTTTTAAATTTTTGTATGAAATGTTCCTAATTATATTCCTTCTACTGTAATAACCCTATAACATGCAAAAATCCTGAAAACATTCTCAAGCCACAAAGATATTTGTGGTTTTCTTTGAAGGCATCACTATGCGACACCCTATAACAGTAAATTCTCTCAACCATTTTGGAATTTTCCCATCCGTTTTCCCATCCCTTTTTCCATGTAAATAAGACATACGACAGGCTTTAAAAAAACTTGTCAACACTTAAATGTTTGGAATGGTATATAGGGCCAATTCATTGCTTTGTGAGATTTCTATTCACCTAAAATGTAATTAAATTGGAATAATATAGTTGGGAGAAGCAAGGAATCAATCAGATCAGTTTTCCCCAATTTTTATCATTAATATTGAACATGCATATTTACTTTAAAAAAACACTCATTTCAATATACAGGGAAGAAACTTACTAGCAATTTCTTGAGTGTAGGAAGACCAACGGGGGTATGTAATATAATTTCTGTCTCATGACTGGAAGAAATGTGGTAAAATTGGATACAACTGAAGCCCAAAGTTCCATAACATAGACTGCTATGAAAATTCTGCACCAACTCATTCCAGAAGTACCCCAAAGCCCATCAATTATCACCCATTCAGCATTATTCAATTTCGAAAGGTTAACAATTGTTCTTTTGTGTTTTTAAATCTTATCACTTGTTTTGTTTATTTCTTTTCTTTGAATGTAGTTGAGTAATGGTCATCACAAGAAGAAGAAGAATAAGAAGAGGATACGAACCGTTCTCTCTCTCGGACAAGGTTTGTACAATTCATGAACTAGCAATACAGAAACAGACGTTAATCTACATCTGCCACTCTCCACCCAGGTGTAAATGGGTACCTGATATGCTTTAGCGCTATTTACTTTGGCAGCTCGGCTATAGCCAGGGCAATATATGTACAGCGCCATGAGCGTCAGAGCTTGGCAGATACCGGCGCTATATAAATATCCATATTATTATTATTATGATACTGATAAGTAGATAGGACTAGCAATACAGATACTCAGATGTTGTTTTTTTTAGGGTTTTTAAGATTTTCACTCAGCTAAGTAAATGAAAGAATGGTTCGAAATATGAGAAGTTGTATGATGCTCCAAGTGAGGAATTTCTTACTAAATGCTCTTGATTTACAACCAAACTAAATTTGTCATAGCTGAAAAAAACCTATACCAGGCTAGTAATTTAGTGCCATGTACAGGTCTGCAAGAATAGTGCTCAGGTTTTGTTGAAAGACTCACAATATATTCTTTTTCTCACATTTGCAGAATTATAGTTATAAGTTGCTATCAAAGTAATGTTCCCCTAATGTTGAATGAATTGATATTGTTTATTCTCTGCATTTTAAAGCAATCACTTACATAAAGACATATTTATTGATTTAATATTTTCCTTTTCTGATCATGTGTGTGTGTTTAGAGAATACATCATGGAGCAGTCTCACTCCCTCTGACCTCTGGACCAGTATCAAGGTCGAATGCAAGGAATACTTCCATTACAAGGTCAAATGGTAAGCACATCCTAGTATTTTACAATCCTACAGTCAATTTGAATTCTTAAAATTGAATGAAAACATTGCTAAGATGAGATTTGATTCCATCAGAAATAGATTTTGAGACTTGCCTTCGAGCCCCAAAGTATTAAATTCATTGTATTCTATATGTTAGTCCTGGCTACGCAATTCATATTTTATTGTATGCATCTGTGAGAGGTACATAAAGTAACATGAATCCAAGATCATCTTAGAGTTTCTTGAAATAAAAGGATGTTTAATTTTACCCCCTCTTCCCCCCCTAAAAAAAGAAAAGCAAAAAGAAGAATCTATGTCACAGCAGGGACCCGTTTCACTAATCCTAATGACAAATGACAAAAATCAGTGACAAATCTGCTGATAACCAATCAGAAGCAAGGATTTCAGTAGCTAAAACAAAAACTGTTATTTGTCACTGATGACAAGTTTTGTGAAATGCCCCCCAGGAGTTCAAAGATAAATCTGTGACCATGCTGTTTGTGTACGTGCACCTTTGGTGTTGGAAGATGATCAATCTACTTAAAAACTTTCATGAGTTTGATCTTGTGTTTGACGTACAGTGAGAGCATAGACTCCGTCCTGGAGCGTTACAACCTCCAGAAGATGACGCTACTCCGAGAGTTCTGCTCCAAGCTCGGCGTCCAGCTTCTCCTGAGAGACTACGACCTGGACTCCAAGAACAAGCCACCCTTCAACGAGAACGACATCCTCAACATGTTCCCTCGGGTCAAGCACATCAACCCCACCGCATCGGATGCTTATCACTTCTTTCAGAGCGGGCAGACCAAGATACAGCAAGGTGGGTTCCAGGCATTATGCTTACTTTCATTGATAAATAGTTTAGGTTAATGACATTGGTTCTTGTGACACACTGGGGTAAACCATGTACAGTCAAACCTGCTTTAGTGACCACCTGTCAACAAAGACCACATTTTTTGTTTCCCTTGAAATGGTTTCTCTTTGAAACATGCACTTTAGGAACCTGTCTACAAAGACCACTTTTTGTGTTTCCCTTGGGTGGTCGCTATAGACAGGTTTGACTGTATCATGTTCATCGGGTTATAGTGGTGCTTAAGTAGCATTGCTGCTTGTTAGTACTACAATCAAGTATTCTTGATTGGAAGTCAAGTGAATGAACCAGAGCTGTAGACATCATAAAGGGCACTACTGTATTCATTGTTGTTTTCCAAGTGAAAAACTCATTTATTTTGGGCATGATTAAATACACATTTTATGATTTATCTGATGTGATTAATTGTATTTTATTTACTCATTTATCGTTCGTATACATCATCACACATATATGTACTTAACATGTATGGTCACATAAAACAACCATATAAAGAAAAAAGGGGTCATCATAAGCACAGCTTGAGTTTGGCATCCTCTAGCAATAAAATGTTACAGATTGAATTACAAATTCACATGTTTTTGGGAGAAATATCATTATAGATATTTGATGACTGGTCTTTTTCTCTTTGGTCCACTAGGTTGCTTCCGGGAGGGCTTTGAGCTTATCAGTTTGGCATCCTCTAGCAATAAAATGTTATGGAATGAAATTGAGATCCACACATTTTCATGAAATATCATTACGGATATATGATAATGACTGGTCTTTTTCTCTTTTGTCCACTAGGTGGCTTCCGAGAAGGCTTTGAGCTTATCAGCGAAGCTCTGAACCTCTTCAACAACGTGTACGGCCCGATGCACCCTGAGATCGCTGCCTGCATGCGCACCCTGGCTAGGCTTCACTACTTGATGGGTGAACAGAGCGAGGCCATCGAGATGCAGCACAAGGCTGTCATGATGAGTGAGAGGTGCAATGGTCTGGACCATCCCAACACTGTCACAGAATATGTGAGTCTTGGTCAAGAATCTAATTTCTTCAGTCTTTTCAAGAACTCGAGATAACTAATCTTCTAAATGTCGGACTGACCCTGAAATATGAAATTATTAATCGAGAAGTAACAATTTTCCTGTAAGACACACATCTGAACCTTCTTTTTCTTTCTCCTATCTTTAAAGATAGAATAAATCAAGTTGTTACCAGGCAATTTATTTGTTATTTTGACATTTTGGGGGGAATAAATACTCATGAGTCTAGTAATCATCATTTATTACAGATAACTGATTTTTCTTATAAAACTGAAGATATGGCGTATATGTTAAACATACTGAATGAATGCCATTAACTATTACCAACAATAACAAAAATCATAATTTCTTTTGATACAGATGCACCTGGCCCTTTACAGGTTTGCAGCAGGCCAGGCAGTTAGCGCACTCAAGCTCATGTACAGAGCTCGTTATCTAACACTTCTCATCCACGGAGAGGATCATCCAGAGATGGCGCTCTTTGATGTGAGTGTGATCGTGATTCGCTTTATCTCCAAATACCAGGGGGGCGCTTCACAAAACTTGTCATCCGTGACAAATGACAGTTTATGTTATAAGCTACTGAAATCCTTGCTTCTGATTGGTTATCAACAGATTTGTCACTGATTTTTAGTCATTTGTCATTGAAAAAAGGCTTTGTGAAACTGGTCCCTGATATTATGCCAGTCTCCATTTTCTTTAGGCTTCATTTGAATCATCTGTATCAATCATCATACTTGAATAGATCAAAATTTATTTGCAATGTAGTTTAATAATTTTTATGCCTCCGTTACGAAGTAGCCGGAGGCATTATGTTTTCGGGTTGTCCGTCCGTCCGTACGTACGTCTGTACGTACGTCTGTACGTACGTACGTCCCGTTCTCGTGATCGCGTTATCTGAAGAACCGATTGATGGATTCCTGCCAAACTTTGGTCATGTGTGTATCTTGCAGAGCCGATGAACTGATTAGATTTTGGGGTCACAAGGTCAAAGGTCAAAGGTCACAGGGCTCATTATGTATGCAAAAACAGCTCGTGATCGCGTTATCTGAAGAACCGATTGATGAATTCCTGCCAAACTTTGGTCACGTATGTATCTTGCAGAGCCAATGAACTGATTAGATTTTGGGGTCACGAGGTCAAAGGCCAAAGGTCACAGGGCTCATTATGTATGCAAAAACAGCTCGTGATCGCGTTATCTCAAGAACCGATTGATGGATTCCTGCCAAACTTAGGTCATGTACATTTATGTTACTTGCAGAGCCGATGAACTGATTAGATTTTGGGGTCACGAGGTCACAGGTCAAAGGTCACAGGGCACATTATGTATGCCAAAAATAGCTTGTGATCGTACAATCATTAGAACAGATTGATGGATTCCTGCCAAACTTCATTTATGTATCTTGCAGAGCCAATAAACTGAGTAGATTCTTGGTTCATAAGGTCAAAGGTCATTGGCTCATTATGTATGCAAAAATAGCTTGTGAAAGCATTCTCATTAGAACTGACAGATGGATTACTATTTAACTCAGGACATCTTGCAGAGCCAATGAACTGAGTAGATTTTAGGGTCATGAGGTCAAAGATCAAAGGGTCGTATATGTATATGAGAAATTGCTTGTAATCACGATATTCTGAGAACCTGTTAATGGATTACAATTGAACTGGAATTTTAAAAATTTCTTCTTTTTTGGTTTCTAAAATTGCTCTATGACGGAGGCATCATTTTCGACTGCGCGCAGTCGAAGTTCCATCTAGTTTGTTTTCCTTTTAAGAACTCTAATCAGATAGCTTCTGTACAGTGAGGGTTATTTTGATAAACTTTTGACTTGTTAAATAGATTTTTGAAAATAAGAATATCAATATTGCAATGTAAGTGGTGAGTTTTTCTGTAAAGGAAGCATACGTGTGACAATTTGTTACTGATCTTAACTAAATGATCATTTAAAAAAGGGGAACAAAAGAAGTCATATTGTTTTAAATTATTGATTGTGAGAGAAATTTATCCTGTATTATACTGAATTGATGATGTGTAAATTGCAAGCCAACCATGAATGTATCAATGATTTCTCTCTGATGTTTTATCATCTTACAGAGTAATATTGGACTGGTGCTTCATGGTGTTAATCAGTTTGAGCTGGCTCTCAAGTTTCTGGAGAAGGCTTTGGAAGTAAACATCAAGTACTTTGGAGTTAAGAGTCTCAAGGCAGCACACACGTAAGATAATGATAATATTGGATTCTTGTATAGCCCTTATATCTGTCAGACTTGACACTCCTGGCACTCTTGATTATTACCCTGGCTTTAGCATGGCTGCCATTACGGCGCTCTAGCATTTCAAGAAATTAATTCCTGCAAGGTCCCCATATACATCACCTGGGTGGAGTGTGGCAAATGTAGATTAATGTCTTGCCAAAGGATATTAGTGCTGTGGGACTCATGCCACAGAACTTCTGACCCACAGTCCGGTTACGTATCCACTCGACCACAACACCTTTACAAGATTGAACTCTATTTGTGAATGTCACCAAATATGCTGTTATTGCAAGCATAGATGTAGACCTCATTTCCAAGTTGCTAATCCCTGGTCCAACCAATAAATCATTATTCTACTTATAGATGAAATAATCCTTGAATAATCAAAGAGAGGTAGATGTGTTCCCCAAATTTGCTGATTCTTAAAACGTATTGTTGAAGTTCTTGTCTATCATCTTTGTTTCCTTGATAACATCCTTCTCTTTCATCTTTGTTTCAGTCCTTTTTCCCGCAATCATCTTCTACTTCTGTCACCTTTTGCCTTTTATTGTTCTCAGTCCATTCCTTTGTAATGCTTTTACATTTATTCTCCATGACATCCTTGAATATTTAAAACTTGATTATTGACTTTTACCTCTTCAATTTAGGGACATCATCAGTTGAGGGCAAGTTTGTCACGTTTCTCTTTCCTTCTTGATTGTATTAAGATGTTCTGGATATTTTCTTCAAATTCCTATTTTTTGTTTCTCCCTTACAGATACCATCTTGTCGCCAGAACTCACTCCTGCTGTGGTGACTTCCGTTCAGCATTACGTAATGAGAAGGATGCATACACTATCTATCGCGAACAGGTTAGTATTTCGTCAATCATCTCAATTTTACAAATAGTATGAAGCATTGGTTCTTGAAAATAGCATTGATGTTGGTTGATGAATGAGCAGGTGTAGAAGTAAAAGAGGCTCTTTTTGTGTTGAAATTGTTGACAAAATGCTTGAATTTGTAAGTTATATCTTCCAGTTGTAGTTATTTTTCAATCATATTATGTAAATTGATTTTTTTGTAGAAGCAGCAGAAGCTCTAACAAAGTAATTGTCATGGTTAAATTCTTAGTCATGATTGTAGTCATTGTTGTAATTATAGTTGCGTTCTAAGTATATGTTATTGTTTTCACAGTGATGGTATGTGTGTAGAAGTGTAGAAGTCTTCTGTAATAGTTATCCAGGTATAAAAGCTAGTTAATTGCAATCAAATATGGATCAGGAATGTGATTTATCCGATGATTTGAGAGCTCATCCATGTAAAACAATTCTCTTTTTTTCTTCTACGTTTCAGTTTGGTGATAACCATGAGAAGACGAAGGAGAGTTCAGAATGCCTGAGTTACCTCACACAGCAAGCTGTCACTCTTCAAAAGACGGTGAGTATATTCTACTGAGGTTTACAAGAACCAAATTACTATTGAACTCGGGTTGTTTTTTTCAAATATTAAGAAGTCATTCTCAGGATATGGATGTCATCATTCATCAAAATGATCATGAATTAGTTTGCTTGTCTTGTCATGGATAGGTACAAGTTCCCCTTTTTATCTTTTGAAATTTTCTAAAAAATTATTTCAGGTTCTATTTAAACCAACTTGAAGAGTTTCTACGTTTCTGACAAGTTCATGATAAGACCATTTCCCCATTATTTTTTAACATACTTCTGTATTATGAGACAAATGCTACAAAAATAATGTTCTGTAAACGCTGTTATTTTCCTGTGATTAGTTTCTCACGCTGAGCAACTCCTAAACATATTTGCGGGTTCTTCAATTGGTGTTGCACACTTCACTCCATTGTTTTCATTACTATCTGTGCATGCATAAGAAATTGTGCTTATATTTTCGCGAGTTCTAAAATTTGGGCTTGCTGATCTTAGCGCAAAATCTGTGAAAATTAAGGTACCAAGTATATTTCTACTTTTACAGTATACCGTAGCAGAATCAGAAGAGGTTGAGAATGTTGATTAAAATGTTTTTGTTTATCTCATCGTCTTTCAGATGAATGAGATCAAGCGAGGAGGTCCCAAAGCAGCGTTACGTCCCATCCCAATCAGCCATCCCTCCATGAGTAGCGTGCTAGAAACACTCAACATGATCAATGGAATATTCCTCATCCCAGTCAGGTAACTAATGAACCTGGGCAGTGTTTCATGACACCGTCCCAAGTTCAAGTTCACCGACATCCTATTGAAATGCATGTTGATTTTAAGATAGATGTATCAATGGGATGTCAGTGACCTTGGAAGCTTTCGTGAAACCAAGCGTAGTTTTCTGAAGCTTTGATCATACATATAAACCTAGAACAAAAGTAGTGTGTGTGTGAGAGAGAGAGAGAGATGGACAAGTGAAACCTGTCTACAAAGACCACCCAAGGGAGACAAGAAAAGTGGTCTTTATAGGCAGGTGTTCTTTATGTACATGTTCCTTTAGTACATCTTTCAATAAGAAATCATTTTCAAGAGAAAATTATATAATATGTAACATAATCTAATTTACCTGTAAAGTACTTAGAGAAATCATAGATCCATTATGTTATATTGATCCAGAATATAATTATTATTAGATTTGTGACCTCAGTTGTCATAGATCGAGGTCTTTGCAGTAGAGTTTGTGAGTTGATAGAAATGATTGTGATTTTGTTATTTTTTTCTCCCCTTCTTCAATTCCACAGCATCAGAGGCATTCAAAAAGGGAACATCACTGAAGTACAGCCCGAGAACAAAGAAGAGGCCGCCATAGAGACCAACCCCTCTGAGAGTAAAGAAGAAGAGGCCACTGAGACCAACCCCCCTGAGAAAGTGGAAGAACCCGCCAGCCCACCCTCTGAACCACAGCCAGCGGACGCAACCACTGCTCCACAGGAGGTTGAGGTGGCAAGATAACAATACGAGGGACCCCATAGCCTATGATATATCTAGATAGTCATAGTTTATATTGGAATATACAGGTAGCCGAAGTTGGATTTTACAGAGACATTGCATTTATGATGAGTTTTGTGACATTGAGATTCCTCGTAGAGTTTTGATATAAGAAATATATGCACGTGTAAGATTTTATTTTGTGCCTAAGTAGGCCTGCCGCCCAAGCATTTTGCTTAATGAATGAGAAAACCGTTGTAAATTTTTGTTTGACACCTGAAAACCCTGAATGCACCACAAAATATCAGTTTTAATGTCATGTAATAGGTCTTAATCATTAATCATTAGGTTCAAAGGCATGCACGAAACTTGGAACATGATACAATTATCGTGGAAGCATTGATCTTATTTTTGATGATGTAAGTTTATACATCTATATTTTGCTCTATATTTTGGTCAATTTGCAATGAATCCATGATCAGGGTTTATTTTCTGAACAGAGTGTAATCCTAGTATTTACCTGATTTAATTCATCATTGACCATATGATTTTTGAACAAATAGATGAAATTCTTGATGAATTCTCATAGTGCTCACTCTTTATTTGTAATCAGCTGTTTGAGTTTTGATCAGTGGGTGTTGTTTTTCATCGATTTAGATAACGATTTCTTATCTATTTAGATATTTTTTGTTATTGGTTTCTGTTTTTATTACAGTGTATTGAAAGCTGTTGCATATTAAATGATTTTATTGTAGCAGTTAAAACATTTACTCAAAAAGTGAAATTAAGTTTGTTATAATTGGTTTAGTACATACAGCTTTGATCAAGGCAGTATATGAATATATATCATGGTGCTGATATGTTTTGAAATTGATTCTACATTTAATGTTTGATCAATTAATAAACCTTGTTAATTGTTTTGTAAGAAAAAGTCATTCAGGATGGCCAGATTGGAAGTCTTTAGCTCAGTCGTGCATTTTTGTTCTTTATACCCGCTCACTAGTATTAATCACGTCCGTCTTTGATGATAGATTATAAAAACCATGGCAAGTATTCACCACCCCAAGTCTTTTCTAAACCGTTGATGATGAAGGAGTGAAGTAGGATTGTCAGTGCTTGTGTCACATTAAATTTGGATGGAAAGTGGTGGATAGTCGCGCTGAATTTCAAGTGCAGTCAGGATTGAAATGTAATACAGTCAAACCTGCTTTAGTGACCACCTGTCTGACCACACTGTCAACATTTACTTACGGATCCTGCACATAAAGACCTGTCTGTAAAGACCACTTTTCTTGTCTCCTAGTGTGGTCTTTATAGACAGGTTTCACTGTAGCTTCATTACCATAAGCATTGGTAAATCTCCAGTCAGAGCCCTCAACAAAGTCAATGTTAGGTAATAGGTATTAAACTGAATTTGTTATTTGTCTCGTTGTTATCCTCTTATTTGGAGGAATCGATAAGCTTGATTGATACAGGGGAAATATATAATGTGCTACTTGTCTTTGCCAGAGCAATAATGTTGTGTGAGTAAACCCAAGTCTTCCGCATTTAACCAAATCCCCATAGTCGCGTGTATGAAATACATATATAGATTTATATGTGTATAGTGTAAGACTCTAGTCTTACACCAGGTATGGCCATTTGAATGTGAGTGTGTATGTAAGAGTGTATATTTTGTAATAATGGCATTATTGAAACTTGAAAGTGATTAGTGAAATCTATATTAATGAGTATCTTTGATTGGTTCTTTGTTTTGACGGTAACCGTTTGATGAGTGATGTGTGTAAGGGTTTTACCAACATGGTAGGGAATTATACTGATTAGATTATACATGTGTTAATGATGTATTTGCCATTTAATTCAATGTTTTGTATTCTTTTATGTTTTTGTAAGGTTTAAAATGAGTAAGGTTTTACTTACAATGTTTATTTGAATTTTTATTTTGAAAGTTTATTTGATGTCGAGGCACTACATTAAAGATTCATGAAAGTAGTTGGATTTGATTCTCGGTTTATTAACATTTTTTCACCATATTGCATGGGCTGTAACCCCCCTCCCCCCCTCCCCCTCCCCCGAAAATGGACAACATTACTAGAATCCTAAGATGTAACCGGTGTTTTCATATCATTGATAGGAATCGTTAATCTGTTCTTTGTTGGCCCAAATCTATCTTGAAATTAAAATTGTTTATATATAGATACTGTGATAGACAAAATAGGTTCCATTTTCTTTTTGTGGGTTACAATTGCCCCATTTTCCCCAGAGGATTTTCTTTTCCCTTTCCCCCCCTCATATAACAATGTTTCTCACCATCATTTAGAGTTGCAGGTTACATCACAGCAAGCATACTTTTAAAAAGGTACAAAATTATTATGTCCCATACATTACCGATCACTTCTGTTATCCTAGTAGGTCTGTATATTTTACACAGTCATAAGCCCTACTAGAGCTTGGATCAGAATAAAGATGAAGGAAAATTACAATCTCATTGTCCAGTAATGTTCGGTTTCAATTATTCTTAGTATTGTACGGGACACCAACTGACCAAAATACCTTGGATTTGTGCAAAATCAACCAATATTTTTGCTTTGTGACAATACATCTAGTCCTGCACATCTGTTCTGACGTCTGTTTGGAGCTTTATTTGTCATCATTATCATATATTTTATTTGTTATAGCATTGGTATCATTGAAAGGTTGAAATGGTCATCATTATTCAGGTTTTATATTTCTTTGGGTTGTATATTCAAGGTGACATAGAGTTTATTATTTCCTTCATACTTGTGATAGCAAAGACAAACATCGAGTGAAAGAATTTCAATGTAACAAAAACTTTTTGGTTGAAAACTATATTGGAATCTTACAGGGGATAAATTCTTATCACGCACAGAAGTGCAAAGAAATGCAGACTTTGGGCTCACTCATTATTTACAAATGCTATCACGCTAGTTGAATTACGATGTACATTTTGTGAAAATTGGGACCAAATGTTGCTCGCTCTTAATTTTTGGAGAATTCAACATTACCTTTTTTTAGAATCAATCGAACAAGTGCTGGTAAGATCGTGTTTGGGTAAACATATCCTAGAGTCTGCTTTTTTGTTAAGCTCTTCAATATCGTCTTATTTCTTTTATGTTTTTCACTTCTTTCTATTACCTGTGTGTCTCTTAGAGAGTAGATTTGCGGTACAACCATGTGGGTAGGCCTTGAAAGGACCGTTTGTATTATTTAGTGTTGATTGTGAAGTCCTGAAAAGAGACTGAGAAACAATAAAGACTTGTGTGTCTCTTGTCCTTCACGTTTTTATCTATTTGATGTTTCCAGCACCTTCCTTTCTTTCCCTTTCCCTAATACACAGGATAATCATATTTTATAAAGTGTCCAGTGTGATGTCACAAATAATGATATTCTTACCAAAGTTTGTATATTGGGTTCTGTTAACGACTCGAGTGGATAATTTGTAGGTTACAGTAAATATAAGGTTTAGATGGTTCGGGAAAATGTGCGCCGATTACTAAGATGCCGAGTTAAATGCAATTTCATAGCATTACAGATGTAAATTTGGGTGTTGTATCCTACTAATTGGTAATGCTAAATTGAATTTGTGCATTTACAGGTTTTCCATGAGAAAACAGTATGTTGTTGCAGAGTAATATGGACTTCAACAGGTACATCAATTTCAGTATTTCAGGGATGTAAATCAAGTCTACAAATTAAGTCTTTGTAGATGACTGTACTTTATATAAGACCATTGACAATTTAATTGTGATTTGAATTTTAAATAAATCCAAAATTTATTGACATAATCAAATGTATTTCAATCCATTATCCACCTTATGTGTATTTCAAAATAGAGATTTTGAATTGGCTAATCATATATGTAACTTCAAGATATTATGTTGTTGCATTATGACAGTGTTTCACAACGATGTAGAAAGGAGTTGTAGAAAATGTGCAAATCTATAACCTTGTGTAATGAGTTTGAATATTAAGAGAAATTTGTGGAACTGGTGAAATAAAAAAAATTCCATTCATCCATTAAAACTGTTGTTCTTGTCACATATTTTGTTCAATTTTAAATACTCTTCAAATTTCTATAATTTTTTTAATTTTGTGATGATTTTCTCACTCCAATTAGGGAGTAATCCGATTTTGATCTGATCTCCTAAACGTAGCTCTTCTACATACATTACATACAAGGTAGTGGGACTACGAACATGGAATTATCGAGGGAGGATTTTACACTTCGATTAAAGGTAATACAAAGTTTTGGGAATTTTGAAAAATGGGTGGATAGTGATTCTTTACAATTTTGATATATTTGGATGCCCCTGTGGATGTATTAGAAGCACTAGAAAATTTAGCCCCTAAAACACTTCTGCTTTCGTGAAAAATTGAATATAAAAATTTACCGGTGCTCCCGGTAAATATTGATAAAATTTCGAATAGCGACTACGGCCGTACAATGGTAGTTGCGACTATGAAAATCTCATAATATGTAGCTGTGATAAATAATTTCCAAACGGGAATAGCTAATTGGTCGATTTTAGTCAAGAAACATTGTTTTATAGCTTAATAAATATCTTGGCCTTGAGAGGGAGCTATACAACCTAAAGAGTTTATTATCTAAAATTTCACAACTTTAGACTCGATTTCAACTGCGACAACGATCACTGAATATTGAAGGATCGCATATGCTTCCAATATGTTCATTTGAACCAAATTCATGACCCCATACCAAAACTTTGTATTACCTTTAATGGAGCCAAACTTCACAAACCCAATCCGCTGGTCATAATACTAAGGAATCAACAATGAAGATACGTCTTGTATAAAACATCCATAATTTAAACCAAGTAATTGGATGCAATTAGACATAACATAAGGCCTTTGCTTCATGTGTTTCGATTAATTGCATTTTTTTCTAATCCTGTTGTGTGAGTTTGGAGTCCAGAGTAATTATGCTTGTCAAATATTATGGAGCAGAATGGATGTTTTATGTGTATAGAACCATGATTTTGATGTTTATTGAAAGGTTTGCAATAAATTTTGATTGTGAAGGCCTGAAATTTGGAAAGATGGTAATTTTTTGTGCGTGTCAAAGGCTGATTTCTTTTTGTTTGGTAGGTGTGTGTGTGTGTGTGGGGGGGGGGGGGGGGGGTGGGATAATCTCTTGAGTAGTAAAGTCTAAACTTCTAAGTTCACAAATGAGAAAATACCTCATTTAGGGGGCCCTGTCTTATGAAAGAGTTGCAATTGATATCAATGGCAACTCTGTACTAAAGAGATAGATGTGATTAAAATCAATTTCAAATCATTTGTAATCGATTGCAACTCTTTTATAAGATGGGCCCTGATCACCTTATCGCTAGTACCCTCAGTAATATACCCTTAAACCAACTGATACAACATGAATAACAGCTAACAAAAAGTAAATTGTTTTTATGGAGTACAAATATTCATGTTTTATTAGACTACCGGAAGACAATGACAAAATATATCGGCATCTCTAAAAAATCCTACACTCTTCTTTTCTCTGTATTAATTCTTGATGTTTTTATTAAAAGCTCGTACAAAGCATTGCAGTTTGCAGGAGGATTGATGCATGGATTAATAGACGAAATAAAATAAAAGGTAAGGCACAGTCTCATATCAGAAACAGAGATGTTTATAATTCACATCATTCTAGCCTCCATTACAGATAGGAATATGTCTTTTAATATCAACATATCAGGATTCACCTAGTAAAAAAACATGATTTTCATGAAATGTTCATAACAGTTGATTTTGATTACTGCAGACAAACCACATGTTTGATCCTGTAGTGTATGTACAAAAGATATGGCGCGGTCAACCTCAGCAAAAGAGGTGGCACGTTTTTTTCCCACACATAAATGAATGGCAACTGTGCGCATCCTAGGAATTGCGCTTTTTTACTGAGCTTTGTTTTATAAGATACAGAAATGCAAAACATATTACATCTTGCATGATCATTACACACAAAAAAACGCCACAGTTTTGCAGAATCCAATCTGAACCAGCCTTTATATAAGTTTTACTCTTTCAGCAACATCTGAGTGGTTCAACTATAAATCTGTCCAGTCTCAGGCACCTGGAAGCCTCACATGTAGCCCAAGGCCATCAAAGGGAACTTTAAAACAGCGTCTTTGTAGAAGGGTCTACCTATTCATCTCTCTCTATACAAAGGTAGTCTCACGTACGGAAAATGATGAAAAAGTTAATCTGAACATAATCTGAAATCATTTCCATACTTGTTCATCAATTCATTTACATTTTCTATTTCAAACAACTCCTATACTACATGTATATTTCTGAAGTATAAACATTTACATTTTGTCTCAAACACTTTCGCTTGAAATAGAGTCTCATCACCATCCGTCGTTACCAACATACTTATGTTTTATATTGAATGACAGAAATGTTTTATTATTTCTTTTATAGCTTTATCGCATGCATTTATGTCAGTTCATTGTTTTCCACCATTTCAAAGCTATAGGTGAACTTTGTGGAACATTGTAATTTTTGGAACTGTAGTAATAATCACAAAGTAGTTTTTTTTTTTTGCATGCTGGATCTGACTGCTTTAAAGGAAAGTCAAGTGGTCAAGTGGTCAAGTTAAGTTAGGCAGATAGCATTTTTAAGTCAGTTGGTACCCAAGCACAGTTTTTTTTTCTTCTCTGTGCTGGAAATGGCAGTAGTTGTGGTATATATAGGTTCTATTTCTATACATGATACATAGCTACTTTTGCAAATTAGACTATACATGTAGCTGAACTTATTTCCCCAAAAAGTGCAAGTCTGATAGTCTGGTAGTCTCAACATTCTGATAGCAGTTAGACTGCCAGGAAGTAAACATGGAATGTCAAAAGTGGTATAAAAAATTGTCTGTTTTGATCCAGAAGCTTTGGAGTTAACATCCTTCTGGTTCTGAACAGATGAAGTAAAATTTAAAGATAAACTTGAGTTCTGGTAAAAAAAGAAAATTAATTCTCACAGAATCAAACGAAACTTACACTGAATGTTCAAGATTACAAATAAATGTCATTTGCCAAGCAATTTTGGTAGAAAATGTATACTGGCTGAGTAATGAGTATAGAAAGATAAGGAAATCAAGGTAAGTAGGCCCGGCACCATTTGTGTAGTCCCATGTGCTGTGTACAGTGCTTGTTACTTTACCAAGAATGGGCCAAATTTATTTTTAGTGGTGGTGATTTGACCCGACTGCTAAGAAAGCATAAATGCTTGAAAGTAAGCAACCAGACGGCCGACGGCTTTAGGTCCTCTCCGAGGGACTGGTAATGAGGGTAAATGCCTTACCAAAGGGCACTGGCGCATCACCTTGGTTTTGAACCCGGGTCATCAGATGACGAGACCACTGCTCTACCAACTGAGCTATCGCGCCTCCTCTTGCAGTACACACCAGAACTTTATCTTTATCTTTAAGGTCAATGAAAAATAGACTGATAAAACTCCACAAAAAAATGTAAAAGGAGTAAGAAAAAAAGCTGTTCTGTAAAAAACACTTTCAAAAGATATGTCGATGAACAAAATAGATGATGTACATATAATCCTCGACAAATTTAGTTTGCCTAAGAGTTGCTTTATTTCATTTGGTTCTTGATGTATTGGACGACCTGGTAAAGGAGATTCTTTTTGGAGGAGTCCGCTACACTTGCAACGAATACGATGGTCCTTCTGTCACATAGTTTAATATCAAGGTTTATGTCCAGTGGGAAGCCATCATCAGCTTCATCTGATGATGATGATGATTGGTCCTTGTATCTGGTGACATCGGTCATCGTTTGTCCTGCTTCAGTAGGTTGCCTTGACACAATGTTGTCTGCGAGGTCTGTCTTTCCTTGAGATGATGCAGGAACTTCAATTTTATCTCCAAGCCTTCCAACGGCACTATCATGACTTGCTGTAGCAAAAGTGTTTTCATGCAATGAACATGTTGACTCTAGGGTTGTCTTACATGATGCCTTTGAGATGTTGGTGCTAAGGGTGGGTGCAGGAGTTGGGAGCTTCTCAGAACGTGTGGCTGTCGATGTGCTGGGATCTCCTGGGGGATAAGATGTATCAAGCCTAGCCTTTTTCAATATCCTGCCATCCTCTGAAGTGGCAGTGGTGCTTGCTCTCGGAGATGAAGAAGATGATGGGACCACACCCAGAAGACCAGACGTCGCTCTCTGGATACGCTCATCCTCTTTAAATGATGATGATGCTGACGATGAAGGGAAAGTGTCCTTGCGGCTTGGTGCATCCTGACCAAGTCTCTCCTCCCCTGCCACCACCTTGGAAGATGAGGGGACTGCTGCTAATGATGATGATGACAATGATGAAGACTCTCCTGGTGAAGGAGTTTGTGCTGTGGCCTTTGGGCAGACTGAAGATTTCCTTTGGATGAGTTTCTCTCTGCGTCGTTTCCTGCGTTGATATGACCAGGTGTTCCTTGAGGCAGTAAGAACAAACTTGGGACACCACTTTGATGATGGCTTCCTATTCACAGACATCTGTTCAAAAGAAGAAAAAGATATGTTCACTTTTTGTGTCACTACAATCCGGGCAGATTCATGATTTTGAAAAAGATTGGTATGATTTTAACTACAACAAACGATTCTTTCATTTATTGTTTAATTAGCATCATATAAAACACTCTTTCTTAATTTTAGAAGTCCTTCAACTGATTGAATCAAACTTTAAGTTATTTGAAAGTGATTGAAAAAAAAAGCATTGTAAAGTTTGCAGAAGAGCAATTATCAATTAGTATAACAGATTTTGTGTTCTCTTGTTTTTGGTTTGGCAAATTCATGTTGAAAAAGCAAAATGACAGATGATGTTATTATCTGTATATCTATCATTTTTGAGAGATTTCCTACTCTGCCCTTGCTCCTTTGTTTATATCGAAGACAGACATTGTGCCACCTAAAATAAAAGGTTGAAGTCACGGCAGCCATCCAATACAAAAGTGCTTAGAGACTTGATTGTAATTTGCGCTATATAAAAGCTGAGCATTATTATTATTATTGTTAGAAGTATCGCAAGTGTACACAACAAAATGAAAGAAAAATTAATAATTTGCTCATTGGCAACACCATACCTCTAGCCCCTGCATCATGGTATGTACAGCCTTAGCTACAGACTGGATCCTGTTTTGTAACCCTCCACTCAGTCCAGGCTCCAACACTCGCTTGATGTAAGTATCTGGGACTGTGACGGTGAAAGGAACATTCTTCTCAGCTAATTTTCTTTTCGGGCATGCTAGAAGCTGAAGGGAATGAGGAATTGGAGAATACTAAGAGTTGTTTCATAAAATAAGTGCTCAAAGTTTAAACTTTATTTTTCTATATCCACAAACTTAAACTGGTAAGGTATATTTTCTATATCTCTATCTCTTTATTATTATTATTATGCGTTATCAATTTGAACTGCAACATGTTGAACAATTTTTCTTCCTTTCTAATTTGAATTTTGTTTCTTGTCAATATTGGTGCAGAAGTTGAATTCTTTTTTATAACTAAACTTGAACAATGCAACTATGCAATCTTTGTTTGTAGCCATCTTTGGACTATTTTTTTTGGAAGGAATTTCCTCTCAATAAACCAAAATGAATGAATGAGTGAAATAAATTTCACTCTCTCTTTCACTGTAATGTTGGCAAGTGGTGTCATGCCTTTTATTCTCTACCAGTTGAAACACCACAAATAAAAGTTTCCTTTACTGTATATGTAGAAAAAGGAATCAATCTTCCCTGAAGTAATCACTTCCTCTTTCAATTCTCATCCATCATGAAGATACCTAACCACTTTTTGGTGTTTATCTTCCTCAGGCAACATCATGCAATAAGGAGAAGACACTTAGGATATCAGAAGTACTGTATACTGTCAATATTTCATTTCCTAATAAAATATATGATGAATTTAATTGTCTTTCCAAATAAATAATTTATTGAATTCACATGGTTTCCAAATACAATTTTTGTAGAATTTACATGTCTTACCGGTGATTCCATATCTTCCTTGAACGTCCATGCAATACCCCAGCGCATTGTTCTACCCTGGCAAAACTCTGTATGTGTCACGTTCCTGATCTGTAATGAAAAAAAAAAAATGGAAAAAAGGAAACAAAATATAAATATATGTGATTTCATCACATCTGGATGCTTATTAAGGGCAAGTATTACAAATTATTTTTTTCCTACATTTTCATCCCTATTGAAGGCATCCATGACCTAAAATATTGAACTACATGACCAAGGACTCTATCAATAAACAGAGATCAAGGCCTACACTGATTTGATTAATGCAGAGTAGAAATTCTAAGCCTGGGTGCTTCATGACCATAACCAAGGCCTTTAATTTAAGACCTGGCACATATTGAAGACAGTCATTAAAAGAAAAAAAAGCGTCATAGAAACTAGGCTACCGATAACAGAAACAGGGTTGATAATCAATTACTTTAAGAAGAACTTCACCAAGAGCAAAAAACTTTAATACTAACCTTGTGTTTCCTGAGCTCCTCTCGCACAAGGGCCAGACTGGATTTCTTCCCAAGCATGGAGGTGTACCAACTAATGAAAACAAGAAAAGAAAGTTATATATGTTTGGAGGAAAATACAATCAGGTCTTATATCAGATATCCAGATAGTGTTTTCCTACTCTGATCATATAAGGCAATTCTGTGATAAAAGAGCAACACACAAACACAAGTTCTCAACGCCTACATTTCTAATGGGAAAAATATGACTATAGCGGAAGGTTCGATTCGATAGCCATTAATTTGTATAATGCTTGAATACAAGGGAATATGGTCAATTAGCCTGTCTTTGACAAATTATCAACATTTTAATCATCAGTACTGTAGTGGCAATTTTTTTGCCCATGTCACTAGTTATCCTGGAATTTCTAAGATCCTGTTTGTGCTGGAGGATTGATGTTTTTCTCCATTCCGCAGCAAAAATGTATTAAACAAAATCTATATAGACCACTGTATCTTTCAAATTTTGATAACAATAATGGTAGCTTCTTATATATTGCACATTTCGGTCACGTTGTGACATTCCTGTTGCTCTAACCTAATTACCCTGGTCATAGCCGAGTGACCAAACATGTAGCACTCTAGCATATTGGGTATCCATTCACATCAGGGTGGGGAGTGGCAAATTCAGATAAATGTCCTGCCAAATGACATAAGTGCTGGACTGTGATTCAAACCCTAAACCCTTGGATTAAGAGTCAAGTGAACCATTATACTACTACACCTCCACATTACAATTTCCTTACAAATAGGGAAAGGCAAATGTAGGGAATGCCCATTTTCTCTAAGTCGACCATACTACATGCATTTAGACTGATTGGTGACTTACACAACTTGATTCTTGAGATGCAGACTCTCTTCGATCATTCTGCGGACAAACTCCACCTCGCCTCCCTCCGAGATCATCTCCAGCTCTGCAGCGGTGCTGACTGACTTGGGCTCCGGTCGGCTCATGCTGCGAGACGTCATGATCCCCTGTGCCTCCAGAGAGTTGCCGAAGAAGGGCGGGTTGCACATGGTGAAGTGGTAGAGAGGCTGCCTAGAGGGGGCGCTGTTCAATGCCTGTTCGAACATGCTGTCTTCTAAGGTCTCCACGACTGTAGAGGCAAGGGAAGGCAATTTTGGTTATTCTCCTAGTTTGGCCAGGAGGAATTAGACCACCCAGTGTGGTCACTGCCAGGTGGTTATTTCATCAAATCAGCTCTCAATTAAATTAGGAAAAAGGGATCATGGGGGACCAGCGGTCATCGATTAGGCATTGTTTGTTATATAAAGAGGGCGCAAGTAGCTATAAGTAGTGCAGTGAGGCTTTAAAGGTTTGTTGTGATCATATTTACCTTGGGTTTAGGGTTACAGTCTTTGATATTATGTTCAGTATTGGATCAAGAGCTGTAGTTTAAAATTCACCAAGAATCAGATAGACAATTGCTGTCAGAGCATGTATCATATAATAAATCCAATTAGTGGCTTTTGTGTACTAGTTAATTTTGATTCTCAGCATAACATAGAAATCTTGAACAGTGCTTTATTACCTGTTATTTTGTCATCAAGTCCATTGCGTGTGATGTTTTCCTTGGCGTAGTAAATGGCTAATGCATCTACCTCAGATGCAAGGAAATTCCATCCATTCATCTGAGCCCCGAGCAATGGATAGATACAAGATGCACCACAACCTGTGAAATACCATAGAAATTAGAATATTATATATGAATATCAATCGCATTCACAAACAAAATAAATGAATTTTACTATACAAGTAATGCAGATTTATATGGCCATCTACCAACAAATCTTTTAAAACCTAAGACAGACAAAAAATGAAAATGGCTGGACAATAGATGATCTTGTCTCTCAAATGTTATTATGGAAACCGGACTCAGAGGTAGATGAGCAAAAATATACATAGATGTGCTCAGGAAAGAAACAAGACTGAAAGTTGCAGACCTAGGGATAGCCATGTTAGATAGATATTACTGGATCATTATAACAAGAATCTGAAAGGACTCAATGAAGTATTGGCAATCAAATGATGAAGAGCATGAAAGTGTTTTAAAACCAGGAAATCATACCGAATTTCACGTCTTTCTCATTCATATATTTTATAGAATGACACAATTGGAGTGAAGAGGATAAATTCCCATCGAACAACAGTAACATTTATTCAAATTGTTGCCATTTACTGTGGGTCCTAAAATTTTATGAAACATGGCACAGTATGTCCAGAATACATGCTTTATCTTTGGATATGATTAAAAAGGTAAAGCACCTTAAGAGTTTGAGGCCAAATTACTTCCTTGAATTCAGACGAAAAACAATACATAGATTTTTTTTTTCAAGTCCCTCTTGTTTTTGGATTTATATCTTCATCCCCAGGTTAAGTTAATGTAGAGTCCAGAACCTGTCTTACAAAGAGTTATGATTGATTTGGATCAATCGCAACTCTTTGTAAGACGGGGACCAGGTTTTAACCGACAAAATGAACAAAGTTGATTGAGATTCTCACCAGTGTCAATGCCCCACACTGTCTCTTTGCCATGGCCCGTTGATGCTAAGAGATCCTCTATCCAGTGAATGTAATTGAGTCTTAGTGACAGGGTGGGGATGAGACGATCCAGCGGCAGCTCAACCTCGAGTCCAAAATCCTCCTTCAGTAGCGTGCACGTCAGGGACCTCAGAGACTCTGAGTCATGGAAGTCCAGGGTCGCTTTGCCAGCCTGGTTTCTGATCACATGACGGGCAAACTCCGGGTACTTCTCGGCCAGCTCGTCAAAGTTTGGTTTGTTGTCCTTGTAGCGATTACGAGGGTGCATGAATTTGTTGAAGGCCATTCTTGCAGTCTGTTCTGAGTTTTTAAAGATAAAGACCAGTTATGGTCATGCGATTGCATTGTGAAAGAAACGTTGTGGAATCGATCGGAAAAGGTTGATCATCTAGCATTATATTGGTGTGTACTGCAAGGTTCTGGAATCATCAAAATGATAAGAAATTTGGCCCAGTCTTCGTAAAGTTACAAGCACTGTACACAGAAAGATGTGCATGACACGTGCGTTTATCCCTCACACATCAATAGATAAACTAATTTACCGAATATATCAATTAGTAGGCGGTTTCCCAGCAAAATTTGTATCATCATGTCCAAGTCAAAACATACATGTACTCTTTCACATGATTGGTAACAAGAGCTTCCATTTCATTTTTTGAAATTGGGGCGTTTCCAATACTGGGCTTTACCTTTTAAGGTGAAAAAAAAGCACAGGTAACAATGATTAATTTGTTTTGACTGCAACTTTTATTTACTTAAAAATTACAGACAAATTAGTTTCTTGACACACAAAAAACAGATACAGATTTCACAATTTTTTAGGATTAGAGACAGTCAAGAAAGTCATTTATTGATTAGATTGACCATGGACAGCGATACGTTTGAATTACCAGTTGAAGAATAGTATGTGCCCACCTATACAAATTTTTGCAACAAAATTATACGACATCACCGATGCGGGGGACCATTTTATGCGCGACCATTTTGCACTTGTTATAGACCATTCAGCGCCAGTTTATCTAAGTACCAATTTGAGTACCAATTTCCACTTCCAGTGTAACCATGAGACTTTCCTGTGAATTTAGCAGAGTTCACTAATCTCTTAGCAATTTCAGACATTACTGAGCACATTGCTGCTCGAAAACTGCGCATACCTGAGAAAAATGGAGTCTACGTCATCCCTTGCAATATGCTCGCACGATATTTTAACTTCTCATTTGTGGATATTATTCATCGAGTTGTTTTGAGTCGCACGATAACACACGCACAATTAGACCGAATTTTCCGTCTCTTTCGTTCGTTAGCCTCTTATTGGGGTAGGGTCGGCTCTCTCTTTAGAGACGGAAACCGTCTATACACATTCCCTTGATAACGCCACGGCCATTTCAGGTCGTAGCGTTTTGCCCCCAAAATCCCCCAAAATGTCATTTTACCTCGTGCATTTTATATTGTAAATTAGGCCTAGGCTATAATAAATCAGTTCCACTTACCAACTTGACTGAAATAATCAGTTTAATAGTCCCTTTTTAGGAATTTATGGGTCAAAATCGAAATCCATGTTGAAAAAGATTTTCAAAATGGATTTCGATTTTGACCCATAATTTCCTAAAAAGGGACTATTAAACTGATTATTTCAGTCAAGTTGGTAAGTGGAACTGATTTATTATAGCCTAGGCATAGGCCTAATTTACATGTGGATATGCACGAGGTAAAATGACATTTTGGGGGATTTTGGGGGCAAAACGCTACGACCTGAAATGGCCGTGGCGTTATCAAGGGAATGTGTATAGACGGTTTCCGTCTCTAAACAGAGAGCCGGCCGACCCTACCCCAATAAGAGGCTAACGAACGAAAGAGACGGAAAATTCGGTCTAACGCACAATATGCTTATTAGCAACTGTGCAGCGGTCTGACGGAGAAGGTATTGAAGGGCAACGTACTTAAATTTACTACAATTTACAAATGTACAAATGATGAAGGGAAAATATGAATTTTGATGTTGACGGGAATTTTATCAAAGCCAAAGGTCAGGACAAGGAGGAAGAGAAGGCCGAACAGTAGGGGCGCTGGTCCGAGAATGAGGATCGTCTTCATAAACGAGGATCGTCTTCGTAAACACGGACTGATGCGTCCTCAAAAATAAGGACCGTCTGCATTTTTGGAGACGTTTCATATTTTAGATCGGCACATTGGCGATCCAAAAAACGGATTCTGCAATGATTTTCTTGATGCATTTTACATTGACATTGTACAGAGACCTTCACATTATAAGCAATAAATCCTTGGGAAGACGGACAACCCATAAAAGTAGACGGTGAACTAGGGTTATTTTCCCCCGGGAATCCATTTTTGGCATCGCCAGCAGGCCGTTCTGTAACATGAAACCCCCAGAGCGCTGATGAAAAAAAACGTCCTCGAAAATGCAGACAACCCTTATTTTTGAGGACGCATTTTGTCCTCGTTTATGAGGATATCCTTGTTTATGAGGACGATCCTCATTCTCGGACCAGCGGCGCCCCTACTGCCGAAGGATGACCTAAAATTAAAAGAAACAAGAATAGTTACTTGTTACTTGTAGAGATAATCCCGATGGCAGCTATCATACAGCTAAACTGGGATGTCCGTGCAACGTGCTGGCATAGTGACAGTGCATGAAGTAATTCAAAACAGTGAATGATGTCTATTATTTACAATAAAACGGTGGACGTGCAAGTAAAAACCAAGACGTGGAGTCTACAGTAGCTTGGACCCAACAGGAGGAGGCAACGCTCTGATGATGGGTAGAGTAGCCTCCTGGAAGATGGTCACTGTTGGAGATATTACCGCAGCAGCTGATAGGTGGTTCCACGTCCAGATGGTGCGAGGATAGAAGGAGTACTTGAAGCTATCAATGGAAGCTGGGGGTACTGCATACTTCAGAGGGTGATCATTTCTGCCCAGATATGTAGCTGGGATAATGTGAGTGGGAAAATGCATGTTGAGTTGATGATGGTGCATCTTGTAAAACAAAGTGGACTGTGCAAGAAGCCTGCGATTGTGAAGGGTATCCCATCCCAGTTTGTTGACAAGTGCTGTGACTGATGTTACTCTCCGGTAGTCTTGGTATACAAAACGGGCGGCAGCTCGCTGTACTTTCTCAAGACTTTGTATTGATGTCAGAGTCCGAGGGTTCCAAGCTTCACTGCCATACTCAAGTTGGGGACGAACAAGCATTGTGTAGGCTTTGGATTTGATGTTCTTGGTGCACGGTGATAGAGTTCTGCGTAGGAGGCCAAGGGTTCTATTGGCTTTCTGGGTGGTGAGTTTACATTGGGTGTTCCATTTAAGGTCATGGGTAATCGTGACACCAAGATACTTGTATTGTTTTACTCGAGGAATTGACTCATTTAGTAGGGTGTAGTCCACTGTGATGGGGTGCTTCTTGTTTGTGATTGACAATGAAGCACACTTCTTGATGTTGAATCCCATCAGCCATTTAGTAGACCAGTCTGCAAGAACATGGAGATCTTCTTGCAGTATATGAGTGTCTGAGGGAGAGTCGATACGCCGGTAGATGACACTGTCATCTGCAAATAGACGCATTGTGGACTTGATGTTGAGTTTGATGTCATTGATGTACAGCAGGAAAAGTACGGGGCCGATGACAGAACCCTGCGGTACTCCTGAAGTAACAGGCATCCATGCTGAGCGAGCACCATTGACGACGACAGCTTGATGTCTATTCGCTAGGAGTGACATAGTCCAGCGGAGAGAGTCTCCCCTGATTCCGTAGTAATGTAGTTTGGATCTAAGGTGTGGATGTGGTACGCGATCAAACGCTTTTTGGAAGTCGAGAAAGACGATATCAGTTTGGCCTCTAGATTGAAGAGAGGATGACCAATCATCGGTAGCTGTGACAAGTTGTGTTGTTGTCGAAAGATTCTGTCTGAAACCATGCTGTTCATCAATGAGTATGTTGTTAGCTGCAAGATGTTTAGAAATGTGGCTAAGCATAATATGTTCCATCACCTTACTGCAGATACACGTCAGCGATATAGGTCTGTAGTTACCTGGGCAACATTTATCTCCTGCCTTATGAATAGGGGCTACAAGTGCACGTTTCCAGTCCAAAGGCACTTCTCCGGTATTGTAACTCTGTTGAAACAGAAATGACAATGCAGGGGCTATCTCGTGTGCTAGCATCTTCAGAAGTCTTGGATGTATCTCATCTGGGCCACTGGCTTTGGATGGATTCAGTTGAAGCAGTTGCTTAACTACACCAGACCGGTGGATGTGGAGATGCCCTATGTCATTGTATAGGGAGGGCCGGCTTATGCAAACTTGATCCACGTTGCTCTTGGTGAAGGTAGAATGAAAGTAATTATTCAAACATTCAGCCTTGTCCTTGTTTGTGATATGGAGCTTGTTATCATTTCTCAAGGGTGGTATACCAAAGTTTTCAGATCGACGCTGTTTTACATATGACCAGAAAGCCTTGGGGTTCGCATATAGGCTCTCACCTATTATGTTGCAGACGTAATTGTGATGAGCTTGGCGGACACGTTTGGTCAGTTCGTTTCGAAGCTGCCTGTAGGCCTTCCAATTGGATGCACTAGGCTGACTTCGTGCCCTCTTGAACAAACGATCCCGCTTCCTCATTTGCCTTTTGAGGGAAATGGTGATCCAAGGCAAGTTGCCTCTGGCTCTTGACATCTTGGATGGGATGAATTCATCCTTGCACTTGTTGATGAGTGATGTGATACAGGTCCAGTTTTCATCAACTGACTTCAGCTCTGGTGAAGATGATAGAAAATCCATTGAGAATTTCGCAACAGCCTTGCGGAGTTTCTGAAGATCAGCTTTGTGGAATTGGTAGATTTTTCTTGGCGGAATGCGGCAAGTTCTTGGATTCCCCGAGATCGAAAAAGCAACGATGTTATGGTCCGATATTCCTGGATGGACACAGACATCGGACACCAGTGTTGGTAACATCTAAGGCTAACAATGATGCTGATGAGCAACGCAAAGGTCCAACAAAGTTCAAACCAAAACAAAAACTGTCTGAACTGAACAGTGAAAAAGCAAAATTTACCCCAAAACGACAAAAAAAGTCACGATTTTATTTTTTAACTTCCAAAAATGACAGTAAAAAAGAACATTTGATTCGAATCTAGAAGTCTAGGCCTAAGACTAGACTTTATAGTCAAGATAAAAGTTGTCTATGACTTGTAAGTAATTTGGACAATCAAGGAATCTAGACCTACAAAATATGAAGAAAACAAATCTTCAACTCAAGTTCAACATCAATGCCTTCACAATGCTAAACCGAATGGTCCCAAATTTGGCAGTAATAAACGGTCACTCAAATTATATCAGAACCATATTTTTAGATTAATTGCGAGTAAAGGCTTGATGACATTATTTCTGAAACCTGCTTAACAGGATACATATTATGAAAACTAGTGATATTCTTAAAAATCTATATCATATGAAGAATACAACAAAAATGTAACCCAAATTACCGCAACTCAACGTCAAATTGCTTCTGCAGACGACGCCACACTAGTTTATTGTGCGCACAATTCTTCTGCGCAGAAATTGCAGACAAGTATCGTAGGGATTTCTGGGTAAATTTTCAACGTGTAGAAAATATATGCGAGTCGGAAATACGGGAACAATATGCGCCGTGAGAAAGCTTGAATCAACGGACGAATACTGCTATATTTAGTTGATATATGACTATTGAATTCTTTATTTTCAGGTGAGTTATCTCTCATCAATGATTATTTATACCATTTAATTTGATATCTATTTAGTGCATAGTTTGGGTGTGTGCATGGAAATTGCGAAGGTGTCGCCATGATGGGCGAATGTTCATTTGCATCAGTTTGCTCCGTAGGCGTTGACATTTGTTGTGTTTGACTGCTAGCGAGCCACTAGCCAATGCACTTCCACTGTGTGTGTGTGTGATGTGAGTGAATGAGGATGGGGGAATTTCATCGTGTTCAAGTCTGCACCCAGAATTTGACTTTAACAAGAAAAAACTAAATGACCTAAATAATGATTACTATTCACTCTTTTGCTTGGATATAAGCGATTGTCATGGTGTGAAATAAGAAATCACAAAATCAACGAGGATCGTCCGCGTAATGCCGTAAACGTGGACAAAATAAATTGCGTCCTAAAATTTAAAAAATTGCGTCCTAAAATTTAAAAAATAAGGATCGTCTGCATTTTTGCGGACGTTTTTTTTCTTCAGTGCTCTGCGGTTTTTGCAGGTTCCTGATCCGCGATGCGAAAAACAGATTTCATGTAAGAAAATAACCCCAGTTTACTGTCTAGATCTAGATTCTAGAGTCTACTGTTTTATTGTTTGCCCGTCTTCCCGAGGATTTATTGCTCACAACATGAAAGTCTCTGTACAAAGTCAATGTAAAGTGCATGAAGAAAATCATTGCGGAATCCATTTTTTTCGCATCGCATGCTCGGATCCGAAATCAGAAATGTCTACGAAAATGCAGCCGATGCGTTTAGGTCTGCATCTACGAAGACGATCCTTATTCACGGACCAGCGCCCCTGCTGGCAATGCGAAAAACAGATTCCGTGTAGTAAAATACCCCCATTTTACTGTCTACTTTTACGGGGTTGTCTGTCTTCCCAAGGATTTATCGTTCATAACGTGAAAATCTCTGTGCTGCGTCAATGAGAGTGCATCACGGAGCATCACCGTGGAATCCCTTTTTCGCATTGCCAACGCGCGGATCCTTAAAAAGGATCGTACTCGAAAATGTGGACCATCACTATTTTTAGGAAGCAATTTGTCCGCGATAACGAGGATAACTGACGATCCTTATTCTCGGACCAGTGCCCCTACTGTACAGTGCAGAGTGGTTTCCTATTTCGATAATTTAGCTTGACGCAAAACGAAAAAACTCTGATATCAGTCAAGAATTTTAATGTTGTTTCTGCAGCATATAGGGCAGAGCTACCAAGTGTCACGCATTAGGTGAGATATCACGCATTTCGAGGGTCTGGAAATGCTCTCACGCACGACGCGCATGCTAGATTTTGAAAAAACGCTATACCTATATGTGTGTTATCCCCTCCCCCGCGTGCTTGCGCGCCGAATCATGCAAATGTCACGCATTGCTGATCTTTGAACTTGGCGTCTCTGTAAAGGGACACTGATTTTCCGCGATGATGGAATTCACGGAAATGACCATTTGACTTTTGACCATTTGAAACAGAAAATCGCGGAAAACCCCTTTTACCTCAAAACTGCTTATTTTTCAAGAAGAAAAACTGAAAACTCACACTATTTTTGTGATTCGTTATGCAGTGAAAAAATCTCGGGCCTCAAATCATGGTTAATAATTCCGAATATTTAGCGATATTCAGATTCTTAGGAGACATGGTGCTGCCATTTTGTTTCGCTGGACCAATAGAGATCGTTAGGCACACGCACGCCAGCAGCAGGCGCTAAGTGCGGCGTTATTGTACACACGCTGTTGTCCAGTTCGAAAAGGGGCTAGCATGTGCGCCTAAAATCGATCGATCACGGATCGCTGACATGACAGCCAAGACTGAAATGTTTACATCGTTCGTCGACGACGGTACTACTGTTTCCTTCGTCAGGAATATGTCGTGTTCTGACACATTCCGCTAACTTTAGTCTGCTTGTCTAAGTTTGAATTTGAAGTTGGTAAATCTAAACATTTGATAATTTGTCGCAGGTCTAGCCTAGACCCTAGAGTAGGGGTCTATATTTAGTATTTTGCATCAAGTTTATCCTGTCCCGTCCATATGTTTTTGAGTGGTTATCAGTGGCTTGTCAAAGGCGGCGGCTTTAATAGAACATTTGTACCCTACAAGTTCATGTTTTAATGAAAATCTTATGTAAACAGAATTTTAGTTTTTTCATGTATACAAAGTCTATGGCAAAACGTAATTTCCGTTTTTCAGCCCATCTGAAACGGAATTCCAGATTTTTTGAAACGAAAATCAGTGTCCCTAAGCATTTATGTGGAGAATGCCTGTTTCCGCATTGCCATTTGCCAGCTTGATATTTTCTATACAACAACAAAAATGACAACACTGATTGTGCCACAGTTGTCATCTTTATAAACAAGATCAATTTCAGCATCTGAAAATTGTCAAGGATGCTTGGTCATGACTCATGACCCATGTCAAATTTGACAAAGCTTTTTATTGATTTGATTTGAGATGTTGATCGTGCTTTTTTTACCACAAGTGAACTTCAGAAAATAGTACCAAAATTTAAAAAAAAATATGAGAAATCATCTTTCAATAAATAATTACAGGACTTGATTTAATTAAATTGATTGACAAATGGTTTTGCAAATATCGGAAGTATATGAATTTTTAAAGAGTACCCGGTACGTAATAAGATGTCCAGAGTGTGCACATAAGTTTAAATGTGATTTCTCAAAAGCTAGAAGCCACAAAATGAAAATGAAAATAATGCACAAGTAATCAAAATCCCGAAGTTCAACTTACAGCTACAGTTTGATGAATTAGCTTGTGGGTCACTACCAATTTTTCTTTGCATTGTAAAGGTTTCACAGAGACCTTGTATGGACCACTTCCGAATAGTCAACTTGAAAAAGTGAATTATAAATTGATACTACTGCTACTACTACATGTAGTACTACATGAGCTTGGAGCTGGACAAGACAATCCTTGATGCAGAATCTTCGGTATCAAAAAGGCAAAATCCAATACTAATATACATTGTGTGTCATGTAATTTTGATTTGTTTGCTTTTTACTTCCAGGTTGACCAGAGATGAAGCAGAGGTAGCAAGTGTGGAGGAAGCTGCTGTGTAGTTGTAGTGAATTATTAGAAAGAATTCTGACAAGGAGAAGGAGGAGAAAGATAAGAAGGAGTGCATTCCCCCCAGTAGGATTACTCTGATGGTGTGACGGAGAAGAAGGAGGAGGAGGAGGACTTGATTCTCACAGTGAGGGCTGATAGTAGCCAATAAAACACACAGTCATCATGGTGCTGTCACAGAGGCAGAGAGAAGAACTGTAAGTACTGTACTATGGCAGTTTTGTAATAGAAACTAAAAAACCTTCATAGCCTAGACAGTACTTGGGACGTAACCAAATCATATCTTCTTGTCTGACTTGCAGAATTTCTAATGAGGTAGGAGTCTGGATTTGTAAATTGGTAAAAGCCTTGTTCAGGTATGCTGCTGTTTTTGTTATTAGGATGTACAGTAAGTGTACATTTCTGACAGCCATAACCTATTTTCAAATCCTGTCATTGATGGCGTTGGTTGATAGGCCTTGTTGTATCTGTGGTCATGATGTAACATGTGTACCCTTATCAACTACAGTGGCAGATATGAAAATCTTCAACAAAAAAACAATCAAAACTTTTTGGGCTCCATGCAGACACAGTACAAATTCTTAGCGAGCGAGATTGAATAAGGCTAAGCTTTGAAGTTTGAAACAACAAATATATCCTCCTAATCCACAACAAATAAACCATAAAACATCACCTTTGCCTGAACAAATGATAACCAAAATATGCCATAGATATGATTCTAGACATAATTCTACTGTATACCACAGAGGGCAGGAGATAAAGGGAAAATGTCTGCCCAGTTGCAAACATACACTTGTTTTCTTATCTGAATTTGATGCTGATACAGTTTTAACTCCACAAACTACATGTATTTCTGTTAGATATTTTTGCTTGCCAAAATGAAGAATATCTGTGTTGTAGTGAATAAAGGTGAGAATTTATCACACAAAGAATTTTCTGATTTAATAACACGGAGTGTAATCGTACGTTTTGTGCAGATTTTGTGAGCATTCTGAAGGCAGAAGAATGACACATTCATTTAATCTATTTTCAAGCTCAAAGCCATGCAATGTGACTTCGTAAACCCATGCAGGACCTTTATTTTACTGCTAGGGTGCAGTTGAAGGTGCCAATTTGTGCTTGTGAACTTGTCACAAATAATAGTAACAATGTCGTTTTTAAAACTAAAATTGACAGACAAATTTTCCTCCAAGTCTAAACAGAAATCCAGACATTGGCAGCTAGTTTGGTTCTAGTTTCCGAGTGTTGAGTTGACACCCTGTGAATGATTGAGCTGGGAGACATTTTTACTCAAGGTGCAATGCCGGGGCTCTTCCGAGCATGAGCGAGCGTTATCCGGCACAGGGACAGCTGGAGGGGCATAAATCGACACTAAAAAAAACAAAAACAACATGGTAGTCTGGTACGATTTCTTGTACACGTGTAGTTGTCTAACAGATGTGTACCAACAAATCTCTGTGTATAAGACACACTTTATTTGTTATATCACATACACACCATACTGCTCCAGTAGTATGGTGGTGGCAAAAAAAAACAAAAAAAGTAAAAAAAAACAACAAAAAAAACATGGCGTCCGAATACTTGATTATTCGCTTGTAAGCCTGGGAGTGTACTCGGGTACCTCATTACACTGTTGTGCACAGCCTTAATAATAATATTGAAGAATTTGGTATCTGTTTGTAGAAAAAATAGTGTTCTACAAGAAAATTATGATTTTTTTTTTCCCTCTTTGAAATGTCAAAGTTGAGGGTGTTGCTTATGCGGCGCTGCCGCCTTATCGCCGGTAAATACGGTACACGATTCTTCCGTGTACGCGTCAAAGCCTTTAAAAATTGGAACAACTTTCCTCTTCTTCAAATGTTGATTGTCCATCAGCAGTCTCAGGAATGTGACTGGGTCTTGTAAAGTAATGGTGTGGAAGACAAGGGAAGGGCAAGCGTTTTGATGAATAGGGATCAATCAACAAGTGTGCGCATGTAAAAATGACGCCTGGCTGGAATGCTCCCCAGGGAGTGGAGAATGTGCATACATTGTGTGCGTGCGTGGTATTTGTTGGGCGTTCGTGGATTTGAGTGTTCCTTGCACATTTTGGTACCTAACACTTGTTGTGTTCTACATTTTTATCATATCGTGTATCTACATTTATAAGCCTACACGTAAGCCTGAATCCAATGACCGGGGTAATAATATACTTATCTGTAAAGTGCTTTGTGAGGGCCTCCGGTCCTGAAAAGCGCTATATAAGAACGAGCTATTATTATTATTATTATTATTATGTATAGCCTCCTGATTCTTTATTTTATTTCTAGAATACAACTTAAATGTAGGCCCCCCCCAAAAAAACATGTTGTATTGCCCTTAGGTGCCAAAACATACAGTTTGTCAGTCGGTTGGAAATCTTTTTTTCTCCCTCTTTGGGCTGCTATTTCTCAGTTTCGAATTCTCTAAAAAAAAAAAATTCTCTAAAAAAACAGCTAAATTTTTAAAATATTTTGTTTAAAACCGACCATAGATTTCAAGATTTTCGGGTCGATCGCAAAGGGCAATACAACATCTTTTTTTTTTTATAGGCCTTATGCACATGCACAATATTGATTTGAATGGTATTGGGTAACCCTGTAAGTTGGGGCTCTGATCGGATCAGAAGATCGGAGCGACACCCGCGCACCTTTGATCGATATCGGATCGGAAGATCGACAAAAAAAATTGGCCGATTTTTTATGTTTTTTTTTGGACGAAATGCATACCTACATTATAATTCAAGATGGCGGCCCGCATGTTTTGCCTCTGCTCTTAGACCAATGTTATTAATTTCAAAGTCATGAAAAGGCACTAAATATCAACAAACATGGTCTACAACAGCTCCAAATGACAAAATAATCCCAGCCATGGATTTTTTTTCAGCATTTGATAGCCAAAAACTTGAAGAAAAAAAAAAATTCTGCCGATTTTTTTTCCGATCATTTTAATTGATCGGCGATCGGAAATTATTCTCCGATCACCCCTGATCGGATCGGTATCGGCGTCCGATCCGATGATCGTTTACAGGGTTAGTATTGGGTAGGAAACGATCGTTTATTCCATGAGCTGATTGGCACACAGTGTACATGTATTTCATGAGTCGGCATGGCGAGTGCAATATTTACATGTTCCCTTGTACACCTCATGGATGACATGGCATTCGATATCATAATTACTATTAATTGTATGATGTATAGAACTGTACCTCCATTTTTCCAGTTAGATCCTTATGTTTTTAATTATTTACAACATAAAATTCAGGGAGAAAAACAGTTTGTCCTTAATCAAGAATTTTGCATGGGCGCTACACGTATACAACCATTGTCTTAGCCTTTCGGCATTTAAATAGGCATTCACTTTTTCACCTTTTCGCAAACCCAAATCCTTGACACATGGAACAGTCCTGCATGGTCATCCGGATACTTTTGGTGCAAAAACCCTTCATACAAATAATAATAAACAATATTGCTTGCAAATGGTAATGTACATGTAGGTCACCAAGCTGACACGGCATCCTGAATAGAACTTTTTCAAAAGCCCCCTGGATGCAAGTCCAGACTATGCAGTTCATTATTGCTCAAAACAAATACAGTAAGAAGGCAATATGCCATTATGATTATATGTAGAGAGCCTTACAATTTTTATAGGGATTTCTGTTTACTGCTTTTCTTTAGGCTTATTTACAACTGTACATTGCAGATAATGAAAAACCAATTTGAATTACCATTGATTTTTTGAACTACCATTTCACACAGCTGGAAAAAACCCATTTAGCATATTACATGTATTGTCTGCTTATTCTATTTAAAAAAAAAATATTTTAAAAGTTAGTTTTGCGCATGCTTCACTTGTCGGTGCTCTGCAGCAGCATGCACAGAAACGAGGAGAATCACAAAAACTTGAATGTCTCTGGTGTTTTGAGCGCGATCATTTACTTGTAAAAAACGTAGTTTGGCTGGTATTTAAAAAAATATCCTCCAGAGCTGGGGTTTTTAAAGCCGTGTTCATGGGTTGTTGCCTAGCAACTTCCAACTAAATTCTGAATTGTGAGAATAACGAATGGTTTTTCCTTGCGGTATAAACAAAGCTATTTCTTCTCTTCTAGATGTCAGGAGATCTTATCATTTTGATGCCTTTGCTAGGGTGCTTATTTATTTCTTAAACCATGAAATAAATTATTGATTTGTTGAATTGATTTTCATGTACATGGCCATTGTTCAGTAGTCAGTACATATATCCCTGAAAGCTAATGCCCTTTAATCCCTTTATTGATTGATTTTATATTTCTTTGATTCAATTCTAATACTGTCCATGTGGGATGCAGAAGATTTTGTAAAGAAAGAATGGGAAGGATGCCGTTTCTGCCATTGATTTGCTAGAATACTGTACATGAAACTCATATTCAAGAACTACCGGTACTACATGTATATCTTATGTGTGGTGTACATGTACATGTACATGTAATATTACTACATGGTGAATGATGACTCATATTGAGCATAATGAATTCTGCAGTGTAGCATCATGCATGCTATTATTATAATACACTGCACTGATTGATGTGCATGTAGCAAAACTGGTATTCGAAACTGTAATATTCTAATTCACTAGTGTGCATGATATTGAGATATTTTGATACATGTACATGTACATTATACAATTTAACTTCTTTCACAAGCATGCCAAAATAATAAAAGTAGAACAATCGAGTTGGGATAAAGGATTACATTTTAGCCCATTAAAAAAAAAATAATAATGTCCCAGTCCGCTTCCTTTTTTGAGGCCACCTCCTTTTTTTTTTCTTTCTTTTTTGTATTGAAAATACATGAAAAACATACTGTACTGCTGAAATTATGTTTTTATGAATTAAAAAACAAACTAAACATAAATGCCGGCGACTATCTTGATAAATAGCCCGTTTGGCTGGACATCGGGGAAAATTTACCGAGCAGCCATTTTGAAGAAGAAAAGAAAAGAGAAAAAAGGGCATCCTCCTTCCTAATTTTCAAAAAGGCAGAATGCTAAACATGTTTTGTTTTTAATGCCCTTACATGTGCAGTGTAGGAACGCATTTGCTATAAAATACCAATACCTATAAATGTACATGTTACTTCTGTTGTTTTATCTTTTATTGTCATAATGAAAAATGAGAAGAAAAAAAAAGAGTTTCAGTCATTATTTTAGTTCACTCATAATAAGTGAAAATTATGAAGTTTATTTATGGAGCACAGTTTTGATCACAATACATACTGCTTCGTCTATGAAAATTTGTTTAAATCAAACAAGTATTATTCATTTAATGTATTCATTTGTTGCTTGCTTTTGTACTAATTGCGATTTTTACTCATCCTCCCATTTTTTTTTCCTTTTCCTTCTCTCACCATAGAAATAAAGCTATTGCAGATTACTTGCGTTCAAATGGCTATGAGAAAGCACTTATGGAATTTCAGAAAGAGGCTGATATGGTAAGTTCCAAACTGTCTTATGATCATCATAAATCCAACTACAAAGCAATAAAGTACAGCAGCAACCCACGTGTGTGCGTATGTGTCAGTGGACTTGCATACAGTACACTTCAGGGCTTTCTTGCATGAGCCATCCCTGCCATATGGACAAATGCTTAGGGGAGGAAAATGCAGAACTTTGTGCATTTCAAATGGTAACCCAATGCCCAATCGTTTTACCTGTTGGGAGATCCAAGTCTGATTCAAGGCTTCTGCATCTCATAGGGAATAATCATGCATTTTATACAGTACTTATAAATGCATCATCTCTCTATTGCATTGTCTTTTCACGCCACTTGAAATCTTTAAAATTACATCTTCGAGATGGGCTGCATAACCCTTTGAAGATTGCTAGAAAAAGACAAAATTGTGAATGAAAACTAAACAAGTTTTAAAAAATGGGGGTAATTCGGCCATTAAAAAAAAAAAACATGTTTAGCCTCCCCGTCCACTTCCTTTTTGGGGGCCGCCTCCAATTTTTTAAATTTTTTTTTAAATTAAATTTTTCAAAGAAAAAAAACATGAAAAACACTGCTAAAATTGATCTATTCCTGTTTTCGAAAAACAAAACATGTCAGCGGGCATCTTGAAAAATAGCCCGACTGTCAGGGAAAATGTACCGAGCGGCCATTTTGAAAGAAAAAAAGAGGACGCTAAACATGTTTTTTAAATTCTATTTGGCCTTATGTGCTGACTGTTTTTTTGTTCATGTACATGTTTGCATTTACAGTCTTTATATTTAACTTTTTGCTGGCTGTACTTGATTGCAGTTTAATTAATTTGAAGTACAGCTATCATTGAAAATTGATATGGGGACTTCAAAGAGATTGATTGGGAGAGGCAAGACAGGGATGAGAAGAGATAGAGAGAGGGGGAGAGACAGATGGAGAAGGGGAGAGAGAGATAATAGAAATAGATGGGGTGGGAAGTGAGATCTACCAACAATGGGAGAGATATACCTTTAATTCATAAAATGCAAGGGATTTCTTAAAGTGAAGATTAATGATTGGAATATCTACGAATCAACATGTGCACCTGCAGCACATATACAATACTAGTCTGTAGAAGTTTAATAATGAAGATGTAATTCCAATCTCACTTTTTAATCAGAAAGTCCTAAGAGAGCCCTTCTAGGCATATATAATACATAAGAAATAATAACACTTTCAGGAATGTGAAAGAATGCATGTAGGTTACTTAACAAAAATATATACAATACAATTAAGGGGGAGGGGAAGGGGGTAGAGATAAGATGAAACAAATCATTGAAAAAAATAAATACCGTACATGTCTTTCAAAATAGATTTCTATTAAGGTTCTGGAAGAAAAATGAAAATGTTCAAGCTGTAAGAGAAGACGATGAACAGGTATTACAATAAAATAAAGGGGGAAGTGGAGAGGGTAGAGATGAGATGGTACTGGTAGAATTTTCAGTTTGATATTAAGAAAAGAGAGAAGGTAAGAGAGGATGAGATGAGATGGGATGGAGAAAATGAAAGAGAATCAGATGAATGGAGAAAAAACAATAATCAGTTTATATCATGAAATTTTGTTCATGGGGAGACCAAGAGAGAAAAGACAGAATATGAGCTCTAAAAAAGCATGGGTGCATATACATGTATGCATGGTATGTGGAATATATGAAGTAACAGTATTGGATGTGCATGTGGGGGTGAGCAGCTGCATCCTCTATGAGGGCCTCCCTACGTCTGGAGTGGGTGAGTGGATGTGTGTGTCTGTGTATGTGATGCTGTGTGTGTGTATGTGTGAGTATGAAAGGGATGCAGTGGTGGTGATGCAGTCGGTGATGACGTGGAAGTAGTAGTGGTCTGATGTGATGGGTAAATAACCTTGCTCTCTACATCAGATGTGGAGTGGTTTTTTTCTTCTTACTTGGCGTCGTCCCTCCCACTCTCCTCGTCGCTCATCACTTGTGTATTTAACGCATCGTTTGCTTTTCATCACTGCATTAATTGGAAGATCTAGTCTTCAGAAGTTTAAGATGGATATTTATAATCTTCATTTCACATGACTTATAATGAGCACATGCATTGTACATGTACTTGTAGATAAAATTTAATTTTGGGAGAAAATGAGACTCCTTTCATGTATCATTGTATTTGTAAACCAACCAAACTAAACTATAGATCTCCCTTGCTCTCCGACTTCCCATCCACCCCATCCTACCCCATCCAACTCCTCCACCCCACTCCTCCACTCCACTGCTCCACCCCACTCCTCCACCCCACTCCTCCACTCCACTCCTCCACTCCACTCCTCCACCCCCCTCCTCCACCCCCTCCTCCACCCCCCTCCTCCACCCCACTCCTCCACCCCACTCCTCCACCCCTCTCCTCCACCCCCCTCCTCCACCCCACTCCTCCACCCCACTCCTCCACCCCACTCCTCCACCCCACTCCTCCACCCCACTCCTCCACCCCACTCCTCCACCCCACTCCTCCACCCCACTCCTCCACCCCACTCCTCCACCCCACTCCTCCACCCCACTCCTCCACCCCACTCCTCCACCCCACTCCTCCACCCCACTCCTCCACCCCCTCCTCCACCCCACTCCTCCACCCCACTCCTCCACCCCACTCCTCCACCCCACTCCTCCACCCCACTCCTCCACTCCACTCCTCCACCCCAATCCTCCACCCCCCTCCTCCACCCCACTCCTCCACCCCACTCCTCCACCCCACTCCTCCACCCCACTCCTCAACCCCACTCCTCCACCCCACTCCTCCACCCCACTCCTCCACCCCACTCCTCCACCCCACTCCTCCACCCCACTCCTCCACCCCACTCCTCCACCCCACTCCTCCACTCCACTCCTCCACCCCACTCCTCCACCCCACTCCTCCACCCCACTCCTCCACTCCACTCCTCCACCCCTCCACCCCACTCCTCCACCCCTCTCCTCCACCCCCTCTCTGTCTCTGTCTCTCTGTCTCTATTTTTTTGTCCCTCAATTTTTTGTCCTTCGATCTATTATTGAATGTGTAAAAAAGAAAATAAGAAAATAAAGAAAAGCACTCCAATGTAGATTATTGACCCACTTTCCTGTGTTTTTATTCTCTTAATTTCTTTCTTCCTTCTACGATAACCATAACTTTACATTGATGTACATTTACATGTATTTACCACAATGATGTAGACAGATACATGTACACGTACAAATAGGTCTGTTGATCTGTGTCTCAAGGAAAAATCACTTTCTGTTTCACTTTTATCACAAATCAAATACATGCACACTCTATAAATAAAGAGCTCATGCTGTGCACGTACATGTACATGTACATGCACCATTGTTGCTCAATCTTCAGTCAACCTCACCAAATACATTAATTTGTATTGAATAAAATCATTTGGTTCGTAATTATAATTATAATTATACATGTGATCAATAGGGCCCTTGGTAACACTCACCTATACATTGTACCAAACATGAAATGCTAATTTTAAACTCAATTTCCCATGATCGATTCTGTGTGTTATACAGTGTATGAAAGAAGTGCTGATTATTATTTTATTTTGTTTAATTTTGTTTTTTTAATTGTTGTTTGTACCTGTATGTCTTGTTATGTTGATGCAATTATCTAGTCCCGTGCATCGGTTTATACTACAGGTACATTTCTTTCAAAATTTTGGAATTAAAGGAGTAGGGGCCTCATGAGAAACCTTTAAAAATGGAGTGCTTTTGTTACATTATACAGGTATGTGTTTAGAAAGCAATGAGTTGGACTGCATGTACTGCATGTACATGTATGTGAAAGGCAGGAAGTTGTTTATCTGTATACCTACTTGCGTACTGTATGTGTAAGTAATTATTGAAGTAGTTTTAGATAGCAGGTCATAAAACCTAATTGTTATCCTACATCATCGTCTGGTAATGTAGTGCTCAGTCTACCGGTAAATCATGTGCAACACTACATGTAATTGTAGAAATGTAAAATTATTCTCTGTGGTAAAGAGACTGACATTTTTTTGTCAATAATCAAATACAAAATCTAATTTATTTTCTGTGTTCGTGTTTCATAAATCGAGCTTCATTTATCCTTTCTCAAGTTATCTATTTACATGCATACAATTCAGGAATGAGCTTAAAATTTGTCATAACACATGTATTTGATACCATTTGCTATCTTTCTGTTACAGCCTGACGAAGTAGAAAGAAAGTACAATGGTCTGCTGGAGAAGAAATGGACCTCGGTAATCAGATTACAAAAGAAAGTTATGGACTTAGAAATGAAGCTGAACGAGGCGGAGAGAGAATTCAGCTCGGGAGGTCCTAACAGGGACAAGCGTTCACCGACAGAATGGCTCCCCAGACCCCCAGAGAAGTACTCTCTGAGCGGTCATCGCAGCCCTATCACAAGGGTCATCTTTCATCCCGTCTACAATGTCATGGTCTCGTCATCGGAAGATGCCACTATCAAAGTAAGCTGCTCCAGTTTCCAATCTTCAAGTGTGTGTCGTAACACTTTTTCATGACTTGATTTGATTGAGATAGGCCCTTAAAGAGAAGGTTGAGTTCTGGGAAGAGGTAAAAATAATTTGTGAGCGTTATCATTGTATTATGCAAGTGTGGAAAAACATCAAATGAAAAATGTACCCTGAAAAGCATGGCTCTTTAAATGCCTTAATATTCTAAATGTTCTAAATATAGCATGTAACATAAAAATTGGTTCAGATTTTTATGCCACATGTTTGTGTACATGTAGTCCCATATGCATCTTTCTGTGTACAGTGCTTGTAACTTTACCAAGACTGGGCCAAATTTCTTATTATTTTGATGATTCCAGAGCCTTACAGTGCACACCAATACTTATATGCTAGATGATCAACCTTTTCTGATCGATTCCTCAACGTGTCTTTTACAATTCAATGGCATGACCAGAACTCAACTTTATCTTTAAGGTCCACTACTAATTGCATTTTAAACTGGTACATGAAACATTGAAATACATCTGATAATTCATGTGATGATGCAAAATAGACTGTGTCAAAAGACTAAGGTTTATTGAGCAAATAGAAAGATTTACAACTTGGAATTGTAGCTTGTAGTTTAAATTCAAATGTAATTCCAGTGCTCCACATTTTGCAGGAGGTCCTTACTAGAATGTTCAGGTTCTGTATGCATTTTTGTTCCTTGTTCTTGAAAGTTAAAAAGCTTGGGGGTCCAGTCATCGATATTTGAGGGCCCATTTGCCCCTTGTTATTATGAACTCTTATGTCTCTTCATCACAGGTATGGGACTATGAATCGGGAGATTTTGAGCGTACGATGAAAGGACACACAGACTCAGTTCAAGATATATGTTTTGATCACGCAGGCAAGATGCTTGGTAAGTGCACAAGTATTATAACATATTAAATGATAACTGTAGAAAAAGTAGGAATCTATTATGTTTTTTGCATGAAAAGTCTTCATTTACATTGTCGAAAAACAATCTGAAAAAAACTTTTTTTTTAAACAGACAAGTATAGAGGCATGAGCATCATGCTTAATGGACCTACAATGTAAGCACTTTATAAGCAGCCATCATTATTAATTTAAGAAAGGACAGAGATCGGTAATCTTACATGATATCATTATCTCCCCCCTCCATTTTTTTGTTGGTTTTTTAAGACGAAGAAGGAATATACATGCATATTATGCGAGTATATGTAAATTTGAATTCAAAACAAATTCTTTATTATAGTATTCGGCAACAATGGTCATAAACTGACTGACTTGCCTAAATTAAACAACAACAACATTACTGGGAAATTCTGTAATAAATGCCAGTGTTTGCCAGTTCTGGTTTAATGGTGAGTAGTAAGCATGTGTGACCTGTTGCTGCTCAGCACGCAATATCGTTGAAGTGGGGAGAGTCATATGACCCAAAACCAAATTAATTCAACGTTTTTTTGGAGCGTGGATTCACATTTCAGAAACTGCTAGAGTTTTTGTCAGAGTATTTGTTGATAGTTGCCTAGCAACCTCCTACAAAACTCTAGAATGTGACAAAAACCAAGGTTTTTTTGCTTGCTATGTAAACGTTCATATTGTTGATATTTGTGACTCCTATTATTTTGTATCTGTATGACCTCAGTAAACGGAGCAAAAAGGAACAAGGAGTCATTTGAACCTGGTTAAATCCTTATTTTTCACACACACTTTGTGTCGGTGTATCTGGAGTTAGGCTAATGCTATAAAGAATTACAGACCCATGACCAAGCAGAACAATACACTTCAGGTACACCATTCCAGGACTCTTTCAGGTCAACACATTCAAAAGATATTTGTAACTTGACACACTACTACTTAACCCAGTGCTCATTGAATATGCTTAGAGGGCCTTTGTTGCGCGCAGTTGCCATTCATCTACACTAAAAATCTGCTGTACTGTAGGTACCACTTTATACATGTATCTGGACAAGCCTTTGCTGTAATTTAATTCAGAAAGATAAATCATCGATTTTCCAATTACAATGTTTTTTGCTCACCCCAATGGACTATAGCAAGATATGAGGGTTATTTATTTTTTTACCCATCAGCACATTATGACCCCCCCCCCCCCATGATTGTACGGCTCACCCAGGAATTTACCCATATTGAAATAAGTACATGTATAGTACTGTACACAACACAGTTTGCAAGCTCATTCGTGAGATACTTTTTTTGAAAGCTGTATCTTTCACGGGATATATATATACAATAGATGGATTACAGGTGATTATCTACCTGCTCTGTGTGGTCTCCGTTCATTGTTCATGGTAGTAAACAAATCTGAACTTGACCTTGGCCTGGAGTACAACCTGACACACTTACAATGCTTTGCAATGCAATGCATGTTTGTAGTAAAGTAAAGCCTTTTTCACACCCTAGACAATAAACCATACCCCACCTAAGATAACTGTTGCAACAAAATGATAAAAATGAAGCCACCGTCAGTGTGCTTCACATTGTATGACACACAGATTAGGGGGTATGAGACCTTTGTTCCGCACTTTTTCTTGATCCCAACTTGCCATTCATTCACATGTATGATGGTTTTGTAGTTTGCTGTCCCAGTTTTTCTGAGGTGGTTAACCACACCGTGTATGAATGAGGCTCCAGGGTTTAAAGACTACATGTACCTGGGACCTGTTTCATAAAACTTGTTGTCAATAACTATTTACGATAACTGTTATAAGCTACTGAAATCCGTGCATTTAATTGGCTAAGAGCAACTTTGTCATAGAAATTTAACATTTGTTATTGATAACAAGTTTGATGAAACAGAGCCCTCTCCTCCAGAGGAATAAAAGGTCCATCATCTAAGAAGGTCCTACATTCAATATGTAATGTTTTGAATGTTGTTTACAACCATTTGTAATGTTGCATCCAAATAAGCCGGCTACCACACATTGATTGCATTGTGTGGTGGTGGTATAGTGGTGCATAGATCAATCCGTCTGACTTCTTCCTCTTGTACCCTGGCTTCTTCCAGTGGTAGAGGTGCAATGAAATGTCAGATATACAGAAATATATAATCCCAGGATACGTCTGAGCGTAATTTCATCTGAACGTGTGCTCGGTACATTTACCATTGATAATGTGATACTTAATGTAGTCTAATGGCTCTTTCCCACACCAAAGCATGATAACCATGTTTGGAATTTCCTGTACTCATTAATATGAATGACATTGTTCATTTAAGCATTGGCAGTATTCTATTAAAGGGTAAATGAAAAAAAAAGAAGGTTGCCTATGTTTGCTGTTCATCTACGTACTGTAGCTGCCAACGATTCCTATTTGGAGCAATGACTCCTATTTTTTGGTCTTCAAATTACATGTAGTGTTCCAAACCTTGGATTCTTTAATACTGTTCTAAAAACAACTGTGTAAACTGCATACAAAGTACACTATATTCCAAATTTTGTTTTGAGAAATTCCTCATTTTACAGTTGCCTGCTTTGGCGATTCTTAGCTTTATGCCTTTATACAGGAATGAATCATGAAAACTGGATATGATATGTACCTTAGATCATCAGGATGATAGTATTTAACATGTCCAGGGGGAGTTTCAAGAGGACTAAAATCGACGTAAGTTGGACTTAACTATGGCAGGCCGTTCAGGCCACTGTTTGCTCTTACCGTTATGATCTTTAGATATTTTTCCTTCAATAATGAACTATCAAAAAATGTAAATTCTGTAGATTTGTGACCATGATTTGTACATCCTTTGAGAGACCAGTGCCAGTAAATGGTGAGAGAAAACAATGGCATGAACTGCCTGCCATATTAAGTCCAACTTAAAGTTGATCTTAGTCTTTGTGAAACTCCCCCCTGTATTTTGTATCAGTTTTTCTTTTGCTACAGGGTGACTAAATTATCAATTTTTCACTGTTCCGTCCCTGTGCAGCTTCCTGCTCTGCTGATATGACGATCAAGCTGTGGGATTTCACCACCTTTGAATGTATGAAGACCCTCCACGGCCACGACCACAACGTCTCCTCCATCAGTTTCCTATCGTCAGGAGATCATCTAGTCTCATCCTCCAGGGATAAGACCATCAAACAGTGGGAAGTATCCACTGGGTAAGTAATACCTCAGCAACTTTAAAAAATGATATTGATAATATTATTTGATATTTATATAGTGTACATATCCACCATGCATGGTGCTCAAGGCGCTCCAACATTTACCCGGCTCTGCTAGGCAGTCGATTTCGGCGCTCACAGCATTCAAGGAATTCCTTCCTACCGGTACCCATTTTACACCTGGGTGGAGAGTGGCAAATGTAGATTAATATCTTGCCAAAGGACATTCGTGCCGTGGCGGGACTCAAACTGCAATTATACAATTGATACATGGGAATGAGGGAATTATACGATCTATCTGCACCCAATGTTTAGTGCAAAGCCGTCAGGTGGAGTATGAAAGGTGTATAAATAGCCTCAATAAAGGTGGATAGAACCTGTAGTGTACAAATGAAAACATGCATAATTTGGTCATCCGTCACCATCTGGTCATCCCTTCTATTGACCAGACCATCAAGTGAAATTTAAGTAGCCACTCCACACTGTCCCTATCAATCATCAATTCATGGATGAAAGTGCCCAAAATATCTTCTACATTTATTGTATCTCAATAAGGAGGGCGGGACAAGATACAATTTTTTTTTACAAGGGTAAGCATTGTGGTATTATTATGCTTCTTCCTTATGGAAATGATATACCATTATTCAAAAAAAAATATGTGGTCAACATACAGTCGATTTGCAAACAAAACAATTTGCCTTGTCTGTATCCTTCAAAAACCCACAATTATATACTTTATTGTAGCTAGTAGTGTGTATACAGAGAGAGCCACTTTACTAAAAAAATACCAATAAATCATGATAAATCTCCCTCTCCCTTGAACAATAGATGTCCCTTTCTATGAACCCCATCAAGAATCATTGCTATGCATACAAAGCGCTGGAGAAAATCATTCTGCCCTTGAACTTTGTTCAATAAGAGTGCTCTTCTCTCGTTTTTACATAAACTTCTCAGCAGTATGTGATTCAGGCTGAATTTATCAATGTATGTTGCTAAGTAGTGGATGGAAGATGGGGAGTCGTGTATCTCCTTAGACCTGGGAATGACCTAATACTGAACATTTTTGTGTAATTATTTATATTTTTCATTTGATTTGCCTGTCCATTTAAAGGTATTGGGTATCTTTGCCTCAAATTCTAATCTAAATCCTGGATTTAGCTCATGCTGCAATCATAGTGATAAACCTTGGGTCAGCCAGGAACCCCATGACTTTTACAAGCCGATCGCCTGTCTGATTATCAAGATATTTATTATTGGAAATCGAAATTTCAAAAACCGTTTTGAAATGAGTATGGTAAAACTGGTCACTCAAAGATATTTTCTTTTTGAGGCACTTCATGATCATTTTGAAGCACAATTTTTTTAGGGCTTCAATATTACACCATACCACAGACACTTATAACACGTAACACGTAAATGTAGGGCCATGCATCTCAGATTTAACATTGTTAAACGATGCCTTTAAAGCCTTTAAAAGGCATTTACCAAAGTCTCCTTTTCAGGCAAATCCATCATTTATGTTGAGTTGTCTTTGAACAATTGCTCTTGAGTTGACATGTATGTGAAGCACTTCAGTATTTATATTTGCTCAAGAGAAGCAAGGTTTCCCCCATAACTTGCAACATTTCCTTCTCAGTTGCCATAGCAGCATGTAAAAATTAAATCCTCAGACATAATTGATACAGGTTATAAGAAAAGGCTGAAATATGATCCTTTGGTGTGGTTTGAGTGTATACTAGCTGTACTTCCTGTGTGTAAGATTAGACATGACTTGAGATACATGTACAGTATATGTGTGAGGTGTCCCATAATATGCTTCTATGGCAATGAACTGTTAATGAGGAAATGAATGATGGATTCTTGCCAAAAAATACTGTGCACAGAATGAACTTTCGATACTAATGTGAAATTATTCCCAGATATATTTCTTGGAAATAGGAATACCGGTATACAACGACATACAAATATATAAAATTGGTTAATATTAACTATTAATTATGTCAATATATGCTGCTAAGTTCAAAATTAGATACCGGTAGACATGTATAGTTTTCCTTTTCTCACATTTAACTACCCGTACTTGATCCTCAAATATATATTGGTTTCATATATGAAACTTGGATTTTATCCTTCTTGTTGATTATTTGTGTGTGTAAATGCTATAATATTTTTGCAGATGTCCTTTTCGAGTTTTTTGAAATGGAAATGTTTTTCTTCATTTTTGACTGGTCATGCTCTGCAATTAAAGTAAGCATAACCTTGTTCATAAAAATAAAAAAGCGATTACCTTTTATTGAAATCTTGTTTTTGTCTTTATAGATATTGTGTGAAGACATTTACTGGTCACAGGGAGTGGGTTCGTATGGTGAGGCCAAGTCCAGATGGTTCTCTTCTGGCTAGTGCTTCGAATGATCAGGTAAGCCCTCCATCCCTAACAGCTGACAAGATAAAGATTATGAAAGCAGGGCCCCGTCTTATAAAGAGTTGATATCAATCGCAACTATGTACATATTAAGAGATAGGAGACTGCAAACTTGTGATTGATTTGGATCAATCGCAACTCTTTGTAAGAATGGGCCCTGAGCTCACTTAAGTACGTCTTTCCTTCTTTTTATGACCATACAGTACATATACTATCATGTTATTTTAGAGGAATTTTGAAATCTTTATTTCAGTTTGAAACACTTCAGAGCACGGAGAATGAGAGAGAGGGGGGGGGGGGGGGGGGGGGGGGGGGCTTGATAAAGATGGAGTAAGTCATTTGCTCTCAAATATGGGGGTCACAAGGTCTATCATTTAAGAAGGTCATACATTAAATATGTACTGTTTCTAAAAGTTGCTGACAACAATGTGTAACAATGTTGCATCCAATTAAGCCGGCTACCACACATTGATTGCATTGTGTGGTGGTGGTATAGTGGTGCATAGATCAATCCCTCTGACTTATACTGTTGTACCCTGGCTTTTCCGGTAGAGGTGCAATGATTTGTCAGATACAGAAATATGATATCAGGATGTATGTCTCCACTGAATATCATCTGAACTTGTGCTCGGTACATTTACCGTTGATAATTTGGTGCTTCATTTAGTCTAATGGATCATTCCCACTCGAAAGCATGAAAACCATGGTTGGAATTTACTTTACTTGCAGGATTTAAGCGACCAAAAGATGAATAGAACATAGTTTTTTTTATGATACTGATTGAATCCTGCTCTTTGATTTATTAAGAGCTTCCCATAGAATGAGAAGCGACACACAGAGCTGCCAACCATTCCGTTTTTGCCCGAATTTCTCCTTTTTTTCCTCCAAATTACGGTATTACGTTTTTTCTTCATAAAATACGTTTTTAATTTTTTTAATTTTTTTTATTTTATATTTTATTTTTTTTATTTTTACATACCGCACGTCAAACAACTGCCCTAAAATGGTGATTTGATCACAAATTCTATAGAAAATTTAATTTAAAAGATACTTCCCCCCAAAAATGAAATGCCAATATTACCAAAATAACCACCAAAAGAAATTCCTGCTTGTATGGAAAAAACAGCATGATGAATGAACATTTCTGCATTGGAAGTGTGTCGCTCGTGGTTGTAAGTTTCATTTTTATGAATTTTTTTTGTTGCTTGAAATTCCTTTTTTTTTTGCCATCATGATTCCTTTATTTGGTCGCACAAGGTTGGCAGCTCTGGACATATATCATTTTGTGGGAAAAAGAAATGAACATAAGAGAAGATAGATAAGTTGTTGATAGTGAATTTCTTACCTGCAATTTTGACCGATCAGAGGCCTAGGGTCTTGATTTGTGGTATACAACAAACAAATATACCGTAAATCAGCTTACCTAATGAAGTAGTGAAGTGCTCGCGGGCCAGCATTTTCTTTGCACAGCACTTGTTCTTAGTTTATTTATTTTACTTAGTTTTATTTTATTGAGAGTTTCCTTTCTTTTTTACTTTGATGCTTAAATTATCCATATCAAGCCTATGTGTATCAACCTTTTTTTTTATATGATAACCAATCATTATTGATGACCTGTAAATATTTTGATATTAGTTTTGATTGAATAAAACATACAAATATTTTTGTGGTTTTTGTTATATGATAGCTTTTACTGTATCCATGCAGTGTTATATGCCCTTACTAATCATCAACGTTATGATTGTATTTTCTTTGATGCAGACCCTACGTGTTTGGGTGGTAGCCACTAAGGAGTGTAAGCTGGAGCTACGAGAGCATGACCATGTGGTAGAGTGTGTCGCCTGGGCTCCAGAAACAGCATACCCCACCCTCAATGAAATTAAAGGAGTAGAGGTATGTATGGATTGTAATTGTTTGTTTTGACAGTGTTGAACATTGATTTGTGGGGGGGGGGGGGGGGGGTTGCAAATGTATCGATGTTGACTTTGTCAGACTCGTTCTGGGCCCCGTTGCACACAACTTACCATTGGTTGTAACTTTGGTAACTACCATTGAAACCTTGATTTTGATTGGCTGTTGAGCCCTGTTACCATGGTAGTTGCCATTGATGGCAAAGTTACCATCAAAGGTAAGTTTTATGTAACAGGGCCCTGGTATTTCAAATAACAAAAAACCTACATGATCAAATTTGTTTCAGAGGAGAGTAATTAGCTAATGGATGGTGAAAATTAAATAGTGCAAATCTAAACTTTTTTTTTTCTGAAAAAAAAATAAAATGACTGTAATCAATAAGTAATGAAAACATGATTTATATAGATGAAAAGTACTCGCGTCTCCATATTTTAAGTGCTTTTCCTTTTTAAAATGGTTTCCTCTTATTTACCTCAAAAAATCTTTCTCTTTCCCTATTTCTGTTGGTGATAGCTGAACAACTATGATGGTCTAGAGGTAGATAATGGTCTTGTGTACAAGCATTGTCTCCCTGTGTTTTGTGTAGCATTTGACCATGCATGATAATAGCATCATGAACCTAGATTTACAGCATGTCATTTGAGAGTAACACTGAACATAGCCCTCAAAATGGAAATCGTTTTCACTATGTGGATTTGTTTGTTTTGATTTGACAATTCGCTTCATGCTTGTTCATGAGCGAAAATGTGAGAAAGAGCTCGGATCGGACTGTATGCTATAAGTCTTGGATGAATTGGATTAATTAGGGGTGATGAAGACAGTGATGTGACATTTGCTCCAGGCTTTATTCTGTTAAAGGTATAGGGTTAGGGATGCAATTGGGATGTAGATTATGTTACGGATCACAATATGGATGTGATGGTTATTTTACCTGACTGCTAAGAAAGCATAAATGCTTGTAAGTAAGCAACCAGACGGCCGACGGCTTTAGGTCCTCTCCGAGGGACCTGGTAATGAGGGTTAATGCCTTACCAAAGGGCACTAGCGCATCGCCTTGGTTTCTAACCCGGGTCACCGGATTACAAGACCACTGCTCTACCGACTGAGCTATCGTGCCTCCTTGGTTGAAGTTAGAATCCAGTTAGTGTAGGGAACTGCCACAGTTGCTGTACAATCGATGGAGACATGTGCATATTGAAATGAATGATAACAGGATGAATCATGAAATGAATGACTGATTTATTTTACAAAGGGCTCTGTTATAAAAAGTGTGAAATGTGCCTGCAAAATACATGCTTGGTTGTATGCATGCATGGTTTCTAATCCTGAATGAGCTGATTTAAATTTCTTTAAAAAAACATATATCTGTCAAGTAAATACCCTACTTGTCTAGCCGTGTCAAAAATCAATTTTGTTATAACTCAAACTAGGATTTTAAAGTTTGTATTTCGTTTAGATTTTTTAGTTATCTTTTGGTTTTGAAGTGATGCTAGGTCTAGTGCCAGTGTAGTTTTCCCCTTATAGTTTGTATTAAGTCAGTTTAGTGAGACAACATATTGATATAGCTATTTGTAATTAACAAGTTTCAACATAGATTGCATTGTTATTACTTGTGAGCTGAATAACCCAACCCTGTGTCATCAATTTTATTTTCTTCATCCCTACCCTTTACTCCAAGCTTTCATTAGGCTTACCCTAGTTTGTGTGATTCCCAGTTTTGTATGATGGCCTAAAGCAGTCATTTGTTCCTTTTTATTTTATGTGGATAGAGAAATTGTGATCATCAGTGCTTTGATACAAGATAATAAATACGCTTATAGGTTTCTCTTCAATTCAATTTTGCAAGATTTTGAAAGTGGGATACCTTACAAATAGTTCAATGCCATGTATTTCCTTCCCAAGTCTTGTATGGTTAATTTATTTTGTGTAAGAAGCCCTCTATTGGTGGTGACATTTCAATTGCATTTTGGTCATAACAAGTACAACAATCAGTGTTATCTTTAGATAACAGAATTCCACTTTAGTTTTGAGTTATTATTAACTTTTTCCTTACTTCTCTGTACAAAGATAATATTGAAATCATTAATGATGGCCCATGAATAGATTGTGATGCAGAAAGTCATCAGTTGAACCATGTTCAATGATTAATGTGCTTCTGAGTATCATGCACAATAAGGCTTGTACCATTATATACTTTGTCATTTATTTTAGTGGCTGATTCTAGTCTTTGATCCATCATTAATATGCATGGGATTGAGTGTAAAACAAGAATTTTTGTGTGCCTGAAATGTTCACAAATTTTGTAATCGGTTCAGACTTGCAGAAATGTCATGCTGCAAAATATACCGTACATTACAACCTGCAGTGGGGTTTTGCAATGTGTGAAAGTGTCTCGCCTTGAAAGTCTTTCGTTTTACAGTAGTACATTAAGCTTAAAGTGACTCAGTAACATTGCCTCAGATTCTGAAACAAAATCCTGGATTTGGCTCATGCTGCAATCATAATTTCAAACCTTTAGGTCAGTCAGGATTCCTGTGACTTTTACAAGTCAATCCTATTATCAAGATATTTATGATTGGAAATCGAAATTACATTTTTCTTTTTCCTAACAGTTTTTATAACACTACAGTCTATTGGGGGAAATGAGTATGGTCAAACCAGTCACTCAAAGATTTTAATTTTTTTGAGACACGTCATGATCATTTTTTTTAGGGCTTCAATATTACACCATATCACAGACACTGATAACACGTAGGGCCATGCATCTTAGATTTAACATTGTTAAACGATACCTTTAAAACTGATTTTCTGAATGTATCGTTACATTTGCAGAAGAAAGGAGCTCGCTCTACTCCGTTCTTGGTGTCTGGTTCCCGTGATAAGGCCATTAAGATCTGGGATGTGAGCGCTGGAGCATGCATCATGACTTTGGTAAGTCCAAACTGCCAGAAAAACATCCAGAATTGTCAGTGAGACAATTATTCTATGACAAATCTTTCTCTTTAGAAAAGTTTTCCAATTTTCAGTGATAGCTTTATGAAGTATAAGTCTTCTTTGTATCTCATGTTTTACTGTTTTTCATTCTTGGTAGTATAAAATAAAGTTAATAATTCATATGGACATTATTATCATTGATGTTTGAATGAAAAACATAGAAGCATTCAAGTCTTTTATAGTAAGTCTGTATAGTTTTTGATTCCCAAAACTTATTACAATTGATCCGTTACAAGTTCAAAGATCAGTTGTATCTCCTCAATCAGTTGCATCTGATGAAGTGAACAACAGGGGGGTGTTTCACAAAGATCCTAAGTAGAACTTAACACTAAGTTGGACTTAAAAATTATGGACAGCCATTGGAGCCTTAAAATGAAATATATTCAAAAGCAGAAATTCAAGTATTTTAGACTTTTTTTTATAAATTCCACATCAAGAACATGAAATCTCCTTGATGATAGAAAATATGAATGATTTGAATCAACATTTTATGCCTTTCAAAATAACTTTTACAAAATATTTTCAAAGATGCTAACGGCTTTCCATAATTTTTAAGTCCAACTTAGAGATAAGTTCAACTAAGAATCTTTGTGAAACACCCTCCTGATGGTGATGATGATATAGGGCCATGAATTTAAACAGGAGATAGAGCCAAAACATTGAGGCTATAGTAATGACCAATTTAGACAGGGAGATAGAGGTAAATATTGAGGCTATAGTAATTAATAATTTTATTGTTTGTATTTTGAATTCATTTTCTTTGCATCACTTTTCCCTTTACCTCTGCATCTGCACAGACTGGACACGATAACTGGGTGAGAGGAGCTGTGTTTCACCCTGGCGGCAAGTTCATCATCAGCGTGGCCGATGACAAGACATTACGTGTGTGGGACTACAAGAACAAACGCTGTGCAAAGAAAATGCTGGCCCACGAGCACTTCACTACTTCGCTAGGTAAGCTATTAATGATTTATTGTATACGGCATATCAAGATTCTAGGCCTCTGATTGGCCAAAAATGCTGGCAATAAAATTCACTACTGATTGTTTAGCAGGCATAGTCCTACCTGCATGAAGTTAACAATTAGATTTGGGAAATTTCCCTATAATCAGATATATTTTGACAAGCATAATTTGTCAAAATATCTCTTTTTGAGAATCCACTAGCAATATGTGGTATATGTCGCAAATACTGACTGCTTTTGGGGAGGGGGGATTACGGTTAAGACTATATCTCCTCTGTGATCTTGAGATGATGCTATGCCCCTTGACTTTGTCTTGGGGCGCAGTACAGTTTCAAGATCACTTGGGCAAAAGTTTTCACTGTCAAGATTTGCATTCTATGTCATAGACCATATTAAAAAATCATTGGTAGTCATAAGGTAAATGGTCCAATTGAATTTAACACAAACTGGTTGTTATACAGATTGTATTATTTTGTAGATGAGGATGCAGGTTCTGGTGATGTGTTATCTAGAAGGTATTACATGACACTGTGCATTTGTTCTTCTTGGCAGATTTCCATCGGTCGGCCCCGTACGTGATAACAGGCAGCGTGGATCTAACTATCAAGGTCTGGGAATGCCGTTGATGACCGGCCGAGCGTCGTTATAAAGCAACCCTTCTCCCACCTCAGTTTATCCTGGATATGCTCTGTAACCAACTACGTCACCTTCACTCCTCTTCTCCTTCCTACTCTCTCCTGTATGATGAGGCAATGCATAGCCAAGCCAGCAAGCCACCCACCCACCAAGCAGGGTGACTAGGCAGTCAGGGTGGAATGCATACAGGAAGACCTTATCACAAAACATCTGTTGTATGTCGGCGCATGAATGGTAATCATATTGAAGCACAGTACGTTGAAGCAACTATAATATTTGATAAACGCTCATTAGCTCGTTAAAGCTAACATAGCACATGTTTAGGACAAAATACCATTTAGAAAGCATTTTTTTTCTTTTTTTAGTTCTACATTTCAGCAGATTAGAGGTATGCACAAATGATCTTAATTAGTAAGAAATCTAATATTGAAGTTATGATGATCATACAATTGATGTACAAGGTACCTAGTGCTTCACATACCCATATATGCTCTCTTAACATTCATGTTGACGTATCGACAATGCCGGACTGGAGAGGAGGAGCTGAAGAAGACAATTTTAAGGCGTGTTTAAAAAAAAAAGATAATTATTTTTGTTGCAATACTGCTATTCAGGAATATTTGTTCAGCATATGCAGTCAACAATGAGTGAGGTTCTTAGGATATTAGTGAGACTGTAAGGAAGGAAGGAGGATTTAGTATTTGGAGAGGAGTAGCTTGTGCGTTTAATTATGCTTCTTATGCATCATGTATCTAACGTGAATGAGTTTACGAAGCGTGCGAAATTGGCAACACTATTTGGACTATTATATTATGCTATGATATAACTATTACGAGCTGCACTCATTATTGTAGTCGACCATTTTGATTTCATATGTATATCTTTATGTCACTAGAACCTGTCCGTTGTGAAGGACACCCTCTTGTGGTTCGCATTGTCCATCTGTCTACAAGTCAAAAGTCTCTTTATTTTTATTATGCAGAACTACTGTAGAGCCAATACATTTTGGACAAGATGTTTCGTGTAGCACATAGCCTAAACTGTGATTGGGGCTTGATGTAAAGTTTACAGTGTGAATACAAGAAATGACAAACGCTATCATTATTAAATCTAACGGTCATATTCAGCAGCTCAGCAATTTCATGTGAATTCTGCGTCGGTGAAAGTGGAGCCTTGTCATGTGATGATATTATTACGCTCTGTCCGATCAACGTATCACTTGGTTAATCGATGTATATATGAAGTAATATTGAATATTGAATGGTTACCAAATTGCTGTATAAAAAGCACAGAATTCTAAATTGGATTGGAGAGTGGTCTCCGAAACGATTTGTAGACACAGGTAGTCTGTGACTTGTAGAGTAGCTTTTAGAGCTAGTGTAATGTAATGTATGTGTGAATGAATGAATGTAGTACATGTTTCCACAAAGAATATCTCTCATCCCTCCTATCAATATAGTTACGATGGTCTGTACCCATTGCCGACTATGAAAATGTGTGTATTTGTGTCTTTTAGGGGGGTGCACGCCCCCGAATAGCATACTATTTGCATACCATTGTATAGATTACGTGCAGGACAGTCCATGGTATGATCCGATTAATTGAAAGGATACACGTAGGTGCAGATGTCGCGTTATTGATGCAACTATATTGTAAGTTAGTCAGTTAGATATTTATGGCGGAATACACACCTTGCGTTCATCTTCTTTGTGCGACACCAGCCTGCTTCCAAATCTTCTCTTATAAGATAGCAGAGTTTCTTACGGTATGGACAACACCATTCATGATCCCGGTTTATTGCGTTGCTGGAATCTTTGATGAATATAATGAGGTGGGCATTATCTAGGATTGAATCTTATGTTTAGTAATTCAGCATGAAATCGTCATCGTATAGGAATTTGACTCTACCATGTAAACTTATTGTAGAAATGAAGTGTGTATCAGTACACAATTTATTATTAAAATGTGTGTAGAGATGTCGTCAAGGGGTTTAAACACTTGTCGGGAGATGCAAAGGTCGTGGGTTCAATCTCCGGCACTGCACTTGTGTTCTTAAGCAAGGCATTTTTATCTACATTGCCTCTCTCCACCCAAGTGTTAAATGGGGACTCTGTAGGATGGGAATGACATTGTGGTTAGATTAGCATGTGTGTGCTTTTAAAATGGCGCCTGGCTGGAATACTCCCCAGGAAGTGGAGTGTGTGCATTACCATGTGCGGAATAGAAAATGAATCCAATGATCGGGATAACGAAAATTACAATTTAAAGCGCTTAGAAACGTATATATTGAGCGCTGTAACCTATACTTCAAAAGTCATGAACATTTTTTAATTTTGACTTCCATCCCATTCCTGCTGTGTTGTTCCTGTGGACGAATGAATGAAAAAAACCAATAGATATATTTGCTATCATATCTGCCTTCATGGTATTAAGTTGCCTTGCTACCTGTTGTAGTTATTACAGTAATGTGCATGCAGTTTATAAGTTGGATATATTTAAGGACACTAATCACGAGGGCTTTTATTTATATTAACATATACATGTATATTTTTTTTGTATTTCAGAGAGTGAGAGAGAGTTGCATTAGTCCTACATATCTTGCTAGATCTGTTTCTAGATCTGGTTCTAGATCTGTTTCTAGATCTGTTTCGTTTCAGTAAATTCACATTTGATTTCAGGTGTCAGTCAGTACTTGCAACCTCATTAGATATCGTGAAACACAGACCCCATGTTCATGTTTACCTTGTGGAAAATGTACCCTGGATCCCCTTTTTTTTGTCGATCATAATGTTATGTTTTGATATCATTGCTGTAAAAAGAAAATCAGAGGATATTTTTTTCATGCACACAATTAAATATAAATATTACAGTATGATTATGCCATAGTTAATGTGATATCATTGTCCCTGTTCGACCTTAGAGATTGGTAGATTTAGGAGTAGCTTACTGCACCATCAACTTTGTGGCTTTCATGCAATAAGTTAATCAGCTGTAAACTTTTACAGAATGTTGAGATTAAATACCATATAGGCATTAGGTTTGTGAATCTTAATACATGTATCATCTGGTTACTGCAATGTCGGTATATTTTTGAGAAATGAATATGTTGCAAGTGGAGGAAATAAAAACACATCAGTGCGTTTAATCTCAGATACAAGTATATAGTATTTGGGTGAAAAAATATGATGGTATAGTTTGTTTTTTAATAAAGCAGTATAATGTTTGGGGTTATTATCAGAAGCATGAAATTCATGGGGATGCATGTATGTCTTCAACGTTCAACGCAAACCGTTATTTCCGGTGATTGAGTTCGTGTGGGGAATTTGCAATTTGTATGATAAACTGATATGTAAAAAAAAAAAAAAGGAAATGGGAATTTACTAACATACATACATGTAAATGTTTCATGTCTTATGTAAATTTGGTGTAAATGTAGTAAGCTGCTTCAACAAATATATAGAATAAGATGTAATGAATCAAAAAGTAATTAACATGAAGCAAATTAGGTGTGTTGTCAAAGTCAACTGCAGACATAAGTGTGAGGAATGAAATCAAATAATGTATAACAGGCTATATATATTTTTTTTTTAGCGGTGGTTATTTTACCTGACTGCTAAGAAAGCATAAATGCTTGTTTGTAAGCAACCAGAGGACCGACAGCTTTAGGTCCTCTCCGATATATTTTGAGGCCAGTATAACTAAGCTGTTGAAGTTAAATTCCTGTAATTGTCTTGACTGTCATGGAAGTCTGTCAGTGGTGCATTTACTATTATACTAGGAAACAGCTTTCAAGAATCAACTACATGTATCTTGGAAGGCGTAGCTTTGAAATTTGCTTGGTATTCACTTTCTTACCTTCACGGCCAAGCTAACAACTCATTTGCTCACCAAACACATCGTAGCATTTTCTCGTAAATATCGAGACAGAGCTATTACTAGTCTGCTCCATGTTGCTCCGAGTGTGTCAAAGGCCTTTAGTATAGATTGTCACAGTTGACAGAATTGTACTGCTACCGTAAATATATCAAGCGATAGGAACTATAAGCCACACCTTCCTTTGTGGAACCCTTGTCGACGCACTGTGCTACTATCGAGCCATTCAGAGTAACTATAAATGTCACGCAAACAGTAGAAATTAATTAACTAGTAATCATGATTGTTCCGAGATGTACATATTTCTGCAAATCTAAACATCTAATTGCCTTGTTTTTTTCAGGTAGGTGAAGAGGCGATGTAGGGTTTTCCTTTGCATCGATTGCTTTTTATGTTCCTGTTCCATAGGAAAGAGCTTCATGTATATCTTGAATGGGGAAAGGGGGGGGGGGGGGGGGGGGGGTGAGCAGTGATGTCTTACGGGGGGGGGGGGGCAGTCAAAGAATTCTCAATTCACTTAATGTCCCACATGTGAAGAAAAAAAAGTTGGTTATCAGTTTGTGACGTCATTGCCTTCACTATTTATCAATCCTTTATATATTTTTATCCCATTGATTTCCCTTTTATTCCCCAAAACTTGATTTCCCCATCCCTTTGCCCAGGTTATATGATTTGTGTCATATTGCATGCATGACATTTCACAAAATCTTTTATGAACTTTGAAGAATTGATACTATTTTCTGAATATTGTATATTCATAGTCATTGATTTGTATACTAATAGTTTATTAAAATTCACATTTTTCATGATTTAACTGAAAAAGGTTACTCTATATCAACTATAACGCTTAGTTGAAAGTGGTGCAGATTAATTTTTTTTTTTTTTAAAGATCTTGAATATACATGTAGTAGACACAAGGAATGTCTACATCAGAAAATCTATGGGGTAAAAAGATAAAGAATTGTATCTATTTGCATATATCCATGTAAATCTCTTAACAAAGTTAGCCTGTATGTGTATTAAAGCAAAGAAGCGCAAGTGTAACTATGTTATAATGTCTTTTGTGTAAATAATGTTAGAATGATAAAGATGTCATGTTTAATGAATCAATCGGCCTGTGTTATGCTTCAATATTAAAACAATGTGACATGCTGTGTAACACTAATGATCCAGATCTGGTTGTTGTCTTTCTTTGAGTGATCGACCGAATGGTAGTATGGATTTGTCGAGTCGTAAGATAAGTGTGTTGCATCTATAACAGACTGCTACACATAGGTCCTTTGCTGTGTATAGTTACATTCTCAATCATCATTTACAAAACGAACTGGTTTACAAAGTCATGTGTGAATGGACCCCTCCCCTCTCTTTAAACACCTTTATGTCTGCATCTCTATCTTTGTATTTCTCCCCTTTTCATTCCCCATCTCTCTCCTGTCCTCTGCTCCTTGTCTTTCTCTCTCACTCCTACCCTCTCTAGTACAGTATTATCCAAGTGTACCGATTTCTCTCTACCTCATAGCTGTACAATTTCCTTTTTTCCTTTTCTCTCACTTTTTCTCTGCACTACAAGTTTGCTACCCCTAAAACCTGCACCCACTTTCCATGGTTCCATGGTAATGTATATTTTCACAAAAAATAAACCATTTTTTAAATACTATTAGTAAACCTGTGTTTCACTTTTAGTACTTGGTGACAAAAAAAATGCAAATACTTGTTTTGGGGGTCACTAAATTCAGTCCAATTACTTCTCATTTTCATCATGTTTAATAATGCGAAAGAAGGTGCAATACTCACTTGTAGGCAAGCTCACTCACTTGTTCATCAATTTTACTCTTACTCAATCCATCCAGTTAATGGAATTTAGTTTCATGAAAATTTTGGTTGACTTCTGGATTTACTTTTAACATTACTGTTCCACTATGTTAGATAGTGCTCTGACAAACACATAAAGATATCATACCATTATGTACTTCTATCAAAATAAACCTACACAAAACTGACAAAAACGAAATTGCAAAGTTGAATTTCTCTTCTGTAATTTATTTTAATTCAATACAGATTCAATTAACTCCTCAATTTGTTTCGAATAAATTGAGACCACAGAAGACTGAGAGACAAAGAAGAAGGAAATAATAATAATGTATCGTTGAAACATGATCAGAATTTCAATAAATCCCAAAATGAGCTAAATTTACCAATAAATACATCTTGGTAGCTGACAAACTTTCATGCATTTCACTACAGGCTAAAAAAAGGAAACTTACGGGAATAAAATATAGAGGAAAAACCAAGTATTGACCCCTTCTTGGTGAGAGAGTTTCTGTACAATTGTCATAAATTAACTTTGATTTGAAAATTTGTCTCGAAATGCCTGTTCCTATTGATAACTTAAGCATATAACATCTGAAGTTTTAATGGAAGAAGTAATTCGTCCTTGTTTTCACGAAGTGACGGTAGTGAGGAAAATCGTAACGCAAAGTGAATGCAATTTTTTTTTCACTACCGTCACTTCGTGAAAACAGCGACGAATTGTTCCGTTTCTGGAAGAAACATGTGGACCTTCGTTGTACAAAGACATCATTAAAAACTTGAGTTTTTCGATAGCCTATGCCAACCATGGCAATTGAAGGGATTAAAGTTCACCTTAAGTTGTGAAATTAAGAGTCAAGCCAACATTGGGACGAGGCATTACCATTACTGAAACTGTTGAGTTCCAAATAACCATATACGGGATTTATACTGACGATACAACTTTATGAAAGGTTAAGAGTACACAATTTTTTTATTGGGTGTGAGGCTCGTATCATTATAACAGACTAACACTTTCATTATTAGTCTTTATTAATAGATGTATTTCATGATGGTGACATCATACATAGGCAACAATCTCAGAAAATAAAACGGAAATAGAATGCCCATCTTAAACACAAACGAGCATTTTACAGAAATCTTTCAATTGAATATCTAATGATGGAAAGATGATGATGTCTGAAATAACAATTGTGCAATTAATAAGCACCATACATGTATGCTCTTATTTTCACTAGTTAGATAAATGGAATCTTGTTATTAAATATATAATAGAATTCCAATGCTACAGACAGATGGAATCATAGGAGATTTAGAAGATCCTGTTACTGACAGACGTCATTAAACTAGCCTAGTAGTTCCGCCCCTGGTCACGATTTCTTCCTCGACCTGTAGATACAAAAAGAAAAAAAAAGAAAATACATGATGAGTAACTTTTCATTCGCTTTTGACAAATATTTCATCACATCTTAAAACCCAACTTCTGCATGCAATCGCCTACTTCAGGGTATGTCATCCTGAGATGTGTGACATGGTCATGTGTGACACAGGCCAAAATACGATACAGTACTCATTCATAAAATGATATCATGGCTAGATGGTAGAATGAATATATACAATCAACACTTTTTAAATTACATGGTTACCAATAATTCAATTCAAGTTACCAACTAGTTCTACTACATATGCTCTGGCAACAATTGCTCCATGGTCAATCATCTAAACTAAAAGAATTGCTAACTTTATCCTTCCTAACCTAACCTTAAGCTTAAAGCCCCACTACACTACTTATAGCTACTTGCGCCCACTATATAGCAAACAATGCCTAATCAGTGCCTGTTGGTCCCCCATGATCTTCTCTTTTTCTTATGTTAATTGAGAGCTGATTTGATAAGATAACCACCTGTCAGTGACCTTGCAGGGAGGTCTAATCCCCCTGACCAAACTAGTACAGACGGTATTTAAATGCCAAGGCAACATTAATCCCAAACTTTTACTTATGAATAAACAAATCTTGGAGCAAAATGTCAGATTATCCAATCAAAGACTTCTCTTACCTCCTCGATCTTGATATCCACCTCCGCGGTTGTACCCGCCCCGGTATCCACCCCTGTATCCACCGCTCTGGCCATCCCGGTTGTAGTTGTCTCTTCCACCACCGTCTCTGTTATAGCCGCCCCTCCTACCGCCGCCGCCGCCGTCTCGGTTGTAACCACCCCTCCTACCACCTCCGTCTCGGTAGCGGTTGCCTCCCTGATTGTCTCCGTGGTAGCGGTTGTCCCTGCCTCCTCCCCTGTAGCCACCGCGGCCACCGTCCTTGTAGCCGCCTTCTCGTCGGTTGCCGTCCTTGTTGAAGTCGCGACCCTTGAAGCGGCTGTCGCCCATGCGGGCGTCGATGAGACGCTCGTTGTTCTCGACCAGGTTGGAGACCTTGTCGGCTAGACGGAGCGAGAGGTGCTGGAGACGGGTTGGTTCACAGCGGTGCATCACGATGGTAGCAGCTGGCTCATCCCATGAGGCCTGGTCAAAACATAAACATACATGGTATCGATGTTATCGTATGCAGAGATGCCAACTTTTGGAAATCAGAAATAGGGAGGATTTGTAATCGACACCAATTAATGTGCGCGTAGCGCACATCTCGAGCGCGTAGCGCCCGACACATGCGGCCGGGGTCCAGGGCCCGCCTTAGGGCCCTGGAAGCTCTGGGGTTCTAGATGCTCTCTGGTGCAATCTGAGCCTTATTTTGGAGCATTTTACATGTGTATTTAGTTAAATAATTCCCCCTTTTTTTTTAAATAACATAAAAATTGTACAAAATGCATGATGAATTACTTTCAGACTTCCGATTACACAGGTACTTGATACTGTATTCGGTCTTATACTTCCGAGACCATTTCCTGGTCTTATTTTGCTGATTTTCCGCCATTTGGATTCTGTGGCAATATCCACGCATTGGTTACGGCGATCCATATGCTGAAACAATCTTTCGCTACTCTTAATTTGTCTTTTAACATAGTGGAATTATTACATGCTTAAGTTAGCAGATGATATTTCTCTTTCAATTCACAGATATATATACTGATAAGCGCCCTCCAAAAAAAATCATAATAAAAAAAAAAAAAAAAAAAAAAAAAAAAAAAAAATCATTTTTTTTTTTTTTTTTTTTTTTATAAATCGGGAGGATAAGGATGGTGATCGTAAGGTCGGGAGTTGGGGTGAATTATCGGGAGCCTCCCGATAAAATCGGGAGGGTTGGCATCTCTGCGTATGTGACCAACACAAGGTGGTAATAATAATAATAATTCTGCTTTATATAGCGCTTAATACATCTTGGATGTCTCTTAAGCGCTTTACAGATATACTATTATGGTAAGTGATTCAAGGATCTATACAGCAGAAATAAAGATCTGTAACCATTAGAACTCATAATATCATAATCATAATATTTCAATACCATCATCCCTCCAGTCTCCACCATCATCTTCTAATTTGGATGTTTGGGTACATTATATGCCTTGCATTAGGCATGAGTTGAGTTTTTATCTGTTCATTTGGGTTAGCTGCCCGTAATATTAAAGCTAGCTATATCACAGCACAAAAAGAAAATCAGAGGATATCTTACCATGAGTTCTTCATTGATGATCATCTTGCTGACGATGCTGTGTACTGCTGTCTTCTCCAACTCAAACATGTCAGACAGAGTAATCAAGCTGTAGAGAACAAACAAGATAATAAAAATAACACACTCTGATGATAAACTGGTTTGCAATTTTTAAAAGTCGTATTTTGTAATTTTTTTATATTTATTTACAATTTAATTTGTTGAAATGTATATACCTGTTTGTGTTATGAAGGGCCTCAACGAAAATCAGTATTTATTTGCTGATTGGGCTACCCTTCTTTTTAAAAATGTGTAATAAATTAATAAATAAATAAAACTCATTGCGTTATCTATAAGCTAACATTTGTCATTGACACCAAGTGATTAAATATCTGTTTCTTAAAACAAATATTTATCGGACAGTTTTCAAATCATAATTGAATGGGCATGAAAAAGTCACAACAGACAATCTAAAAAATGTTTGATAAACCGCCGGTGAAAGGATTAAAAATAAAAATGCAGTTGGCATCGTCAGTGTGCAAACAGGAAGTGATGTGTACAGAGGGGTACAACGATCAATTAATAACCCATTGTGTATTTACATACATGTAGCTTGCCAATGGTTATGGGGTTTTCTTTCATGTCAATTGGTATCTACATTTGTTAACATTCAATTATTTTCATCAGATAAACGTGTTTAGATGAGCCAGTATTTTATTCATGTGGCAAGGCTCCACAGTAAGCAAACTTGTGATTGATTAGAGGACTTGCAATTAATTTGGATCAATCGCAACTGTTTGTAAGACAAGGCACAGGTGAATAAAATAAGATGTCTGTACCTCAAGGCATCGTACACACTGCCGTAGGTGAAGAGGTAGGTCCTCAAGCTCTCCTCCTGTATCTTCCTGTTAGGAGACAAACAAACACAAACAAACACATGATTTACTGGTCAAGGACAATGGCAGAGCTGCTAACCTTGTGCAACCCCCAAAAAGAAACCATGATGGCTATTAACAAAAATCTGGGAAAAACGTAATGGTTGGCAGCTCTAGATGACATATAAACTACCTGGGGTATTACGAGTACATTAAATTAAATTAAATTATGGACTAATTTTCATTCAAAAATCTCAAAGCTTTCCGTGACGAAAACAATACCAAAACGATAGCAGAATGGTTGAAAGTTGAATAAAATTGAATTTCGGTAAAGAGATAATGATATACATAATGGGGAGATTGCAGTCAGTGTAACTATGACAAGATAAAATCCATGTAGCTGATGTATGTCAAAACGACAATCAGCCCGTCAACAAGAACAAAAATTAACATCATTCTGCATCTCCCCTTTCCTTGCCTAACACAGTAAAACCAGCAGACTAATAACTGAATCACAAGTTTAAATACTAAAAACAAACAAAAACAGTTTAAATAAAATTCTCTACAGTTTTCTAAGAAACTATGAGAATTCTTTAGGGGTAATATGCCACTTCTATTATCATAATTATTGCTGTTTGTCGTTTTATTTTCTTCAAAAAAATAAATCATTTACTAATTTACTTTTTTTATAGAAAGTTTGAGCTTATCAAGCGATATCTCACATTTTTTGGGCGGGACAGATACTGATAGAGACTGCGAAAACACAAGTGGCGATAGAATTTGAGAAAAGGGTCCAGAAAACGAGGAATACTGTGGGCCTGGTCTTACCTGGTGATGAGTTTCCTGACGTGGTCTGAGTCCTTGAACAGGTTCCAGACCTTCATGTTCATCTTCTCGTTGATGAGGAACTTCTTGCAGCCTCGCCAGTCACCGTAGCGCATGGCCCTGGAGGCCGCCACCACGTGCTCACGCATGCTCTCCGGGGGTCCTATCAGGGTCTGGCGCTCGCTCAGACGCAGCTGGTGGTGGAAACTCTTGCTGATCATGCGACGACGGATGTCAAAGTGGTGGGCTGGAAATTCAAAAGCGGAAGAAGAAAAAATGGTTTTACGATCAAATGTACCGATCCAGTGTCCAAATACCAGTCAAGAATGAAGCCAGATTTGCGATAGCCATATGTCGTTCCAAAGCAACTGCATGACTTGTATCAGAATGTCTCATTTAAAAATCTCAAAGAAGCTTTCCGTGGTGAACAATAACAAAACGGTAGCAGAATGTTTGAAAATTGAATAATATGGAATTTCGGTACGAGATAATGATCTACATAATGGGGAGATTGCAGTCAGTGTAACTATGACAAGGTAAAATCCACGTAGCTGATATATGTCAAAACGACAATCAGCCCGTCAACAATTACAAAAATGTACATCATTCTGCAACTCCCCTTTCCTCGCCTTTCACAGTAAAACCAGTAGACTAGTAACTGAATCAGTTCTAATAGAATTCTCTTCAGATTTCTAAGAAACTATGAGAATTCTTTGGGGGGATATGGGATGACTTCAGGGCCTATTTACTCAATCATCTACAATATTTTTTTTTATAAATGGTACTATAATTTTTTAATCATTTCGAATAAAATTAAAAAGGGATGAAATTAGCATATGAAATGAGAAATCTCAAGTCTTGCTGGACTCACATGCCATGTAGGGGATCTCAAGCAGCATAGCAGAGACCAAGTAGACACACTCCAGTAGCTCCAGGTTGATGTGCATGTGGAACGGCAGCTGACGACTCTTCTCTATCTTCTCCTGCTGGGCGTCCCGCTCCTGTTGCCTCATTAGGAGACCCTGCATCGGATTAATACGAGGGAGAATATAAAAGAAGATGAAATATGATAACTGCTCCGTTGCAAAATTCATCATTACGTAGTTTCAGCTTCTACAAACCTTACTAAAAGCATCGTTTAAATATGTTAAATCTGAGATGCATGGCCCTGCATGTTTTTAGTGTCTGTGATATGGTGTAATATTGAAGCCCTAACAAATTGCGCTTTAAAATGATCATGAAGTGCCTCAAAAAAGTAAAAATCTTTGAGAGACCGGTTTTACCATACTCATTTTCCCCAATAGACTGTAGTGTAATAAAATCTGTTGGGAAAACGAAAAATGAAATTTTGATTTATAATCATAAACATCTTGAAAATTAGACAGGCAATAGACTTGTAAGAAAGTCAGGGGATTCCTGAGTGATCTTAAGGTTTATAATTATGATTACAGCATGAGCTAAATCAAGGATTTTGTTTCAGAATCTGAGGCAATGTTACAGAGTCACTTAAAGGTTGGAAGATGCTGATTTTACATGTTATGAATACCCCAACCAATGAAAGTTTCTTTATAAAAATGACATCTTACAAATCATTATTCCCTGCAGAACAGAAGAGGGTTTGGACCTCATCTTACCTGAGCTAGAAGTTCCTTGGCTCGTCCTCCGCTCTGGATATCAAGCAATGCATTGTGGGCATCCCGGATGTTACCATGACGGAATGCACACAGACCAAGCTGAACCATGGTACGGTTGTACAAAATCTGAAAGGAAGAAAACAAATGGGACCTTTCACATTAAGCTTTAGTATTCGCTTTTAATTTTACAAGAGCATCAAGTCATGACATGACATCACAGTACCTGTCAAAGATCTTGCCCCAATTACTTTGCAAAAAAGTTGTTTCACCACCTCCATGCAGTGGTTGGCAAATCCTTCCCCAAAATTGAATGGTGTCGTTTCTAATAGACCAGTACACGGTTAGCACATGTCTCAATGACCCCGAATATCAAAACATGAAGAGGTCCCACTTAGTACATTTTGAAATTATCACTCTTACAGCAATGGAGGTGCTACATAAATAGCCTTTGTTTCCCCCTTTCAAAGAATACTTCCACCTTTGTATCATGGAGTGCACTACTTGTGCATAAATGAATAATGATTACATTACTTTCATGAGCACGTATCCAGTATTTTGTCTCCGTGTATTTGACAATTTGGTCTGCAATGACCTTTATCTGCTTATGCTCAGACTGCAACTATGAACTGGCTTATTGATCCGTTACAGGTTCAAAGATCAGTTGTATCTCCTCAATCATTTGCATCTGATGTAGTGGATGTAGTGAACACCTGATGATTATGATATAGGGCCATGAATTTAAACTGCTCATGCTCAGACTGCAACTATGAATTGGCTTATTGGAACCAAGAGTTTGACAGTAGTGTGCTTACCTGAGTGGGGATATCAGAGAACTGGATGGTCTGCTGTAGATGAGACATGAGCATGAGATCCCTGGCAGTGTACCAACGGTCATGGATAGCGTAATGGTAGATGTGACACAGCATCGTCCTGGTACGGATCAGATCGGTGGTGTCCTTGGAGTAGATGTACTTGCACATCCTGTCCATCAACGTCAGAGAGTCCTCTTCTATTATACACAGAAACAGACAGATTCCAAATGAAAATACAGTCAAATCTGCTTTAGTGACCACCTGTCTATGGGGACCACATTTTTTGTTTCCCTTGAAAATGGTTTCTCATTGAAACATGCACTAAAAAAATCTGTCTACAAAGACCACTTTTTGTGTTTCCCTTGATACTCTCCCATATAGAATCCTTTCCTGAGGCTGTCATCAGGTTAAAGCTCTAGCTTAAAATGATGGTCTCCTGCATTTTTTTCAATTCTGAAATGATTTGTCAACTATGCATTTTATAATTATTTAATGGATTTACATCATATGATTATATTATGTTGTGTTTTTTTTTACTTTTTATAATATATATGTACCTAGTTTGTATACTACTTTGTATTATGTTGAAAAATGCAGAAATATAATCAAACAGGCCTTAAATTTCAATATTTTTAGGGCAAGGCCATTTTTCTGTAGGGAACATCTCTATATTACAGCACAAATAGGAAGAATTGGAAAGGGCACAAAAAATTTCCCAAGGCCAATGAGAGGGGCATTGAGGCCAATCAAAAGGGCATCCACGGCCATGGCCTTGGTGGCCTTGGATTAATTCAAGCCCTGAAACAAAAACAAACAAACAAACAATTATTCATTTGCTTTAATCAAATTCTTACCTCCCTTTCCCTTCTCTTTTTCTTCTTCTCCTTCTTCTAGTTTGACCTCTTCTGTTGGTTTCTCTTCTTCCTTCTTCTTTTCTCCCTCACTCTCATCTGTCTTTTCCTGGCTCTCTCCTTTCGTCTTCTCCTGGCTTTCATCCGTCTTTTCCTGGCCCTCTCCCTCCGTCTTTTCTTGGATCTCATCTGTCTTTTCCTTGCTCTCATCCGTCTTTTCCTGACTCTCTTCTTCCGTCTTGGCACGCGACTTTTCCAGTTCACGTAGCTTCTCATAGTCGTACTAAAAGATAACCACATAATATTCAACACCACGTGACTACTTGCATTAGGAGCTGAGCTGACCACACAAAGATACGATACATTTCATGCTTCATCCAGAAATTTCAAAATGACTATATGATTTTTTTTTCCCCTTCAATATTTCAAACTTATGTACTGTGATTTTAGATGCTTCTTTAAATGACTTCAGTCCACATTTTCAGAAACAAGAGTACTACTAATCATGGATGATCAGTTGAAAGATGGTTTGTTTTGCATCATCATGAAATGTGGCTGAGTTATGGCGATATCCCAATCATTATTTGATTCTTGAAGTACGATACCTTAGCCAATTCATATTCATGTACATAGAATACCATGAACATTATTCACTGAACGGAAGATGCCTCAAAATCTTTTCAAATTTCATGTGGAATACAGAAATAACATATGGAATTGACTTTCCATGCTATTAAGAATTTTGTCAAAGCCAAAAGTAGATTACTTATATTTCGGACTTTGGTATTGAATTGAAACCATTCTAAGAACGTTGACTGACTGACCTTGTAGTAGATATGTTGGATGTTCCTCAGGTAAACCCTGCAGATCTCGGAGGATGTACTCGTATTCTCAAGATGGGACTGCAGTTGCACGATGAGGCCTGTCACAATTGTCTCATCCTTCAACCTGTAAGACAGACAACACAATCGGTTTTGTTGCAAACAGATCTAAACTTATTGAAAGAACAATTTTTAAAAATATTATAGTCTATGGCAAGAAAATCAATGCAATTCAATGGATAAGATCAAACATCTTCTGCTTTTCTCTAAAAACTGTACTGTATGTTTGAGAAATGCACCAAATGATGGAAAAGAAGAATTTTTGAAAAATGTTGAAGCATACATTTAAAGAATATAGAGAGTTCCGGTAATGATAGAAAGACCATTTATCAAACAAGTGCTGAATGATACCTATCACAGAACCTTGGTAGAATAAAATAATAATAATAATAATACTTATAAAGCCCACTCATCTAATAACTTACTCAAGGCACTATATCAATTGAGGTAAGTGTTGGTTGCTTGTGATTAATGATTAAGAACTTTTATTTTACAGTCGTGTAGTAGTATCCGCTCATATCTTAATGAGGTACTGGTGTACATTCATGTAAAGTACTTGTAAAGTGCTGTAATACAGGTACTGTAAGAGAATGATATAAATGCCTATACTGTAGCATATTGTTCTGTAATGTATTGTTTAGTTTCCCTAAAAGTGCAATTCCGTTATCAGAACTGAAAATAAGCTTCAAGTTAAAGCTTCAATAAACATCTTTAGCCTCTAATATCAACATATATATTTGCCATAGAAAAGAGCTGAGTGTTTGAACATGTTGTAAATCACTCATTGATGCACCCCATTATAGTCTAACCTTTCCACATATTCTGTAGAGTGGGCGTCCGTTGCTTGAAGCATCTTGGTGAATTCCTCGTCTAGACGTTCAGCCACCGTCAGAATGCAACCTCGGACCTTGTACGGAGGCTCCTAGATTGGGGAAAGAACAAATCTCATAGTTAACATATATGTATCAACTGAATAAATCTGTAGTGCTATTGTCAGTCAGTCATTCACAGGTTAACTAAGCAGAACATGCCTGACATGGCAGGCTGATGAATAATCAACACCAATTGCTGAAATTTCTCTCTTTCTCTGATGGGCAACGTTTTTCCAATTTCAAAATAGGGTATGATCATTGAAATACGATCACCGTTATCAATACGATCACCGTTATCAATATGATCATCATTGCCTTCATCATCATCACTTTCACCACTGAAATAAACCATTGATGTCACCACAACCACTATCATCAACACTATTACCATCATCAACACCATCACCATCATCAATATCACAACCAGTACCAGAATACACCAGTTTACAGTTGTATCAGTGCGCATGCGCAGACAGTTGACCTCGGGTCATTGGCCCCAAAATTGGGGCCAATAACCTCTGACCTCTGGTATTTATGCGTAAATTAAGATTGCACCCATGCAAATGATGATGTGCGCGCACAACGCAGCGCGTAGGCAGTGATATCATCAACATTTGCATGGGCGCAATCTTAATTTACGCATAAATACATGACCTCTAGGTCATTGGCTTTGTTTAAAATGGCGCACACAACTGTAAACTGGTGTATTGTAACCTCATTACAAGATTCCTGTTGGAGGTTTCTGCCTATCAAACAGATAAAGAGCACATTTATACTTCTATTCAACTGAACCCTGTTCATACTTTCATTCAACTGATTCCTGTTCATACTTTCATTCAACTGATTCCTGTTCATACTTACATTCAATTGAACCCTCTTCACAATTGCATTCAACCGATTCCTGTTCATACTTCCATTCAACTGAACCCTGTTCATACTTTTATTCAACTGAACCCTGTTCCTACTCTCATTCAACTGAACATACTTCATACTTTCATTCAACTGAACCCTGTTCATACTTTTATTCAACTGAACCCTGTTCATACTTTTATTCAACTGAACCCTGTTCATACTTTTATTCAACTGAACCCTGTTCATACTTTCATTCAACTGAACCCTGTTCATACTTTCATTCAACTGAACCCTGTTCATACCCTCATTCAACTGAACCCTGTTCATACCCTCATTCAACTGAACCTTGTTCATACTCTCATTCAACTGGACCTTGTTCATACTCTCATTCAACTGGACCCTGTTCATACTTTCATTCAACTGAACCCTGTTCATACCCTCATTCAACTGAACCCTGTTCATACCCTCATTCAACTGATCCCTGTTCATACTTTCATTCAACTGAACCTTGTTCATACTCTCATTCAACTGGACCCTGTTCATACTTTCATTCAACTGAACCCTGTTCATACTTTCATTCAACTGAACCCTGTTCATACCCTCATTCAACTGAACCCTGTTCATACCCTCATTCAACTGATCCCTGTTCATACTTTCATTCAACTGAACCCTTTCCATACTCTCATTCAACTGGACCCTGTTCATACTTTCATTCAACTGAACCCTTTTCATACTTTTATTCAACTGAACCCTGTTCATACTTTTATTCAACTGATGCCTGTTCATTCGTCAATCAATCAATCAATCAATACTTACTGATAGGCTTTCAGCATCTTCATTCAAGTTCTCAGAGACAAACACATCTGGGTTGGCCATCAGGATATCAAGCATCTCCTGCATAAGAGCCAAGCACCTGCAAGGAAAGCATGCCCATAAAAAATGTTCAGTCTCTCAACGTCTTTAGAACATATATTTGGTGAGCAAAAGAGTCTGAATTCCCACCTTTCAGGTCCAATTTCTTGCCTCCTCCCCTTCTTAGGACAGGTGTAGACATATAAACGGCTTAGATTTGCGCTGATTACCAGTAGCTGGATTATGAATGCTTCAAGCGTATACCTAGCCTGCCCAGAGCAAGAAGGGCATTAACTCACTACTATTTTCACCAAGCTTGGAATCTAAACCTAACAATCATAACAGTGGTTCTTTCACAGAATGCAGTTCTCAAATAGCAATCAATAAATACATTTTACTGAATTCTGTTTATCAATATTTTTCATCTACGATACTAAATGGGTTGGAAGCTTTGAATATAGACTCACTGATATGTAGCCATGCACATCTTTAAAAAAATAGACCCCCCCCCCCCCCCCCCCCCCCCCCCCCCCCACACCAGTCCTGCCCGGCCCTGAAAATGGCCTCAACAATCATCAGATTTCATACATGTGGCTATGTTAGGGTTGTAAAGAAAAGCAGCCGACATGGCACGAAAGGGGGGGGGGGGGGGGGGTAGTTGATCTATTATTGATTAAAAAAAACATGAATAATTCTTACATTTCCCAGATGGCAGGCTTCATGCACGTGGCCACGTTAGGATTGTAATCAAAGACGGCCGACATGACGTGGAAGGCTACCTTCAGGTCGACGCCCAGTCCGAGGTTGTGCTGACTGGCAATGTTCCTCAGCTCCTTCAGCAGCTCAATCTGGTCTGCACGATTGGTCGCCCTCTTACCACGAGCGCCGACGATCTCGCCGAGTTTCTTCAGGACAACGGTAGGGGTAATCTCCACATCCTTGGCAAACATTTTGGGCTTCTCCTGTTAGGATGTAGATTAATATTCAAACTTTATTTCTACATTTTCAAAAAATAAACCAAATGGAATTGAATATTTAAAGAGAAGCATGAGAGAGAGATATTCAATAATAACACCTCAAGAATAGCCCTCCCAAATCATTTTCATTCCCTTTAGCCTTATTTAATAACTAGTGTGCAAGTGCAGAGCACAATAAAAGAAAATTAAGACAGCTCTGTGTTCAAATTGTTTTTTCATTTCTTGTTATTAGTTGCGATGGTACAAAATACCTCAATATAAACAGTAACTCATGAAAAAATAGGGAGCTACGAAAATTAATAATCTTTACAGGATAATGTGTATCCAGTTAGGGCTGTTTGGGGGGGGGGTAAATAATTCAGTAATGTATTATTCTGAAAAGGAAAAAATAAAAATACTTATTCAAGAATCAGACAAATCAAACAAAGAAGCAATGTGATTAAAAAGAATGACTTCAGTCCACATTTTCAGAGACAAGAGAACTAATCACAGATGATCAGCCGAAAGATGGTTTGTTTTGCATCATCATGAAATGTGGCTGAGTTATGGCAAAATCCTAATGGTAGAACAGTGGTCTTGAAACTGGGGGGGGGGGGGGTACAAAATACCTCAATATAAACAGTACTTCATTAATTCATTAAATAATAGGGCGCTACGAAAATCAAGAATCATTACAGGATAACGTCTATCCATTTAGGGCTGTTTGGGGGGATGTAAATTGTTTAAAAATACATATTCAAGAACAGCCGTTAGTTCAAAGAAATGACCATGACTGCACAACCTGCTTATATAACACAGAAGGTGACCTTGAACTGACCTTCTCAAGTTTGATGCCACCTTTGACCTTTTCCCATTTGCCTTCTCCGTCTTCATTTTCTTCTTCCTCCTCCAAAGCTTCCTCATCTTTCGGTCGCACTCTGTCCTTGCGACGCTCCTTCTTCTTAGAGGCTCTGTCATCCCCGGTCGTCGTCCTAGGCAAAGATAAAAGACAGAAGGCAACATAATGATTGCGTTATTTAACTCTTTGCCTGCTTTGGTCAACTAATGGAACACACACTGAACTGCCACAGTCGACTTTTGTCACAGATACATAGTATAGTTACGAAAACTTCTGAATATGTTCCTACAAAAAGCACATTGGCTCATTCCACATGCAAGTTGATCAAAGATGGCTACTGTCGAGACATTGGAGCATCAGAATAAGCCAGTTCGTAAATACTATCTGCGCAAAGGTCATTACTAGTATCGTGCTCGTGAAAGTTATGTAATCAGTATTCATTTATACACTGCACTATATTTGTCTGATACACAGGTGGAAGTATTCTTCTCAAAGAGGCAAACAAAAGGTATTCATGAAGCACCTCAATCACTTCGGCAGTGTTAAATCTCAAATGCACAAGTGGGACATATCCATTGTGTAAAAGATCTGTGGATATTTTGGGGTCCTGCGATGGAAAGCACTTACTTCTTCAAGAAGTACTCCGCTGTGAGGGTTGTCATTCCTGGTACGTCGTCATCTGAGCTGGAATCCTCCGACATGGATGCATCCCAACTATCATCAGACTCATCATCCTGTAACAAGGTCAACATAATGGTAACATGTTACTAGTTATCTTAGTGGAAAATCCTACCAAAGAAGGTTAATGTTCAAGCTAAATTTTGGACTAAATATAGCTATGTCTTCTTTCTTCATGAATGTAAAGCCATGTCAAACAATTTGTTAAAATTATTTAAAAAACATAACAGGTTATGAAAAGAAAGAAACTCTAACACTGAAAGGCACAGGCACACAACGTACATGTACACCAATTGACAATCAACAAAAATACATTTAGAATTACCAAGGGACAACAGTGTTTTTAAATGGAAAAGACATGATTTTGAAAGATAACTGGACCAGAATTATCATTTATTCTATCCTCTTATCCCTTCCAACGCTGAATAAAGAAAACTGATAATTGATATGACTAATTACACGCACCAAGAACACATATTTGTGTCCTTTGGCAAGGCATTAATCTACATTTGCCACTCAATACCGAAGAGAGAAATGAGGACCCGGTAGGATGACGAAAGCATTTGTGTTAGTAACTGACCATATGGTAGGAATACTCCTTAGGGAGTGGAGATGGTGCACATTGTGCGTGAATGGATCAGAAGACCAAGGTAATAATATCTATAAAGCCCTTAGAGACTTTATTCTGTGTTTAGCGCTATATAAATCCAGATTACATGTATTATTATTATTATTTCTACCAAATCCACAATGGTGACCATTACCGTTTAACATTTAACAGTGATCAAAATCAAGACATCTATGGGAAGAGTGACATATTGATTGGTACTTACATAATCTCCTTCTTGTTTGACCTTTGGAGGTGCGACCTTCTTTAAGACAGGAGCAGATTTAGGTTCATCCTCTTCACTATCGCTCTCTTCTTCTTTCTTCTCCACTTCGCGCTCCTCCTCTTCCTTGTCTTCTGCATCTGGGTTCTAAAGGACGAGATGAAATTTTTATCAAGATAAGTTTATTCCGCCATTAAAGACAAAGTTGAGTTCTGGTCACGCGATTTGCATTGCGAAAGAAAAGGTGTGGAATGGTTCAGAAAAAGTTGATCACGTAGCATGTAAGTATTGGTGTGTACTGTAAGGTTCTGGAGTCATCAAAATCATGATAAATTTGGCCCAGTCTTGGTAAAGTAACAAGCACTGTACACAGAAAGATGTATATGGGACTACACAAATGGTTTCAGGCCCACTTACCTTGATTTCCTTTTCTTTCTATGCTCATTTCTCAGCCAAGTATACATTTTCTACCAAAATTGTTTAGCAAATGACATTTATTTGTAATCTTGAACATTCGGTGTAAGTTTTGTTTGATTCTGTGGGAATTAATTTTTTTTTTTTTTACCAGAACTCAAGTTTATCTTTAAGAATCCTTCCTATCACATTTTGTCTTGATCTCTTTTTGTTGTCTACAGGTGTATTTCTCCAGCATTATATTTTGTACCTCAAAGTGTTCAAATATCATAAAATCTTTAAAGTTATTCCTTGTGCTTATCATTTATAAACAGCTATTAAGTCCTTTATCTATGGGAGCAAAGTAACCATGTCCCTACAATGGGATTACAAATAATATATCACCTAATTTAAATCCAGAAGTTTTATCACAAAAACTTTTGCAAATTGGTAATTTTGGCTTCATCTTTTGCAGCAAGAAATTCATGAATAACATCTACACATGAAAGAGTACATTATGATTTATAAAATATTGAAGTAAGATGCTCATAGTCTGTCTTTAATAGTTAAGATTCTTTCAATGAACTTAGTCCACATTTTCAGAAACAAGATAACTAATCACAGATGGTCAGAACAAAGATGATTTGTTTTGCATCATCATGAAATGTGTCTGTGTTATGGTGAAATCCCAATCATTCCTTGGAGTACATCTAAACATAGAATAACATGAACATTATTCACTGAATGGAACGGCATGATCCGCACACGGAAATATGAATTATGGTTATCAAAAGAAAATTTAGCTCGGTAAAATAAAGAAGATCTTCACAACGAGTGCATATGGTTGTACTTCAGACATTTACATGAATGCTTTTCATTGCTCAGTCGGTAGAGCAGTGGTCTTGTAATTCGCTGACCCGGGTTCGAAACCAAGTCAATGGACTCGTGCCCTTTGGTAAGGCATTAATCCTCATTACCAGGTCCCTTGGAGAGGACCTAAAGCCGTCGGCCGTCTGGTTGCTTACGTATAAGCATTTATGCTTTCTTAGCAGTCAGGTAAAATAATCACCATTAAATTCATTTAGCAAGAAATACTTACATCTTTGTATTTAGTAATCTGTGCGTCGAGCTCCTTCATGTATTTCCGGAGCTTCTGTCTCAACGAGGAGAGCGACTTGGCATTTGCCTTATTCAGCTTCTTCTTGTCTTCCCATAACTAAAATTTGATATATCAAACAAAGAGCAATGTGATTAAAAAGAATAACACAACCCAAGTCACATCAGAGTCAGATAAGATGCTCGTAATCTCTCTTTAATATTAAGATTCTTCAAAGATGTTCATGCATGGGTATGAGTCATTCGTGAAGTAGGCAACTTGGCGATCACTACATAACACTGGGCCAATGGGTATTACACTCCTGTGCGTACGTCCGTGTGCTGCCTTCAATATACCCATGCTTGAGCAACTTTAAATGACTTCAGTCCACATTTTCAGAAACATGAGAACTAATCATGGATGATCAGCCGAAAGATGGTTTGTTTTGCATCATCATGAAATGTGGCCGAGTTATGGTGAAATCCCGATGGTAGAACAGTGGTCTTGAAACAGTGAGGTCCTGAGTTCAAAACCAAGTCAATGTGCTGATTGCCCTCGTGCCATTTGGTAAGGCATTAATCCTCATTACCAATTCCCTCGGAGAGGACTTAAAGCTGTCGGTTCCCTGGTTGTTTACTCATTAGCATTTACATGCTTTTTTTTTAAGCAGTAAGGTAAAACAATCACCATCAAACATCAAAAATAAAAAAGAGATCTATCTACATGTATCAGAGTTAAGTTTCTTTGGCACTATGTCTAATACATTGGTCTTGATTTGAAGTTTCTGACAAAGAGCAATGTTAAAAGAATAACAAAACCTTGTTACACAACAGAGAAAAAATATGTCACATCATTAGTTACAATATAGATTAAAAAATTTGTTATTTTTAAATCCAAAAAGACTATTGTGAGCAATTGCTGCTTGAACAAATGTCTGGTCAGTGGTCACCATCTATCACAACTCCAGCAGTGACAACATATCTTGGACAAAACATGAAACAAATTTTGCCTGAGCATGTTGGATCACTACTGTAAAAATGTGTACCACCCAGATACAATAGTTGCTATCATAAGAGACGACTGCTGAATCACCAAGTAGTTTTGGCGGCACAACCAGGGGTGAAAGTGAGCACCTTTTTCCTTCTCAACCTACCACCCTTGAGTTAAAAAAAAAAAAAAGAATTCGGGGGGGAAAAATGGCGTTTAACAAAATTCCCCCCACTTTAGAGTAAGAAAATTCTGAAAAAATAGGAAAATTGAGGGAAAAAAGGGAAAACAGGGGTATAATCGGGGAAAGAACAACAACAAACAAACAGGAAACCAATTTTTCTGCACAACTTACTTCATTGACGAATTCCTCCAGTTCCACAAGACAACGGATGTAGAACCGAGGGCACTGGCCATCGTCGGTGTTGAGCACATTCTGAGCCTTGGTATACACTTTCATCATCTCCTCAAAACTGGTCAGGACCCGGGAGACATCTCGTATCTTCTTCTGATTTTTGATCTGTTTGATGAACTCCGATATCTCGTCATGTCTACAAAGGAAACAAGCAAGGATCAGTGACTAGATCAAGTAAGGATCAATGACTAGATCAAGTAAGGATCAGTGACTAGATCAAGTAAGGATCAGTGACTAGAACAAGTAAGGATCAGTGACTAGATCAAGTAAGGATCAATGATCAGTGACTAGATCAATTAAGGATCAGTGACTAGATCAAGTTAGGATCAAAGATCAGTGACTAGATCAAGTTAGGATCAAAGATCAGTGACTAGATCAAGTAAGGATCAGTGACTAGATCGAGCCAGGACCGAAGGTTTAATTTTCAGCCACAAATTTACGGAAAAGAATCATCCAAGTCATGTAGGAGCCCATTACTTTGTACAATACATCACTTGAAAAAGAGAGGCGGCAGTGCTGCAAATAAGGCAAAAGCCTGAAAACTGGAATAAACATAATTTAAGACTCCTCTGTTGGCAAGATGTGTCAGTTGCTGGCTCGTAATGCCCAAAAGTCAATAAACAAGATAGCAGAGTATATTTCGTGTCAAACTTGACTCTGGGAAACAACAAGATTTTTTTTTTATCATGAAAGGATCATAAAATGATATAATGTGAACATAAAACACTTTGTGGGAAATTGCATTTTGAGCTTTTCAATGTGACCTCATTCTCTATTGATCAATGTTTTATGTGCACAAGTCAACATCTTTAATAATACCTATTCAGAATAAAAGAATTAAATCTTCTTTCAAAGGTTTTATCCTTGCATGCCTATTCATGCAAATTATTCCCCCCCCCCCCAGAAAAATGCAGCCTACCTTTTTGACTTTGCACTGCGCACAACACGCTTGGTCTCCTCTTCATCGTCACTCAGAAAGAAACGAGTCAAGGGGGCCTGCTTCTGTGGGACTAGGATCCCGTCGTCACTGGATTCCGAATCACTTTCCGTCGATGATCCTCCTGCGAAGAATCGCGATGCCATCCTGGATGCTATTCACTTTCTACCAGCTTCGTTGAAAATATTTGACACTGATTGGTGGAGTACAGATTTATCTGGAAAAAAACAAAAACAAGGAGAGAATCCATTAATGAACTTTTGACTTGGTTTAATAGACAATATGATGCAAAGCATATGAAGAAGGGAATTATGAATAATGTAGGACCCACATTTGTAATCTATCGTTGAAAAGCAAAGAGAGAAAGAGAGAGAGAGAGAGAGAGAGAGAGAGGGGGGGGGGGGGGGAAGGGAGAGGAGAAAATGAAAACTGAGTGAATAATGAAATTGAGGATTGAGTAACATCGCCCTTTCTGTAAGTGGACTTTAAAATGACCCGCTATTTTGCATAGTCTACTTTAAAGAACACTTTCCACACAAACCCACAAAACAAACCCTGTGGCTATGGTTGTTTGCATGAAAAGGGGTACAAAATGGGCTCTCAATATAACTTAACCCATGCACAAAACACAAACATGTCAATCATGCAACACGGTCATCGCCCTGGCGTCGCATCGGCAGGCACAGGGGAATAAATTATGCTATCGACAGCTTTGGCATTTGCCTTACACAAAGCATAGAACATAAGGTAAAATATATTCAAATACAGTCCAATGACGTTGGCAGGTAGGATTGATTAAAAATCCAAGTTACAAATTGCTCCAACACAATTCACAGTCACAATGATTTTGCATTGCAGATCACACAGTCAATCGAGCCATTCCTGCAATCCTCACTCACGCTCGTCAAGCTAGACATTCATAATTTCACTTTTACAGAGAGGGCCGAGAAGAGAATATTGAAATCAAGCATCCAACATGATAGTTTAAGATATTAATTACTTATTCATAACATTAAATTCGTAAAGACAACATTATTTTGGCGATTTTCAGGCAGCAATATGTTGGTCTACTTACCTCTCCTCAAGAATGGCCACCATTGCATATGTTGAATGAATGCATTGCGCGCGCTCTCACAGGAGTGATATAATAGCGCATAAAACGAACTCATTTCAATACCTGCCTGAGTGGCTGATCAAATTATAAGCACGAAGGAACTTTGCGCTAGTATATCCCGCGCGCTCGTACGCATGTTCTGCTCCATGCCAAGGTTCCATATGCAGCTACAGTCACACGTGCAACTGCTGTGCATGGAAGATGTTGAAAGAGTCGGCCCAAATAAACTCAACACCATTGATTTCGCCTTATCAGTATTTTTCGCCGGATAAATATAAATAAACTTACAATATCTCCCGAATATCTCACTGTAACTTTAGTCTTGTACGTTGTACCCTTCGACATGGCATGGCTGTGAGGCTTCTTTTGGTTGGTTGGTTTTATTTTCTGTATAAAAATTCAAATACATACAAGAATACAATACAAATCAAGAATTGAAAAAACGGCTGGAATGGCAGAGCCATTATTAAAATGGCTCTGGATCCTCCTATAAGGTGAGGTCCTCAGTTTGGTTGAACAATATCTTTAAATGTTATGTTTGTTTCAATGATCATGACTTTTATTGACAATAAGGAAGATTTAGGTTGCTTGAAACAGTGATCATGAAACTTAAAAACCATCTTAAAATTCAACCCATAATCATCAGGTTTATCTTTATCATGATGGACTATAAGTTGTTATTTTTTTCTATTTTTTTTGTTGCTATAAAATAATCCCGATCAGCTCGATCTGTGGATCATTTTTTTCCTTAACAATCATAATAAGTGCTCACCACGGATCATACAGATGATACAGATCAGTAGTGCACATCGATCTATGTATACTCACTGGAAGGGGCAAAAAGCCAAGTCTCAAAACTGAAGAATTAGAACAAAACCATATGATAAATGTGCAGTGAGATATTATAACTCATTGTAACTATGTTAAAAAGTTGGTTATATATCACTGTCACAGATATAATAACTGAAGAGGATTCTGCTCTAGCTCCCTGCATGCTTTATAATTATTTTTATTTTCATTTGCAAAGTTTTAATGGTAATTGAATAATTGATGTAGTCTAGGGCTAATCTGTAATGCAAATTCAGTATACCTTTACGTATATCCTTTACTTATCAAGTATTTTCCTTCTTAATCACTCAGAGGCAATATGAAATTTGCGGTATACAAATATATTATTATTATTGCTAGATCTAGAGTCTATACAAATTTATTTGAGACAGGCAAGCTTTAAACGAGATCGAGACGAAATTATGCTGAGTTGAATGTTGGGCGACATTGAAGTACCATTACCGTCCTTTTAAACTGCACAAACCCGCATGTGATCTACGTGTTCGAGCACTGAGCTTCTGCAGTGCCCAAGGTTTCGGCCAAGATTAGACTCAGACTTCGCTGGTAGCTACCGTACCATTGCAATTGCTGTCGTCCATCAGTCTACAAGTCATTGGCGAAGTAGACAATTTTCTATTTCGCGGGGCTAATTCGCTATCAAAATGGGGAAGAAAGCGAAAATTGGAAAGCAGAGGAAGGACAGATATTATCATCTTGCCAAAGAAACAGGTTTGTCAATCAAATGAATCAATAATAACGCATTTTGGGGTTCATGTTGTTTTACTTTTAGTGTGACTTTACTCTTTTAGTTTTGTGAATTGTGAAGATGTGAATGTGATAGTAAATATCACTATCAGTCAGAGTCAGTGCCACTTTTTTTTTATATGGATGATGGACATGGTGAAGTGAGTTGTAAAATAATATCTGGTTGTTCAAATTATATGTTGACTAATAAAATGTAATAAAATAATTAGGGGCGCTAGTCTGAGAATATAATGAGGATCGTCCGCACAAAAAATACATGGACAATGCGGACGATCCTTATTTTTGCGGACACGTTTGTCCGCGACTCCGCGTTTAAGGAAACAATCCTCGTTTGTGCGGATGATCCTTATTCTGGGACCAGCGCCTCTACTGATAATATTTCTGTCTAAGTTAACCGTATTCATAATGCATTGGTCTAGCTATTTTTGGAAGTCTAAAAAATTGGATCTAGAAGTTTCTTTACTCCTCTGCATGGGCATCCGGTCAACTGTGGTCTTGGCAAGTGTAAGCTAGCTGGCAAGTAATCTGGGTCAGTTTACAGAGGCTCGATTGATAACAAAATATGAAACCACTCTTTTTCTCATCTTTGGCTCTGAACAGATCAAGTACATCAATTTGTAAAGGATAGATCTATATGTTTCATATTTCTGTTATTGCATATTTAAAAGAAACAAAAAAACAAAGAGCTCTGGAAATACATCATTGCTTTGCTGACCTTTCAATGCTGTGGTATGTTTGTGTTTGTTTGCATTGCAGTCTTGACATATTTGTGACTTTTCTTCTCAATCAGGTTACAGGTCTCGATCTGCCTTCAAGTTGATTCAGCTGAACAGAAAGTTCTCCTTCCTCCAAGAGTCCAGGGTCTGCATTGATCTCTGTGCAGCACCAGGAGGATGGTGAGTACCATGATGCAGTCCCTCAGATAGGATGTTAAATGGTTATTATGAACCCACTGCACTATTCGTGTAAGAGTAGGGGTAAACCCTGGTGTAGTGGTCCACCTGCACACCCCAATCAGGTTGAGTATATAGGGCATCTGCAAGAATCTTCAGTATTGAAGAAGGCAGATTATCTTGAAGAAAAAGAAGAGGAAACCTTAGGACAAAGTAAAGATATTGTAGATTTTACCAAAGTAATTTAAAAGGAGGAGCACCAGGGTTGATTCATGTAAGGGATGATAATGAAGCAATCTTGTTTTTGGATGAAGGTTATAGGCCAGCTTTGATCACATTGTGCTAGTCTTATTTCCTTTAAAAAAGATAGGTTCTCTTTAAAAGGTAAGATATGTGGATGTTGTAGAGGAACATGGAAAAGAGGAAGAAGAGGATAGAGAAGGAACAAGAAGAAGACAACAAAAAAGGAGGAGGAGAAAGAGGGAGGAGGGATAGAACATAGACTAACATAGTAAAAGGAAAGATTTGTCAGACATATGTTTCATAACACTAGGGTAAAGAAGAAGAGAAATGATAGCTTACCAGGTATTCTTAAGTCTGCTTTTCAATATTTTTTCCTTGACAGGCTTCAGGTAGCATCAAGGAACATGCCCATATCCAGTATGATTATTGGTGTGGATCTGTTTCCTATCAAACCCATCCCTAATGTGGTCTCTTTCACTTGTGACATCACAACAACCAAATGCAGAATGGTAAGTACTTAAAGCAACGATCCAGTCCCTTACCACAGTTTAGGACCTCTTATAGAAAATGTGGTTCAAATATACATTCAAGCATAATATTTCTGCTGGTTTACAAACTGACTTACTGGGCACCGACATTTATGAAGTGTTGAATGAAAAGCAGAAATCAATATAAGGAAACGAATTATAATTATTTGTACATTCTTAACTGCTGCTCCCAAGCGGTGGAATAACCTGCCCATATTTTTTTCGCAAAGGGTGATCTCTCAATGCCTTCCAAAAACGTCTGAAAGCTCACTTCTTCTGTTAAAGATAAACTCCAGTACTGGTTAAAAAAAAAATAATAATTCTCACAGAATCAAACGAAACTTACACTGAATGTTCAAGATTACAAATAAATGACATGTGCCAAACAATTTTGGAAGAAAATGTATACTGGCTGAGTAATGAGCATAGAAAGACAAGGAAATCAAGGTAGTACTAGCCCCGACACCATGTGTGTTGTCCCATATATAGCTTTCTGTGTGAGTGCTTGTTACTTTACCAAGACTCGGTCAAATTTATTATGATTTTGATGACTCCAGAACCTTGCAGTGCACACCAATACTTACATGCTACATGATCAACTGTTTCTGATCCTTTCACACGTTTTCTTTCACAATGCAATCGCATTACCAGTACTAAAGTTTATCTTTAATACATGCACCATTTGAACATGTATATGGAAAATGCAGTAGAGTAATACATTACAGTGAAAAAAATACACGGGGCTCAGGGCGAATTAGCCCCCAAAATGCTAAAAAGAGCCCTTGAAAGTCATAAAAGACCCCAACAAAATTTGCATAGAGTTCAATGCAAAACAAATTAAAGAGTGTTATTTTCATGCAAGCAAGCTTTAAAAGTAGCCCACGATTATTTTTAAGTATTTTTTCCCTGATACATTATTATTATTATTATTACAGCAATTGCGCAAAGAGATGAAGACATGGAAAGCTGATTGTGTTCTTCATGACGGAGCTCCTAATGTTGGAACAAGTTGGGTGCTGGATGCCTTCACACAAGGTCAGTTTCCCTTATCCAAGCCAGAACCATTTGATAGAGTATGAAAGAACAAATTGTAGGTTTTCTATTGACATAAAGTTCAAGAATGGGCATATTACCTATGCAGGGGCATTCTGTGGAAGGTTTGTGTGCAAAAGTGGTAATGAAAACAGTATTATAGATTTACAAATATGTCTGATACACTGCCATCTAGCATCTGTATGACCCCCCCCCCTGCAATCCTAGGACCAAGGTTGTTACCACAGGGGCTTCATTCTTGAACAATTTTTACTTTGTAACGTTTTTCTATTTTCTGCCATTTCTAAATCTTATTTTGTATTATTTACTTTATTTTATGGTTATTGCTTTATTCTGTTAATTGAATTTGTTTCTAATTATGTAAATTATTTGTAAATATTGTGATTTCCTTTGACTTGCCATTAAAAACACAAATTTAAAAAAAATAAGAAAAATAAAAAGAGATCTTGTACTCAAGTGCGATGAACCTTGAGACAGATTGGCCTTGGGTTAAACAAGTTATCCCATTAAGTCTACGACTACTTCTATTACCACAAGTACAACTACTGCTACTGATACTCCTATGGCTACCGCTACTGCTAGGTCACCATTTTACAGACTTGCATATACTAACTTCAACCCTGATGATGTTATTATCTTAGCACCTTAGTGTAAAGCAGGAACAGTGTTGCTAAAATGCCATTTTAAAGGTATAGACCAGTTTTGGAAATGCCCCCTTCTCAAAAAATGTAATGGAAGCTCTTATTACCAATCATGTGAAAGAATATGTTTGACTTATATGTGATGATACAAATTTTCCGCCTACTAATAAGCGAGTTCACGGTTGCAGTCTGAGCATGAGCAGATCAAGGTCATTGCAGAACAAATTGTGAAATACACGGAGACGAAATACTGGATACGTGCTCATGAAAGTTATGTAATCGTTATTCATTCTTGCACATTCAGTGCAATCCATGATACACAGGTGGAAGTATTCTTTCAAAGGGGAAAACAAAGGCTATGTTATATAGCACCTTCATCGCTGTAGGAATGATTATTTCACAATGTACAAAGTGGGACCTCTTCATGTTTTGAAGATCTGTGGATATTCGGGGTCATTGCAGTAATGTGCTAACCGTGAACTGGTCTATTGATATATTTGGTAAATTATTACATCGTAAGACTGGGCCAAATTTCTTATCATTTTAATGATTCCAGAACCTTCAATACACACCAATACTTACATGTTAGATGATCAACCTTTTCTGATCGATTCCACACCCGTTTCTTTCACAATGCAATCGCATGACCAGAACTGGTCTATACACCTGTGCCTTTAAAACTGTTTTTGTTTGTTTTTTATTTTTTAAACTTGTGATTCAGTTACTAGTCTGCTGGTTTTACTGTGAAAGGCAAGGAAAGGGGAGATGCAGAATGATGTACATTTTTGTAATTTTTGACGGGCTGATTGTCGTTTTGACATACATCAGCTATGTGGATTTTATCTTGTCATAGTTACACTGACTGCAATCGCATGACCTGAACTAGTCTATACCTTTAAAGGCCATGTTTGGTATCAGGGTTTTAACCCAATGACTATGGTATCTTCAGTTGAGTCTCCAAACCACTCCACTGTGACACTTCTACATTGCAATAATACACCATCTTCCTTCATACAGCCCAACTGACCCTCCATGCTCTCAAGTTGGCCGTTGAGTTCCTCAACAAGGGCGGGTGGTTCATCACCAAGGTCTTCCGCTCCAAGGATTACCAGCCCCTCCTTTGGGTCTTCCATCAGATGTTCAGGAAGGTTCATGTCACCAAGCCCCAGGCGTCCAGGAACGAATCTGCAGAGATCTTTGTCGTTTGTCAGGGCTTCATATCGCCAGACAAGATAGGTGGGTTCTAGTCCTCTGCTAAAGAAATTTCAGGAAAAGATTATGATATCTAGTTGCCACAAGAGAATCCCTTATTAATTCAACTTAAGATGGATATAGAAAACGAATGAACGAATCTGCAGAGATCTTCGTTGTTTGTCAAGGTTTCATATAGCTAGACAAGATAGGTGGGTTCTACTTCTAGTCCTCTGCTAAAGAAATTTCAGGAAAAGATGATATCTAGTTGCCAATCTTGATCAGGCATTATTTATTATTAATTCAACTTGAATACAGAGAATCAACTTTCATTTTGGTCCTGGGATAGTTGGCTACCCATACATTGTCATTCCATCCAATTTTTATATGGATTATTTCGAATTAAGGAGCTCTCACCTACCAGTAATTAGTGGCTGCACCATAAAAAAGAAATCCATTTATTTCTGTGCTATTAATCATAGAATTGGTCTGTTCTTATATATTTCTGGGTAAACTAATGTTAATTTTTTTTATATTGTGTTCTTAAAACCGTACCTACCGGTACTCAAAATCCTCACAATAAATTCGGAAGAAGAAAAATATCCTGGAAGAAGTTTTCACCCATTCTAATGTATTCCCCAACATTTACAATTTACTCAATTTCCATCAAACCTTAGCAGAACCCCACACTCATTCACATTTGCTCTCATTTCACTATCGCTTCACCTGTCTCTATCCACTCACAGATCCAAAGTTCTTTGACCCTAAGTACATCTTCAAGGAGGTTGTAGGGGAGGAGACCACCAAGCAGAAAGCCACAATCCTCAGGGACCCTTCCAAGGTGAAGAAGGCCAAGGCCGAGGGGTACGCCGAGGGGGACTACACCCTCTACCATCCCGTCCAGGTGTCCAAGTACATGGCCAGTGAGGATGCGCTGGAGCTACTCAACAACTGCAGTGAGGTAAGAACAAGAACCCCTTAAACTGATGATGTGAATAAGCTTTGAGCTTGCTTTAAGCCCCCATGAATAATTTCATATGATGTTCCTATAATGTACATGATGGGAACTACACTCTCTATCATCCTGTCCGAAATGAAGTCGACCATTCACAGCCCCTCTGCACTAGTTTGGCATGGAGTGATTAGACCACCCTGCAAGGTTACTGGCAGGTGGTTATCTCATCAGATCAGCTCTCAATTAACATAAGAAAAAGGGGACCATGGGGGACCAATGGTCACCAATTAGGCATTGTTTGCTATATAGAGGGTGCAAGTAGCTATGAATAGTGCAGTGGTTTTAAACCCCCTGAATAATTTCATATGATGTTGTTACAATGTACATGATGGGGACTACACATCATCTATCATCCTGTCCTTGTGTCCAAGTAAGTACATGGACAGTGAGGATGCACTGGAGCTACTCACCAACTGCAGTGAGGTGAGAATGGGAACCCCTTAAGCCCCTCTGCACTACTTATAGCTACTTGCGTCCTCTATATAGCAAACGATGCCTAATCGGTGACCATTGGTCCCCCATGGTCCACTTTTTCTTCTGTTAATTAAGAGCTGATTTGATGAGATAACCACCTGTCAGTGACCTTGCAGGAAGGTCTAACCCCTCCTGGCCAAACTAGTGCAGAGGGGCTTTAAATTTTGTCATTTTGTGCCTGGTAGTTTGAAAGCCAAAGGGGGAATTCCGCAAGACTACTGTATATCTACACCACCATGCAAGCCGATACTTATAAGCAGCATCTAAGTGACATTTTATGTTCCACACACACAAAGGTAAGCATGTCAGGATTCAATGAATTATTATTATTTTTCATTCATTTGTATCGGTTTTCATTTTCTCCCCGACAGCTTGTGTTTGACGATGACTCCATCGCCTCCCACCTTCTGACGACCAAAGAGATCAAGATTTGTTGCCGTGACATTAAGGTTCTGGGTCGGCGAGAGGTCAGGGATCTTCTCAACTGGCACAAGAAATACAACAAGGAGAAAGCACAACTGGAAGAGGAAACAGCTAATCAAGTGTAAGTTGTAGGCTAAAGAAAAAATTATGAAATACAGTCAAACCTGTCTATAGCGACCGCCCAAGGGAAACACAAAAAGTGGTCTTTGTAGACAGGTTTGTTTAGTACATGTTTCAATGAGAAACTTTTTTCAAGGGAAATAAAAAATGTGGTCTTTGTAGACAGGTGGTCACTAAAGCAGGTTTGACTGTACCTGAAAATATTGAAAATGTATATGAAATGGTATGGTATTTAAAGATAAAGTTGAGTTCTGGTCATGTGATTGCATTATGAAAGAAATGGTGTGGAATCTATCAGAAAAGGTTGATCATCTAGTATATAAGTATTTGTGTGTATTGCAAGGTTCTGGAATCATCAAAATGATAAGAAATTTGACCAAATCTTGGCAAAGTTACAAGCACTGTACACAGAATGATGTTTATGGGACTACACGATCACATGGCGAAAAAAATCTCCCCCCCCCCCCCCCGATTTGTACGATGTTTTATGTCATATTTAGAATATGAAGGCATTTGAAGAGCCATGCTTTTCAGGGAACATGTTTAATCTGATGTTCTTCCACCCTTGCATAATAACAATGATAACGCTCACAAATTATTTTTTACCTCTTCCCAGAACTCAACCTTCTCTTTAAAAAAAAAAATCCAACCTGTATAAACAATCATATTAAATCTTTTGAATGCTTTGCGACAGGTATCAGATTCTTATCATAACTGCAGGTAACATCTTGCATGAAATAGGCAAATTTCAATCACATGGTAGATTTCATGTCTCGTGGGAGATTACCATGTCTTGTGAGTTTGGAATGGCAATATAGCTAAACGATTTGGCATGACAAGTTCAATGCAAGACCTATGTGTATGTTATTGAAATAAAAATGTTTTTCATCTCAATCAAGTGTCAATGAGGAGTCGCGATGGCTCAGTCGGTAGAGGCAATGGTCTCATAATCCAGTGACCCGGGTTCGAAACCAAGTCGATGCGCTAGTGCCCTTTGGTAAGGCATTAATCCTCATTACCAGGTCCCTCGGAGAGGACCTAAAGCCGTCGACTTGCTGGAGTTAATATATACTGAATATATAGTCCAATCCATATTTTGAATGGTAAACAATTAATGAAGCCTTAATATCATCAAATAGATGGGTGCATATTTTATAAATATATGGTCTGTAGTATGTGTTATATACCTCACTTAAGTAATCCAGCAATCTGATTGGTCGAAATTGCATTCATAAACTTTAACTGTTCCCGAAAATTCCCGGTAACCATGGTTAAAAAACAGTTCAAAATCCCAATAACCATGGTTATTGGGAAAATAGTTCAGTCTCCATGCAGAGCTGCCACCTAGTACGGATTTCCCGTAATTGGTACGGAAATTAACGACCATTACGGAATGTTGTCTCAAATTACGGATTTAAAAAAAAAAAAAAAAAAAAATATTTTTTTTTTTTTTTTTTTTTATTTATTTTATTTTTTTTTAATGAATTAAATATGATTTATCGTAGCGAGTGCTGTGAATAGGAGCCATTTTTCATGATAAACTGTGTTGTGATGACCTGAAATTCAATACTTAACATCTTTGTGTGAGTAAAATCACCAAAAATTTCAGATAATCATGCGTCCGCGCAGTGTTGGCGTGTCGTTTTTTTAGATTCATAGCGCCGCATAAGAAATAACTGATTTATACCCCAAATTACTGATTTTGAGCCTTGTGATTACTGATTTTCTGTTCTGGAGGTTGGCAGCTCTGTCCATGGTTACCCCATAGGTTTACATGTTAAAAAATGGTCTGAGCGATCGAGGATACCGTACGTGTGCGAAGAATTGGTCGGTAATTTCAATACAATTGAATCTCGATCGATCTTACCGACAATTTTATCTTGCATTGTTGACATGAAGACGAAAATAAACTTCCAAAAACAAAAAAACAACATCTGCCGATAGATCTTGATCTAAGTTCGTGCCAATATGCATTGCAAAAGTAAAAGAAGGGCCCGTTTAATGGAGCAGCCGCGAAGCTTCCACCACGCGAAGCCGTTTTCAATTCATTTTAATGTATATATATTAAAGAACACTACTTCCCATGATGACAGAGCGCGCTGGCCGAACGGTTTGAGGCGCTGACTTTAGTAACATCACCTTTGGTACGCAAGAGTTCAAATCCCATCTTCGACAAAAGTTTTTTTTTTTTTTTTTCTTTTTTTTGGCATATAAAAGTATTAATGACTGCTTTAATATTCGAGATAGATCTTGATCTAAGTTCGTGCCAATATGCATTGCAAAAGTAAAAGAAGGGCCCGTTTAATGGAGCAGCCGCGAAGCTTCCACCACGCGAAGCCGTTTTCAATTCATTTTAATGTATATATTAAAGAAAACTACTACCCATGATGACAGAGCGCGCTGGCCGAACGCTTTGAGGCGCTGACTTTAGTAACATCACCTTTGGTACGCAAGAGTTCGAATCCCATCTTCGACAAAAGTTTTTTTCTTTTTTTTCTTTTTTTTCGGCATATAAAAGGATTAAAGACTGCTTTAATATTCGAGAAATAGTTGTTTTTATCAAAGCAGTCATTAATACTATATTGTGCATACACTCTTGTGCACTTTACTTGGTTAAAGATAAAGTTGAGTTCTGGGCATGCGATTGCATTGTGAAAGAAAAGGTGTGGAATGAATCAGAAAAAGTTGATCATCTAGCATGTAAGTATTGGTGTGTACTGCAAGGTTCTGGAATCATCAAAATGATGAAGAAATTTGGCCCTGTCTTGGAAGAATCTTGAACATTCAGTGTAAGTTTTGTTTGATTCTGTGAGTATTTATTTTATTTTTTTACCAGAACTCAAGTTTATCTTTAAGCATAATGCTTTCTGAAAAAAATGATCAGGAACAAATTATTGAGAGAGAAAAATATATATTGCTAACAATTTATTTTATACAAAATTACTATCTTTCAGAAAAGAGAAGTCCAAGCTTGAAGGCAAAGATGAAGATGGTGAAAGCGAGGAAGATGAGGATGATGTGGTTGCTAAGCAACTAGCTACAATCAAAGAGGAGGAGAGGTTAGCTGGTAAAAGGTAAGTGCAAGAAATGTTGATAATGTGGATTATTTTTGTTTTTTGTTCATGATATTTCTTCTTTTTGAAAGGAATGTAAAACCAGTTAATGTGGGACTGCACTACTTGTAGCTACTAACGCCCTCTATATAGTACACAATGCCTAAGCGGTATCCATTGATCCCCCATGATCCCCTTTTTCTTATATTAATTGAGAACTGATTGGATGAGATAGCCACGTGTCAGTGACCAAGCAGGAAGGTCTAATCCCTCCCTCCTGGCCAAACTAGTGCAGACAGGCTTTAAATCAGGAAGTATGCTATTTACCCTTTTTTTTTTGTCCCCAGTCCTATGTCATCTCTACTGCCCTTGATGTTTTAGAACAATCAATGCAGTTATTCTCTGTGAAGTTGTTTTTCCTGTTGAATATATTTTAACTTCGGTATAACACAAATGTACTTTTATCGACCTCTGCACAAAATATTGCGGGCACCGTTGTCAACATGTTTAAGAAGCATTTTAGTGTTTTTTGTTGACAAATATCTTATGTGAATTTAGATACATATTTATATACCTATTAACTGGGACCTACATAATACAAGCTTTGCTTTTTAGTAGATCCCCCACTTTATTGATTGATTTATATGATTGTATCCTCTGTTATAACTATCGCCATGTACATTATGTTTAGTTATGATTATTACCATGTTCGTTATGTTCAATTATGTTATCCTCGATACAGTGAAATAAATAAACTTGAAACTTGAATATATGACTACCCCCCCGAATGACTCAATGCTCAATCAAATTCTCTGATTGTTTTTTTTAAAACTTTAATAATAATAATAATAGTGTTAACTTATAGAGCGCACACACCGTCCAGGGACCCTCATGACGCTAGCTCAGCAACAGTTCTCTTTGATACAAGTAAAGTAAATAATTTTTCAATATTTGTTCTTTTTTTGATAGGAAAAAGAAAGATGCCCTCAAGAAGCGGAAGAAGTTACGAGAGCGACTTCACAAATCTAAGGAGCTACAGAGTAACATGGGCGATGATACACAAGGGGAATCATTGTTTGGTCTGGTCAACATAAAAAATGCACAGGTAAGTAGCTAGACAATCTATGAACCTGGGGGGCGTTTCACAAAGCTTGTCATCAGTGACAAATGACAGTTTTTGTTATAAGCTACTAAAATCTGTGCTTCTGATTGGTTATCAACAGCTTTGTCACTGATTTTCGTCATGTGTCATTGAAAAAGGGCTTTGTGAAACAGGTCCCTGGTTTGATGGAATGAAATATCTTCTCATTGCTTGATTTCAACTGATTTTCTTTGTTGGATACAATTTGATTTGAGGTAAAAGGATTTCCAGAAACATGTTGATTATTTCCTTTATTTTACAAAGCTTCAAGACAAATCATAAGTGTTGGAATTGAAAGTCCGTGTGATGAAAATTTCCATTTTTCATTTCCCTTTCATATGACTCTCTTTGAATAGCAACTTCAAAAGGTGAACACAGATGATGCCGGCACAGTTGCCAATGACAACGAAGGTGCTCCTGAGAAACAGAAGAAGCAGCTCCCATCCTTAAAGCCAGCCAAGACTCCCGCGGTCATCGACCAGGAGGAGGAACTGGAGGAGGGGGAGGAGGAGGATGATGACGATGATGGTAGCCTGATTGATAGTGATTTGGAGGAGGACGAGGCCAATGCTCTCAGAGCTGAGATTGATAGAGTTAGTGGAAGATATGATTCAGAATCAGACAAGTGAGTTCAGACATTTTAAGTTTATGTGTTTGTGTATTGGGTTTTTACAGACGTATATCAATCAGATATAATTATTTACGTCTGGGGATCAACCTTTAAATGTCACCATCCGAAAGACGTGACTCAGTTTCGAATCTGCGTCCTCGGCTGAATCAGTTTGTAACTTCCATTGTTAGCTGGATTACAGGCGCACGCCACAACGCATAGTTCATAGTATCTTCTTTGAGTTTATCCAAGTAAGGTATTTGTTGATATACAGTTATGATTTCGCTTAACCCATTAATCTATCACTATGTGAGGTTCAATGGGTGTGTGTGAGATTGCAGAATTTGTTCAGTCCGTAAGACAAAAGGAATATGAATTAAAACAGGAATCCTTACCTTGTTATTTTGCAAGAAATTGATTTAAAAAACTAATGATTTGGACTGTAGACAAGAGCAGGTTAGAATCATCAGCTTGGACCTTGTGGCAGATTAGCCCTGTGCTAAACAAGTTATCCAATAAAGTCTACTACTACTACTACTACTACTCATGACTTTCCTCTCTTTTTCATTGCCACTTCAAAGGGTACCAAAGTGTTATCCATTACACCAGAAACAGTCGTGCATACATTTGAGAGTTGACGAGATAGAACTCTTATTTTCCCTCCAGTAGATACAAAAATTTCATTTAATTCTCAAAGGCAACATTAATGGAGACAAGGGTTTTCCCAAGCAGCTTTGGAAACATTAATACTAAAGAACAAGTTTATTTGAGTGATTTTATTTCTGCGTTCAAATAACAGATACAAGATTATACACTTTTACATAGGTATTACATAAATAGCAAATAATGTTTAACAATATTATACAATAACTATAATACAAAGCATACAAAAAAGTACAACAGATATTTGTATATAATTTTCATTGAACTAAAGAGATGAATTTTAGAACGCAGGAGACCGCCATTGTGAGCGGTTAGGCTGGAAATGGATGGCGGGCTCATGAAAAAAATAATGAAAAAGATTTAGCAACAAAGCTCTCTTGGTAAAACCTAGTGATCAAGTGGGTGCAGTGCAATTGCAGTTGCGGGTGCAGCAAACTGCAGTTGAGTAAAAGGAATAATAATAATATTAACTTTGACCATTTCCTTATTCTTACCAGGGGTTCAGATGACATGTACTCTGATGATGACGATGACACAGGGAATCCCCTGATGGTAGACTTGGAGAAGATGGACCCCGAGGAGAGTGCCAAGAGGAGGACCAAGCTCTGGTTCAAGAAGGGAGTCTTCAATGGTCTGGACGAGGAAGACGATGAGGACGTGGAGATCCAGCAAGCATCAAAGAGTTACAAGCAGCAAGGAGGGGCTGTCCTGGGTAGGTACCATCATCCCACATCTAGGATCCGTTTCACAAAGCCTTTTTGTCAAAGACAAATGACAAACACCAGTGACAAATCTGCTGATAACCAATCAGAAGCAAGGATTTCAGTAGCTTATAACAAAAACTGTCATTTGTCACTGATGACAAGTTTTGTGAAACCGTTCCCTGCTCCTTGAGTGTTTTGGTGTGGCGATATTTGCTCCAGGCTTATTTTGTCAAAGCTTTTCTCTCAACAATCATATTTCATCAGTCATTACAGTGTATTGGAGTAATAAGTGAACTCTTAGTGGGAATATTATAGTATTAATGACTGCTTTGAGAGAAATAGTTGTTTTATTACGCTCAAGGGATGGTTAGAATTGTGCTATTCCCCGAGGCTTGCCGAGGGGAATAGCCCAATTGTAACCTTCCCGAGAGCGTATGAAAACAACTATTTCTCGAATATTAAAGCAGTCATTAATACTTTTATATGCCGAAAAAAAATAGACTAAAAAATAAAAAATAAAAAATAATTTACATTTTTGTCGAAGACGGGATTCGAACTCAGTGTACAACAAGAGGTGTATCGAAAACCAACGCTTAGACCACTCGGCTATCGCGCGCCGTTAACATGCTTGGCAGTTTTCTCCAATATATACATTAAAATGGATTGAAAACGGCTCAGCGTGAGGGATGCTTCGCAAAAGCTCCTTGAAACGGACCCTTCTTTTACTTTTGCAATGCATATTGGCACGAACTTAGATCAAGATCTATCGGCAGATGTTGTTTTTTTGTTTTTGAGAGTTAATTTTCGTCTTCATGTCAACAATGCAAGATAAAATTGTCGGTAAGATCGATCGAGATTCAATTGTATTGAAATTGCCGACCAATTTTTCGCACACGTATGGTATCCTCCATCGCTCAAACCATTTTTTAACATGTAAACCTATGGGGTAACCATGGAGACTGACCTATTTTTTTAATAACCATGGTTATTAAAAATATTGAAATGTTTTAAGCATGGTTACCGGGAATTTTACAGGAACAGTTGAAGTTTATGAATGCAATTCGACCAATCAGATGGCTGGATTTCTTAAGTGAGGTATATAAAACATATATATTGGTTGCGATTGGGTGTAAGGTTAGGTTAAGAATTAGGGCTAGGGATTGTGTTGGGATCAGGGGTTGTAGTTTCTGAATTTGAGTTGTGTTAGAATTTACTGTGAAGCTATTGCTGACATAGCACAGGCTATAGAATCCGAAGAACTATTCAGAGAAATGATACAGTGTATGATTTTGGTTTCTACAACCCAGGTCAACACATAGATGTACTATTTCACTTTTTTGAGGTAAAGTTTTCGAGGGTACACCATCTTTGCTACCCGGTACATACTAGCCACATTTTATGATGATGCAAACTTAACCATCTTTCGGCTGATTGTCTCTGATGAGCTCTTTTGTCTCTGAAAATGTGGACTGATGATGTTCAATTATTAGTTTCGTCATATATACTCTGGACATTGTACAATCTTTTTAGTTTTCTTCATGCATTCATTGCATTACCTGTTCCTTTATCATCTACAGAGAAGAAAGAAGGCAGTAAAGCCATGGAGGCCTCGCCAAAGAGCAAGCGGAGCGTGAGCTTCAAATCGACCGTCACCAGTCTCGGCGACAGCGGGGATGAAGAGGAGGACGACCTATCATCGGAGAGTGATGACGAGGGTGAAACAAGGACTAAACAAAATGGTCTCCAGAAGAAGGGACCAGGTTCTGGACCCACAGGGGGTGTTGGGTCCAGGTCCAGGCCTGATGAGTATGATAGCGACAGCGACAGCTCTGATAGTGACTATGAGGAAGAGAGTATGATGAGGAGGGAGATGGACGGTGGAGAGATGAATGAAAAGACGAATGGAGTGAATGAAGGGAAGAGCAAGAAGAGGAAAATGGAGGACGGTGAAGACAAGAAAGAAGCCGCACAAGCCAAAAAATCAGGTAATTTTTGCTATGCGGTGGTGATTTTTTTTTGCTTGTACACTTCCTAATATAGTTTTTGTCTCGCCTGCGTAGCAAAAAGCGAGACATAGGCGCCGCTTTTCCGGTGACGGCGGCGGCGACGGCGACGGCGACGGCGTCAACATCAAAAACTTAACCTAAGGTTAAGTTTTTGAATTTTTATGCCTCCGTTACGAAGTAGCCGGAGGCATTATGTTTTCGGGTTGTCCGTCCGTCCGTCCGTCCGAGTTTGCGATGGTATGCTTGTGTGTTTAGTTTTACGTATGAGATATCCTTGTGTGTCACTTTAGACTTGTGTGTCTAGCCACACAAGAAAACTATCATATTCAGTGTCTAAGATGTCTGACATGTCATTTCTAATCAACTAAGATTTAGTCACACAAGAAAAATTTTTCCCCAAAAAAGGCCCAAAATAAATGTCCAAATTTTAGAGAGGGGTTGTGTCCAAGTAGCCAAACGGAATAGTGCCATCTACAGTTGACATCCAGGTAGCTAGGTACTATGCGCATCTACAGTACTTGTGTGTGTGTGTGTGTGTGTGTGTGTGACTTGTTAGTGTGTAGTATTTGTAAGCAAAGTAGTAGGCAGTGTATGGCTCTGTGTATGTGTGTGTCATGGGTGGATGGTTTTGTGTGTGCAGTGTATATAATACATGTAATGTTTTTTTATGCCACACAAGCCTTAATTTTCTTGAATTGGACAGGGGTAGACAATAATGTCGTTCTGCCACACTAGCCTTAATTTTCATGACTTGGACAGAGGTATATAATACATGTAATGTCTTTCTGCCACACAAGCCCTAATTTTCTTGACTTGGACAGGGGAAGATAATAATGTCTTTCTGACACACAATCCTTAATTTTCTTGACTTGGACTGGGGTAGATAATAATGTCTTTCTGCCACACAAGCCTCTATTTTCTTGACTTGGACAGGGGTAGACAATAATGTCTTTCTGCCACACAAGCCTTAATTTTCATGACTTGGACTGGGGTAGATAATAATGTGTTTTAGCCACACAAGCCCTAATTTTCTTGACTTGGACAGGGGTAGACAATAATGTGTTTCTGCCACACAAGCCTTAATTTTCTTGACTTGGACAGGGGTAGACAATAATGTCGTTCTGCCACACAAGCCTTAATTTTCATGACTTGGACAGAGGTATAATACATGTAATGTCTTTCTGCCACACATGCCCTAATTTTCTTGACTTGGACAGGGGAAGATAATAATGTCTTTCTGACACACAAGCCTTAATTTTCTTGACTTGGACTGGAGTAGATAATAATGTCTTTCTGCCACACAAGCCTTAATTTTCATGACTTGGACAGAGGTATATAATACATGTAATGTCTTTCTGCCACACAAGCCCATTATTTTCTTCACTTGGACTGGGGTAGATAATAATGCCTTTCTGCCACACAAGCCCTAATTTTCTTGACTTGGACAGTGGTACAGGTATATAATACATGTAATGTTTTTCTGCCACACAAGCCTTAATTTTCTTGACTTGGACTGAGGTAGATGACAATATCTTTCTGACACACAAGCCTTAATTTTCATGACTTGGACAGAGGTAGACAATAATGTCTTTCTGCCACACAAGCCTTAATTTTCTTGACTTGGACTGGGGTAGATGACAATATCTTTCTGACACACAAGCCTTAATTTTCATGACTTGGACAGAGGTATATAATACATAATGTTTTTTTATGCCACACAAGCCCTAATTTTCTGGACTTTGACAGGGGTAGACAATAATGTCTTTCTGCCACACAAGCCTTAATTTTCTTGACTTGGACTGGGGTAGATGACAATATCTTTCTAGCAACACAAGCCTTAATTTTCTTGACTTGGACTGGGGTAGACAATAATGTCTTTCTGCCACACAAGCCCTAATTTTCTTGACTTGGACAGTGGTACAGGTATATAATACATGTAATGTTTTTATGCCACACAAGCCTTAATTTTCTTGACTTGGACTGGGGTAGACAATAATGTCTTTCTGCCACACAAGCCTTAATTTTCTTGACTTGGACTGGGGTAGATAATAATGTCTTTCTGCCACACAAGCCTTAAATTTCATGACTTGGACAGGGGTAGACAATAATGTCTTTCTGCCACACAAGCCTTAATTTTCTTGACTTGGACTGGGGTAGATGACAATATCTTTCTAGCAACACAAGCCTTAATTTTCTTGACTTGGACTGGGGTAGACAATAATGTCTTTCTGCCACACAAGCCCTAATTTTCTTGACTTGGACAGTGGTACAGGTATATAATACATGTAATGTTTTTATGCCACACAAGCCTTAATTTTCTTGACTTGGACTGGGGTAGACAATAATGTCTTTCTGCCACACAAGCCTTAATTTTCTTGACTTGGACTGGGGTAGATAATAATGTCTTTCTGCCACACAAGCCTTAAATTTCATGACTTGGACAGGGGTAGACAATAATGTCTTTCTGCCACACAAGCCTTAATTTTCTTGACTTGGACTGGGGTAGATGACAATATCTTTCTGACACACAAGCCTTAATTTTCATGACTTGGACAGAGGTAGACAATAATGTCTTTCTGCCACACAAGCCTTAATTTTCTTGACTTGGACTGGGGTGAATGACAATATCTTCCTGACACACAAGCCTTAATTTTCATGACTTGGACAGAGGTATATAATACATGTAATGTTTTTTTATGCCACACAAGCGCTAATTTTCTTGACTTGGACAGGGGTAGACAATAATGTCTTTCTGCCACACAAGCCTTAATTTTCTTGACTTGGACAGGGGTAGATAATAATGTCTTTCTGCCACACAAGCCTTAATTTTCTTGACTTGGACTGGGGTAGATGACAATATCTTTCTAGCAACACAAGCCTTAATTTTTTTGAATTAGACTGGAGTAGATAATAATGTCTTTCTGCCACACAAGCCTTAATTTTCATGACTTGGACAGAGGTATATAATACATGTAATGTCTTCCTGCCACACAAGCCCATTATTTTCTTGACTTGGACTGGGGTAGATAATAATGCCTTTCTGCCACACAAGCCCTAATTTTCTTGAATTGGACAGTGGTACAGATATATAATACATGTAATGTTTTTATGCCACACAAGCCTTAATTTTCTGGACTTGGACTGGGGTAGACAATGTTTTTCTGCCACACAAGCCTTAATTTTCTTGACTTGGACTGGGGTAGATGACAATATCTTTCTGACACACAAGCCTTCATTTTCTTGACTTGGACAGAGGTATATAATACATGTAATGTTTTTTTTATGCCACACAAGCCCTAATTTTCTTGACTTGGACAGGGGTAGACAATAATGTCTTTCTGCCACACAAGCCTTAATTTTCTTGACTTGGACAGGGGTAGATAATAATGTCTTTCTGCCACACAAGCCTTAATTTTCTTGACTTGGACTGGGGTAGATGACAATATCTTTCTAGCAACACAAGCCTTAATTTTTTTGACTTGGACTGGAGTAGATAATAATGTCTTACTGCCACACAAGCCTTAATTTTCATGACTTTGACAGAGGTATATAATACATGTAATGTCTTTCTGCCACACAAGCCCTAATTTTCTTGACTTGGACAGTGGTACAGGTATATAATACATGTAATGTTTTTATGCCACACAAGCCTTAATTTTCTTGACTTGGACAGGGGTAGACAATAATGTCTTTCTGCCACACAAGCCTTAATTTTCATGACTTGGACAGGGGTAGATAATAATGTCTTTCTGCCACACAAGCCTTAATTTACATGACTTGGACAGGGTTAGACAATAATGTCTTTCTGCCACACAAGCCTTAATTTTCTTGACTTGGACAGGGGTAGACAATAATGTCTTTCTGCCACACAAGCCTTAATTTTCTTGACTTGGACAGGGGTAGACAATAATGTCTTTCTGCCACACAAGCCCTAATTTTGTTGACTTGGACAGGGGAAGATAATAATGTCTTTCTGCCACACAAGCCCTAATTTTGTTGACTTGGACTGGGGTAGATGACAATATCTTTCTGCCACACGAGCCCTAATTTTCTTGACTTGGACAGGGGTAGACAATAATGTCTTTTTGCCACACAAGCCTTAATTTTCTTGACTTGGACAGGGGTAGATAATAATGTCTTTCTGCCACACAAGCCCTAATTTTGTTGACTTGGACTGGGGTAGATGACAATATCTTTCTAGCAACACAAGCCTTAATTTTCTTGACTTGGACTGGGGTAGACAATAATGTCTTTCTGCCACACAAGCCCTAATTTTCTTGACTTGGACAGTGGTACAGGTATATAATACATGTAATGTTTTTATGCCACACAAGCCTTAATTTTCTTGACTTGGACTGGGGTAGACAATAATGTCTTTCTGCCACACAAGCCTTAATTTTCTTGACTTGGACTGGGGTAGATAATAATGTCTTTCTGCCACACAAGCCTTAAATTTCAAGACTTGGACAGGGGTAGACAATAATGTCTTTCTGCCACACAAGCCTTAATTTTCTTGACTTGGACTGGGGTAGATGACAATATCTTTCTGACACACAAGCCTTAATTTTCATGACTTGGACAGAGGTAGACAATAATGTATTTCTGCCACACAAGCCTTAATTTTCTTGACTTGGACTGGGGTGAATGACAATATCTTTCTGACACACAAGCCTTAATTTTCATGACTTGGACAGAGGTATATAATACATGTAATGTTTTTTTATGCCACACAAGCGCTAATTTTCTTGACTTGGACAGGGGTAGACAATAATGTCTTTCTGCCACACAAGCCTTAATTTTCTTGACTTGGACAGGGGTAGATAATAATGTCTTTCTGCCACACAAGCCTTAATTTTCTTGACTTGGACTGGGGTAGATGACAATATCTTTCTAGCAACACAAGCCTTAATTTTTTTGACTTAGACTGGAGTAGATAATAATGTCTTACTGCCACACAAGCCTTAATTTTCATGACTTGGACAGAGGTATATAATACATGTAATGTCTTCCTGCCACACAAGCCCATAATTTTCTTGACTTGGACTGGGGTAGATAATAATGCCTTTCTGCCACACAAGCCCTAATTTTCTTGAATTGGACAGTGGTACAGGTATATAATACATGTAATGTTTTTATGCCACACAAGCCTTAATTTTCTGGACTTGGACTGGGGTAGACAATAATGTTTTTCTGCCACACAAGCCTTAATTTTCTTGACTTGGACTGGGGTAGATGACAATATCTTTCTGACACACAAGCCTTAATTTTCTTGACTTGGACAGAGGTATATAATACATGTAATGTTTTTTTTATGCCACACAAGCCCTAATTTTCTTGACTTGGACAGGGGTAGACAATAATGTCTTTCTGCCACACAAGCCTTAATTTTCTTGACTTGGACAGGGGTAGATAATAATGTCTTTCTGCCACACAAGCCTTAATTTTCTTGACTTGGACTGGGGTAGATGACAATATCTTTCTAGCAACACAAGCCTTAATTTTTTTGACTTGGACTGGAGTAGATAATAATGTCTTACTGCCACACAAGCCTTAATTTTCATGACTTTGACAGAGGTATATAATACATGTAATGTCTTTCTGCCACACAAGCCCTAATTTTCTTGACTTGGACAGTGGTACAGGTATATAATACATGTAATGTTTTTATGCCACACAAGCCTTAATTTTCTTGACTTGGACAGGGGTAGACAATAATGTCTTTCTGCCACACAAGCCTTAATTTTCATGACTTGGACAGGGGTAGATAATAATGTCTTTCTGCCACACAAGCCTTAAATTACATGACTTGGACAGGGTTAGACAATAATGTCTTTCTGCCACACAAGCCTTAATTTTCTTGACTTGGACAGGGGTAGACAATAATGTCTTTCTGCCACACAAGCCCTAATTTTCTTGACTTGGACAGGGGTAGACAATAATGTCTTTCTGCCACACAAGCCCTAATTTTGTTGATTTGGACAGGGGAAGATAATAATGTCTTTCTGCCACACAAGCCCTAAATTTGTTGACTTGGACTGGGGTAGATGACAATATCTTTCTGCCACACGAGCCCTAATTTTCTTGACTTGGACAGAAGTATATAATACATGTAATGTTTTTTTATGCCACACAAGCCTTAATTTTCTTGACTTGGACAGGGGTAGATAATAATGTCTTTCTGCCACACAAGCCTTAATTTTCTTGACTTGGACAGGGGTAGATAATAATGTCTTTTTGCCACACAAGCCTTAATTTTCATGACTTGGACAGAGGTATATAATACATGTAATGTCTTTCTGCCATACAAGCCCTCGTTTTCTTGACTTGGACAGGGGTAGACAATAATGTCTTACTGCCACACAAGCCTTAATATCCATGACTTGGACAGAGGTATATAATACATGTAATGTCTTTCTGCCACACAAGCCCTAATTTTCTTGACTTGGACAGGGGTAGACAATAATGTCTTATTGCCACACAAGCCTTAATTTTCATGACTTGGACAGAGGTATATAATACATGTAATGTTTTTCTGCCACACAAGCCTTAATTTTCTTGACTTGGACAGGGGTATATAATACATGTAATGTCTTACTGCCACACAAGCCTTAATATCCATGACTTGGACAGGGGTATATAATACATGTAATGTCTTTCTGCCACACAAGCCTTAATTTTCTTGACTTGGACAGGGGTATATAATACATGTAATGTCTTACTGCCACACAAGTCTTAATTTTCTTGACTTGGACAGAGGTATATAATACATGTAATGTTTTTCTGCCACACAAGCCTTACTTTTCTTGACTTGGACAGGGGTAGACAATAATGTCTTACTGCCACACAAGCCTTAATTTTCATGACTTGGACAGAGGTATATAATACATGTAATGTTTTTCTGCCACACAAGCCTTAATTTTCTTGACTTGGACAGGGGTAGACAATAATGTCTTACTGCCACACAAGCCTTAATTTTCTTGACTTGGACAGGGGTATATAATACATGTAATGTCTTTCTGCCACACAAGCCTTAATTTTCATGACTTGGACAGAGGTATATAATACATGTAATGTTTTTATGCCACACAAGCCTTAATTTTCTTGACTTGGACAGGGGTAAATAATCTTTCTGCCATGACAAGCCTTAATTTTCATGACTTGGACAGAGGTATATAATACATGTAATGTTTTTCTGCCACACAAGCCTTAATTTTCTTGACTTGGACAGGGGTATATAATACATGTAATGTTTTTCTGCTTTTCATTGGTTCCTCCACAGCATTGGAATATTATTGCATTACCTGTATTATATGTGTGTGATGTTTCTATTCAATGAGGAAAAAAGATAAATCAATTTTTTGGTCATTCAAAAGTCACAAATAAATAGTTGTATACTTTTTGGACATCAAGTTTGTTAGGCACACAAGCCTTAATTTTCTTGTCTTGGACAGGGTAGCTGATCGTCTTTTCTGCCACACAAGCCTCAATTTTCACGACTTAGGCGGGTAAATGATGTGTTTTTGCGGGACACAAGCCTTAATTTTCCTGACTTGGATAGAGGTAGACAATAATGTCTTTTGGGCATACAAGCCTTAATTTTAATTTTAAAAACCAGTCTCAACACATATTGTATTAAAAAACACACAAGATGCATTTTCATTTAATTTTAGACAAACACACAAGAAGTTGGGAATTAAGACACACAAGTAGTCTTTAGAAGGAAAAAATGAAAAGACACACAAGATACCCCTTTTTTTCAGACACACAAGACAAAAATCTCACAAGCATACTGTCGTGAGTAGTACCGTCCGTCCGTCCGTCCGTCCGTACGTCTGTACGTACGTCTGTACGTACGTCCCGTTCTTGTGATCGCGTTATCTGAAGAACCGATTGATGGATTCCTGCCAAACTTTGGTCATGTATGTATCTTGCAGAGCCGATGAACTGATTAGATTTTGGGGTCACGAGGTCAAAGGTCAAAGGTCACAGGGCTCATTAGGTATGCAAAAACAGCTCGTGATCGCGTTATCTGAAGAACCGATGGATGGATTCCTGCCAAACTTTGGTCATGTATGTATCTTGCAGAGCCAATGAACTGATTAGATTTTGGGGTCACGAGGTTAAAGGTCAAAGGTCACAGGGCTCATTATGTATGCGAAAACAGCTCGTGATCGCGTTATCTCAAGAACCGATTGATGGATTGCTGCCAAACATAGGTCATGTATGTTACTTGCAGAGCCGATGAACTGATTAGATTAAGGGGTCATGAGGTCAAAGGTCAAAGGCCAAAGCGCACATTATGTATGCAAAAACAGCTCGTGACCGCGTTATCTCAAGAAGCGATAGATGGATTCCTGCCAAAATTAGGTCATGTATGTTACTTGCAGAGCCAATGAACTGAGTAGATTCTTGGTTCATAAGGTCAAAGGTCAAAGGTCATGGGCTCATTATGTATGCAAAAATAGCTTGTGAACGCATTCTCATTAGAACTGACAGATGGATTACTATTTAACTCAGGACATCTTGCCGAGCCAATGAACTGAGTAGATTTTAGGGTCATGAGGTCAAAGATCAAAGGGTCATTTATGTGTATGAGAAATTGCTTGTAATCACGATATTCTGAGAACCTGTCAATGGATTACAATTGAACTTGAATTCGAAAAATTTCTTCTGTTTTGGTTTGTAAAATTGCTCTATGACGGAGGCATCATTTTCGACTGCGCGCAGTCGAATTCCATCTAGTTAAAGTATAAGTTCTTAGTCAATGAAACTTTGACTATAGGGTAATCAAGTATCCCCAATCATGTGAGTAGAATTTCAGATCACAAAGTCAAGGTCAAAGGTCATTTCAGGTCAACAGACTTGGACTATGTTGTAGCATCATCATCGAAAACTTAACCTAAGGTTAAGTTTTTGAATTTTTGATATAATTTTGAAAGTATAAGTTCTTAGTCAATGAAACTTGGACTATAGGGTTATCAAGTCTCTCTAATCATGTGAGTCGAATTTCAGGTCACTAAGTTAAGGTCAAAGGCCATTTAAGGTCAACAAACTTAGACTTTGTTGTGGCATCAACATTAAGATTTTCAAAATGCTTCTTCTTCGTTATTTTTCAACCGATTTTGATTCTGATTGTTTCATATGATAGGGCTAGGAGGGGATTTAAAATTTCTACACAGAATCGTGAAATTCATTATCTATGCTAATTTATGCAAATTTATTCGAAATCACAAAAAAGGCTTCTTCTCCTTCATTTCTTGACCGATTTTGATTTGGTTTGCTTTATATCGTAGAGCTAACTTTGGTACACTAACCTTCTATTCAGAATTTTGAAATTGTTCTCCATTAATTAATTATGGTAATTTATGCAAATTTATTCCAAAAATAACAAAAATTGCTTCTTTTCCCTCATTTCTTGACCGATTTTGCCTTATCTGGTAGAGCTAAATTTGGAACAATAAACTTCTACACAGAATTGTGAGATTTTGCTCCATTGATTATTTATGGTACTTTATGCAAATGAAATGAAATTATGTCCCTTCCAGGGCATCAAATTTCTATTTTATTTCATATTTCGTCGTTCGAAATTACATGAGATCCCGCCAAGCGCATGCGCAGTCAATTCGCCGCGCATTTGAATTTTACAGGGAAAGTAACTTTCCCTCAGCAGTCAAAATACCTAATTTTCGGCGTTTTTTCGGACCACCGGTTTCGAAAAAATACTTCATTAGGGAGAGAAACTCTCCTTTTTCATGTTTTTGGAAGACTTTTGAGAATCTGTGCTGTTTGTATATCAAAAATCGAAGTTTTGTTCCGATTTCCACGTACACGATGGCGTCTCCGTCAGGCAGCACCAAGCAGAAAACCAGCGAAACGCTGAGCACGGCTAAAGCCGGAACTTCCCCGGGCGAAACCGCCGCGGGCCCCTCTACGAAGCCTGAGCCAAAGCGCTCATCGGCAGTGAAATCCTCCGATACGAAACGCAAAAGTGTCTTGGCAAAGCCTGCCTCGAATGAGTCTAAGAACTCTGGGCCTAAAAAGAAGGGCAAAAAGCCTGAAGGAAAGGAGGACTTCACGGATTTACGAGGAAGACTTGACAAATTGGAATCCTTAATGGAGAGAATGGTGGATTTTTTGCCTTGTCAATCTGCAACTCGCCCCACAGGGGATACAGCTGCGACGAACGTGAGATTTCGTGAAGTTGAACATGATGATGATGATTTTGAGCATATTGACACTGGAAACATGGGCCAATGCCCTACGTCATATGACATTGGCAGCATGGATGAGGGTGATGTCAACGAAACTGTTGCACCAGGTTTGACTTTAGACCAGGAGAATGAGGACAAAGTTCCTGCCCTGGCTCAGAAATTTGCTATCCCTACTGGGGTTGGTGGCGCGATCCACGATGATTTAGCAAAGTCTGCCATGTACCTCATGTCCCACCAGCTAGAGGAAAATGTGTTGGAGGAAGCTGGAGGGAAATACCCTCCTCCAAGCAATTGTACTCCACTGTGTTGCCCCAAAGTGAATGCAGCAATATGGGAAAACCTATCCTCGCAAACGAGAAGCCGTGATTTGAAACTGCAAAGAATCCAAAAGCCTTTGACAAGGGGACTCACAGCTTTTATTCAAACTCTGTCCCCCGATAGCCTATCTGAGACACAACAGGATGCATTGGCATTGCTGTGTAACACAAACTTTGAAATCAACTGCTTACGCAAAGATCAGATTAAGCCAGACTTAAATGCCAAGTACTCACATCTTTGCAAACCTGCCACACCAGTGAGTCAGTACTTATTTGGCGATGACTTAACAAAGAGAGTCAAAGATCTTACAGAACAACAAAAAGCTGCATCTGGCGTGGTGCGTGGACAACGTACACCCCGCCCCCAGTACCATCCGTACAGGACGCAAGCGTCCAGCACTTTTCAATACCGCAGACAAGGATGGAACCGTGCCACCGGCACATCACAAACTTTTCCAAGTAGCAGGCCCGCAAGTGGGAACTACAACACGCCTTTTTTAGGCCAGCGAACCCAATGAGGCAGACCATACAGAGCTCCGCCTCACACCCAGACGATGAGCATGGGAAAACAGACCCAATCCTTCCAGCGGCCACAGGCAGCAAGGAGGAAATAGCTACACCATTACCCAAAGAGGTAAGTAGCACATATGAATATTGTGAGAATGTTAATGCTCCTTCTACTTCATATACATTACAACAAGAATGCATCTCAAATGTGCCTGTTGGAGGTCGATTGATATATTTCTATCGTAGATGGCGTGAATTAACGTCAGATCTATTTCTGCTATCGGCAGTGCGAGGCTATGAGATCGAATTTGATTATTCGAAAGGGGTTCCCTCAAGAAATAAGCCCCTCTACGGCTACAAAAAGAGCCCTTTAGAAATAAATCAGATTACTAAAGAAATCTTGGCTCTACAAGCAAAAAACGTAATAGAACCTTGCTCATTTGAAGAGGGAGAATTCCTCTCAAACATCTTCACGAGACCCAAGAAAGATGGGGGTACTCGTATGATCTTAGACTTATCAGAGCTTAATCAAAGTCTGAATGTACAACACTTTAAGATGGATAACATCCACACTGCCAAGCACTTGATTTCTCCGCACTGTTATCTTGCATCAATCGACCTCCAAGATGCTTATTACTCCATTCCAGTAGACCCAAATAGTAGAAAATACTTGAGGTTCATGTGGCAGGGTGAGCGCTGGCAATTTGCAGCCTTACCTAATGGGCTCAGCACAGCCCCCAGACTGTTCACAAAATTGCTGAAGCCAGTCTTTGCCGAACTGCGACAAGCAGGTCATACAGTCATAGGATATTTGGACGACACCATAATTATTGGTGAAACAAAAGAAAAGCTGAAAGAGAGTGTGAGTGCAACAACCAAGATCCTCTCAGAATTAGGATTCCTCATTCACACTAAAAAATCAGTGCTCACCCCAACACGTGAACTAGCCTTTCTTGGCTTCATTCTTAACACTGAGAGTATGATTGTTAAATTGCCTCAAACAAAGGCACAAGAAGTGAAAGATTTATGCCGTGAATTAATGGGCACGTACCTCCCATCAATACGAATGGTAGCACGAGTGATTGGGAAGGTCATAGCAACTTTCCCTGCGGTTGAGTATGGCCCCTTATACTATAGATCAATGGAAAGGGACAAAATTGCAGCCCTCAGACAAAACAGGGGTCATTTTGACAGAAAGATGAAGTTGTCCCTTGAGGCAAAAGAGGAGTTAAAGTGGTGGATGAACAATGTTTCTATGGCCTCCTCCCCAATTGTTAGGAAAAAACCTGACTTAGAATTGCACACAGATGCCAGTGGCCTTGGATGGGGAGCTACTGACCTCCAGAAGCAAACAGGGGGTCGTTGGAATGAATTTGAGGCAGAAAGGGCACGAAACAATGAAATAAATTTCCTGGAAACCCTAGCCGCTGGGTTGGGGATAAAATCCTTTTGCATGAATAAGCGTAACGTTCATGTGATGGTAAGAATAGATAATACCACTGCAGTGGCTTATTTAAATCACATGGGAGGCTGCAAGTCCGCAATGTGTGACAAGATGACGAGAGAAATTTGGCAGTGGTGCATTTCTCGAAATATTTGGGTCTCCGCAGCCCATGTACCTGGTCGGCTCAATACTATAGCAGATGAAAGATCCAGGAAATTTAATGATCGAACAGAATGGAAACTAAACAGACAAGTGTTCGATAGAATAGTTTCCCACTTTGGTGTACCAGAAATAGACCTGTTCGCCTCGAGACTAAATGCTCAAGTAGAGAAATATGTCACTTGGCACCCAGACCCTGGGGCTTTTGCAGTTGACGCATTTACGCTAGATTGGAAACCTTTTGCATTCTATGCATTCCCACCGTTCTGTATGATCCCCAAATGCTTGCAAAAAATCAGAGAGGATAAAGCTAGAGGGTTACTTCTGGTCCCTAATTGGCCTACTCAGGCGTGGTTCCCTCAGTTGGTTAGCATGATGGAAGGAGAGCCACTGTTTATCCAGAGGCAAGAAGATTTGCTACTCCTTCCTGTGTTAAACACCACCCACCCTCTTAATGCTAATATTGACCTCTTATGTTGCAGGTTATGCGGCAACATTTTGAGAATCGGGGACTAAGCAGACGAACAGTGGATATCATTACAGCTTCATGGAGAGCATCAACCTGCAAGCAGTACCAAGTGTACATCACACAGTGGCGAAGATTTTGCCACAGCAGGAATACGAGTTACCTCCAAGCCGAGGTGGAAACGGTACTAGAATTCCTTAGTAGTTTATTTCATGACAGGAACCTTAGCTACAGTGCGATCAATACAGCTCGTAGCGCTTTATCCACTTTTCTGATTCTCGTTGACAGTAATCAGACAATAAGTACTCACCCACTTATAACCAGACTGATGAGAGGTGTTTTTCAACTCAGACCTGTCGTACCTAGATATACAGAAATATGGAATATTAGTCCAGTCCTCAATTTTCTAAGAAAATTGTCTCCAGTAAACTCCTTAAACCTCAGAGATTTAACACTCAAAGTATGTATGCTAATGGCTCTTGTATCGGCACAGAGAGTGCAAACCTTGCATATATTGAAGACTAACAAGATGACCCTGAAAGGGGGCTTTGTGGTTTTTCATTTGGATGAACACTTGAAGCAAAGCAAACCAGGAAATACCGATTTTAATTTTAAATTGGAAGCATATCCACCTGATAGAAGATTGTGTATTGTAAAATATGTGAAACATTATGTCCAGCGCACAGGACCACTTCGTGGGAATGAGAACTCATTCTTTGTAAGTTACACCAGACCTCATAATAGAGTAACAACTCAAACCTTATCTCGCTGGATCAAGACCTGCTTGAAAAGAGCAGGTGTGGATACAAACGTTTATAAGGCTCATTCAACGCGGGCAGCATCAACTTCAGCAGCTGCCAAGGCAGCACTTCCAATGGACCAGATCCTAGCCCGAGCAGGATGGTCTTCAGAGAAAACGTTTAGGAAGTTCTACAGGAAACCTTTTGAAAACAAGAGAAACTTTACCCAGGCAGTCTTACAAGATAGCACACTGCTTTAAGAACTGCATCAGAAGGTTTTTCAATAGAACTGGCATTAAGAGACCAGCTGTCTATTTAATAGAACTGGGATTAAGAAACCAGATGTCTAGAATAAACTAGATACAGAAACGAACAATGTTTTTGCAACATTATGACATCTTATATATGGACGTCTTGTATGTGAAATGTTTTGCCACATGTATGAACAGACTACAATAAATGTCAAATATGGTGAGTCATTGATTAGAAGCATTCAATTCAATCTGCATAATCAGTGTTCACTTTTCCGTACATGTTGGTTGTTCCAAATGTGACTACTATGCTTCAAAATCTCATGTAATTTCGAACGACGAAATATGAAATAAAATAGTAAGATTAAACGAGAACTTACCGTTTGAAGTTTGATCTTTATTTTATGAATATTTAGGAGGAAGTTATTACATGCCCTCCTCACCCACCCAAACTTCAAACTTAAGTGTAAGTTCCCTGTTCCTTACTATTGAGAGTAGCCACATTTGTAGCTTTGAATATTGACTGCGCATGCGCTTGGCGGGATCTCATGTAATAACTTCCTCCTAAATATTCATAAAATAAAGATCAAACTTCAAACGGTAAGTTCTCGTTTAATCTTACTATTTTTGACCAGTTCAAAAGTGTACCACATAAAATTTACGATATTTGTTGTTGTGAGATGCGGATGAGCGCTACGTCATTGACGTTCTGGTTTATCATATTGAATTGCGTTATGCAGGCGAGACCGCCGAGAGCGTTTCCCTTGTTTATAATTTGAAAATAAATAAATGCATAATTTTGACACAAAAGATAACTACAGCAGTAATTTTCATGCTGTCTTGCTTATATGACAAGGATCCTCCATTTAGAAGCAAGAATTTCACTAGCTTTTAAAAAAAAAACTGTCATTTGTCACTGATGACAAGTTTTGTGAAACACCCCCCTGGTCCTATTGTGATGTTTATGTTGTCTATCATTTATTTTGATGGTTCTTCTATGATTATAAACACAACAATATAGTTTTTTCTTTTTCATTTTCATATATATATATATATATATATTACATATTTTACAATGTGTGACCAAAACAAATTCCATGTATTCTTGTGAATTTGGATGAATAAAAAGAATTTAATTTAATTTAATTGAATACCTATTTCTTTTCTCTCACTTGCAGCAAAAATCAAACAGCATTTGGACCCTGAGGGACTGGCTCTGGGTACCATGATGGCTACATCAAAGAAAGCAACCAGACAGATCATTGAACATGCTTACCATAGGTATGCCTGCCATACATCCTCTTCATCTTGTCATCAATCTTGTAACATGTATCACCTCAGGCCTTAAAAAAAAATATGTTGTATTGCCTTTTAGGTGCCAAAACATGGGTCGGTCGGTCTGAAATATATTTATTTTTTACTTTTTTTTAAACTCCCTCCTTGGGCTGATATTTTTCAGTTTTGAATGCCTTAATACATTTTTTTCTAAAAAACTGTAATTTTTTATTATTTTTTTTCTAAAGCAGACCGTAGATTTCAAGATTTTGCGGTCGGTCGCAAAGGGAAATACAACATCTTTTATTTTTTAGGCCTCATAGTTCTACAGAATTTAGAGAGAGAAGTAACGGTGCAATGAGAACTAATGTTCAGGAGAAAAAATTGAAAAGAGATGGTCTTTCTGTAGAGGTGGTAGACAAAAATGGGTTTTACTATACTTTAATGAAGTAAGGCAATCTGTTTAGAATGACATAGACAAGAGACATAGTTTAGAGTAATTCTGAATATCTGACTGAATGGTGACGAACATGGGAATGTCCGTTACTAACAAATTTCTTTTGCTATATGGGCCAAATTTCTTATCATTTTGATGACTCCAGAACCTTGGAGTACACACCAATACTTATAAGCTACATGATCAACTTTTTCTGATCGATTCTGCACCGTTTCTTTCACAATGCAATCGCATGACCAGAACTCAACTTTATATGTAATTAATCATTAAATTCTAAATATTGGTCTATTGTGAGACTTTTGAACAAGATAGGGAAATACACAAACTACACTACTAGTTGGTGAGGTTGTTAAGACTTCAAGGACAAGTCTCAATGAAAACGATTGTATTCTTTAATGTCAGGTATTCGTATGGAGACCAGGACAGGATCCCTGATTGGCTGAGATCGGATGAGACTAGGCACTGCAGGAGAAACACGCCCGTTACCAAGGTTAGATAATGAGCAGAACAATCAACCCCCTCTACTGCCTACAAGCTGGCCAGTAACTACCCCTGACCCGCCCCCTTCTAGATAATGACCACCCATGGAAACCTATCTCTTTGCGAGGATAATCTCAGAAATCATAGTTATTCTGGGGGGCGTTTCACAAAGATCCTAAGTTGAACTTAAAAGTTATGGAAAGCTGTTTGCATCCATGAAAATATTTTGTAATTTTTTTTTAAGGCATAAATATTGATTTAAATCATTCATATTTTCTATTATCAAGGAGATTTCATGTTCTTGATGTGGAATTTATCCAGCGTCTAAAATACTTAAATTTTCGCTTTCGAATATATTTCATTTTAAAGCTACAATGCCCAGCGATGTCAAGAAGAGGAACAGGAAAAGGAAGGAGAGTTATGGAATCTACATTTGCTCTCCATAATGCTCTCCATAATGTTTAAGTCTAACTGAGAGTTAAGTTTGACTTGGGATCTTTGTGAAACACCCTCCAGGATGATTGCTACCTAGTACCATCCTTGTATTTCAAAAGGTCATAGTTGTGACTGACTGAATGATACTTGATCTTGGGGCTAGTTGGTCTGTGGTACTACATGTAGGTGGAAAAGTCTTGAAGGTTTTTAAAGCCGGGGTAATAATAAGTGATAGATGGAGCTATAGAATTGCCTATTAATATTATTATTTGATAGTTGTAGGGTACTGTACCAATTCCAATGCCCATCCCACCAAAACATTATCTCCATTACGATTACTTTCCTTATCTCGTTACAGGAGCTTGTTGCAGAGTACCGTGCGAGGCTGCGGGAGGTCAATGCCCGTCCCATCAAGAAGGTCGCCGAGGCCAAGGCGAGGAAGAAGAAGAAGCAAATCGTCAAGTTGGAGAAGCTGCGGAAGAAAGCAGAGGTGATCAGTGACCTGGTGGACACCTCGGAGACGGAGAAGATGAGTCAAATGAAGAAGTGAGTCTCATCTTCTGTTTGGTTGAGACGGGGAGATAATTTTGAAGATCATTTCACTAAAAGAGAAGGTTGAGTTCTGAGAAGAGATGGAAAATAATTTGTGTGCGTTATCATTGTATTATGCATATGTGGAATAACATCAGATAAAAAATATTCTGTGAAAAGCATGGCTCTTTAAATGCCTTCATATTCTATTAAAATATGGCATGTAAGATCATAAAAACTGGGACAGATTTTTATGCCACATGTTTGTGTAGTCCCATATACATCTTTCTGTGTACAGTGTTTGTAACTTTGCCAAGACTTGGCCAAATTTCTTATCATTTTGATGATTCTAGAACCTTGCAGTACACACCAATATTTACATGCTAGATAATCAACCTTTACTGATCGATTTCACAACGTTTCATTCACAATGCGAATAATGCAATTCAACTTTATCTTTCAAGTAACTGCATTACATACATTTTGTTTTCTGTAAAACATGAAATGGATTCATATTGAATTGTCAATGGGTTATACAATTTTCAAAGGTCACTTAATATACTAGCTTAAAAATATGGAAGCAATAAGCAACTTCCTAGTAGAGACAGGGGGATTAATGAAATGACGTTAAATACCCGGTAATTGAGAGTTTTACTTTCTTTAATTAACTACAATATTATATATTTGTTTCTAATCTCCCTAAATTTTTAGCTAATGAAAGTTATTTGATATGTACCAGACATCATTTCATACAGAACATTCAGTTTCAGAGATGTTCTTTTGCCCTTACTGGTATGTGATTATTTCTAACTCTCTCTCTCTCTCTCTCTCTCTTTACTTCCCTTGCAGTCTGTACAAGAAGATGAAGATAGGGCAAACCAAGAAGAAGGACGTCAAGTACGTAGTCACCAGGAAGCACCAGTCCACCAAGAGGGTCAGTCGACCCAGTGGGGTCAAAGGTCCTTTCAAGGTCGTCGACCCCAGGATGAAGAAGGACATGAGGGGCCAGAAGAGAGCAGAGGCAAGGAAGAAGAGGGACAAGAAGAAGCGTTGATCTCTCTCCCTCTCTCTCTCTTTCTCTCGTACCTCATCAATGAACGAACTTGATATTATAGGGGACAGCGTAATAGACCAGTTCACGGTTAGCACATGTCCCAAATGACCCAGAATATGAAGAGGTCCCACCTTGTACATTTTGAAGTAATCACTCCTACAGCCGTGGATGGGCTACATCAAAAGCCTTCGTTTCCCCTTTTCAAAGAATACTTCCACCTGTGCATCATGGAGTGCACTACCTGTTACATGATTACATGACTTTCCGTGTATTTCACAATTTGTTCTGCAATGACCTTTATCTGCTCACGCTCATACTGCTACCGCGAACTGGCTTATTGCTTTGTGTAGAAGCACTGTGATGTCATGGATTACAATGGAATAATCTGGCATGTACATGTACATTGATGAAACCACATGGCCCCTTCAATATCTTTTTCACTTTTATCTGTAAAATGGCCCCAAACAATTAAATTATGTCAGGAATAGTCATATTTGTTTAGCTGCACAAGATGAACAGCTGTAGAAATTGTGTACATTCATCCAAAGATCGAAATTTTGTCCTTTGATGATTGTGTGCATTTGATGCAATGTATTGTGCACAGGAAAGAAAGATATTGATGACTTTTATCATTCCGTATTGTGTACATGGCACGCTTCTTCAAATGATTTTAAGATTTTAAGATAACCAGTAGCAAGACTCTTCCTCAACCGCGGACTTGACCTAACAAATTATCAGTGGCCCCCATATTATAACAACTTTTACAATATTAGACATCGCATGTCATGGCCCCAAACATTTAAATAATGTCAGGAATAGTCGGGTATGCTTATCAGCACAATATATGAACAACTGTTAAAAATATTTAGGTTCTTCCAAAGATCAACATTTTGTCACTTTTATAACACAATGTTGTGTGCATTTGAGTTGAACCTACCAAGACTTTAAAAAAGGAAGAAAAAAAGAAGCCAATTCCCTACTTCGTATTCTTTTGGGGTCTCATGCTATTTAGGAGATTTTTGTCGTTCAGCAGACATGTGAACTATAATACTATCACAATCATGTCTATTGGATGGACGTCTATATGTTGGTATTATGAAGACATCAAAATAGTGAAATATTTTAGAAATAAATGATTTTATGTAACAAGTACATTTTCTTTGGTTTGTCATTGTTTCATTTTTTTTCTTCTGTGGTAAAATTTAAGATCATATTTGAAATTATAAATGGTAGAATAGATTGACGAGTACTTAGTGAACTATTCGTTTTCCGGCCCCCCCCCCCCCCCTAAACTGGCAAAATTCAGTGAGCATACAGGATTTCAAATGCCTCCACACAGGCAACTCGCGTGGTGGGTGCTCACGACGTGCAGTAACTGCACTACACTACTGCAGTACCTGTATATAGAGCCAGCAATGTTTCATTTGAGCCGTGCAATTTCTTTTTTGGATGTGATGTGAATGCGAGTACGGTACATGCAATTACAAAGTGTCGAAGGAATGATACAGGTGGAAGGGATATAAAACAAACATACAATGACTAATTCTCAGAACTAGCTAATACTATTCGTAATCGCACTCAGGAACATCAATAGTACTATTTGATGTGCCTTTGATGGGAATAGTTTTAGCTAGATCCTCGAGTGTCATTGTATACTATACCGGTACATGTATTTCTGTGTGTCTGCCTGTCTTCCTTCTTTTCCCAGTATCCATAATATAATAATAATAATAATAATATTCAGCTTTTATATAGCGCAAATCACAATAAGTCTCTAAGCGCTTCCAAACTTAGATATTATTACCCTGGCTTTAGCTGTGCTGCCATTATAGCGCTCTTGCATTTCAAGGAATAAATTCCTACCAGGTACCCATTTACTTCACCTGGGTGGAGTGTGGCAAATGTAGATCAATATCTTGCCAAAGGACATTAGTGCGGCGGCGGGACTCGAACCGCGGACCTTGTGATCGACAGTCCGGCGACGTATCCACTCGACCACAACACCTCATCATCATCATCATCATCATCATCATCATCATCATCATCATCATCATCACCACTCATTTATGTAAATACAAAATAAAGCCATCAGATAATGGTAAGTACAGTTCATGTAAGAGTGATTTTCATGTCATTGACAGCCTAACACCTTCTCACAATACTTCTTATGTAAATTCATTTAAATAACTAAGACAGGACAACGTAATCTTCTTTTCAACTTCATATTGTTTTTTATTCAAAAACGTCCTCAATATATCCTTATTTACAATAAAATCTCCCAGATTGTCAATAGCACCAATATTGAGATCAATAATAAATGGACATGTTCATCTAAAAAATTGTAAGCATTTTGGGTGTTTAAAATCATTTTAATTTAAATGATTTACTCTGGTATGCAGCCATTTATTAAAATGGTTGTGTAAATTATTTTAATTTCCCAATGAAAAATGGAAATAATGTATATGAAGATTCACTTCATTAAATTTATAAATATGATGTTCTTGTTCATATTCAGTAAGTTAATTCATCTTTCCACATGAATTTGAATAAAAAATTCTCCCACGCTTGGGTCTTTGTGATTTTTTAAATACTAAATTATACAAAGGTCTGGCATGATAATGTGATATATCATTGTTATCCCTTCCCCCACCCCTAAAAAAAAACACACAAAAAGGTATGAGATTGCTTTCAAATCAAATTGCCAATCTGTTACTCTGTTTTCATCGTAGCTCAATGAAAGTTTCCAATGGTTCAATTCCTCATAAATATTAAATGGAGGAATAGGTCATGCACTAATAACGATAAATATAACAAGAATGATAGAATTCTTATACCACCGAATACCATGATTCATACCAACAAGTGGCACAAGTAGTTGTTAATCACTTCACAGTTGAATTAAAAGGCAAGAAATACGTATTCTTACATCGTAAACTTGATTGAAGTTTGGAAGAACTTGCAATAGAATTTGATAGGAACATTTAAATGTGACATTGTACATGTAATTACGGAGGCTCCGAGTAGTCGTACGAGTAAAAAAAAAAAAAAAAAAAAAAAAATCATTACAATGGGATTGCAGACAAGTTGTATAGAGTACAAAGGGCTATATAATGCATCTTGGGTACAGGTAGGAAGGGAGAAATGTCTAATAAACAGGATAAAGGATTTGCCAAAAATATAATGTTTTCAGACGAAGCTTTATATGAAGATGTCTCCATATTTTAATGTTGATACATACTCATTATAGTGGCATTTGGTATTGCTCTTACAAAAGTAACAATGTATAACTCATGGTGACACTCCTACTATTACTACCCCAGTTAAATCTTAGGCTTGGCCAAGATTTTGTGTATACAGTAGGAAATACACTGCTCCTGTTCTTAAATTTTCTGCATTTACATATAAATATATATGAGTTGTTTTAGATTTACAAGTTGAAACTTCCAATGGGGAAATCAAATTTGAGGTGGTAAAGAAATTCTCACAAATCATTTAACACAATACAAGATACACACATCTACAAATCCTTAGAAATTGCACTGATTCCATCTACAATATATTACAAAATATCTATCAATATAAATTACTGAATACTTTTCTTGATTTGTCATATACATGTATTTCATTTCTCAAAATATATATAAAACAAATTAGATATTTACCCAATTTCCAACAGCTAGAAAATGTAATGGAAAAATAGAAACATTGCATAAAAAAATGTACATGCATGAGCTTGCCATGTAAATAACTGCTACCACAATAAAAACTTCCGTCACTGGTTTTGACAGGTCTTTCGATGAACTATACATCTTATGTGCGTACAGCTAACATAAACGATAGACACAAATTTGCAGATAAAAAATGGCAACACATAAGCATCAGACATATCAGAATTATAATCTTATCACAATCATGTAATTAAAGTAATCAAATACTTTAATTTGATGCGCCTCATCAGATGAGCCCAAAATATGCCAATAATGTAAAGTAGGCAATTGTAATACTCCAATATTCTATATAAAAAGAAAAATAATTTTGAAAAGATTGCAGTGTGAGTGTGAGTGTGAGAAAAGAAGGATTAAAAATGTGAAATATTTCTCATTGCCAGTCTTACATCGCCAAGATCTAAAGGTGAACAATCACTTATTTTCAATCTTTGATGTCTGAACTATCAAAGCCTCGTCGTAGAAGATTTCACACTACAACCCTTTACTCTGTGGAACAAATTCCATCTCTCTAGACATATACATGGAAATACATTGCAAGGATCGATGCTCGCATCCACACTCAGCAATTAAATGCACGTTCAAGATACATGTGTAATAAAATCATGCCGAAGGAAAAAAAGCACTTTGATTATAAAATCCCAGAGAAGACTGCTCAATATCCAAGAGAAAATGTTTCACTATCTCATAAAAGAATACGGCACAGGCACGATAGCTCAGTTGGTGGCAGTGGTCTTGTAATTCGGCGACCCGGGTTCGAAACCAAGGTGATACGCTAGTGCCCTTTGGTAAGGCATCAATCCTCATTACCAGGTCTCTCAGAGAGGACCTAAAGCCGTCGGTCCTCTGGTTACTTACTAATAAGTGTTTATGCTTTCTTAGCAGTCGGGTAAAAAATGACCACCACTACACCGATTGAATAAATAGCCCGTGAGGGTTGCAAACAAAATACAAGAGAGAATAACTAATACACGTTGTGCAATGTAAGGTGGGCTCAGAGAAAGTTCCATGGAAATATATCCCATAATATACAATCTGTGACACTGGGAAATTTAAAAAAAAATCTGTTTTATCAAAGCAAACATTGTTTTACAACATATTGATTGATGAGTCAATTAGTTACAAATGTTTTATACATGATTGTTATGATGCACCAACGTTATGTACATGTATAAGGCCCTTCATTTCTTATTGATGAGATTATATATATAAAAAGACATTAAATATCTGCTGATCCGACACATGCCCTGGCGACATTTGCTCTGGGATTCAATTCGTCAAAGATATAAGTTTAGGGTTTGGGTTTCGATTAGGTATCATGTAAGGCTTAGGCTTGGGTTAGGTCCAGGGTTAGGGATTAGGCCTAAAAAAAAGATGTTGTATTGCCCTAGAGGTGCAAAAACATGGGTCGGTCGGTCAGAAATCTTTTAAATTTTTTTTTACCCCCTCTTTGGGCTGATATTTCTCAGTTTTGAATGCTTTAATACTTTTAAAAAAACTTTTAAAAAGCCGACATAGATTTCAAGATTTTTGGGTTGGTCGCAAAGGGCAATACAACAACTTCTTTTTTAGGCCTTATATTCAATCCATGGTTATGGTTGAGGCTAAGAAATTTGTTTGCATTTAAAAAGGAAGTATCCATCTATCAAGGTGTTGTTAGGTGAACGTGGTATCCTGAGGATGGTAATCCGCCTGAATCGTATTCACGTTGTCATCCGTTGTCAGGGTGATGGTGTGTTCTCCTAGTGCCTCTCGCTCTTTTTCATGGCGTCTGGTGTTTCCATCCCCTCCTCCTTCTTCTCCTTCTCCTTCATCTTCTCCTGTGTCGTGTTTGTCAGCCGAGTTCATCTCAACCACCACATTGAGCTGATTCAGGCTAAATTGGGGTTTCTTTGCAACGTAGTCATCATCTAAATGATTAATTTGAAGAAGATGAAGTTAGAAGCATAGTAGAGACAGGGGAGTTGTTTTAATATCTTCTCTTTCTGCTACCAAATTATCATCGAGGAAAAAATAGTAACTATTGCCAGTCCCTCAAAGATATATAATTTCCACTATTCTTACAAACGAAATACTTTGTATATTTGTTTTATATCCCTTCTTTACGATCCGAGTATTCATAGAAGCGATATAATATACAAATAATGAACGGTTATGAGTTCAATGGTGCGAATATTTTCATGAGTTGAAAGATTAACATTCTATTCAACGAGGCGTCAGCCAAGTTGAATAGAATTAATGTTAATCTTTCAACGAATGAAAATATTCGCACCATTGAACTCATAACCGTTCATTATTTGTTTTTGTTTCAGTGAAAATGTCACTTTTTCATTTGTGATTTATGTCTAGTAAGAATTTAGACGATTTTTCATATATTAAGAAGTTTTCTTATTTTCCTTTGAGAAGATCACATGTGTTTCTTTAAGGACACCTTAGAATATCTGGGACCGGTACGTGGCAAAAGTAAGTCACGGCTAAGTTCAGAGCCACATCATCAAGTCAGAGAACGGACGTGTTTGTCCACCATTTTTGATGTAACAGTTTTGTCACAAATGTCTCCGCGAGGGGTAATTTGTGTTCCACGGTTTCGAGTAGATCCTGCCAAAGATGTACGTATTAATTATCAATTGGTTCAGAGGCAATTAAGCAAATATATAATGTAGAAATGTAGAGTTAAATGAAATGTAACTAACGAGCGTGGAATGTACGCAACTTGTATGGCCAGGTTTGGCGAGAGTATTTTCGGTCAGTTAGGTTAATACCATATTTGTCTAAATATGTGTGTTGATGTGCTTGTATAAATAATGCATCAAATAATAGATTTATTTGGTGGCATTAACAGTAAGATTTGAGAAGTTTTTATTCTGGTTTTTGTTGTAAGAAACACTTCAATTTAGAAAGTGGGTAAATGAAACAGATGTTGGTTTTGTATCAATTTTACATTGATAGATGTTACAGTGTGAGAATATTTGGACTGAAGAGGTCATGATTGTATTTCTTTGATTGTAGTCGAAATATATAAGGACAGGTTTTTTGGAACAAATTAATAAACAGGCATTACTCAAGTTGAGATTAGAATGGATATTCAATCTTTATTGCAAATATTCATTTAACATTTAAAGTGAATTATAAGAAGTACATTTACATGAGGGCTAGGAATGTTTACAATTGGTAAATACAAAAAGAGAATTTTGATGCAAAGTGGCAAACTAAGGATATACCTGTTTCACAAAGTCAATATTTAATGGTTTAACAGAACGATGTATTGGTGATTAGCAATCGCAAGGCAATGATGCTAAGGATTTCTTCATCTTTTATTTTTCATACAGATTGAATAAACACTCGATTTATCGAGGACTATCCGATTCAACAGGACAAACTCGACTGAGCATTCCTTCTTTCCGTGAGCCAACAATTCAATATCTCTAAAGCTGACCAGGGAACGGGAGAAGATGTCTGAGAAAGTAAAGAGGAGGACCGCCAAGGCCAAGCTCACAAGAAAGGAAAAGGCAGTCCGCCTCCAGATAGATGAGAATCGTCCTTCATCAGAGGTGAGCGACATGTTTGTAGAGTACCAACAGGCGTACCACGAGCTTACAGGCATCCATGAAGTCTATGCAGCAACTATAGAAGACGATGCAACATTTGAGCAAGAAGGACAGTGGATGGAGAAATGTCAGAAAGATTTCTTAATGTTCCAGATGGATGTTAAGGACTATTTCCGTAAGGAGTCCCCAACTCCAGTGGTTGAAGTTCAGGACAGAAACAATCAAGCAGATCCAAACCCCCTACCTGATGACATTCATACATCCAGTGAAGTCAATCAGGCAAGCCCTCCTACGTCACATGTTAGACAGGTCAGTAGTTTCCAGCTGGAGAGACCCAAGCTACCTAAGTTCAATGGGGATGTGAGAGAGTATGGTATATTTAAATCAGATTTCAAACATCTGGTCGAGAGCAGGTACGGGAACAGGGATGCCATTTCGATTCTACGTACTTGTCTACAAGGACGTCCACTTGATCTGATTAGAGGTATTGGGGCTGATTATGAAGCAGCATGGGAGCATCTTGATTGCATATATGGAGATCCAAGGTTTGTGGCTGACGCAATAATGAACGATCTCCACAAATTCAAGCCTCTGAAAGAGAACGAAGATGGTCGTTTTTGTGATCTGGTACATATGGTGAGAAGAAGTTACAACACGTTAAAGGAAATAGGCCGAGAGAATGATATGAACAACAGTAACATGTTGGCCATGATTGAACGGAAGATGAACCCAGATGACAGAAGAGTATGGTTCCGCTATCAAGAGATAGACAAAGATGAACAGCAATCAGCTGTTTCCCTGGAGATGCTGCTAAAGTGGATGAGCGGAGAGATGAAGGCCAGAATGAGAGCAAATGCTCCCCTAAGAAGTGACAGTCGTCATGCAGTAGGGCACATGTCACAGACACCTCAGAGACAGCAATCAGAAGAAACTCTGCAACACCGTTGCTGGATATGCAAGACAGGAGACCATTGGGTGGACCAATGCAAAAAGTTCACATCAAAGACCGCACGAGAAAGGCTCCAGTTTGTTAAGGATCAACATGCATGTTTTAGCTGTTTGAAAAAAGCAGGGCGGAACCACTCAATGGCAACGTGTCGGAGGAGGCAGCAATGTCCGGAGATGAGGGATGGAAAGAGATGTACCTATTTCCATCATCCATTGTTGCATTTTGATTCTGAGGGTGCGAGTGGAAGAAGCACAGTTGGTGTTGCTGCAGTGGACAGTGGAGAAGCCATGCTGCCCTTGGTTACTGCAGATGTTGGGCACAGAGGGAACATTTTAAGGGGAAATGTTCTCCTGGACTCAGGTGCGCAAATAAGTTTAATAAGAGATGAGTTTGCTGCTGAGCTGGGACTGGAGGGGATCTCGGCTACCATCACGGTAACCAAGATAGGCAGAGATGAGGAAACATTGACAACGAAGAAGTATAAAGTGCCCATTAGAGAGGTAAATAAAAGCAAAACAATAATGGTTACTGCATTAGGAATAGACTGCATAAGTGATGACGTAGCTGCGGTGAACCTGCCGGAGTTGGCCCAGAAGTTTCAACTGAGAGAAGAGGACTTGCAAAGAGGTAGTGGACCAGTTGATCTTCTAGTTGGAATAGACCATGCTAGACTGCATGCCGGAGAAGTTAGAGTAGTTGGCGGCTGTGCTGCTAGGAAGTCCGCTGTTGGATGGGTTGTATTTGGCACAACTCAGAGGGAAGCAGAGAACAGAACAAGAGTTCTTCATGTTAAGTTAGCAAGCCCAGTTGACTTAACAGATTTTTGGAAGATAGAGTCAGAGGGTGTTAATCCTACCTCCTGCCAGTGCACACAGAGTGGGCTTACCAAAAAGGAAAAACGAAGAAGATCTAATAGAACGTTAATCAACAAATTATGCTTTACTCCTAATATTAAAGATAAATTCAAGTTGGATTCAAGCCTTCTCGATTACATTCAGATTGCCTTCGCGTCAGATACACGCAGGGATACGCGCGCCCACGGCAGAGATGCAGTCTGCATATAACCAAAAATGCACGGCGCATATAACCAAAAATGCACGACTGTGCAATATACCATCTATTGAATATCATGTGACCAACAATCCTCAAATCAAATGACAGGGATCCATGTAGGTGTTGTATAATACACTCTATACAAATGATCTCAACATAAATCTTGAAATGAGTACCTTTAAAATAAGGATATATTGGAGATTTTCATCTTGCACTCAGAGTTGAAAATAAAAAAATGAATGCTAATCAAGGTTAGCATCTAGCTCTCTATGGACCAGCCAATAAAACCTTGCTATCTTTATCAGTTGCTTTGTTCCCCCTTTAAGGTATTTCACATTTATATTGTTTGATTTTGATGTTCTTATAATTCTGGAAGTTTAAAAAGGCAATTTTAAACAGTATATCTTTTTTCAAAGCTATTCTTCATCAAAACCTTAATACAAACCAAACACATCTCATTGGGCGCCTTTAAATGTTTGAAACAGATAAATGGCGCCATTCAAGTGATGTGGATCATCATCATCATCATTCATCATCATCATCATCATCATCATCATCATCATCATCATCATCATCATCATCATCATCATCATCATCATCATCATCATCATCATCATCATCTCACCTATTTGAATGCCATGCTGATTGAGTGTATTTCTCAAGACTTCTATCTCTTTCTCTTGTGCTGCACAATATCTTCTGAACTTTTCCATCTCATGCTCCACCTCCGCCCTTAAATGTTTCTGTTGCTCTATCTTCTTCTTAGCTTGCGTCTCTACCGATAGGATTACTCCTGCAGGGGGAGGGGGAGGGGGGGGGTGTAAAGTGGTAACCAGCCATTAATTCATCAAATGGTAACATTTTAAAATAATAATAATGATAAAACAGCACTTTCTCCTTTTTCCGAAAGAGCATAACAAATAATGTCCAAATGTCGAAAACCAATTGAATTGGCTGAGATATGACCATCTGAATAAATAGATTTCCTATAGGACCTCAGTGTTATTTTGCTCTGGTTCATAACATTACGACATTTGGTCACAAAAATGTTTGTACATGGTTTATACAAACCGAGAATGACAGTTTATGTTCTGAGATTGAAGATTGTTGCTCACCACTATCGAATACTATGTTACAGAGTGCAAAGCAACTCTTTAATTTTGTTTTAATGAATACATAGTAAAACAGAACAAGACATTGATCTACATTTGCCACCCTCCACCCAGGTGAAGTAAATGGGAACCTGGTAGGAATTTATTCCTTGAAATGCAGAGCGCGTGGTAGCTTCACTGCTAAAGCCAAGATAATTTGCTGCATTATTGTAGAGTGCTTAACAGAGACTTGTTTTAGGCGCTATATAAGCAAATGTTATTATTATTATTATTATTCATTTTGACAGGATTTTTTTACCATTGACTACCCTGACTATCCTCCACAGTCGAAGCAGGACTAGAAGCTGTAACACTGCAAACTGCTCCTCATAGATGAGAGATACAACGTCCAGTACAAACGATATCACAATGATGATTCCATCAAATACCTGTTCCAAAGAATCGAACAAAATAAGAAGAATAAACAGAGCTTTGAATCTTTAAACCTATGGTATAAGTGGTCACTGTATACAATGGCCATACAGGTATTAAAGGCATCGTTTAACCATGTTAAATCTGAGATGCATGGCCCTACGTGCTATCAGTGTCTGTGATATGGTGAAGCCCTAAAAGACTGACCTAAAGGCTTATAATTACGTTACGTTTGCAGTATTATCTAAGTCCAGGATTTTGTTTCAGAATCTGAGGCAATATGTTACTGAGTCACTTTAGTGAATGGGGATTAATTTACTTGTTTCCCACAATTTTTTTTTTTTTTTTTTTGGGGGGGGGGGGGGCTGGGGGGGGGGGGGGGGGGGATAACTCCTCTAAGAATGAGCAGTGCATTACCCAACATCTTTAAGCAAGACATGGGTATCATTCAAATAGTATATACTGAAATGCTCTTGAAAGCATCTATCATCATATGAGGACTGAAAGAAACATGAAATGGGTCAAATTGATTTTTCACATACCTGAAACTACAATACTTGGTAATAAAGGGTATGAATAATTTAGTTTTTAACTTTTATACTCAATAAGAATAGGTGATGGTAAAAACTGGTAACATTTTCAATTATGGTAAACTTGTCATATATACTAATATACTCTCAATTAGAATAGCTTGTGGTAAAATTGTCACATATATGTTCTCTTTATAAGAATTTGTTTTGGTAAACTAATAATATTAACAATATTGGATATTTATATATATAGCGCACATATCCACCATGCATGGTGCTCAAAGCGCTCCTACTATTACCCCGGCTCTGCTAGGCAGCCGATTTCGGCGCTCACAGTATCCAAGGAATTCCTTCCTATCAGTACCTTGGGTGGAGAGTGGCAAAGGTAGATTAATATCTTGCCAAAGGACATAGTGCCATGGCGGGACTTGAACTGCAAACCTTGTGATCCACAGTCCGACGATTTATCCACTGTAGACCACAACACCTCTAAAAGAGCTCTTTACCTCTAGCTTGCTCCTGAAGAACTCCATCCGGAAGACCGGTATCTTGATGAGAAGCTCTATCATGAAGATAGAGAGGATACCAATACTGATATAGTGAAGGACGTTAGCTGCAGTGACCTCCTTTTCTTCTTTGTCCGTCTCTGTTGCATTGCACTGCCCTTCCTCCTGCTACTCAAAACAAAATAAAATTCAACAAAAAAAAAAGCAAAATAAATTTAATCAAACAAATAAACACTACTCAGCAATGATAATAACTTACAAAGAGTATTTATTCATCAATAAGCCTGTTTGGAGGCAATTTTGTGCATATAAAGCTGTACATCATTTGACATTTGTACAACACTCAAACCAATTGAGATGAATGATGAATACGTTGCTAAGAAAGGCTCCAAGAAGGCATGAAGTTATGTAATCCATCATCATTAATTTTTTGCACCAACAGTATATTCTATAATAAACAGGTGCAATTTTTCTTTTCAATGTTGGCAATTTTTCCAACTGATTACATTGTACATGTGACAAATCTATTGCAGGTAAACTTAAATCCCTTTTTACCTTCTCCTTCATTTTCCTTCTATTTCAAATTTTTCCTCGTTAATTGTCCCTTTCCTTTTCTTTTAGTCTGAGCATGTGGGTATGAAATACCTTGATTGATACTCATACAAAAAAATGTTGAAATCCTAGTGTCATATTAAATCACTCCTATATTCACAGGTGATAGTGAGCACTAAAAAAATTTAGGTTTTTTGTTTTCCCCTCAACCACGCCCCCCTTGAGTAAAAAAAAAGAAGAAGAGGATTCGCGGGGGAAAAATGGCATCTACATGTAACAACATCCCCCCCCCCCCCCTTTCGAGTAAGAAAATTTGGGAAAAATAAGGCAAAATAGGGAAGAATAAAGAAAATAAGGGGGAAATCTAGAAAATCAGGATAACATAATGGAAGAAAGAAAATCTGGTAAAAAAAAAAAAAAAAAAAAAAAAAATCAGCATTTTTTTTCTTCTTTTTTTTAAATCGGGAAGAAAAAGAAAAAAAATTGGGGAAAAAAATAATAATCGGGAGACCGATTTAAATCTGGTTTTTATCAGGCCTGTATATTCAACCCAAACTTTTATCAATCAATGATTCTTGCAACAGCTAGAGATTAACTAATTATAACTGCAATAATCGTGGGTTGATTACAAATTTGAACCAGCAAAACATGGTTAGACTTTCAGTTTACAACCAAAGGCTCAGATCATTTCACCTGCCTGCATATTTATCCTCCAAAGAGAAACAATTTACTTGGTATGTTAGCAATCTTTTATCCCCACAAGTATCGTATCATCTGTTTAGTTTCACAAGGACGTTAACTTCATGTTAAAGCATATGAGTTAATGCTCTTCTGGCTCCAAACAAACGGCATGATTCCATTGTTACATGCTTATTTCCAACAAGAGAAACCAAACACTTTTCCATTATACATTCTTGCTATCAAACTCCAAACTGCAGCTTGGCTATTAAACCACAAACTTAATACATAGTAATAAAAGGTGTTTGTATGATGCCATACGGTATGTGCTATCTAGTGGGCAAAAACTTTTTTTTTGTTGGCCCCATGGAACGTTTTCAAAGTGGGGAGGGGGTGCTTAAGTATATAGTACAGCATAAATTGCCGTGGGGTCCAGGGGCAAGGGGCAGAGTCCCCACAAGCTCAGGGGTTAGAGGCATTTAATTACGATCAGATGGGCCCAGGGGCCCGTCTTAGGGACCCTGGTGGGGGTCCACCTAAAGTGTACTCACTTTAATCTACAAACTAAAACTGTATGTGCTAAATAACAGGGATTCTCAAACATTTTCCTAGACGGTCCAGATGGTCCAGATATCAAAAGAAAGGTGCCAGGTGCATTCGCCCACCCCCCCCCCCACCCCCTCTCCCCCTGCTCTTTAAGGGTTTTAAATACTTAATATGCTTTATACAGAAATCCACCACTTATTAGGTATGTAGCCAGGTTCCCATCCATTTACGCACTTGCTAAATGGCAACCAACTTGTGAAAGAGGAGAAACGTATCCAGATGTAGATGTCCCTGATAGAAACCTGCTATAATCATTGCATGCAGTAAAACTATCTGCACCCCAAATAATAAATAGTAAATTAATGGTGGTTATGCTATAATGGCCATCTGTCTACAATAGTCCCATATGACTCATATCCCCTATAGAAAGACTAAATGCATTGTAGAACCTGTATACAAAGATTATTAAAACCATATCCTTCCAGTGACCACTATAGACAGGTTTGACTGTATTACATTGATAAGATGAACACATACAGGCCTACAATGTTCAGTGACCTTTTAAAGACGGGTTTTACTACCGGGTTATTAAAAGGGTTTACAGCTGTGCAGACAAATATGATTAAATGATCCATCCACCACCGCAGTGTTTTGTTATTAGCATTGTGCCGGCATCAATCACAGCAAAATATCATACTTACAGGATGAGCACAGCCTGCTTCAGGCACATGATTGTTTGCCTGAAATATGTTTAATTGATAGTCAGATATTATGACGATTCATAAACACCTTTGCTTAATGTACTTACTGGTATGCTTACAAAAAGGGGTAAACATCATATATATCGTCGCTGTTTTCACGAAGTGACGGTAGTGAAAAAAAATTGCATTCACTTTGCGTTACGATTTTCCTCACTACCGTCACTTCGTGAAAACAAGGACGATATGTACATGCACACATTCCTTGGCAGTTATTTCTCCCTGTAGACTATTTAGTGCACATTTTTCCACAAATGTGAATGAGGATATATAGTCTTAATGATAATCTAAACTGTTGAAAGTATCAACAAGTACAATCTGCTAGTGCTAGGATATTCCACCAACAGAACTGTCGGTTAACCAAGGAGTTACTTGGCAAGCTTTGCAGAGTTTTCCTTTTCCAATGGGAAGAAAATGGGTCTTTAAAGGAATATACCGAACCTATAATACCAAACTTGATTGTTTGTTTTTTTTTGTTGGGGGGGGGGGGGTTAATTCCTACTAGAAATGATATTGGTTTTTAAATATCCATTTTGTGAGCACCTTGGACATCCTTCAGAAATAAATATTCATGGAGATGCATTATAAAAGGTGTAAATCATTATTTATTCATCATTGTTGCATTTGTGGCATATTCTAAAATGTAGGCCCTGCACTGTCAACATTTTTACAACATGGCACATTGACGAATTAGAAAGTGTCCATTTTCAGTAGCTTAGTAATTAAAAGCTAAACAGTTGGGTTCAATAAGGCAATAGATAGCCAACGTCTTAATGAAAACTGAAAATAAACTTGTAAACTATATCCCAATGCACTTCCACTTTGAGAGAGGAAATGGACATTTTCTTTCGGGGGGGGGGGGGGGGGGGAGATTTATTATTTTGGCCTGTAAGGCCTGCATGGGTATACATGTAGAACAAAAATCAAATCAAACCATACAGTGGCTTATAGAATATAGACTAGTCTTGATGCTAATGAAATTCCAGTAGACAATAGTCCGTAATATGATACCATATCTACTTTCATATACATGTACCTGGCATTTTTAAATTTTCTTGTCATGTCACAGAAATGTAATATCTTTAATAAAAACAATATATTCATCACGTCTGGCATTTTGCCAAGTACTATCAATTTCATATTTTGATCAAATTTTTTAAAATACTGGTACATGAATTTATACATTCTTCTTTGTACCTAGTATGCACTATGAACATAATGGACAAAGAAAGCGGACAAAATATAGTTTCTCATTCTACCCTCAACAATTGCTGTGGTAGACAAAGGAACATCCCTTCACTGCTATTATGTAAAAATGTGTAGAACAGGTGAATATGCATGTGACACCTGTTCTACACATTTTTACATACATGTAATAGCAGTAAAGGGATGTTCCTTTGTCTACCACAGCAATTGTTGAGGGTAGAATGAGGAACTGTATATTTTGTCCGCTTTCTTTGTCCGTCATATTCATAGTGATGAATGATAGGTACATGTATATATTCAATTCAATTCAATTCAATTTATTTTGCCAAGCAATAAAAAACATACAGGGTAAAACAAAAGCAGTATACAAAGTTTCACACAATTACAATATATAGATAAACACAGAAATACACAGAATCAATTTACACACATGAATAATACAAAGGAAATTGCTAATGCTGGTAGCAGCCAGAAAGGAGGTGGTCCTTGTATGCGGCTGACCATTAATAAAATATAAAAATATATAGACTCTGTAATTCTACATGTTCATGTACAGAGTGTATGAAAGAGTATGAAAACTTCCATTATGCTTGAAAAATTCTTTTCAAATTGTATAGCACAGGATATAAATACGTACGCTCAACACTTCAAAGTCAATGACAAGCTCGACGATGACCAGAATGCAATCGATGACGACCAGGACCAAGATTGCGATGTGGAATTTCTGCGTCTCCATGATCTCGTGGAGCTTCTCTCGCAGCGAGAGCGGTTCCGTCCTGGCCGGGTGACCATCGTGAGAGTCGCTGACCACCGAGTCGCTGCTGTCGTCTTTGACGATCACCCTCTGCTGATCGTTGCCTTCGGAAGGCTTTGTCGTGTCACTCAGACGACGGAAACCAAACATCTCGGCATCTGCAGGGGTTGCCTCACCTGAAAAGACAAAGAAAATACATGAATGAAAACATGAAAATGCATACTTGTAGACCTGACATTTGCTCCTACAACACTTGCTCCAGGATGTAATGCCTCTACTAGCTGGGTTAGGGTTAGGTTTCAATTAGGTTAGAGCTAAGATTAGGTACATGTATAGAGTATATATAGACTATTTGGTAGGGTTGAACTTGGAATTTGGTAATACTGGTAATCATTTGTAAAACCAGACTTACTGTGTTTTTATGTTTCAGTTCAGGGCCCCCGTTTCATAAAAACTTGTTATCAATAACAAGTTACAATAACTGTTATAATTAAGCTACTGAAATTGTTGCATTCGATTGGTTGACAGCAAGATTGTTATAAAAAATGTAACACTTGTTATAGATAACAAATTTTATGTCATGGGAGCCAGACGTGTACATGAATAATTTTACATATACATGTGTTCAAGCCCTTACATGTACATTGTATGTGCTCACAAGTGTACAAGTGTATGTGTGTGGTGACAACTCTACCAGCACATTAACATTAAAGAATAAATCAAATTTTCACAAGAATATAAACTACATTGCACATAGTCATACATGTATAATATCCTGAATCTAAATACACCACTTGTTCATATACACAATGGCCCGAATTCACAAAGGAGGTTTGTCGACAAACCTTGGTTTTCGTACGTCATATGACGCGTTTTACGCGTTTTTTACAAACCTGGTTTGTAAAGAACAAAAAGAGGTTTGGCGAAACAAAAGGAGGTTTGAGCTCAAACCTTGTTTTGTGAATTCGGGCCAATGTAGCTGGAGCAGATCGATATAAGTCTTAAAGGTAAAGACCAGTAATGGTCATGCGATTGCATTGTGAAAGAAACGTTGTGGAATCGATCAGAAAAGGTTGATCATCTAGCATCTAGCATCTGCAAGGTTCTGGAATCATCAAAATGATAAGAAATTTGGCCCATTCTTCGTAAAGTTACAAGCACTATACACAGAAAGATGTATATGGGACTACCCTATCTCTCTCACCAGACCATGAGAGAAATAAATTTACCAAATATATGAATTAGTAGGCGGTTTCCCGGCAAATTTTTTATCATCATGTATTAGTCAAAACATATTCTTTCACATGATTGGTAATGAGAGCTTCCATTTCATTTTTTGAAATTGGGGCGTTGCCAATACTGGTCTTTACCTTTAAAAAGATAATGCCTATTTTTTTCAGATGATGCCAAAAAAACTCATTTACTTTATCACAGCAGAGTTAATGCCCTTCTAGGTCTGACCGACAAATTAAAAAAAAAGATACACATTTTCAAAAGTACTGTTTAAAAAAAATCTACTCCACATAATTAAACTCATTTAAGCACTTTAAAAAAATTAACAACTTACTCCATTCTTCCTCCCAGGTAGGCTTCACCCATCCCACATGATACTAGCATTTGTTTTTATCAAGGGTGTATTCTAATGAATGGTAAGTCATACAGGTGCATTTATGAAATCATATGGTTTGACCTAGTGGCCTGTACTTCAAAATGAATTACACATAATACTTGAATATTGCACATTTATACAATTTTCGAAAAACCTGAGAGGATCAAACGATGATGAAATGGCAAGGAAATGAACAATTTATATACTTTACTTGTACTGTAATCTAATATCTTCCAGAATAGTTTGACCAAGTCATTATACACTGTACAGAGAAGGAGTTATTCCTCGGTATAGGTTCAATAATATATAATTCTCAGTGAACTCTTTGAGTATATATTTACATTATCAGAGTCCAAAGGCAATTTCGATTGGGGACAAAGTGGGAGGGTACCTGTTAAACGATCGATACGCCTCCTAATATTTGCACTTTGACAGGGTTCTAAGGTAGCACATCTAAACAAACTTTGAACCCTTGTAGCATTACCAGTACACAATTCAAAGGAGCTGATCGATTCCTGGTAGAACCCGGGAGGCAAAGTATTATTCTTTTAAAGTTCACATTCGAGTCGAAATAAAGGGGATCCTCAATTCCAGGGGACATTAACTTCAAAGGCATGGTGAAAATAGGCTACTTTATCATGGCTACCCCCCACCCGGAAAGAAAAAAGCATTTCATCGAGGCAAACTGCATAGAAAGATTCAATTTCCCACACTATAAACTGCTGATTGCTAATTTCTTGATTCTCCAATCTCCCTTTCTGATTTAATATAGCCTTTTAAAATTTTCTGGAGGCATTGCATGCCCAGACTTCCTGCAAAGCAATCATTGAATGCTGTCATTTTTCTCAAGGACAATTATATAGCATACACTGGATGTGTATTATGAGATTATGATGGTTGCTGTTGTGAATGATAGCATGATTAGTAATTCCATGATTAGCTTACAATTAGCAATGCACCATTTTTTATTAAATTTTAGTTCTGTGACCTTCAATTTCAGAACAGTTTTGTAATGAACTACAACCGACTAACAATGCACTTCACAGAACCTCAGGTGATCTGGAATGAATAGAGCATCCTTCATAGTTACCTTCAACTAAACTTATCACTTTTCAATCCACAATAAAAGATATAATATCAGATTGGTAGAATTTATTTTAAAAGGCAGTTCAATTTTCAAACATTCAATTTCATTCAAAGTCCATCACAGTCAAATATCTTTCAGTATGGAAAGGGAGAACGATATTGTTTTTACCTCAATTGAATTCTCTGAGTGCACAGCACTTAAAACAAGATCCACTCTTCAACAATTCACCTGTGAGAAGATTCCAGGGAGAAGAGAATAAATTCCAAACTTGTTAAAACAGAAAGAACACAAACTGATCCTCTCCTCGATTTGCCAAGAATACCATAAGGCCTGTTTAAACTCAGCGAGTGGCACGCTACTGTTTTTCTACTGGTACATACTACACGTTTAATGAACACTAAATGACTTGTTTTAGGCTCTTCATACACTAGCTTACATGTACTTTGATGACCTCACACTATATCGCTTCACGGTGCGTGTTGCATGTCACTCCCACGGTAGAAGCTAGTGCAAGTTGAGCCCCTAACTAATTACATAGTATGACTAAGTACAGCTCACCAGAATGAGGTTCCCTGGGACCGAAACTTTACTAGTCATGTGACTGTACCTGACACCGTGTAGTCGATCACTTAGCAAATCTCGTTATCAGTTGACAAACACAGAGGCTAGGCACACTGGGTAAGGCGGACTCACAGAGTCACAATGTATTGTAAACAGAAGCCAAAAGAAGATACGTGGAACTGATACATGTTGCGGTTGTTTCTTACTTAAAATTGTAGCTCAAGCAATAAACTTGATATTTTGAATTTGCTTGCAGTTTGGGAAAATGCAAAATATGTGCTTCAATCTTGCCAACAAGTCAATGAAATAAAACTTTACAAAATACAAGAGGAACCTGTATCAATCAACACTCAAAGTACAAAAATTATCATAAGTTTCAATATTATCAGCATTAATGATACTCATACATGTAGCAAAAATAGGCAACATTGTTATTGAGCAAGTGATAATAATTAATAAATACAGGTAAGTTCATATTAATTTTCAGTGATTGTTGTAATAATTACAGCTAGGATCATAATTATTCAACGGCTTATAAGCTTCAATTTGATATATGATTTATCCATTTCATTTTTCAATTCAGAGTTGGTCTTTAACTGTCTGTAGTACTATCTAACAGCGGTTTCTTGACTTGCAGTTATTTTTACAAAGTATACTGGATATAGACAGGATGTTTGTACTCAACAGAAGCATCAATTGTAGAATGAGTATGCTATTTGGCTATGAAATATATTCCCACATGTAAACAAACAACTATACATTTATCAATGACCTATAGTACCAGGAAATACAAACAGTATAAAATGGGTTTGCTTGATTTTTGCTTCACTATTCCCTGTTCTTAACATATTATGTAGAATTAAGGGTGCCAATTCATTTACGATCAAAGATAGACTCATTTTCTACATTTTAAAGAAAACTGTGAAATGCCATGTAACAGACTATTCAACAATTCAAAATAGATTACAATGTTGCAAAAAATGGCAAGAGCCAGACATGAAGAAAAAGAGATTAACCACATAGAAAATAGAAGAGGATATGTGGTTTGATATCTGCTTTTATTTATCAGGGGTGAGAGAAGAATAAGAAAGATTAACAGGAGAGAGAGAGAGAGAGAGAGAGAGTGAGTGAGAAAGAGAGAAAGAGAGAGAGAGAGAGAGAGAGAGAGAGAGAGAGAGAGAGAGAGAGAGTGAGAAACTGAGAGACAGGGGAGACAGAAATTAAAACACTGATTCTTCCAAATAAATCTAAATGGCAGAATGGTTTGTAGCCTAGTTACTCTACAAAATCAGGATTACCTCAATCTTACCTAAAGCTCCTTAAAAGAAGGGGGATAGAGAGAGAGAGAGAGAGAGAGAGAGAGAGAGAGAGAGAGAGAGAGAGAGAGAGGGAGAGGGGGGGGGGGCTATGTGACCCCTAAATAATCTTGAACAGTTACTTCCTATGCTTTGAAAATTGTCCTGTAAAACTTTTTGAGAACGAAGCACAACACAAAAACAATATTTATTTACCTTCCAATTTGGTTTTATGCTTATCAGTTTTAGCTCCTGAATGAGTTTCACATCCATCGTTTTTATCCTCGGAAGTTTCACAAACTCCTCCTTGCTCTGCAAATTGGCCATCACCACTCTTTTCTCCCACTTTGTTTCCATGGGAACCACCCCCATCTCCCTGTTCCAACAAACCCTGAGAAACTTCCTCAGTCTGCTTTAAATCAGGCTTCATGGTTCCAGAGTCTACAGCACACCTACCTTCACCTTCACCCTCGGCCATTACCGCTTTACACTGCTAACTTCAATACAAAGTGAACCCTTTGAGAGAAGTTAATGGATTCTTTTTTCCCTCTCAAATACCGATCCGACCGTGACACACGATACTAAAAATGTATTATCCTGCTTTCACTGTCAGACAATACCATGTACACACAATATGATCACACAAAGTTATCTATTTTGTTGGCCGTCAATTATATTGCAGTCAAGTTCCACAACAATAAGTAATTGAGAACAAACACTCAGGCAGGACAGAACAAGCTACAGACCCCAAAGCTTGAATGAAAGAGCTGAAGATTGAAGAGGGAAAATAACATACATGTAGAACACGGAATATGAGGAAATGAACTTTTAATTTGTATGTGCTGTGTGCAAAAAAAAAGAGGAAATAAACAGGACACACAATTACTGAGAAATACACCGAGGGCTCTTTGAAGGAACAACATTCCTGACCATTGTGGTTTTTTTTTTTTGGGGGGGGGGGGGATTATGATCATCAATATCAACAACAAAAAGTTAAATTTGTTCCAGGGTATGAAATAACTTTTAACAAAAAGAGACTTAGACCTCTGACTAACTTCCTTTTTTAATGTGATTTTGAACTGACAAAAACCTAAACATAGTGATGTATTTTAATTTTAGTCGAAAATGAACCAAAGTGTTTCAGACATCAGTATAACATAAATCATGTGTACATAATGTTTTCTTTTAATGATATGCCTAGGTAATGCAGGCATCTTTTCAAGACCAAAAAAAAAAAGTCACACAATCAGTAAAGTAAAACAAAGACACTTGAAGAATTAAAAGAAAAGGAAAGAAAATCCTCCTTTGAGTCTGTATATAATCACCTGGCCTGAAACTTCCCAATATGGTACACCTGTATGGGGTGTTTTATTGGTTAAATAAAATTATTGCAAAACTCAGGATTATTACTGGGAAAAAAGGTGTTAGGCTAGTGATGAAGTCAGTGGTTCTTCTTTATGCTCCATTATCGAATTAAGCCTCCCCCATAGAAAAAGATGCAAAACAGACCTTCTTTAAGGAGATACTTAATTACTTTTTATTATTGATGCATTTATTGTAAAAAAAAATTGTACAATCTGAATCTAGAATAATATTAAAATAATTCAATAAGATTGTGTAAATAGTTTTAATGTACATGTACATAAATGCAATGTATCTATGTTTGAGTCATATTTCATAACAATAGAATTCTTTTAACCTTAGTGCAAACAAAAACTACTTCTTTAAGATTCAATGTTTACTCTTAGTGATTGATTTATTGTCATAAGGAATGGTGTAAAGAATGGGACCAAACATGATTTGATCTTCCTCTTTGCTTGCTCCATTTACCAAAGGTCATGCTGAAATACAAAGTAACTAGAATTGTTGGCAATAAATGAATAAATGAATGAATGAAAATACATGTCTCTCTTTTTCACCAGTTGAAAGAGTAAAAACAATTGAAACACTCTCTCTGAATCTGGTTAGTCAAGTTTTGTTCTATTCTGAAAGTATGGCATTTACAAATTCCATTTTTCTTGCAGAGAAAAAGGTAGAGCCGGAAAACAGTTCATATATTCTGGGGCCACAATCTAAATTACATTAATTTATTTTCTTCTTTTTGTATCTTCTCTCCAATTTGCCATACACTTAATTTACATGAAATGGCTCTTTGAAAGTGAGCTATCCTATGGCTAAATTATTCCTGTATATTGTGAACTATTCCTTACTCGGCCTTCCAAGTCATAATCTACCGCTAACTAACACTGATATGATAAATATCTACTGGTAGCCTATGTGTAAGCAGGTAGGTAATATACTGTATATCCCTCAAATTTCAATGCAACTAAAAACTATAACAAAATGCAAGTCCATGGCAGCGAGCCTGAGGAGTTGAAATCAAGTTTGCTTTGGCAAGTTTTAATATTCCGAATTGCATTAATTTGAATTGAGACAAATATTTCCTGTTACTTTGGTAAATATTTCACACCTTAAACACCTTAAATTTCTTTAATGCAAAAGTATGATTAAAACAAAGGATTATTCCCTCTCTATCATAGCTTTCATCTTCTTATTGCTCTGATTGCTGATGAAATGTTTTAATTGTTTTAGTTGCTCGAGCAGAAGGTACTATAAGCATGCCCATTAGCATCTCCTGAAGAAAAATAAATCCAAAGCTAGAAAGTACAATGTAGTTTTCTCAAAGAAATACACTTCAAACAAACTGCCCATTGCGAAAATAACCTGGAACTTCAGAAACAGGCTTTCAAACTACATTAGGTTAGAATGTAGCCTGTGGGTCACTTCCAACCACATGTATTTGATCAAAATGAGAAATTATTAAATAAAAAAAATAGAGCAGTTTAATCGTTTCATTATCTTGATCATTTGATCATGAAGTATAATCAAAGGCCATATTAATTTACCATGGCAATGTTAAGCTCAGTATTATCTGAAATCTACTTTAGTCAGGAGGAGGAAGAGAAAGTGCAGGAGGAGAGGGGGATGATGAGGAGGAGGAGAGGGAGGAGGAAGAGAAGGTGGAGAGGTGGAGGGGGAGAGGGGGAGAGGGGGATGAGGAAGAGGAGAGGGAGGAGAGGGAGGACGAGGAGGGGGAGATGGAGGAGGAAGAGAAGATGGAGGAAAAGAAGATGGAGGAGGAGAGGGAGGATGAGGAGGAGGGGAGAGGGAGGAGGAGGGGAGAGGAGAAAGAGAAGATGGAGGAAGAGAGGGAGGATGAGGAGGAGGAGGGGGAGTGGGAGGAGGAAGAGAAGATGGAGGAGAGGGAGGATGAGGAGGAGGAGGAGGAGGAGGAGGGGGAGGAGGAGGAGGGGGAGGAGGAGGAGGGGAGGAGGAGGAGGGGGAGAGGGAGGAGGGAGAGGTGGAGGAGAGGAGGAGAGGAGGAGAGGGGGATGAGGAGGAGAGGGGGATGAGGAGGGGGAGAGGGAGGAGGAAGAGAAGGTGGAGGAGAGGGGGTGAGGCCAGAGGAGGAGGAGGAGAGGGAGAGGGAGGAGGAGGAGGAGGAGGAGGAGGAGGAGGAGGAGGAGAGGGAGGAGGAAGAGAAGGTGGAGGAGAGGGGGGTGAGGCCAGAGGAGGAGGAGGAGAGGGAGAGGGAGGAGGAGGAGGAGGAGGAGGAGGAGGAGGAGGAGGAGGAGGAGGAGGAGAGGGAGGAGGAAGAGAAGGTGGATGAGGAGAGGGAGGAGAGGGAGGATGAGGAGGAAGAGGAGGGGGGAAATAGGTGTTAGTGTTACAATAGAAAAGACTGCTCAGTGCAAACAACTCACGTAAATATTTGAGATTGAGTCAGCTCAGCTCTCTTTGGCTTGGTAAATTCCCGGGGGGGGGGGGGGATGGGGAGGTGGCAGATGACAAGAAAAGGCCAAGCTTGATCAGCTTATCGAAAATGATGATCTTGCTTGCGTTTGCTGTTGATGGCCGGTCCCCACGCCAAGACGGTCGGCAGCCTACGGTTTGGTTCAGCCGACACACGGGCACGCATCGGGTCTCCAGCTTGCTCCTTGCAAGGCAAGGATGCCTGCAGCTTGACCCTCCACCAGCATCGGCGTTGTCGTCAGTGAAAACGCGATAAAACGAGATGGGTTTGGGCTTATATTTCTTTGTAAAGAATGAAAAGATGCAATCACTTAAGAATTTGACCGGCAGATAATAATGGAGAAGTTTGCAGTAGAATCTCTAGAATATTTAAGGGATTAAGGAGGTGAGAAACAACGTCTTCGATCAAAGGAGTTCTTACTTTTGGTTGTTATCGTGTTTCGTACTAGTCTTAATTCGAGCCGTTATTGATATCGTTCAGGAAGCTAACTCTGAAGTGCGCTCGCAATCACAGCTTTCTGATTTTTTTTTGTGGGGGTGGGGGGAAGGGGGTATGGGCAGGCGCGTACGCAGGGGGGGGGGGGTGTTTGGGGGGTTAAACCCCCCCCCTTTTTGTGTATTTTTATGTGTGTGAACCCCCCTAAAAAATCCCGAAACCCCCCCCCCCCCCCCCCCCCCCCCCTTTGGATTTTTTTTTTATTTTTTATTTTTTAATTATTTAAAAAAAAAAAAAAAAAAAAAAAAAAAAAAAAAAAATCACCCCCATGGCTGACCTAAGAAAGGTGACCTTACCCCCCCCCCCAACGGAGCAAAATGTCAAATTTTCAAATTCGAGACCAAAAATAAAAAAAGGGTCCGCTTGTTTTTTTTAAAACTTTTTCATTCCTAATTTAAGATCCATTAAGTATAACCCTCAAGTCCCATTCAGGTTTGGATCTGATCAGACCTCGGATGCATACAGTCAAAATCGATCGTGAAAAGTCCATTTCCTGTATCCGTAAAAATATATGATAACAATATATGCCTGATAATGATATTCTGGGTTTAAATATCACTTTCATCGAAGATGTCGCTATAAGCGCTTTACAGATTGGATTAAAGCAGAAGCTTCATTTCGTGAGGGGGGGGGGTGGGGGTAAGGTCAGTTTTTGGGTCATCCATTACCACTATTTGTATTTGTTTTAGTAATAAAAAAAAGGGGGGTCCTCCAAAACTTTGACAGAAAAAAAGGTTAAAGGGGGGAGGGGTTCAACCCCCCCCCTGCGTACGCGCCTGGTTGTTCTGAGTACTCTGCATCATACAGAGGGCTGATTTTACTCAATATTACACAATGATGTTTTTTATGATGAAAATTTGAGAAAGAAATATTTAAAGGTTTTTTTTTATTGTTGTTCTTTTCCCTATATAGTTTGGATGAACCGGACCGTAAACGCTCGGTCCCATTTTACCCCATCTAAATTTTGTGTACGTTAGGAACGTGAGATTGAATAGGCCTAATCCTGTCCAGTAGACATAATCAATTCTATTTTAAAAAGTGTTATAAACTTATAAGGCGATTCTTTTTTACAGGTTGTTTATCACTTAATCTGTATTGCTTTTTACTTCGCCGTATATAATATATAGATTTTCGGGTTAGAATATAATCTGATTCCAAGCATTACATGTTCTCTCTGTCTGTTTTGTTTTGTTATGTTTTTCCAATCTTCACATTTCCCCCGGTCCCCAACAGAAAAAATACTTCTGCGTGCCCATGCCTTAAGCCGTAATGCATAGCCGTACAGAGGATTTTTTTAATTTTGGGGACCGGGGTAAAATGCAATGAATTATTTATTGCATTTTCTTTGTTTGTTTTTTATTTGTGTGAACTGCCCCCCCCCCCCCACCCTAACCCCCTTTGCGTACAGTCATGGTTCGGTGACAAAGCAATGGCCTAGTAACTGTGAGGCCCCAGGATCAAAACCGTGTCGATGTGCTATATTGAGTGCCTTTTTGTGGGCAATTAATCCTCATTACTGTCATTTATGACTTAAGGGCGTACTGGTCCCCTAGTTGATAAGCATAGCAGCATACACATGCTTTAGCAGTTACGTAAAACAAACACTGACAAATCGTTATTCAATAAAATCTGAGAATGTATTCTATTATTTAGATCTATTAGGAATAAATCATTGTCACTTTAATTCCATAAATTGGGGTAAACAAAAAACATTCCAACTTTATGAGCAACAGTGTATATTCTCTAAAAAGAATTGTATGCGAGACAAAATAAAGTTAGACTTTGTTTTATTACTTTTGTTTTTGATTAGTGATAAATAACACTTATTTGGCAGCAGAAGTGAACCAATTGGATGGGCCTATAATAATTGCGATTCTCCTTCATAGGGACTTCTGTTGTGACCAGCTGTCGACAATTATGAAACCTAAAGTGGATAATAATTGAATAGCAACGAATTGCAAATAAAGCTTTTTGTTGAGGTTACATCATCATCGTCATCATCATCATCATCGTAAAAAATGAACAGAAAGCAAAAATCGGACGATATAAACGGAGGCATTCTGTTCATTCTTGCAATATTTTTTTTAAATAAAAAAGTAAGGCCTACTCTTGATACTGATGCAATTAGATGAAAAGCCTAATGTCTGTATTCGTTATAGTACCTATCAACTGTTTAAATAAATGTTCGCCGCGCAATAATATTGCAGAATAAATATACAAAAAGTAGGTCTAAATTAAACTGATCTGGTGGTATATAGGCCTATTCATTAAACTCGATAAAAATAATTGTGATCATATGCAGATTGAAAGTGGCAGAAGCACGATTTTTAGAAAGAAGAAGAAAAAGAAGAGCACTGTTCAGTGTCTATAAACGATGGGAATTAATGACTCTTTTGCCTCAAATTCCACTGCTTTATAATAATCAAGAGACCTGTAAATATAAAAAGCCGCTACTATTTTAAGGTTTGTCCCGACTTCAGATAGCCTAGCTATTTTGTTGGAAAATATGTTAAATAATGTGGGCCTTTCAGAGATGGGAACAGGCGCGTACGCAGGGGGGGGGGGTCGAACCCCCTCAATTTGTTTAAATGTGTGTGGAGGAAAACCCCCCCCCCCCCTCAAAACAAATTTATTTAAAAAAAAATTAAAAAAAACTGACCTAAAAAGTGATCTCCCCCCCCCCCCCCCCCTCCTAACAATACCGATCTGCCAAATTTTCAAATTTCAGGGACAAAAAAAAAATTTAGCGACGTCATTCAATTTTTTTCCCTCCCTTTTTCGTAGATCGAGAGATCAGTGATATAAATGCCCCACTATTGTAAAAGATCTTGATCAATAGAGGGCAGCAAACAAGCTCATATTTTCTTGATGACCCATGCATGCCGTGTGACTTTGTGTGGGCAAAAGTCGTACCTGAGTCGTCAAATAACTCGTCCATAAATATTCGATCAAGTGAAACTCGGACTCCTTTGAGTTATGTCAGGGGCTCTCGAGTCATTCTTTTATACTTTGTCATTATTTTTTTTTTAAAGACGTCGGATCTGTAATTTCTAGCACACGTGCAAAGTTGAGGGCAAGCCTGGCTGCGGTTGTGGAGGGTTGGGGTTTACTGTTAATGAAGTAAATGGGAGATTGACTAGGGCAATGCCAGAATAGGCCTACTGAGGACACGGGCGCGGGCACACAAAAGGAGTCTAAAATATATTTCTGACAAGCAGGAATAATAAAAAAAAAAAAAAATGAAGAAGAAAACAATAATCATAAAGCATTTTTTATGAAGCAATAATTATGTGCATAAAAATATATCTACTCAGAAAATGAGGGGGGGGGGGCTGCATTTTTCTGGGGGGGGGGGAGGGGGTGGTAAATTTGTCGGCAAATTGAGTCCAACGCTGTGGACCCCTGAAAATGGTACTAATAACGTACCGTGTGATGGTTTCCTGTTCCCAAATAAAAATTAATAATAGCAATATCATATTCCATACTTCATTAATTATGCAATTTAATTATGATCTACATTCACTGATATTCCATATGACGCAAATAGCCGTGCTTGTCAAAATTTTGCAGCCTTTTCTCTCTAGACGGTATTAAGGGCGTTCTCAACACAAGCGTTATGATCTGCATTATTTTATGTTGAAATCACATATATAATTTATATATACATTGTGTTTCACATCAGAAGAAAGTAAATGTTAATCCCAAAGTAGACTATATTTTCAAGTCTGGGTGTCCTAAAAAAAAAAGTAATCCGGGATACTAAGAAATAGATTGGCAGGATATCCATGTAGGCATTTCAGGAAACTCCCAAAGAGTAAAAATGCTTTAAGTTACTTTCATAATTAAATATAATATGATTTATCGGGCTACAGCACTTTTCGATAATACCTCCGCCAGTTGTAGGCCCGGCATCAAAAAGAAAGAAATATAGGGATGAACAAAAGGTTTAGATTTTCAGAAGTGGGTAAAAAAAAAAAAGGCAGAGTGGTGCTAAATAATATGATGGGGGTGGTCAGGGGTCCTTATAGGGGGACGGGTTGGGTAGATGTCCCTCGGAGTTGAGGCCATTTTGGTGGTCGAAGGATATAAGAACTCATTGTATGATGGATTATTATGTTTTCCTTCATTTTATGTTATATGATTGTTCCATTCCTTGATTAATATCAGTGTCCCTTCGGTTCCATTCATCTTCAAATGCATGGATTCGAGTTATTTGTTTCTGTATTAAATTGCTTAATGCGATATAAATAAGCTCTATTAAGAACAAAACAATATATACGAAGGGGTTTCTTTTGGGGGGAGGGGGAAGGGGTTTTAGGCCGGGAGGAGAGGGTGTTTTTTTTTTATAGGGGGAGGGGACTTTGAGAGGGAAAGGGAGTTGAGGTATTTTATGTTTTATTGTTTCCATTCTGACGGTCATTATTTGTCATATTATTCGAAACGTATGAGCTTGATTTTGTATTATCTATAACAAAATGTAATTTTGTTTTTTTCTGAATTTGTTGAATGGAATCACAATAAATAATATTCAAAACAAAAATATAAAACCAGTAAAAATAAATACTTTGGTTTCAACCTATGGCATATATTTGTTAGCTGGCTGGCGAGCTCACCGATTGCGATCAACTGAGCGCAACAATATATGTGATTTAATGAGCAAAATTTGATTAGACTCTTTTTTTATATATCTCATGGTTGAAAAGTTATTGGTGAGCTGGTGTAAATTAATATTCCCCTTGCCCCCTTCAAATAGTGTGCAGAAGTTAGGAGATTGATTAGTGAAAAGTTAAAAGTATGAACATTGCAACAAGTCCCCGCCCCCATTCCTGACAATCTCTATATGCGTAGTATGGTACCGAAATCCAAACCGTACCGACGTATCTCGCATTCATGCGAGTTCAATTTTGGACGACGTTGAACAGCCTCTTTCAACTAAGGTTATCAATTGGGCCTTGGCGTGCACATCGTTTCGTGTCGAAAAGACTTAAAGTAAGACGCCCAAACTATTATGAAATATAAATGACGCTTATTTGATAAACTTAATAACTTTAGGTGCTCAATTTTGAAAATAAGAATAGTATTTAATGAATATTAAGGAGGAAATTTAACTATGAAAAAATGGTATCGTGTCTGTGACTGAGTGCAGTGAGTCGAGACATGGCGAGAGTCGCCGACAACTGTGAATGCCATGTGTACGTGTGTAGTGTGAATGGAAACGTGTTGTGTGCATGATGTGGTGCGTGGCTGTGGATTGCTTGCTCGAAGTGGTGTAACACATGTGCTACTCTTGTTGGTCCTTCATACAGGCTACAATCAGTAAATTGATTTGATATTGCCTGGAGATAAGATATCATTAATTTTCGAGATAGTATCTGAATGTGAAGGCAGTTAAAATGACCTCGATTGATTATTTTGAACCCAACCTTCCATCAATTTTGATTTGATCATGACATATTTGGTGTATGAAACTCCTTTTCCTCTCAAAACGTCCTAATTTTTCCCGGATGAAACACAAGGCAGTGAGAGGTTCTTTGTGTCACAAGTTTGAATTGATATTAATGTGACAATTCTTATCTTAAATCTTAATTTATTTTTTGTCTGCTTTTGGTATTGTACAATCTCGTTGGGGGATTTTTTTGACAAATTTGTATAAAAATTTATAAAACAGTCACAGCATTAACTGGAGGGAAAAATGTGGGCTTAACTTAAGAATTAGGATTAGGTTTAGTTTTACTTAAAAAGTCTTGAAATTCAGCTTCATTGGTGAAGTATTTGGTACCCTACGAGCGTTTGGTCAATTTTAGTGGTGGGGTATTCTAAAGTTGTTCCGAAATGTGCCCTAGATGTTGACTTGTTAAATGTTTTTCTAAATGTCAAACATGTTTTACTTTACTCATGTCAAGAAATCCTCACTCCACATTTCATGATGATGTAATATTTGAACACCATCTTTCGACTGACACTCTGTGATTAGTCTTCTCAAATATCTGAGAATGTGGCGTGGAGCATTTATACCAACAACATTTCACAAATATTAAAAAAGTTATCAGGATTTTGATGATAGAAATAATCACGATTCAAACAAATTAAAATTGTTCAGACTACCGGTAGACCTAGTACAAACAGATGATATCTGCTGTAAAACTTTGGTAGAGATTGTGTCATACAGTGTATCTGATTAATTGGCACATAATGTAAAGAAATGGAGCTGAGCTTGTCATGCCAATCTCCAGGCCAGGAATAATTTGTGGTGCCATGTGTTGTATGCAGATGTGTTTGGTGTGCTTTTACTGTCAGTGAATGTGATTTTCTGTTTGTTTAATATATCTGGTCCTAGTTATGTTAACAGCTAAGCTCATTTTTAATTTACCCCATTTAAAACCAGAACTTGATAAGCTATAAGATCACCTGCCATTTTGAATTTTTTGAAGATCCATAATTGCACTTTTTAAAATCAAGTCTTAACCCTCCCTCAATCGATAATGATCTTGAATATGATGGGAGGATACACACAAAGTTACTTTGTGAAAGTCAAATCTATGAAAAAAAGTTTATAAATTGAAAAGTATTAAAGAAGGTCTTGAAAAATGAACCTTATTCAATAACGGATTTGCTTTTTCTTTGTGTGCAGAATGCGTTACGTGGCCGCATACCTCCTACTCGCCCTTGGCGGCAAACCCAATGCTTCAGCTGCTGATGTGAAGAAAGTTCTCCAGAGTGTCGGAGTCGAGATCGACGATGAGAAGCTCGGTATCGTCATCAAGGAGCTGGAAGGCAAGAAAGTGAAGGATCTGATCGAAGAGGGTGAGTAATCAGGGATCCTTCCACACACCTCTCTTTTGAGTTGATGCGTTTCACTTTGGAAGTGACGACAGGTCTTTTTACAAGAGCAAAAGTTGTTTTTGTAGATCAAATATTATTTGTTCACCTTATCGATTGGAAAGGTTTGATTGCCAAATGTTAATGTAGCTCAATTAGTGTTCATTTATCCTGATAACGGAGAAAGTATACATATTGGTCAGAGTTATATGGGAACTTTGCTTCATACTAGCCACATTTTATGATGATGCAAACTTAACCATCTTTCGGCTGATTGTCAGTGATGAGCTATTTTGTCTCTGAAAATGTGGACTGAAGTTATATTAAAAAGTTAGGTCATATACTCTGGACAAAGTACAAAAGCAAACATTTACTTTATACATACTCTAAAAAATACAAAAAAATCTGGTGAGAGATTGATTCTTGCGCTATTATTCTCGTTTTGAGTCTCGCAGACTCGAGTGCTCATATTCTTGTACGATGATGTGCTCTAAATAAGGTAGTTAATCAGAGGTCTAAGTTTTCCTTTGTTAAACTTGATCTTAGGCCCAGAGTTTAACTGAAGTAACAGAACTCTAATCAAATAGTTTCTGAATCAAATGACAGCTACAAAAAAAGAGTTAATACTTTTTTGTCTCCAGTAGTCTTTGTGTGAATAGATGTACTACGTCAGTATGTCAGGCCTGATACAAACCAGATTTTGTTTTCCTTCCCAATTTTATCCTGATTTCCCCCTTATTTTCTCTATTCTTCCCTACTTTGCCCTATTTTTTCCCCAAGTTTTTCCCAATTTTCTTACTGGAAAGGGGGGAATGTTGTTGGATGCCATTTCCCCCCGCGAATCCTCTTTTTTTTTTTTACTCAAGGGGGGCATGGTTGAGGGCAAAACAAAAAACATATTTTTTTTTAGTGCTCACTATCACCCCTGGTATGTTGTATGTTATTTTGTTTCAATCTAATCTCCAAACCCAGGCAAATCCAAGCTGGCATCGATGCCTGCCGGAGGCGGAGGAGCCGCTCCTGCTGCCGGTGGTGGTGCTGCTGCCGGTGGAGCCGCAGAGGAGAAGGTGGAAGCAAAGAAGGAGGAGAGCGAGGAGGAATCTGATGACGACATGGGCTTTGGTCTCTTCGATTAGAATGCCGCTTGATTCGAAACTATGGCAAGAAACGCTGACAAAAGGAGAAAATGTTGCAACATTGTGGACTTCCATCTTGTATTTTGTATAGCTATTGGAGCATTTGATATCCCTCAAATTCTGTAATATATTATAATAAATACACTACAGTTGTAACATCAATTACTGATTGGTCCTTGTATCCTTTTCTTGATAAAGTGTAATTACTGTGTGATTATTGTATTTCATTGAAAGGATGGTGCAAAATACTTTGCTAATCATTTTAGAGCAACCAAAATTTGCCAGACTAAAAAGTCAATTGTGAATGGCGAAACATTAAAATGTAAATGACCCACAAATATGTTGGTAGGTCTGGCTGAGACTGACTATCCATCACAAAAAAAAAAAGATGAAAAGTCTCTCTGGGAATGAGATTTGTTAGATCTGTATGCACAAGCCTTTTGTTACAAAGGTATGGAATTTAGGGTTCCATACTTGGGAGTTTAGGCACCTGTAGTTGATGTACATGTTCTATTTTGTTTATGTGCATGAGAGAACTACTGAAGTTTGTGAATGGTATGTTAATGAGAATGATGCGAGATGGAACGAGAGAAAAAAGAGCAAGCTGGAATATTACTGTAAGTGTGTGTGAAGAAGGGAGAGAGATGGGGAGGAAGAAAGGAATGAGAGACTGACAGTTGAAGGGGGAGGGACAGAATGATGGGAAGCAACGATATAATGTACCGGTATATGTAAAGAATGGAAGGGACAAAACAAGACAACGGCTGCCTTCAAAGTTAAAGCCATGATGCTTACTCAATCTTTGCAAAGTGAAGAAAGAAGCAGGCCTGATAATGACCTGATTTAAATCGGTTTCCCAGTTATTTTTTTCTTCCTGATTAAAAAAAAAAAAAAAATCTGATTTATCCCAATTTTTTCTCCAATTTTCTTACTTAAAGGGGGAATGTTGTTAGATGCCATTCCCCCCCCCCGCATCCTTTTTGTTCTATTTTTTTTTACTTGAGGGGGAGGGTGATTGAGGCACAGTGCCCCCCTTTCTTTATAATTGGTGCCTGTTTCACATTCTTGTAAGAGCCCCTTTTAATCTCTGGTGAGCGATCGTTTTCAGGTACAATAAGTGCCCCTTCACCTCTGATAATTGCTCCTATTTACTAATTGTCCCTTTTACTTGGGACAATTGGTCTTATTCCTTTGTCAGAAGTGCCCCTACCCTTCTAATTATAAGTGCTTATTTTTCCTTCTGATAAGTGCCCCTGTCAAAATCTGATAGGTGCCCCTCTTCCTTCACAAAGGACCCCTTTCTTTGCAATAAGTACCCCTTTTCCATTCTCAAAACTCCAAAGTGCCCTTTTTTAAATCTCTGGTGAGTGCCCTTCTTCAAATCTGAGATGTGCTGTTTTTCATTGACAAGGGTCTCTTTTCCCTTGTAATAAGTGCCCCTACCCCTTCTGACAAGTGCTCCTATTCGTCTCTGATGAGTGCCCCTTTCTACCTCTGATATGTGCCTTTTTTCTCCTAATGAATGCCCTTTTCCCTACACATAAGTGTCCCTTTTCCTTTAAAATGAGAGCCCCTTACCTTCCACAAATGCACATTTTCCTTTATCATCAATTTCCCTTTTCCATTCACATAAGTGCCTTAAAAAATATCTAGTAATTAAGTGCCCCTTTGCAGGTGCGGGAAATGCCCTCTTCATCTCTGATAATTGCCCTTTTTACTTTCGACACATGCTCCTTTTCTTTTCTAATAAGTGTCCTTTACCCTTCTGATAAGTGCCCCCTTTCCAATTCTCCGTATCATATGCCCCTTAAAGGTATAGTTGAGTTCTGTTGCAAAGGGTGCTACACAAGATATTTTTGTGTGTGAGATAATGAAAAACTGAGTGTCAAATTTAAAAGAACATAAAATTTAAATGACAAAATCATCTTTGTTTGATCAAAATCGATTCAGAGATGGCTGAAATATTCATGAATATAACGATTTCTAATAATTTTGTGTACCACCACAAATATTAGATAATTTGAAAGAGCTGTTGAAAAAACGAAATAGCGCCTTTTACGTCTAATTTCAGCCAATGCCGATGTTAGCTTTTTTGTTGGCATTTTCGTGTTCGCTATATTATGCACAACCAGCCGGCCCATGTATTGTTATTTTTATTAAATAATTAATTAATGGTCACCGTATTTTTTTGAAAGTGGAGCTGAATTGCTATACTAATCGTGATGGCTAAATTTCACACATTTTGGGGTCTAAAATTACCATCATAGCAATTTTAGGTTCTAAAAGGGCACTAGAAATGTCATAGATAAGAATAAGAGCAATAACCATCACTTTGAAGGCATTGCGGTCTGAAAACAGAACTCAACTATTCCTTTAAGAGCAATTTTTCTTTAATTTCCCCCAAAGCTTGCACGCTACGCTCTCTCCCAATTATAGTTGATATAATTATGTTACATGTTGAAGGTATTTTCAGTATTTCATGATATGCTTGTGCTTATAACCCCATGAGGATGTGTTTTCCTATTTATTATAATTAACTGTAACCTAACAGATCTTAAAAAGAATATTCAGAGTTTTCAGACCATCACACCCAACTGCAAAAGTATTTACATTTTTGAGATGTTTTAAATGGCCTAAAGAATAATAAAACATTGAAATCATCTCTGATAATATATTAATCACAATTCAGGGGTATATTGTATACAAATGTTTAAATATTGTATATTTACCGCTTTGAGGTTTCTCTTTAAAATGCCCCCTTTTCTCTCCAGAAAGAACCCTTTTTTGTTGGTGGTACCCCTTCCACTTTGAAAGGGGCTATACTGACATATCTTGTGAGCCCCCCTCCCACATGATTTGCCCTTCACTAAAAAAATTTCAAACATTTAAATTTTCCAACAAGAAAATTTTCAATCATACATTCAGATATGATCATTGAAAATGTTTTTATACAACCCCTGTATGTAACTAGTCTACTCCGTCATCAATCACTAAGGAAACAACAGTTTATGAAATTTTCTGTATAGAGCAAATCAGAGAGGAGCAAAATACGCTAGAGTCACAATCACAACTTTCTTACTTTAATCAGATTTTGCTCAAACTTACACTGAGTGTCTCTCATATTTCTATTAAAACTAATGTAATATCAGGGTGGAGTTCCTCTTTAAAAAAGATAATCATGTTTCTGAGGTTAGGGACAATAAGTATAGGTTCCCCGGCTACCTTACAAATCAACTCTTGAACTTCAAAGAAAATAATAAAGACACAACTTTTGGAAAGACATTAAAACACTAGTTTATTAGATGAAGCACAAGCAAACCATGTAACAAGTACATGTTTATCCACAAAAGAAACTACCTGGTGCCTTGGAGCATTACAATAGCACATTCTCAATCAACTGGCCAAACATCACACTTGACTAAGTACATGATATTGCTTTACCGTACAAGTTCATCCTCGCAATTTTATTTCTCATTAAGTTACTACTGCATATTTGACATTTTAAAATACCTTGAGTACAGTTGATAAAATTTCACAATTGCAAGTCTTAGAGGCATATTAAAACAAATGAATAGCACAATGATAATAAAAATTCGCCATGACGAGGTTATTTTTAGCAAAGGGATAAACTGCTCATAAATAAAAATTACCCTGAAAGAAGCGTTAAAATCGACATATGAGCAGCTTTTCTTACACAGAGGTAATGGAGGTTTTAATTAACTTTTTAATAACTGGCAGTGCAATTTATTGCATCTGTGCATACGTTTTTGCTATCGAGCAATTCATCTTGGTAACTAGCATGCCAAGTTTACATATTGCATTATTTTTCTTTCTACATACAAAACATTTCAAATACATAACTCACTGATTGAATTGTGCAGATTGAAAATTAATTTCAAAAGAGCATTACTGTTTTTTAATCTTATATATATATATATATATCCAACATATTTATCTCATTGGCCAAAATACAGTTTTTCATCATGCAAATAACATTAAATTTAAAATTTCATTGAAAACAACGACGTTACTTATCTCCAGGTCTTCAAGCCAAGAAGCCTAGACAAAAATAATTGTCTCAATTTCTAAAGCCTAAAAAAATGATCTTGTTAACTTGAAAATACACCACTATTTTTAATATCAAGAAGTCATCTCACTTTACATTGTAAAATGCCATACTATCCAAACAAATGGGAGATAACCAGACCAATTGAACAGTTTTGTTGTTGGAAATTAACAGCACACAGATATTCTGAAGTTACCATGCATAGAATGATACAAGATTATATTGGCTTTGTACACACACACAGTTCTCAAACTTTGGTGCTCGACCTACAGATTATGGATGCTGTAGCCATTCACATATAGAACATAGGCAATAACCTGGCATATTTTATATTAAAAAAAAATTACTTTAGAGCAATACAGATTTATCTTTTAAAAGCAAAACGTGTAAAAAGAGAGAACATTTATACTAATTTCGTTGTTTTCTTCTCAGCTCACTCCAAGTATGAATTGCATTGCATAGGACCAATTAATAATAATAAGGTCGTTAACATGATAACATACCCGCTTTCCATATCTAAGCTGCACCTCTCACTTTTGAATGGTAAGTAAACCTTATGCATCGATAAACAGCCATTCTGACCATAGGTAGAATGGAATAACTGCAATGTAACAAGTAAAACAACAAGCTAATGCACAATGTTTTTTTGTGCAAAAATGGAGTTGTGATGTTAAAATGTTTTTGGTCCTTCTATACATTGAGGTATTACCACTTATGCTGGAAACACGTAATTTACCTGTCTGGTAGTGTTATAAGACTATGAGATACAAGCAAAAAATACAATGAAACTGGGGCGGGAAGCTCCAAAATGAATTGCCCCTCAGCAAATCAATTCAAAACACACCTGCCTTATTGTTCCAAGGCATGCCAAAGGGGCAAGAAAAAATGTGGTCTGTTTGGGAAAATTAAGCAAGTATCACAATCTTTACTCTTTTTCTTTGGCAAATATTACGGAAATGACTTCGATCCAAATCGCTTACCTGTAGTTTAAGCAAGTCTTAAAATGGTACAGTCACATGCTTTTTTTTGTCTTTCTTTTTCTTGTGAGCGAACACTACCTGTATTTGTGAAGATGTATGCACGAATTAAAACAAGTACAAAAATGACTAGTGCCTGATTCCCTATATTTTGCACATGTTCAAAGCACAGAAATAAATAGATGTTCCAAAGGCACGGCTGCATGTACCGATAACAGAAATATTATCTGCACTCTACTTAAAATGGTACGAGTCAATCTATACTCTTCCTGGCCTTCAAAGATAATATGGATTATTTTACTTCGCTGTATATATAAACACACTGACTGATGACATAGCTTTATTTACAAACATAGTACAATCACAAATGGATGCCCATGCATGCAAAGGCAGGCAAAGACAATAAAAATACAAACTGTATATATACAAAAGGTACTAAAAGTTGGAGAAAAAAAGAGCTTAAAATCTCAGAATTTTGGTATCAAGTATCTGCAATTAGAATGAAAATAAGATAAAAATGTGAACAAAATTCCTAGAATATAATTATAACTTTTTAAACTTTTACAATCATAACAAGACACTCATGAATATGGAAGAAAAAAAGAAAAGTTACCTTTGGTAAATTTGGCTACATTAAAAGTTTGTAAGTATTTAAACAAAAAATTAAAAAATAACCTACTAGTTAAAGGGGGTGTAGCATGAAAAATACTGGTTAACGCCATCTACGACTTCTTTTAGACAACTGCACGTAACCGAATGGACTTGATTAACAGTCAGCGCGCTAGCGTTCGTCGAACAGACCGAAATTCTCCTGACGCTTCGGTTTTGTGTATGTTGCACGTACGTGAATACTGCGTTTGCGTCGTCCGTAGTCGTATTATACCCGATTAGCCCCGAGTCAGGCCACGGGTAAGACACATAGTCTTGTCATGCAACGCCCTCTTTAATATAAATAACATAATTGAGGAAATTATTATAATGAACCACTTATTTTTTATGAAAGAGAATAATCATTTGTAATTTTCACAATACGCCAAACAGAGTAGAATGTTATATTACTATCTTATTTACAACTTAATATCACAATGCTAAACTACCAGCCTAGCTCAATATTAAGTACAATCAGCCTATAATAACAGGTACACATATCCATGCACCATCAAGATATTGATGTTAGAATGGTCAAAATGGAGATTTGGTACATTCCACCAAAAAAGGACAACCTTCATATTGATTGAAAAATTGCACAAAAATGGCACCATCAGACTAGGATTAAAAAAATACTCTCCTCTGACTTGCACTGTCGATTTTTTAATTTAAAAAAGAAGAGATTTGTATATACCACAAGTTAAGATGCTAGGCCTCAGATTGGTCAAAACCGGAGGCATGAAATTCACTACTGACTGTTGGGCGGCAGTATCTATAGCGACAGATAGTGAATATGAAATTAACAATGGATGCACGCAGAGGGTAGACACACTTTATCTACCGGTACATTAAATAATGAAAACCTTTGAACAGAATATTTTGTCAAATTATCACGTTTTGAGAATTCGCATCTGAGATGTGGTATACAATACGGTATAACAAACAATAATATTGATTGAGGATTTTGGGGGGTCGCTGTTGAAGCTGCAGCATTAGTAAATGTTCATACACAGGAATCTAATAGTACTTTTTCTTATTAACCAGTACCGGTATGTATTTGTTTCTAAATAGATACTGGACACATGAAAACCTTTAATCCATTTTCCCTACATTCAATGGTCATTAATAGCTAGTCTCTATAAAACTAATTAAAGGTATTACAAAGTTTTGGTATGGGGTCATGAATTTGGTTCAAATTAACATATTGGAATCATATGCGTTCCTACAATATACATTGATCGTTGTCGCGGTTGAAATCGAGTCTAAAGTTATGAAATTATAAATAACTAGATGGAATTCGACTGCGCGCAGTCGAAAATGATGCCTCCGTCATAGAGCAATTTTACAAACCAAAACAGAAGAAATTTTTCGAATTCAATTTCAATTGTAATCCATTGACAGGTTCTCAGAATATCGTGATAACAAGCAATTTCTCATATACAGAATAAGCCCTTGACCTTTGACCTTATGAACCAAGAATCTACTCAGTTCATTGGCTCTGCATGTAACATACATGACCTAATTTTGGCAGGATTCCATCAATCGGTTCTTGAGATAACGGGATCACGAGCTGTTTTTGCATACATAATGTGCACTGTGGCCTTTGACCTTTGACCTCGTGACCCCAAAATCTAATCAGTTCATTGGCTCTGCAAGTAACATACATGACCTAAGTTTGGCAGCAATCCATCAATCAGTTCTTGAGATAATGCGATCATGAGCTGTTTTTGCATACATAATGAGCCCTGTGACCTTTGACCTTTAACCTCGTGACCCCAAAATCTAATCAGTTCATTGGCTCTGCAATATACATACATAACCAAAGGTTGGCAGGAATCCATCAATCGGTTCTTTAGATAACGCGATCACGAGCTGTTTTTACATACCTAATGAGCCCTGTGACCTTTGACCTTTGACCTCGCGACCCCAAAATCTAATCAGTTCATCGGCTCTGCAAGATACATACATGACCAAAGTTTGGCAGGAATCCATCAATCGGTTCTTCAGATAACGCGATCACAAGAACGGGACGTACGTACGTACGTACGGACGGACAACCCGAAAACATAATGCCTCCGGCTACTTCGTAACGGAGGCATAATAAACTCTTTATTTTGTATACCTCCCTCTCAAGGTCAAAATATTAATTTAGCTATGAAACAATGTTTCTTGACTGAAATCGACCGATTAGCTATTCCCGTTTGAAAATTATATATCACAACTACATATTCTGAGATTTTCATGGTCGCAGCTACGATTGTACGGCCATAGGCGCTATTTGAAATTTATCCAAATTTACCGGGAGCACCGGTAAATTTTTATATTCAATTTTTCTTGAAAACAGAAGTGTTTTAGGGGCTATTTTTTTTTTAGTGCTTATAATACATCCACAGGGGCATCCAAATATATCAAAATTGTAAAGATTCACTATCCACCCAATTTTCAAAATTTCCCAAAACTTTGTATTACCTTTAAGAAAGACAATTCATCTCATTTAGGGGTGATAGAATGAAGGAAGGGTTGCTTCTTTAATGAACAGGAGTTGCAAGGATCTGAAAATTCATTCTTTAAATAATAAGAGATTACAACATCAAAAATATGTCTTACATCTCTGGTTTAATACCAATAAAAGTGTCCATAGACATCAAAGTCACTGACATGTCTACACCATTTTGCATGTACACTAAGTACCAAGTTGATAGATTTTGAAAGTAATGATCCTTCCTTCCTTCAGCATTTCTATACAGATATTTGTGTAGATCTACTAGCCATCTAAGGATACAACTAAGGGTTTATAGGAAACAAGATTTGGAAAAAATCATGCTTCTGAGGAGCTTATCTCTTTGATACAATAACTGTTATAAGCTACTGAAATCAGGGCATCTGATTGGCTGAGAGCAAATGTGTCATAGAAATTAAGCATTTGTCATTAATAACGAGTGTTATGAAACAGGGCCCTAGGGAAGTGTAAAGGCAGAGGATTATACACCCTGAGGTGTCACTTCATACCCAAAAGAGTAACGCATTTATCTAAGTCGAGTAAAAAATAATCCCCTTATTTGGCACTTTACACACAAAAAAACCATCTCGTTTTGTGTAAAAACAGGTGTAAAATAAAACCCAATTTTTTTGCTTATTGAGTACCGGTATACATTCACAAAAAAGTATGGTTTTTTGGCAAAAATGAGTACACACACATTCACATGTTGTAAACACCATGAAACATGAACAGTAGAAGTGAAAACTTGCACTTTTATAAAACACATTGTTTTTTGAAATTCATTTTCAAATCAGGGAACATCCCCTCAAATTACCGTTTTTGTACGCAATTGCCAACTTTCAATGATCATGCATATCGAAAATAATATCGCTGGTGATATTCGTTTGTCTCGTAATATATGGTCAACAAGGGATCTAAAAGATCACGACATTTCGTGCGCCACTGCAACACTTCGTCAGGTGATAAAATCTAAGCAAGCGTGTTTTATACTCTACGGGCAGATCTAACGGTTGATTAATTCAATCAATGATTGGAACAATAACGGACAAGGCCTATTGGTCCTGCAAAGTTGCATACCGGTACCCAAAGTCAGTATGAAGTGACACAATGAGGATCCTACAAAAAATCCTGTAACTCTGTTCATTTCATCGACTGGCCCCTCTATGGTCGTGTATCTCCTAGCTTCTATCTCCTTGATTATGGGGAGAGGGTTGTCCACTGCAGCTCGTCCTTGACAAACTTGCTGTAGTATTCCCTGATGAGATCAGGAGTGATCTCTTTGCCCTCGCAGCAGGAGACCCTCTCTCGGGGGATGTCCAGGAGCACCAGCATCGGCAGGCTCTCATCGGCAATGCTCAGGAACTGCTGTAGGCCCTCTACCGTCTCATCCTGTCAATCAATGTCAATCAAAAACAAAAAAGAAGATGAACATTGTGAAATAAGCTCTCATTAGAAGTGGACTATCAATCAATAAGCCTGTTTTCATCAGCTTGAGATTGCCAAATATCCCGCTATTTGAATTATCCTGATCGCAAATGATCCATTTAATTTGTGTGGTCATCAGCCAAAGTTGCAATTACTGGGATATTTGGTCGAGATAGTCATCCCAAGATATCTTGGGCAAGTTTGCAAAATATCCCGCTATTTGTCCGGTGCGTCTTCACCAGCCCGAAGACTCGCACTATGTGAGAATGCGGAGCAAAATATCTCGAGCTTGAGTTTTAAGTTTCGAAGTCAAGTCTCGAGCTGATGAAGACGCTACAGTATTTGTAACTTTAGGATTATTTCCCAAATCAGAAATAGCAGGCTATTTGGCAATCTCGAGCTGATGAGGACAGGCCTATGGGGAATTTGACACCCTTAGGGTGTTTACCCAATAACAGGTGTTGTCAATTTACTAGGATTACCCTTCAGGTTTATGACCAATAGGATGTATGTAATGCTTTGCCTTTCCCCATGTGGTAAAGCCCTTATCACATCTGACATTTGCATCACCTGAAGACTCTCCAGACGAGGGGGTGTTTGTTGATCGACCTAGGCCACAGGTTTGCTGTGTGCAGACTTGTACACCCACTAATGGTATTTCCACCAAGTCTGGTGTCAGCGAATTATGAACTTCTGCACATGGAAACTGACGACCCACCCACCCACTTAAAAATCTCATGAATTTTACCTAGCAAACATTTTAGATTGGAACAACAAACCAAAATGTTATCAATGTTTCTAGCCGAGTAAGCAATCATAGAAGTGTTGTGGACTAGCTAGTCTTTAAAGCCTGTCTGCACTAGTTTGGCCAGGAGGGATTAGACCACCCTGCTGGTCACTGACAGGTGGTTATCTCATCAACTCATCTCTCAATTGACATAAGAAAAAGAGAATCATGGGGGACCAGCGGGCCCGCTTAGGCATTGTTTTTTATGTACAAGGAAGCAAGTAGCTACAAGTAGTGCAGTGGGGCTTTAAGTCATCAGACTGAAGATTACTAGGTAAGGGATTTGATTCCCTGCCAGCACCAACGTTCTTTGGGAAGACATTTACCACACAGGATGCTTACCGGTATAGTACAGTATGGCTTAAAAGCCAATGGGGTTAGGTAAATACTTACGTCACCAGCTACAATGAACTTGCAGGCGAGTTCCTGGCCTTTTGCTTCCTCAGCAGCTTTTGTCTCCTCTGCTATGGGTTTCATCATCTCCATAGCCTTCCTTGTACACTCCTCCCCCTCCTCATCTTCTTCAATCTCTGATCATCATGGCAGAAGAGAACAAAATAATATTTTAATATTTTTTTATTCAATCAATCAATCATTCATTCATTCCATTCATTTATTCAAACATATTCAATTCAGTGATGTCACAGAGGCCTCGCTACACTTTTCTCCCCCCGAAATATATCTTGTCAAACTTCCTAGATACTTTATGAGACACACATTTTTTTAATTACACACAGTATGCATGAAATCTATTTTGTATAATTCTCAGTGCAAAGAAATGGAGAGCTGCTTGCCAAGGTACGGTAGTCAGAGTTTTTGTTTGATGGATTACAATTCTAAAAATTCCAAACTTTCTTTTATACGTTTATTATTTTCCCCAAATCATCGAATCTATTTACTTGAATTTTTTTGTTTCACTTTTTTTCAAAATCATAAGGTTGAGCTCTGCCAATAAAGGTGACAATAATTTATGAACTATCTTATTATATTTATGTTTGTTTGGAAGAATAACCCTAAAGACGATCGATCTTCAAATGTTATCTTATCAAAAATACATAGGTGAATCGAGTAGTCAGATATACACATTTCTGTATGCAGTGCATGTGACAATCTGCAAGATTGAGTCAATTTCGATTATTCCAAAACTTCAAAGATACACCAATTCCTACGCATTACATAATCACCATTTCCCCTTTGTTTCCAGACAGTTTCCTTTACAATTTACCGGTAATTACGAGGTCAGAATGCATCTGTACCTTTAGTGTGAAGATTATTAAAGGGCAATCCAAACTGTGTAATATGAATAATATGTATGAAAGCAGAAAAATAAGAGAAACAGAATAACAAAAGTTTGAAATATAAATTTCTATTTTTTGTTGGTATAGAGAAAATAGGAGGGAGCTCGCAAGATATGTCACAGAGTTGCCAATTTGTGTTTGATCGCAACTTCAAAAATTAGTAAATTTCTTATTTATGATCAGAATTTGCTAAAACTTTCACTGTTCTGTTCCTCTCTTTTTTCTGCTTACCGGTATATATAAAAAACAACTTAATATTGGGGTGGACTTCCCCTTTAATGGTGGACTTTTCCTTCAAGGTTGGACTTTCCTTCAAGTACAACATACCTGTAAAGAGAATAAGACAAGATTCCACATTGACCATAGCAGCAGAGACAGCGTCCAACTCACAGCACGCCTTAGGATACCATGGAAACTCCTAACAAACAAACAAAAGAAAAGATATTCAGAACTATAGCTTATTACTCATATGACAGTTACAAGTTACATTTACAGGCATACATGTACTAAAGATTTTTGCCATGCACTCATCAGATTAAATTGCAATAATGAATAGAAAGTAGGTGAGACATAGCTTTAAATTTACCACAAAGAAATGAAGAGCCTAATTCCAACAGGAGCTAAATCCACTTCTGATCAAAATTGAGTTATTGATATCAGAACATTGTTCACTTCAGTACCTGTCTTTCAACATAACATATAAAGTTGTTTTTGTATATAGCACAAAATCCCATCAAACTATTGCTAAATGTTTCGATTTAAACAAAATGCTGTCTTCGTAAGTGTGAGCTTGTTTTGAGATTCAACATTTTTAGAATTAAGCCAAATACATGTGTGACAGGGTGATAATATGGTTACAGATTACAGAGCCCTAACAGAGAACATATTAATACTGATAGGGCTACCCTGTGTAACCAAGACTTCTTCTCCTTCTCCTCCTTTTTTTCCTTCTTAATTGTTCTTCCTTCCTTCTTCTTCCTCTTCCTCATCAGCATCATTATCATAATTATAAATATTATTATCGTTGTATATATATTTTGTGTCGTATTGTATTCTTTGGAATAATTGTTATATTAATGGTGTCTCTTTGTTTTCAACCAAATGTGGAGATAAACTTGAATTTAATCATTATTATTATTATCGAAAATAATATTGCTAGTGATATTCGTTTGTCTCGCAATGTATGGTCAACAAGGGATATAAGAGATCACAACGTTTCGTGCGCCGCTGCAACACTTTAGTCAGGTGATAAAATATATTGTAAGCAGGCATATCCGCAAGGAGTAATATATTTATCATTATCATTATTATAACTACTATTCTGTTGTTATTACTATTATTATTATTATTATCATTATAATTATTATAATTGTTCTTGTTTTTGTTATTACCAGTTGTATTATTATTATTATTACATACATTTTTAAGAAGGATTATGGTTTTATGGTAACATAATTTGAGATACTGCATAAAGTACCTTGCCCTCTGGATCCTTGGTAACTGAGCCTCGTGCATCTGCTGTGATGACCTTTCCCTGCGCATCCACGATAGCCAGTTTGGGTATGCCTGAAAAATAAAGCATTCTGCTATTAATGAATTCCTTTTAATAACACTTCCGACTTTCCTGCTTAAACCCCTGGGACCCATTTCACAAAACTTGTCATCAGTGACAAATTACATTTTTTGCTATTAGCTATCAAAATCCTAGACCAAAATTTCTGTCTCTTTCGTTCGTTAGCCTCTGTAGAGAGGAGCCGACCCTACCCAAATCAGAGGCTAACGAACGAAAGAGACAAAAATTTTGAAATCCTAGACCAAAATTTCTGTCTCTTTCGTTCGTTAGCCTCTGATTTGGGTAGGGTCGGCTCCTCTCTACAGAGGCTAACGAACGAAAGAGACAGAAATTTCGGTCTACCAAAATCCTTGCTTCTGATTGGTTATCAGCAGATTTGTCACTGGTTTTTGTCATTTGTCATTGAAAAAAAGGCTTTGTAAAACGGGTCCCAGGTGTGCTGTGTTATGATGTAATGTTGCTGATATTTTTTACGCCTGTCCGAGGTGCAATTTATACTTTAAATTTAAGAAGATAAAGTCATTCGATTTCAAGAAATTCAAGAAACGTTTAATGAATCGTAAAGGGAAAGTATAGCGATACAATAAATCATGCTATGATGTTCAGATTACAATGGGACTGATTGTTTGTAGAGTTTTCGTTCAAAAGGATGCTCAAACATGCGTTTTGCTTTACGTGTCTTTAAACACGATCAGACCAGGCAAAAAAGAAATAACTTATCGTATAGCTAAGCTTTGTGATGAATTCTCATTGTCTGAACACAGGATATATCGGAATTGCAGAGGATAGCAGTCGATCGTAATAAAGTGCAGACATTTTGTGGTTAATCAAACAGGATCTCATGCTTTAATTCCCAGAATAGAGTCAATAGCCACAATGGCCCAAGGTCTTCGTTCATCAATTACATTCAATGTTTACAACCTTAAAAATTTAGTGTAAAATGTACAACTAATAAAAATAAAACTGTAAAATTAATTATAATTATTAAGCAAATTGTACTACATGGGACCCTTATTCTCTATCAAGTTTTCGTTAAAAAGGATGCCCAAACATGCGTTTTGATATCCGTTTATTTAAACACGTTTAGACCAGGCCAAAAATGAATAAATCAATGTATATATAGCTTTATGATGAATTCTCATTGTCTGAACACAGGATATATTGCAGCGGATAGCAGTCAATAGTAATAAAGTACAGTGATTGAGTACAAACAAAGCACTCGCAGAATGTTGTGGTTACAGGATCTCACCCTTGAATTCTCAGAACAAAAAAAAAGCCACAATGGCCCAAGGTCTTTAATTCCATACAGTGTTTGCCACCTACATGTATAAAATGCACTATCATGCCTAGTGAACCAGTGAACACAGTGAACCAGTGAACTAACCAACTCCGACTTCCTAGGAGCAGGATTACAGACACACGCCACAACTGTAGTATGTTACAAATGAATAAATAATCACATACATTTAGTATACAAATGAATGAACTACGGTATCATACTATGAATATATACTGTACACTGTAGTCATCAAATGTACTATCATATAAATGCAGTAATATGAAATAAATAAATAAATAAAAATAAGTAAATGAAATATAATACGTGTGCTATTGTAGTACATACATGTATTCCTATTCATAGGAATGAAAGAAGTATGCATGCAGTATACATGTAGGTATACAAATGAATTAACCATCATGAAATAAGTATAAAGTATCATACATGTATACCGGTACTCATATGCATGAATGAAGTATGAAAGAAGTATCATACATGTACATGTAATTTGCAAATAGGTAAGAAAACGGGCATTCATTTATGATCATGAAGTTTTTCGCCTGAAACTACAATAAATGCTTGTAAACATATTTAAGATAAATTGATGAACAATTAAGTAACATTCATATGTTTAACTTAAAAAAAAAGGAATTATCAGTATGAAGGCTGGAACTAATCTGAGAGTGAAAATGCTACATTGTTTATTGTAAACATGGATATATTTTTATTAAGTCTATGATGTAAACAGTATTCAGATACCGGTAATTCATGTTTGTGAGTGCATTAGTGAATATGCACTGCACGCAAGTGAACGAGACTTGTCAGCCACAGTCGTATGGTGTCTCTTGACCAATTAGATTTCCTACATTCTAGAACCCATTTTCATAAAAGAAAATATTCTCAACCAAGAAGACCTAGAACGCCTTAAAGTGACTCAGCAACAATGTTGAAGGTTGATATAAAAATTGCGTAATGTTTGGATGAAATGTTACTTATTATATTCCTTCTACTGTACTAAACCACAAAGAAATTTATGGTTTTCTTTGAAGGTGTCACTGTGCGACACCCTCTAACAGTAAATTCTCCCAACCATTTTTGAATTTCCCAACCATTTTTCCATGAAAATAAGACATGCTTTTAAACATCTTTCAACATTTAAATGTCTGGAATGGTATAAAGAGCCGACTCATAGCTCTGTGACGATTTACATTCACCTAAAATGTAATTAAATTGAAATAATATAGTTAGGAAAATTAAGGAATCGATCAGATCAATTTCCCCATTTTTATCATTAATAATGGTCTGTTTTCACTCAAACTTTCAGATTATCTTTAATTGTACATCTATCATTGAAGTCACTACCTTACCACCATTTTCTCTCATCTGAACAATGTTACCAAGTCCCTTTAAGAACTCTGCTACCATCAATCAATACATAGCCACATAATGAGCTTGGGCACATATGGTTCTCATGCAACATAGCTATTCTCCCCGAGATGGATTTTGATACACTGCAGTTACTGTACGTGGGCAGTGTGACAACCATGTACAGTAACATTTCTAAATTAAACTATTCAGTAGTAAATGGTGGATGTACAGCATTTTCAGAATGGCTTGGACAGACTATATTTAAAGGACACCTCACCCCAATGAATTTTTTTTGGAGAAATATATAATATTCTTGCCCATTAAGCTACAATATTCCCCACCAAAGTGTATGGGATATTGGGAGAGGCTTATCATGTACAGTTTCTCAATACGACATGGGCAATTGGGCATCGCCAATTTCTTGATTACGTGACGTACTGAAGTCGTTTATCAAGTAAATGTATTCAAATTTATGGATGCTTCCTTCCGAGGTGTGTGTGGTGATGAAGCATTTCATTCACCTGCTAATATCCTTTGTACTCCAATTTCCAGAATGCAAATTGCATAAATAAATTGGTGCTCTTCTGGGGTGAAGGTTTCTCATAAATGAAACACATTTGTAAATTGCTATATTTTATTTTTTATAAATGAATTAGTTACCATTGTTTTCCTGTATATGTTTCACCAAATATAATTTCTATCTTCTCAGCTATGATTTTTCCTCATTGAAAAGGAAAGATTGATTAAAAAAATTTAAAAAAAATTCATGGACCTACACTTTGCATATTTTTCTCCATAAAATGAATATACAACACACCAAGCTACGAGAATGGCAAATGTAGGCAAACAGATCCTTGTCATTGTAGACTGAACCATGATAATAATTTTTTAGTTTCACTGAGGATTACAGTAGCCATGCTTGGCTCCCCAGTGGATTTCTCGCATTCCAATTGAATCGTGCAGGTACAGTGTATTGCAGCACCCAGAGTACAATTTAAGGCTCGTTCAGATATGGCATGGTATATCCTCGTAAAAAAGCAGCAGCGTTAAAAAAATACATTTGTAAATTAATGACAACTGCGTGCAACAAATGACTTAAAAGTGTCCCTCAGATCTGTGTTTAAGATGAATGATAACTGCACACAACAAAGGACTTGTACAAGTGTGGTTTTCCCGGAGCTCTGTGTTTTGATACAAAAATGTATCATAAAAAAAAATGGCATAGTTTTGCTGCACCATACTTTAACAAGCATTTACCCAACATTCCTCATACTTTTAGACTGCTGAAGAAAGGCCTGTCATCAAAACAGAATTGTCCACTTTTTAAAAATATTCCTTGTGCTTTAAAGTGTACCAATTACCTTAAAAAATATCATGTGTACAGCTAGAATGTATTAAATCAATATCTATTTTTTTTTAAATCTGACATTCTATAACTTAACGGTTAAGAAATATGAAGAAAATTAGATTACATCAGACCAAATCAAAAGGTAAAAATTCATTTTCAGAACTCCAGGATATTTGGTATCGTTTGGGGCATCCAATGACCAAATACATGTGCTAGGGCTCATAATATTAAACTCACCTATATTCTCAAATAAACAGCAAGCCTAATGTTCGAATTTTTCACCTGGAATGCCATGTTTATGTTATACTGCAATCATGTATTCGTTTTGTTCCGTTTCCATTGCAACAATTATTTTCAGAATGTAACTACGTTTGTAACGATGTACATTTGATAATTATTGTATTATGTATTGTTTTTGTATTATGTATATATGTACAAAGACTGTAAACCAGTAAAAAAAAGAATTTCCCGAAAGGGACAATAAATTTTCAATTCAATTCATTTCAATCTAGGACTCGGCCCTAAACATACCTGTAACATGATTCACATACAAATGGATCTAGACAAACTTTTGGTAATCAATGAAGCTCTCCTTTTTTCTCTCTCTTTCTTTGTATCTGTTAAACATACCTTGGACAGAAAAGAGCTTAGCCAGCTCGCCGATACGCTTATCTCCAAAAGGGAAACCTAGCCAGGGCATCTCCCCAAAGTAGTTTTTGAAGGCGTCCTCTGCTCTGTCTCGGCTGGCGAAGATGATCTCAAAGGACTGTCCTGACTCCTTGATCTTGTCGTAGGTGGACTTCAACTCTTTGGTGAACACTCTGCATGGAGGACACTGTGAGGGGGAGTACATGTAGGAGGAGGGGAGGGGGTTGGGAGGAGAGGAGGGGGTTTGGGGAAGGTGAGGGGGTTGGGGGAAGGGAAGGGGGTTTGGGGGAAGGGGAGGGGTTTGGGGGAAGGGGAGGGGTTTGGGGGAAGGGGATGGGTTTGGGGGAGGTGAGGGGTTTGTGGGGAGGTGAGGGAATTGGGGGAAGGGGAGGGGATTGGGGGAAGGGGAGGGGAGGGGAGGGGAGGGGGGGGGAACGGGAACGGGAGGGAGATTGGGGGAAGGGGAGGGGGTTGGGGGAAGGTGAGGGGGATAGGGGGATTGGGGGAGGGGATTGGGGAAAGGGGAGGGGGTTGGGAGAAGGGGAGGGGGGTTGGGGGAAGGTGAGGGGGATTGGGGGAAGGTGAGGGGTTGGGGGAAGGGGGAAAAATTACAATGTAAGAAATATCACAATCAAGATCATTGCATCTGAGAATCAAATTTAATTAAAGACTCATTTTGAAGTACTTTTCTTATCAAGGAGTGTGGTGGAATTGGAAACAAAAGGAAAACTGTTTTGATATAAGAAAATGTATTCTTTAAAGAAGAAAATTACAAGGGCTGTTGGAGGCGAGCTACAGTATTATACTTCTTCAGGAAATGTAAGGGCAGGAGCACCTGTGCTGGTAAGTATACACTTTTACTTAAGTGTTCTTTGGCAAAAGTATGATACTGTAGTACTGTACACGTAAGTAGTTGGGCCTATATGACAAAGATTATTTACTGTTTTTGGATTAAATCTGTATGTTTATGATATGCACAATTATTTCAAATAGTAATCTGACAACGATCCCAGTTCAGTACTCAAATGACAAATGTTGCTTGAGTTGTCTATAATTTTGCCTCCTGTCTGTACATGCTCAATTGCAAATACCTGATGAGTCAGTCTGTCTGTCTCGTTGTGACTGAAGGTCAGCAAAAAATTCTAGAGTTCCATGAATTTATAATCACTATGTTCATGTACAAATTGGCAATTTCTTGCTGATTTTCATTTACACCGTTTTTTGCCAATTGTCATGTGGAAAAGCTGATCCATTTAGAAATGAAATGCTATATTATTCTATATCATGCTATATATTGAAATAACTATCAGGTATTAAACATATCTCTTTACTGATATGATAAAATGAAATGAGCATGGGTATAGTTAAATTGCAAGGAATTTATGTGTGTTACTTAAATTCATATTATATTCAATGTTGTTGTTGCTGAAAAATAATAAAATATTTTGAATCAGAATTGTACCTTACCCAGTGAGCAGAAAAGTAAATTCCTAGAACTTTGTCTTTCAAACTCTCCGAAGTGACAGTCTTCATCTCCTGGTTTATGAAGTTTCCTGTAATAATCTCTGCATTTAAAAGCATGGGAATCAGGGAGGAGAGAATATCGTTCAGATTTCAGAAAAGAAAACTGTTAATGTACCTCTCAAGGAACCAAATATTTCTATCTACATGTAAACAAGAATTCACCAGCACTGATTTTTTCAAATAAAAAGACAACATGTACATGTATACTTTCCATTTCAAAGGGCAACTGCACTCCAAAAATAACTTACTTTCAATAAATAAATAAATAAGAAAGTTAATGTCACTGTGTAGTACCAGAAAACTTTCCCATTTGATTTGTTCCAACACAAAATGACTACCGGTAATGATTTATCCCAAACAAAATGTACACTGCATGAATCAGGAGGTTCTTTAGACTACACTGTATAATAAATTGTACAATAAGATTGCCCTTTAATTCATATTTAAGACGATCATTAAACTTTCTTATCATTTGTATTAAAGATAAAGACCAGTTATGGTCATGCGATTGCATAGTGAAAGAAACGTTGTGAAATCGATCAGAAAAGGTTGATCATCTAGCATACACTGTAGATGTACTGCAAGGTTCTGGAATCATCAAAATGATAAGAAATTTGGCCCAGTCTTCATAAAGTTACAAGCACTGTACACAGAAAAATGTATATGGGACTACGTACAGGTGCGCTTTTATCTCTCAAACACCAATAGATAAACTAATTTACCAAATATATCAATTAGTCGGCAGTTTCGCGGCAAAATTTTTATCATCCATGTATTATTCAAAACATATTCTTTCACATGAATGGTTCCATTTCATGTTTTAAAATTGGGGCGTTTCCAATACTGGTCTTTACCTTTAAGCGCTATATAAAAATTAAATATTATTATTATTGTTATTTCAAAATTTTGCCATTCTGTTTCTCTTTAATACTTTTCAGCTTTCATACATGTACAAATGAACTTGGTGCAATACTTCAGAACTCCTTGACTGGACTCACCTGGGAATGGCCTGGATTTCCATGGGAATTTCTTTCCCTCACCGTCACACTTGACCTCATCCACACCGTCCACACAGGTCACCTCTCCCGTAACACTGTCCAAGATGATTAACGTCGGGATAGCGCTCACTTTGAATCGCCTTGACACTTCATTCTGAACAATGTAAACAAGGTGTAAACAAGGTGTAAACAATTTGGAAACAATATCACTTCGGGATGGTCCTGTGGCTTTGTTATTCCATGTCAAGTCATCAAAAGTTATGGTCTATTTTTCTAAAGGGAGTGGGGAATTTTTTTAGCCATGCACATAACTTTGTTTTAAGGGACAGATATTGTAGCTATAAACCGCAAACTCTAGGCCCTTTCACATTGTCGAAAAAAACAATTTGAAACCATTGGATATCTGAAGTATAATTTACACTGTTGGAGTTGGAGTTTGATTATTCTTTTTGGGGGGTGAGTTGTGTGCATGCGCTACTTGAAGCAAGGAAAAGAATACACAGGGACGCAGGGCAAATTTGCCCCCAAAATGCCAAAAAGAGCCCCCGAAAGTCATAAAAAAGCCCCCCCCCCCCCCCAAATTTTTTTCACAGAGTTCAATGAAAAACAAATAAAGAGTGTTATTTTCATGCAAGCAAGCTTGAAAAGTAGCCCCCCCCCCCCCCCAAAAAAAAAAAAAAAAAAAAAAAAAAAAAAAATTAAAATATTTTTTTCCCCCTGACTTGTAGCTGCTCTGCATGCATTAGAACGGAGGAGTCACATGACCTAAAACAAGACAAAAATTGATCAGATCATCTTCCTAAGTTGATACATGTATGCTATCACCAAGTTCGAGCCTCATACATGTATCTCTAGTGGTTCTTGAGATATTGCTGTAACAAGGCTAATACTGTATCTAGAATTTCAAAAATTGACCTCCTTGACCTTTGAACTAATAACCCATAATCTTATCAGATCATCTTCCTATGGTAAGACAGTGTACATATTATCACCAAGTTTGAGCCTCATATTATATCTCTCGTGGTTCTAGAGATTTTGTGATAACATTTAAGCAAGGCTAATAGCTGGAATTTCAGAAGTTGACCTCTGTGACCTTTAACTTACGAACCCAAAATATACTCAGATCTTCTTCCTATGATGATACATATTATTATCACCAAGTTTGACCCTCACACCTCTTGTAGTTCTTGAGATATTGCGATAACGAGAAATCCGGAAGGATGGACGGAGGTGTAGACTACTCGATATAATACACAATGCCTCCAGCACAAAACAGAATAATTCACCGGTGTTTTGAGAGTGAGCATTTACTTCGTACTCGGGGTGAACATGTACATGTAATCCCGTTATACTGCCATTACCATCACTCAAGCTTACAAAATACATTTACTCTAATCCAGAAAAGGAATAGTAGAGAGAGAGAAGGATAGAGAAAGAAAGGGAGAGAGAGAGAGAGAGAGAGAGAGAGAGAGGGGGGAACTCAGGGAAGAGAGAGACAGGAGGGGGGGGGGGGGAGTGGTTGAACTAGCCTTTATGGGGCATGTTTGGGTGCGTTCAAGTGATTTTTTGAAGCTAGAATCACAAACATGAAGATAGAATCACAAACATGAATCACAAATCAAAACGTCATTAAAAACCATGGTTACTGCAAGAGAGCGTTTAAGCGATTTTTCATCAACACTGATTCTCGCTCATTTCAAGCCCAGCCACTGCTCATCACACTGTGCAGTGTGACCCAGGAAGTATAGGTCAACTTCGCAGAGTGCTTTCTGAATTTGTTTACGGTCGACTGTCGGCCAAACCGGAAGCAGGCCATGATGATGACGTTATAGAATCATGATTGAGATCTCCGTTCGTTCAAGCGATTTTTGGCGACCGTGATTCTGCAGAATCACGATACAAAATGCATCTTTTTCAGCATTTCATGTTTGCGTTTTTAAACACATTTATTTTTACGACCGACTTGAAAACCGTGTTTCTAGGGTTAAAAAGTGTTGCTTGAACGCACCCTAAGTAAAACCGAGAGTGTGTCCATCGGCCTATCCTCATCTCCAAGACGAAGACACATTCTTAGACTGAGTGACAGCTGAAACTAGTGCTGTAGTCAAACGTTTAACCGTCCGGTATCCGACCGCCCATGGCGGATTCCGTTTTCAATTGGACGGTTTTGTTTTCCCGTTTTTTTTTTTTTTTTTTTTTTTTTTTTAATTTTTTTTTTTTTAAAGTTTCGATTTATGCCCCTCCACCTGGCACTATGCCTGGCAATGTCTCCCAGCTCAGTAATCGGTGTGATGACTTACCACTTGGAAACTAGAACAACACTCCAATTTGTCTGTCATCTTGGTTTGAAAGTAATCTTTGTAATAGATCTCAATATATATTCATCCAAGTTTAACACATGGTGTACCACAAGGTTCTATCCTAGGTCCTCTACTGTTTTTAATTTACTTTAATGATCTTACACATTATTCTAAAATGGCATTGTTACTATTATTTGTGACTAGTTCACAAGCACAAATCGGCGCCTTCAGTTAAATCACCTTCCTGCTTTTTCACACGGCAAAAAAAAAAAAAAAAAAAAAAAAAAAAAAAAAAACAATTTTTTTTTTTTTTTTTTTTTTAAATCGTTTAACCGAAAACCGTCCGGTTTTGACAGGCGGTTAAACGGAATTGGAGATATCCGTGATGTTACAGCACTAGCTGAAACACATGTCTGCTACAATAAAACCTTCCCTGTTATTCGAGATGGGATGTAGTGAGTGAAATAGACCTACATACTTGGCATTCTAGTTACATCCATTTACTGCCTACTGTACTTTCTCTATGATGTTAAAGGAATTAACTAGGTTGAACACAAAGAAAACATATATTCATGTATGCCATCCAAGAAATTTCTAGTTAGGAATAGGCCATTGTCGTAAATATTGAATGGCCTTTAGTGGGATACATATCTCATGAACTATCAGAGCTAATAAGAATTGAGATGAGCACAACCAGTGAAATTGATTGATTGATTAATTTTATTCGACAAGCTTCCAACATACAACAATATACAATAATAACAGATCTAAAATAAGTCAGCTTGAACAGGATAACCCACGAAAGCTCGAGAGCTTATTTCCAGTGGGGTCCCTTACAGACATGTACAGGTATAAAATTAATAAGTTAAAATAGTAATATTTACAGACAGATAAGAAAATTAAAAGAACTACTTATTTAAGATAATAATAATAATAACAAAATTAAACTGATGATAGAAATGATATTAAGTACAAGAAGAAAAAAAAGAGAAGAAGAAAAAGAGGAGAAGGAAGAAGAGGAAAATAATGATGAATTTGTAGAATTTCTATAACCTACAAAAACATAAGTATATACAACATGAAAAAGTATAAACCGACAGAAGAATAAAAATTTCAATCATATAACATGTCATTCACTTCTCTTCTCTGACTGTCAAGTATTAGGTATTCCTTTAATTTCCTCTTAAAATGATCATAGTTTCCTATTATCAGTGAGTGCAGTATACACATTTGAGACCCACAAAAGAAAAGCCATTCTACATTACAGTAAGTTCATTAATTGTATGAAACCTTGCATCTCAATGTTCACCATTACAAAATGCTTTTTGTAGTTTTCTCCATTTTCACCTGGGTACGGACTAGAGAGTGGCAAATGGGGATTAATAACTTGCCCAAAAAACGTTAATGACAGGCTGAGATTCAAACCCAAAATCCTTGGAAGTTGGATTGATGAACCCCTATTTCACAACGACTCCACATCACATGTACATGTACATGTACATGTACACATGTCCATGTATACAGCAAGATTTACAACAACAAAAAAAGAAAAAAGATCTGTTTCTCTGATGTTTCTGTTTTTATAAAAAGCAACTTATTAGGAAGGATGTCAGAATTCTGTTTTAATGCATTAAAAATTTGAATAATATGCATGATGTTGTAAACCTATTTATCTAGGAGTAACTAAACAAGTCCAGTGGTGATTAATATCACAGAAAGGTGTTGAAAGTCTGTTCTACCTAGTCATACTGATGTAGCAGAATGCATCTAGATAAGACTCCAGCCTGATGTTTACATACAAGTATTGATGGCATGATAGTTAGCGGATGAAGGGCAATAAACAGTCGCCCCTAATGTGTTGGGAGTAAGCTGTCTCACAGCGTCTTCGGACGATAGGCAATTTATATGAAACGCGTATGAACTATCAAGAAAGTTGTGAGCATCAGCCTATAGTGAAGCGCGTGTACAGACTAGAAATCAGCATCGACAGTTATATTTAAAGAAACGTTGCATTTATAAAGAAACATTGTATTTTTAAAGAAACGTCATATAAAGAAAATTTCGACAAGGTCAGTTCTATATTGTGTTTTTTTAATTATTTATGTATTGAAATATATTTAATCAGGATTTATAACAACAATCAGATAAACATTGTAAATACAAAATCTGTTTTACATCCTGGTCCTGAATAATATTCATGATGTTGTAAACTCTTTAATTATCTAGGAAACGATGCTCAGACAGGCGATTTGCTATGTAACATTTCTTTGTACGACATTCAGCTAGACAAAATTTGATAGCTACAGTGTACAATATATGAGATTTATTTAGCTATACCATGAATGCCGATTGTCTTATAGCAGTGTTTTAGCTTAGCCTCTGGATTGATTCCATCATCGATTAATTGAAAGAGAGAAAAAGAGGAGAGAGAGAGAGAGACATAGAGAGAGAGAGAGAGCGAGAGAGAGAGAGATAGAGAGAGAGAGAGACCAGAGTGAGAGTGAGCACTAAAAAAAAAGAGAGGATTCAGGGGGAAAATGGCATTTAACAACATTTCCCCCCTTTTGAGTATGAAAATAGGGAAAAATAGGGAAGAATAGAGAAGAAAAAAAAAGAGAAAAATCAGGAGGATTTTTTAAATCATGTAAAAAATTAAAAAAAATTGGGGAAAAAAATTGGGGAAAAATAAATTAATAATAATAATCGGGAACCGATTTAAATTGGGTAATTATCAGGCCTGCAGAGACAGAGAGAGGTTTGGTGATACAGATTGAGCAGAGACATCCCATACAGTGCGTCCCAGAAAAAACGAAACCGAGAATTATCAATGTTTTATCATATAAACTTACACTGTAATCAAAATTATAATCAATAAATTAATGACACATATTTGTAAAGCTTAGATCCTCCTCTTTCATCTGATGCAGCTTATGTATGTTGCATATTGCACGCATGAGTGATTAAAAACAATTTCAAAGAGAAAATCAAATTTCTATAAAGTTCATTTTCTGCCCTTTCATAGGACAACTAAATCAGGAAAAATGAGCCAGTGAACAACAAAGTTCTGTTTGTTTAAAGTAATACTTGCATTTCCATAATTTGATGATTCAATATTTTTTTCACTGGCTTCCTGCTGTAGCAACAAACAGAGTTGACAAAAGACTTCACTCCAATGAAACCGAGTTCCGAGTTAAAGTCTTTTTCTCAACTCTGTTTGTTGCTATGGCAGGCAGCCAGTGAAAACCAATTTGGTCTTTATCTGGATTTGCCACGATTTCTAAAGCTCAACAAATGAAAAAAGAGAGAAAATTTTCTCTTTTCAGTAATCCCTATAATTTTCCTGATTTTTCTTTACTTTCCTTTAGTTTTTGACACTTTTAAAGTTTTGTATTCATCTTTGAATCAGGAAATTGAAGACTCTGTCCCTGGAGGTCTGATCCGGATTGGCATGCACAAACCATTTTATTTTTCATGGTCTAGTCAAGAACTCTGTACATTGTAATAAACTGATGAGACAAGATAAAGAGCATCTGTTCATCATGATTTATGAGGTAATGCCTAGCTACCATAGTCATCACCCAAAAGGCCAAAACCAAGTCAGCTGTTCATGTCTCTAGCTTACAGTATCCTTGCCATATTTGGCCTGGAAAAAGAAAAGTTTGTGGGAGTGCTCAACAATGGTTCTTAAATAGTTCAGCTAATGGGTTAGACCAAAAGCTTCAGTCTCTCTATATCGTTGGTTGTTCCGTTGAGACTACCTCTGGCTCCACTAGACCTCCGATTTACTAGATTATTGTAATGAGGAATGTCAACAAATGTCAGTTTTATTAAAGAAATGACCCATATCAGACGGTTATTTCTGTCTATGGTATTAATGGGTATACCCTTCTATCCTACTAGAGTTATTTCTTGTACTTAACTATTGGCTTTATAAACAACTCCCAGATGCAGATCTATAGTCTACACACACAAAAAGAAGAAAATAAAAAGCTTGTAAACTGAAATAAAAAGACAACAAATAGAGTCTACATCTTTGCCATGTTTATTTCAGAATTCACCATCATCATGGCCATCATGCTGCAAAATCAGTCTTATTATGACTGAGAAAAAACACATCAAGTTCCAATAATAATTCAACTTTGTTCAGCACATTTTAACAAAGTAACAAACAATGGTTAACAGTCACACTGCACTGCACTTGCAGTTTCTGAATTACCAGAATTCCACTCAGATCTAGATCTAGTCTATATTACCTTTTTATCTCGCAAGTTGTACGGTAGAGCGAGCCATGGCATCCTGTTGTAGTACTCATCAAATTGGTCTTCATTTTTATCAGAACTAATGAAGACGATTTCTAACAATTTCTCCCCCTTCTGCACAGTAGAGGTATTGTAGAAATTTGCTAGCGTGGGGGTAAATGCCTGGCACGGCGGGCACCAATGCGCCGAGAAGTACAGGCCAACATATTTCCCCTCTCCGCATATGGATGCAGTTGCAATTTCTCCATCATCCTTGCTCTTTAGTTTGTCCCCAAGAAGTTCAACAATTGAGAACCTCGCACTTGCAGATCCGGACATTTTGGCAAGCAACAGTCTTCCTATGTGATGAGTAAAGAGTGTAAAACAGGCTATATTTCAAAACACTTAGCCAAAGGTGCTTATTCCAAAGATTTTGAACGGCACTCAAATCTAATTGATCCGAGAAAACATCCTCAAGAGCGCGCGCTATAGCCGTCTACCGGAAATACCGCTTATACCAGTGCAGTACCAGTAGCAACGAGACAAGTTACTTTGACTTACTTCCGTAGTACGCTCGATAGGCGTAAATTGCTGTACTGTGTGTGAAGCAAAGGAGAAGCGAGACACGTGGAATATTCAACAAATAGGACTAACCATCATATACATGAATACTTTTCCTTTATGATACTGTCCAACATAAGTCTTCATCTAAGAATATTTATGAAATATTGCTTGTAAACTTCTTGCACATGACGTCTGTGTACTACAATACGCCTATGTGCTTTATTCAGGAGTAACCAATCTTTGCTTTGCAGCTAGCTGGACGAAGAGTCACAAATACGTAAAACTCCAAATTCTGGAAAAATGGCCACACATCTTGTAAGTGGACGCGTGAATCTAGCATTTTGGAGAGAAGTCGCAAGAAGAGAACTATTAGATTGCCTAGACAAATGCATAGGGAGTAAGGTTAGTTTGATGATTTATTTTCTATTTATTTGATAAAAAAGAATCAGCTTAGAATATGACCGTGATCCACCGCATGAGACAGAGTGCTTTTAATTTCGATCGAAGTAGAAAGTGGGCGTAGATGCATGTTACGTGCTTAACATTATGATTAACACGAAATGTACTAACTCCAGGGAGCTCCACTGCTCTAGGCCAGGGGCATCGGCGTCGGAGCTCGGAGCTAGAGCCCCTTGGAGTAAGATATGTACTAGACTACTAGAGTCTATAGTCTAGTATTAATTATGATGAAAAAATAACTTGATCAACTATAGATCTAGATCTAAATTAGATTCAACGTAACTTTATCCTCCGTATGTTGTTGTTTTAGACTTTTAGTTTTTAGGTCTAGGTCTAGATCTAGTCGTGTTTTGGTCAATTAATTATGAATATTTAATTTACGCCAATCTTTGAGTTTGTACACAGTACGTCAGACAGTATGCAGTCTTTGTCTTGTCTTCACTTTCCAGACTTTCATACATTTTCTTTATACACACTGTGTCTGTAGGCCTAGAGTAGACCTAGTGTTTAGTGAATGTGAAGTTTAATAGTGAAAGCAACATTTTCCCTCCTATAGTCTAGACTAGTCTCGGCCCGGACTAGTCCTCAACAGTATGGAAGTCGGAGAGGAAACTCCACTGCTCATTATCTCGTCAATCTTCTACATTTCCTCCACACCAATACTGATCGGCTCCAAACTGTTTCCACCATTGTTGTAACTGATTTCTCAAAAGCTTTCGACTTAGTCAATCACAATATCGCAATAAATAAACTCTTCACAATGGGTGCTCGACCATCCCTGCTGCCATGGATCAGTAGCTTTCTTCATGGACGAGAACAGATGACAAGATACAACGGAGTACTTTCATCTTCCCTTACTCCAGTTGGAGGTGTACCCCAGGGTACTCGCCTTGGGCCAGCAATTTTCCTAGCGTTGATTAATGACGCATTGACAGACGCAGCAGGTATATCCAGATGGAAATACGTCGATGACATAACCTTCGCAGAAAGCCGCAGACGAGGGTCATGCAACATGATGCCCTCCACCTTAACGCTGTTCCATCAATGGTGTTTGGATAACGGTCTTCGCATCAACTCGTCAAAGTGCAAATCGATGAGAGTGTCCTTCTCACGGACCGAACTTCCACCTTTGCATCTTGAGCTAGATGATGAAACTCTGCAGGAAGTGAAAGAGCTCAAGCTTCTGGGTGTCATACTGCAGCATAACCTACGTTGGGACAGCCACGTTCGTGATATCACAGGAAGGGCATCGCGAAAATTCTACATTATTCGGGCCCTAAAGCGTTATCGCGCCCCTGTGGAAGATCTCCTCACAATTTACACGTGCTACATTGGACCTGTGCTTGAGTACTGTGTTCCAGTTTGGAATTCATCCATTACATCTGAACAGGCCAATGATATCGAGAGAGTCCAGAGGAGAGCCCTCCGTATCATTTTTCATGATCGATACCACAGCTATGAACATGCCCTCCAGATTTCAGGTCTGCAATCCCTCTCTGACAGAAGGGAACATCTGTGCCTAAGGTTCGCAGAATCGCTCTACAAGCACTTTCGCGACTGGCTTCCAGAGATGCAGAGCACGAATCGACGATTGAGACACAGTGATAGATTGAGAGACTTTAAATGCCGAACAGAAAGACTGAGACACAGCACTCTTCCTTACTTGGTAAGGACTCTGAACGAACATTTTTTCTGATGCCAATAATTTTGTATGCCTGATATTCACTTTGCTGTAATATCAAATGTAATACACTCCTTGTGGGGAGTATTTGCCAGTAATTGTGCAATAGTTATTTAATCATTGAATTTTTATATCAATATTTTCAATTATTTCATATCTAATTGTGATTTAAAATGTATATTAATAACATTGAATTTTAAAGAGCGAGTAATACTTGAATATTAATGAATTAACACCGAACACCTAGTACTTAGCCAATAGGTATTGAATCATTGAATTTTTAAATCAATTTTTTTAAGTATTTCATATTTAATTGTGATTTAAAATGTATAGTAATAGCATTGAATTTTAAAGAACGAGTAATACTTGAATATTAATGAATTCACACCGAACACCTAGTATTAAGCCAGTGCAATATGTTTATTTTATTTTTTTATTATCAACAAATTTCAATATTCTTCGCGAATTTGCAATGTAATTCACTTTATTTCTTAATCCATCATGAAATCCAATTCCAAGATTTCCAATATGTTTTACCAATGGCATGCCATATTCGTAATAGTAATGGTTTTAATGATTAATTTCAATAGTATATTTTTAGAATGTTTCATTTAAGAATTTCATGCTTATTAATTGAAATTAATGATAGTTGCCATTATAATTGTTATTTGATCACTTATATTTGTATTTCAATGTTGATTGCCTAGACTGTTTTAATATATTATTGTACTAGCAGGACCCGCGGAAATCCGCGGGATTCTAGAGGGGGGCGGGGGGTGTAAATAGATATATAGAGACTGTCTAAATTAAAACCACCAAGAACTTTATTTGCCATTCAGGCCATTAAAAAAATATACATGTTTAGCGTCCCCGCCCGCTTCCTTTTTGGGGGCCACCTCCTATTTTTTTTTTTTTTGAAATTTTTTTGAATTTTTTTTTTTTTGTTGAATTTTTTGATCGAAAAAAACAGCGTCCCCACCCGCTTACTTTCTGGGGGCCGCCTCTCCTATTTTTTTTTTTTTTTGAATTTTTTTTTTGATTTTTTTTTTGATTTTTTTTTTTTTTTAAGAAAAAAAACATGAAAAGCACTGCTAAAATGTATTTCTGATCTTAAAAAAGAAAAGAAAAAAATTGTCGGCTGCCATCTTGAAAAATAGCCTGAATGTCAGGGAAAATGTACGGAGCAGAAAAAAAAAAAAAAAAAAAAAAAAAAGGGCCTCGATCCTCCCTCCCATTTTTCAGAAAAAACAGGACGCTATATGTTTTTTTTTAAATTTGCCCTTATATGATAACAAAAAAAAAAAAACGATCCAACTGTACCGGTAGTTATTCTTTAAGCCACTGGAACTGCGTAGAGTTCCGTAGTGTGGCGTACCGACTACGCAGAAATTAGGCTGCGTATTAATGGGAAAATAGTCCCTGCGTAGGTTATGCGTAGGCTGGCGTACAGGTTTGCTTACAGGTTTGCTTATATGGTTGCTTACTGTGTGGAAAGCTTTTACTGCTTTGACGATCTGGCGTAGGGTAGCATAGTATTGCGTAAAAAGGCGTACTTTCTGCGTCAAGTTTCTACGCTGAAAGTACGCGAAAGAAATTAAACATGTTGACTTGTTTTCGTTCATCTTGCGTACCCCTTTCTGTCCCTCAGCATATAGTAACGTAGGCCAGCGTAGTTGGTAGCAACACTACGCAACTCTACGTATTGACCCCACGCCAATTAGTGCCCCGCAAGTGTCACAAATAAAGTATTAAAAATATGCTCATCTGACCCTAATTAAACGCCTAAAACCCCCGAGCTTTCGGGGGTTTGTGGCCCCTTGAGACCCGTGGACCCCACGCCTATATTGTATATACACTCAACTCGCTGCGATCTGATCTCTCCCCCCCCCCCCCCAACTTTGAAGAACGTAACCCCCGAGCTTTTGGGGGTTTATGGCCCCTTGAAACAAATATACACTCAACTCAGGGTTTCAGGTTTCCTTCTTCATAATTGCCTATTTAAAAAAAAAATATTTTTCTAGTTCAATAACTAAGTTTTCATGCATTGATTTGATGCAAGAACTGTAACATAATAGACCCTAGATTGTGATTATTTCTGACCATAAATTTCGATAATTATTTTTCAAAGTAAAATTTTCACAAGAAAATCAGACAGTCGTTTAAAAACGTAGACATTAGTAACACTTTTACTAATTCTAAGCTCAGGTTTCGTAAATCTATTCACAAAACTATATTGAAATCGCGGCAATAATGATGCAAACCAACAGATAACAATTTCAAAGTGTCAAATCTCTTCGACTCGAGCTCAGCTCAGCTGTACTCACACACATAACACTCCAGCGTAACTCCACGAAGCTCGAACACCGGCGCCGCAGGCCTCGGACGCCTGCGGTGCCCGGTGCCGGTGTTGGAGATTCCTGGAGTTACTGCACTGTGATGTGTGGTGACTGAAGTTAGCTTGCGACTGAATTGTCAGTCCAATGGTTTTCTTGTCAAAACTTTCCTTTAGAAAATGATAATCAAAATTGAGTATACATGGCCGTAATAATCACAAAATAAGCTTTGTTTTCATACCTCCATTCACGAAAACTATATAAAAATCGCGGCAATCATGATGGAAATAGGTCTCTAAGTTTGGACGTCGACGGGAAGCCCCGTGTATCTCTTGTGCAGCTACTACATGCAAAGCACATCCTAGCTACAACAAAGCACATCCTATAGAAAGATGCTTTACTCTCGGTAATCCCGCCCTTTGCATAGAGCATTTAATACGCAACTTAATGTGAGTGGATAGTCATCGGTCGTGTGTCTACGGATGTAATGTTGAATATCCATGAGGTATCTCTGTCGTCACGCATATCCTGCATTATGCATATCGCGTCTGTTTTCGCCCTGGACGTCGACACGGAGGGGGACCTCGGGCGGAGTATAGCCAATTCCACAGAGTAGACTCTCCCGCGGACGATGGCACCGGGCACGGGCACCCGGAGGGTAGGGTTCAGGAGGAGATAGCCGCACCAACTTGGGTCGGCGATCTCATTAAAAAACAATAGAATACAAAGGCTCGCCGAGACGTCGCGCCCCCCGCGGAGCCTTAGCGTATTACTTATATAGATAATTGCTTTTATCATGTATATACATTGTAAACTTTTGTTACCATTGCAATTCAGTCTTTGGACTGCGAGAATGGATAATTATCAATAAAATCCTTCAATCAAAACCGGACTAGGGAAATTATCTTTATGTGGCCGTAGTTGCAAGCATATTATTAACTTTACAATTTTCACCCTCTTTCAATTCAGCAGGGGTTCAGTCTTTGTTCTACTTCTAGCAGTTCAAATTGCATATTATTATAAACAAAGAAAATATGGACTGTCATATTTCAATAAATGTTATTTCTTTTTCTTTCAAAGTAAAACAAAACAGGAATGCTTGTAGTTGTACGTAGCAGGGTTATTTGTTGCGTGAGCTAGCCTCAATGGCCAGGTGATAATGTGAAATATGATATTGATAATATTGGCACTCCGGCCTGCAGGAAGAGGCTGGTAAATAAAACCGAAATTGCGTTCAAAATCACCTCTTCCCGCACCAGACAGAAATCGTACACTGGCTACGGAGTTCGCTAGTGGTAGCCTAGTGAACGCTTCTTTCTTTTCATACAGAGCACTCTGAAATTGGTCAAGAATTTAAGGAAACATCATATTTTGATAATTATAGAATGATATGGTGATTGTTTTCTTAATGATAATCAGTTACTAATAATAATAATAATAATAGTGGCTACTTGTATAGCGCACAGGTCCACCTTTCGGTGCTCACGAGAGTCTTCCTGCATGGCTGATTGTCAACGAAACGGAGTTAAGCCTTTTGTCAAATCTGCTTTTTGCTACGGCAGGCACCCAGTGAAAACGAATTCGTTTGTTAAAATTATGAAAATGTAAGGGCTACTTTAAACAAACAGAACTTTGTTATTCGTCAGGTGTCATACATGTATGAAAGGGGCAGAAACTCAACTTTCTAGAAATGTGAATTTTTCTTCAAAATTCAGATACCGCTCGCCAAATGTCTTTTTGGTTTCCTTCCTTCAAATTGCTTTTAATCACTCATGCCTGAAATATGCATCATCTGAGTAGCATCAACTGAAAGAGTAGACTCTAAGCTTTCCAAATATGTATCATTCATTAATTATGGTTGTGATTAAGTTATGATAAAACATCAATGGGATGCACTGTATATATAAGAGCTTGCTGTGTTGGTTCTGGCTCAAGATGCAGTATACAAAAAAAAAAACTGTTTTTGCTTTGCAAAGATTTGACTTGATAATACACTTTACACAGACTGTAAAAAAGTCAACCCATAACCCCTTCCAAATATGCTGTTGTGGAAAAACTTTTATAGATCATTGGAATGCCACTTTTTAGTATCTAGATGATTAAGGTGCCATTGTATATGTTATCCTTTACATAATGTTGTCTGCTATATTTCCACTTAATATTTTTGTGTCATTCTTAGGCAGTGGTCTGGGATGACTTTCTTACAGGACCAATTGGACTCATAGCTGAATATTCCTTGTTGAAGGTAAGTTCAATATAAAGTTACAGTAACTTGTACTGAATGTAATAACAAAGTGGGTACATAATTAAAAAAGAAAAATTGCTGGTGAGCATCCCCCTTTCATCTTTTCCTTGCCCATCCCTCCCTCCCTCCCTCCTTCAATCTCTCCATCTCAACTGTTTCATGTTAAGAATTTGGCCCATTACTCCGTTTTCACACTACTCAAAGTTCTCAAACACTTGTTTTTGTATCAAACTAGTTTATTTTTTTAGCTTATTTGTACATGTATGTGCGTAAGGAGGCGTGATGGAGTAGTGATCTCGTAACCGGGAGGTCCCGGGTTTGAAACAAAGTCGATGCACAAGTGCCTTTTGGTAAAGCATTAAGTTGATCCCCATTTTAGTCCCAAGTTCTTCAGAGAGGACTTAAAGTCATCGGTCCCCTGGTCACTTTAATACAAACATACGCATGCTTTCTTAGCAGCCAGGTAAAAAGCAACCAACCAATATTGTGTACTGATTGTGTAGTCTGTTTGATCTCATTTTCTTTGTAAAAGATTAGCCATTGTCTGCTATGAAATTATGATAAGTCAATCATTTCCACTCAATTCAAAACCCTCTCTCTTTCTCTCTGTTAAACCATGGAATCTTAATTAGATTCGCCAGTTTCTGTTGTCTTCAAAACTAGCAGTATCTAAATTTTTCTTTTCATTGTCTAGTTTCATTCTTCTTTTATTCCAATAAAGTTAATGTTTAATACTTGGTATTTTTCTGAAAGTACATGCATGCCAACACAGTAAAACAAATAAAGAAGAAAGAAGATGTATGCTCTCTTTAAAAAACTTAATGATAGCAATTGTGTCCTTTGTCAGGAGCATGAAGTCGACCGTATGTTCCCCCTCCGACCTGGCCATCTACCTCTCAAAAGCACGTCCAGTGGTGCTGGCGGCAATATCCAGAATGTCATCTTCATCGTGCGACCTCGCTTGGAGCTGATGACCATTGTCGCAGATAATATCCGCAAGGCTGAGGAAAATCCTGGACGTTTTCGCAAAGAATTCCACATTTACTTTGTGCCAAGGAAGAGTCTTCTGTGCGAGAGAAAACTGACAGTAAGTTTGCAGACATCAAAAGTTATGCCAACGATCTTAGACAGGGTTCCCATGGTAATGGAAAAACATTTGTAAAGTCATGGAATAAAATAGTTTTCTGAAAAGTCAAGGAAGGTCATAGAAAATGAAGGGAAAAAAGAGTCGTAGAAATTGTGCGGCAAGGCAAAGGCCATCACAAACATGAATATCACTGTGTGGTATTTGTATGCCGCTCGGATACCGCAACCCATACCAAAATGATACTTATCTGGTAATGGAAAAAGACAAACATGGGTCATTGAAAGTCATGGGATTTGGTTTTCAAGTTTCTGTGGGATCGTTGTTGGAGTTTATATGAGCCAAAGGGCGATGCCAATGGGACCTTTAGATCTGTATGTTACCAATTTACTTTAACCCTACCCCCGGTCTAAAATCATGTTTAACAAAGGAAAATTTGGACCTTAATTGCAATGTAGATCTCAATTTTTACCTCGGACTACACATGACTTCCTTTCTGAAACCAATTTTGAACAAGCGGCCCAAAATCGGGAAGTCTAAGTACATTGTCATTGTAAGACGGGGCGCAGATCATTGGAAGTACATTTCCATTTTTATAATCTGGTAATAATTTAAATACATTCAAGCTCATGTGATCCTTTAAAAGGGAATCCACATATCCTAGTAGATTCTTCCCTTACTTCTGAGAAATGATGTGATTTGTCATTGCAGGAGCTTGGAGTATATGGAACACTGAATACAGTAGGAGAGTACAATCTGGATCTCTTGCCCTTCGATAGTGATATATTGTCTATGGAGTCAGACTCTGCCTTCAAGGTTTGTATATCCACTTTTCTGTTCTCCTTCTTATGCCAGAGATAGCAGGCAATTTTGAAGGTGGTCATGTAGTGAATCCATGACTCCAGAGATAATTGAATATCCTGCCTGTATTTGATCCAGAATGAAATACCTGGACATAAATTATAGAAATAAACAACAACAACAACAATAATAAAAACAAGACATATCAAACCAAATAAACACAGTAAAGCAAAAGTAACTGAAGAAATACCAAAACAAGACAAACATAAAAAACCCAAAAACAAAACAAAAACAATGAACAACAGAACAAGAAAGAAACTAACCAGAAATGATTCAAAATTATTCAATATTAGTTGTTTTAAGGTAAAGATATTTGTCTTCTTCAATCATAAACTACTTTAAAGATTCTTGTACTTGTTGTCTTGTTCAGGACTGTTACCTTCAGGGAGATCCCACCTGCATGTTCCATGTGGCTAAATCATTGATGAAGCTACAGGCTTTATATGGCATCATCCCAAATATATACGGCAAAGGAGAGTGTTCAAGGGTGAGTAAGACACATCAAGATCCCAGTATAGATATATTGACTGCTATTAGAGGCATTGCTGTTTCTATAGGCTCAAGGGGACGTTACATCCTGATATGACCCGGAGGCAAGCCGGGGCAGGTGGCGAGCCAGTATAGAAACAGCTATGCTTTTAATAGTAAAGCAGTCGATATATCTTTTATATACCGAATTCACAAACGAGTCTACAAAGAATTCTTACCTTATCCTTTTCTTGAGTAAAGACTGGTTAAAACATCAAAGAAAATCTGAGACACTGTCTGTGCATCTTAGCTGGAAAGTTGCCTGAATGTAATGATCATTCAGGAATCGCAGACAAAAAGCACTGTATGGTATCAACGCTGGCACAAAGAAACTTTTTACACATTTATAAACCAATTGGGATCCCAGCAAAATTTATTTATGCGGCCCGGGCATCTTTTAAAAAACTAGTGACCGGTAGGGGGGCATGGCTACAATCACACCTCCAATTTCGACCAATCAGATGACTAGATTGATTCAACATACTAAAGAGAGGTATATAATTGAACCTATAGCTCCTTAGTAACTGTACTATGTCCTTGACTTTGTTTTGGGGGCACAGCACAGTTTCAAAATCACATTTGGGAAATAGTTTTTAGCCGTGCCGTTCGAAGCAGTCAATATTAGTATTTTCAAACTCTATGTCATAAGTCATGGTAGTTGGAAGAGCAAACTTAGGGAATCTGAGATTCTATACCATTGGGATAATTTTATCACTTAAGTTTTAGCATGATTATCTTCTAAAAGCTATACATCATGACAGAACTCACAGAAGCGCCTGAAATATAACTTTTCATTAATTAGTATTTATTGGTCGATCAACAATAATGTGTATTCTTATTTTTATTTTGACTCGCAGCAAGTGACAGACATGATAATGAGAATGAGACGAGAGATGGCTGGTACAGAACGACTCATCTCACCTCAGATTGATTGCTTGCTACTCATTGATCGTAACGTTGACCTCTTGACCCCTCTCATGACGCAACTCACCTACGAGGGCCTCATTGATGAAATTTATGGCATCACAAATGGTAAGAAAATGAGTTTTTCAGATAATTTGCAATATGTGCTTTTTGATTTGTTTTCTTCTTAGATGATCATGAACCATAAGCTGAGATTCAGTTTTAGCCTTTAAAGATACTATGTCCCTTTAGCAGCAAACATCAAAATCTGTAGAACTTTGCAGGAATTAAGATATGTCATCTATGTCCTATCTGTGAAATTTAAACGTTAGCAGTGTCCTAATATTGAAATTATATGCAAGGAAACCCCGTTTACTTGCTAGACTTCAATGTCAGACACTATTGAGTGACTGACTGGCTTTTCTTCTTCATTGGTAATAACATACATGTACTTAAAATGAGCTGTAAAGAGTACATGAGCATTTGTCTACATCAATAACCCACTTCTTGTAATGGCCAAAATTAAACTGATTGAATCTTTGCGCAACACAAAACGTATGACCCTTCGGTACAATGGTCTGAAATCAGACTATTACTTACTGTATCAAGTCGATTTGACAACTAATAGTCGTTATTTTCCCTCATAAAGATATTTATAAGCCCCCTTTAATTAGGGAAGTTCTAAATTAGTATTATCTTTCAAATCTCGTTGGAATTTAACCTTTTCATTTTTTTGGCCTGCAAATGGGACATAGTACCTTTAAGGCTTGTTCAGATGCGATGCGGTAAACCGCACCCCCAAAAAATTAGCTACAGTCTTATATGTGTTAATGAATGCCAGCTGTGTACAAGAAAGTCCTATGTTTACTCACTTATTTCTGTGTTATAAGATACAGAAATAAGAAGCGTATTACACTTTATGTCATCATAAGAAAAAAAACGCTGCAGTTTTCTGCTGCATACATGAATGAGGATATTTGTTTTCTGTAATCCTCGAGCGAGGTTTTTATTTCCATATTTCAATACATATTTACATTGATTACTCAATGATTGAGTGAAACATAATCTAGGCTAAAAATAAAAGTATATATAACAATTCTTCCAGCTTAGTATTATTTTCTTTGCTAGCAACAAATTGAATAAGAAAAAATAAATGAATGAAGAATTATACTTATCACTTCAGCGACGGTCAAACTGCCACCAGAAAAATTTGCCAAGAAAGACGATGACCCTAAGCAGGGCCAACAGCAGCAGCAACAGCAACAGGATCTCCCAACGGAACCCAAGAAGGTCCAACTCAACTCTGCTGATGAGCTCTTCTCGGTCATCAGGGATAGGAACTTCCATGCTGTTGGACCAGAACTCAGCCGTAGGGCCAAGATCCTCTCAGCTCAGTATGAGGTCAGTCAAATACCGTACATTGTTGGTTTTGGAGCAAGAAAGGTGTTAACTCTGTGTTAACTCGTTAGCTCATCTGCACTAGTTTGGCCAGGGGGGATTAGACCTCCCTGCAAGGTAACTGACAGGTGGTTATCTCAACATAAGAATAAGGGAATCATGGGGGACCAACAGGCACCGATTAGGCATTGTTTGGTATATAGAGTGCGTAAGTAGCTATAAGTAGTGCAGTGGGGCTTCAAAGGGGGGGGGGGGTGTGGTTTATAGTTTATTACTGATAGATGAAGTTTATATCTTAGAACTTGATCGATCAATCTATTAAAAGAATCACAGAGAATGATCTATCAAGTTCTGAGAAGACATAGACTTTATATATCAAGAATGAATTATATCATCCCAATCATTTCATGAAAACAGGTAAATGAAATTTATTCCAGCTTTATGGGTAACAGTGTATTTGAATAGGCCACAGTATTCAATTGATTTCTTGAATATGTTCATTCTGGTAACATTTTTTCCTTGGAAGAATAACTTTTGTTTTATATGGCTGCCTTTCCCATCAGGAACGTAAAGATGCCAAATCGGTGTCAGCAATCAGACAGTTTGTCTCAAAGTTACATCACATACAGGCAGCAAAGATGTCTCTAGCTACACGTAAGTACAATGAAACACGATTCGCTTGAAGGATTGAATCATCATAAACTTATTAAAAGACGTCTATCATCGTTCCTCGATCAATATTGTAAAAAGTAGGTATGATGTGACAGGTGGGTCATTCCATGGGGTCGGGGCAATTTCTGTGACATACCAGAAGTGAAAATATGTCTCCTATTAAAGGCATCTTATAACAATGTTAAATTTGAGATGCACAGCCCTACGTGTTATCAATGTCTGTGATATGCTGTAATATTGAAGCCCTAAAAAAATTACGCTTCAAAATGATCATGAAGTGTCTCAAAAAAGTGAAAATCTTTGAGTGACCGGTTTTACCATACTCATTTTCCCCAATAGACTAAAGCGTTAATAAACTATTAGTGAAACGAAAATTGAAATTTCGATTTCCAATCATAAATATCTTGATAATCAGACAGGCGATCAGCTTGTAAAAGTCATGGGATTCCTGACTGGCCTCAAGGTTTATAATTATGATTGCAGCATGAGCTAAAGCCAGGATTTTGTTTCAGAATCTGAGGCAATGTTACAGAGTCACTTTAATTATTTGTCAAAACCAAAGTAGTTGCTTTCTTCATTTCTATTCAGTGTCACTGTGACATACTCCTCATGAATCTAGAACTTGAATACAATGACTGCTCTGTTTCCATTAGATACATCGATTGCAGAACTGATCAAAGAGAGAACAGACAAGGAGAGCTTCATGGATTCATTGCAGACACAACAAGGTCAGTCAGGTCATAGTTCAAATACAATAAGGTCAGTCAGGTCATAGTTCAAATATTTCAGCTACCAGGGCCCACGTTGCATAGAACTTAGCATTGATGGTATCTTTGCCATTAATGGTTTATCTTTGATGGAAACCGTGGTTTGATTGGCTGTTGAGTGATGTTTTTTGATGGCAGTTAATATTGATGGCAAAGTTAGCATTAATGGTAACTTTTGTTGGGGCCCTGGTACATTTAAGTGCTACGTACTGTTGTTGAAATTGATAATAATTTTTATTTGTATGAAGAATACATTGCAAAGTACATATGACACATGTGGTAGCAATTTTACACACACTTGGTGTGTGTACAATTACATTACATTACCGGTATGTTGGCTCAGTCAGTAGAGCGTCCGCCTCACAACCGGGAGGTCGTGGGTTCAAACCCCGGCCGCGTCATACCAAAAGACGTTAAAAAACGGGAGTTGCTGTGCTACCTTGTTGGCGCTCAACAATAGGGGATAGAGCAACGTCGATCTGGCGCTGCTCAGTGGCTGCTGGGCTCACGATCAATTGGGCAAAAAGAATTTCCATTTTCGGTTGAATAAAATTTGGAGTGGACTTTAAAAGATTATTATTATTATTATTGTCTTAACATTTGCCTAGCATTAAAAAAAAAAGGTGTTTTTTACCATTATTCATTGAATGCTAAAAATGGAATAGCATTGTGTGCCACTAGGCTAGTCTGAGTCTAAGCTGCTCAGTTCAATGCATTTAGGTGTACTGTACAAGCAGTATAGGTTAAGTAAAAGCATTCAGACTCAATCATTGTTACACAGTGTAAGATACAAGTAGCAGCATGTTTATTGAGTCAAATTGTCAGCATTTGTACTCCAATTTCGTTGAAGGTTGTCATACAAGATTTAAAACAAGTTTACAACTTTCCTACTTTCCTACACAGTGTAGATATGGAATTACCGTAGAATCATGTTTATTAAGTCATATTGCCAATATTGTTTAATAGTCCACTTTAATGAAGGTCATCATACAAGATGTGAAACAAGTTTAAAACTTTCCTACTCTTTCATAGAATTCATGAATGGCATTGACACGGATAAGATCAACAGCCACATAGAAGATTGCATTGCAAGAAAGGAACCTCTGATTAAGGTAAGTGTTGTTGAAATGTATTCTGTTTTGCACAGGCTGCTTATTATGTCTGTATTACTAGGGCCATCCGTTCAACCCTTTATAGCAAGTTAGCAAACTTTGTATAACATTTTTTGGTACCATCCAGAGACATTGTGGTATAATTGTAGAGGATTACTATATATCTCTTTTAAAATGTACATCATTTATATGCCCTCCCTCCCTTTCTCTCTCTCTCTCAGTCTCTTCATCTTTCTTTTCCTCTGCCTTTATCCCTTCCCATTTTCTTTGTCCTATGTACTTGTACGTTCCCCTAGGACATCGATTTAAGTAAGACTCATGGATATATATGTTCTATGTTAATATCAACTTCATGTTTATTTTCCTCTCTTTTGCCTACCTTACACTTTAAAAGCTTATTCATCCTCATATATAAACCTACTGTTTATATTTCTGTTTATTCACTGTTTAATGAGTTCATTATATGTTTAATTTGAGAATAGTTTTATGGCCTCACATTACTCACTGTTATTGATATGATTCTTATTTTTCTCCTCAGGTGCTAAGACTTCTCTGTATGCAGTCTGTCACAAACAATGGTTTAAAGCCAAAGATCTTTGATTACTACAGGAAAGAAATATTACAGGTTGGTAAGATATGAAAATAGATTTGTTTGGGCAAAATACATTGCAATTTGCAAACATTGGTTTTAAAGGAAAGATATTTGATTATTACAGGAGGCAAGTATTACAGCTTCGTAAAATGCTAAATATACCTAATCTTTTGACAAATGTTTGGATTGTTCTTCTCACTTTCCTAAATAAGTTTAACATGTTTTCAAGTACAATGTAAAAAGGCTTATAGAATAGCATAGCATAAGGCTTATATTCTTACAATCAGTCATTTGAATTATAAACAGAGTAAACATGTAAATACAATAAAAGTCAGGTACAATTCCAGTATGAAATTTTCCAGGTATTTCAGTTTATACGTAGTTTGCCAGTGAAAATCGTCTTTATCATGGATTACACTTTTCAAAAGTAACGAAATTATTTTACGACACTTTTAAAAATATTTAAACATTTTGTTTTGTTGATGACAGACGTATGGGTTTGAGAATAACCTGTCTCTGCAGCAGTTAGAGAGGGCAGGCTTGCTTCGAGTCCAGGAACAGAAGACTTACCCTACCATTAGAAAGACTCTTAAGCTAGTCATGGAAGATGTTAATGAACAGGTACTTCTAATATTACCTTTCATATCCATTTATCCTTTATGCCTCTCTGCCTACCTCCGTGCCCCTGCCTTTCCCTTCCCTCCCTCCTTGCCTCCCTCCCTGCCTGAACAGTGTTGGATCATTTGAAGGGCGGAGTCAATATTGTGGTGTGTTGTGGTCGTTGATGTTGGTGTACTCAAAAGTATGGATAGAAAATTTGATGTCTGATCATGTATTAGCATCTATAGACATTTAGTGAAACCTTTAATATGTAACCTTCTTTTCGAATCCTTAGATCATAAAATCCCACTGACAAATGAAAAGAAAAGCTTTAGTATATTCTTCCTACTGATTTAAAGGAATATACATTTATGTAAAGTTCATGTAAATTTCTCTTGCATAATATTGTTTTTGTGCCAAATTAAAGAAAGGATATCTACAAATATGTGTCGTGACACAATGAAGTGGCACAGTGTATTTTCAAAATTCAAAGGTAAATCAGATAAACCCTGCAAAACTAAAAAATGGGTGTGTTTCTGAAATGAAATTGTCAGTTCTTGCCTTAATTTAGCTCAGTTATATGTAATATACATATACATAATGTCATGCACTAAAGTTATCCTTGATTATTCGAATGTTCTTTTGTCAATCGTAGAACCCTACAGATATATCCTACGTATTCAGTGGCTACGCCCCTCTGTCTGTGAGGCTAGCCCAGTTCTTGGCTAGGCCCGGATGGCGTAGTATAGACGAGGTCCTGAGACTGCTTCCTGGTCCTACGATAGAAGAGAAACAAGTACTCCCGACAGGACTACAGAAGAAAAGTAATAGTTCCGAACTGTTCTCCTGTTTGGTTATTTGTATTTTTTAAAATCTTGCCAATGCTGAAACTGTAGTATAGATGAGGTCCTGGGCCCTGGTTCATTAAACTTGTTTTCAATAACAAATGCTGAATTTCTATGACAAATTTGTTCTCAGCCAATCAAATGCCACAATTTTGATAGATTATAACAGTTATTGTAACTTGTTATTGATAACATGTTTTGATAAAACATGGACCTTAGACTAGTTTGGCCTACGATAGAAGAGACGAAAGTACTTCATACAGGTTTCCAGAAGAAAAGTAAAAGTACTTAACTTTCTCATGTTTGGTTATTTGTATCTTAAAAGTCTTGTCAAGGTTGAGATCAACGACAAAGCAGGACTGAATTAGATGTTCTTCTTGTGTCGTATGGTGATCAAGTAAAGACATAGGCTAACATGACTTGACATTGAAGGTTCACAGACCTGGGGAGTGCTTCACAAAGACTAAGATCGCCTTTAAGTTGGACTTAACTATGGCAGGCCGTTCATGCCACTGTTTGCTCTGACCATTTACTGGCATTGGTCTCTCAAGGGACATACATAATAATCTCAAATCTACAAAATGTACTTTTTTTTATCGTTCATTAGTGAAGGAAAAAATGTTACTCTAAAGATAAAAATTGAGAGACCAATGGTGAGAGCATTCAGTGGCAAGAATGGCATGCCATAGTTAAGTCCAACTTAAAGTCGATCTTAATCTTTGTGAAACACTCCCCAGACCCCTTTAAAACAGCAAATATAAAGCCCTGCCTAGAATTAGACTGAAAAATCTGTTTGCTTGGAGGATTTTTAAACAAAATTTGTCTTAAGACGCTCTCCTACAAAACTACGAGAGGGCGTCAGTGAAGCCAGACGTAGTCTCAGCGGAACGTATCCCAGAACGAAATTGACTGATTTTTTCGGTCTAACCTAGAAAATACCAGTTAAATTGTTTTCCTACTCGATTTTTCCATTGTGTATTTAGGGCCTATGATAGGAGATAGCCAAGGTGATTCAACAAAGGTCACGCTGATCTACTTCCTGGGCGGGGTCACGTACGCTGAGATTGCAGCTCTTAGGTTCCTCTCACAGCAGGAAGATGGTAAGTGTCTTTATATCCCTCTTCAACTTTTCATCCACATGTGAACAGGTGCCGCCCGCCCCGGCACACCTTAGGTCATAGCAGGATGTCAATATATCTATAATAGGGACTTTTAGATTTGCGTGGACTGATACGTGTGATGTCCATTCAAGGCAGTGCATTAAAAGGACGTCGAACGTAGCAATCTATGTCATCGTTGTGCAAATCTAAAAGTCCCTGATATTACTCAGTTTACAACTTACCATGTATCAATAGATAGCAAATGTTTAAGGGCACACTGTGACCTAAATTCCTCCTTGTTTACAGATTTAGTGTACATTTCACAGGAAGGTAGAAAGAGTTTGCTTGTAAATTTCATCATGCTTGAATAGTAAATATCACTCTTTGATTGACAGATGGAATGTAGGAAGATGCTCTGCTCATTGATTTCTTGTTAATTTCATGACAGATGAATTCCTTGCTTGTAGATTACACCCTGTGCCCCAGATAATATCTTGGGTGTATATTTCTCGAAGGTGACCTACTTATGGGTTAGTGACCAGGGGGATGTTTCACAAAGATCCTAAGTTGGACTTATAAGTTATGGAAAGCAGTATATTACCTCACAAAATTTTATTCAGATTTGGATATCTTCTATCTGATAGCAGTATTAATACTAAATTGGCTACCCTGGGAAAATATGAACTAATTATCATTATTATTATATCTTTCCAGCTCCAACTGAATTTGTGATTGCAACAACCAAGATCATCAATGGTCACAACTGGTTACAGAGTATGTTAGAAGTGCCCCAGACATCTACAGAAACTACACCACAAAGATGAGTTAGGATGATTTGTGGTTTCCTTCACACCTCTATTTTTATTTACCTTTTATGGACAGAAAGGTGCTTGACTTACCTAAATACGCTTCCATTATATGACGCACCTGTAGGAATTATGCAAGTAAAACATGAATGATATCTCTGAAATCATAATGATTAAGGTATTTTTGCGCTTTATTCTTCAATGGTAAGGAAGTGACAGCCCCTTACAGTAAAATGAGGCAGAATTCCAACTATTATTGGTATATCAACTTGTTACTTTTTTTTTAATGACAGGTCATTGAACCATATTTTCATTTGTATTTATGTGTGTTTAGTCACTGTTGAACAGCCATCATATATTGCTAAAGGAATATTAAATTGTATTTTTTTCTCAAACATACACTAATTCTAACAGAAGTTTACTTTTTTTTAAAATTTTCTTTACAGACTTTGAGCAAAAAAGATGAATCCAAATAATACAAAATTGTATACATGCTGGCTTTGAAGGTACATGTATGATGTTGTGTATCGATCTGTGCCTATAATTGAGTGATATTTTTCAAGAGATTTATAACTCTGTGTTACAGGTAATTATGTGATAAGTGAAAGTGATTTTATAAGTTGTCTCTTGAACCTTGACATGAATTTATGTCTGGAAAATCAAAGTTAATTGAAAAGACATACCGGTATGACCTTTCTAAAGAGGCCACAACTAAATCAATTAAAGATTGTATAATAATTATTTGGACTGTAAACATTCCATTCTGTTCCCTGTATATATTGCTATATATGTTATTTTGGAGAAATATAAAACCCAAACTTCTTGCTTTCATTAGAAAAAGAGAGAAAGAAAGATAAAATGGGTAGGCCCTGTGAAAGAACACTTTCCATACTATTCCCTCACTCATCTCACACATTTGATCCACATATGACCGGTCAGAGCCATCTATATGCAGAGTTTGGCCAACTTGGTCTCAGTTTGTCACAACATGCAGTCTATTCTTTTGTTTTGTGCTTGCCCAAATAGGTAGTATTCGCCATATTGTGTCCAATTCGTACCGAGTTGGCCAAACTCTACTTTCCAAAAAACATTTTTCATTGGTTGTTAAAGTGTTTAAGCTGTACTAGTTTTTTTAAGTTTGTATTGTGCAATACATCTATGTTATTAATCAATGATCTGTTTATCAACTCTTTGTTATAATATGGATTCCATGAAAATATAAGGCCCATAACTAAATGGGCGCTGTGAATACATGAAAGAACCATTATTTATACTTGTATATTTTGAGTGTAATGATAGAAACAAATTTGTCTGTCAAACTTAAATTGAGATGGAGAGAGAGAAAGAGAGACAAAGGGAAAAGGAGGAGGTAGGGAGAGAAATGACGGAAGGGAAGGAGGAAGGAAGGGAAGGAGGGAGAAAGAGTGACAGAAAGAGAGAGCGACAGAAAGCGAGAGAGAGAGAGAGTGAAAGAGAGACAGACAGAGACGAAGGGAAAAAAGGAGGTAGGGAGAGGAGAGGAAGGAGACAGAGAAAGACATAGAAAGAGATAGACAGGGAGAGTGAGGGAGAGAGAGAGAGAGAGAGAGATGGCAGAGAAAGGAGAATAAAGAACAGAGGAAAGAGAGTGACTAGAGGATATATAGTAAGAAGAAACACTGCTCACTATCACTTCTCTAAATAGTAGAATCGGTACTGGATTTATTCTGGAGGAAAATCATTCCAATAACAACCTCACATGTACACATACTTTAATACAAATTGCTCAAAATCTAATATCCTGCTCTATTTGACATAATATAGAATAAACTATATTATTACCCGTATCAGACATCTGAGCTGGTCATTTACAAAACCGTATTGCCCTAGTTTTCCCTAGCAGTGGGAACGGAGGGGTATATTCTTTGTATTTGCCTTGGTCTCCCTGCGCGTATTGACTTTGCGTGTAGAGACGAGTGAAAATATACCTTGGTATTTTCCACGGTCTCGCATCCGGGCATCTTGTATTGACCGCGTCGCATTTTCATTGCGCATCTATTATGCGTACGAGAACCTGCGCACTTTGCGCGCACTCTATTGTGACGTAATAATCACACCAAATACACACTGTTTGCAGTGTATCGAAAATTTTGTCAAGTACTGGATGCACAGTGTTGGTTTGACAAAGTTTGTTCAGTTCTTGAGATTGTCATGGTGGATGTCTGTATTTGCTCTAGATGTCTGATTTGGATAACAATAAAAATATTGACTGGCTTTACTTTCGGGGGATATCAGAAATATTGACCGCGCTAAGACCATATTGCCCTCGTCTTTCGACTCGGGGCAATATGATCTGAGCTTGGTCAATATTTCTGATATAACCCTCAAGGCCAGTCAATATTATATAAATATATGATAGTCTACTACATGTACATCAATCAGTACATCTACATGTACATAATACAGGTACATTATCTAAATTAGTACAATGTAGTATTGTCTTAATGTAATGGAAAGTGGTAAAAACCTGATATTGCAGTTACTACAATACACATCTTGTTTTAGACAAAGCTATTTTACCCCAAAACACAAAACAAAAATTTAGACTACAATACTCAAATCACCAGAGGAAGCTTATAAACATATACATTAGAAGTCATTCAGAGTATTACTTTAGGAAAGCAGTGACAAGTTACTGGAGTGAACTTAAAAAAATGAACCATAGAGAGAACAACAAAGGTACTTCAAACCTCAAAAATAGAGTGCAGAAATAAGAATATATTCCTCAATATTACCAAATATCTATAAGTGTCCCAAGATTATAACAATTACAGTGGGAAAGTGCTGGCTTTAGTCACTACCGTATTACTAAATTCATGTTTAAAAACTACTTTCATATTAAAGGGAAGTTAACCCTGATATTTAGTTGGTTTAATAAAGGCAGAAAAATGGGATACTGTTACGTGAAAGGTGTTTTTGGAGAGGGTGGACTTCCCTTCAATAGATCATGGCATATCAAACATACAACTTTGATTTGTGTCAAAATCTAAAAAAATATATAGTTTACAGAGACCACAGGGAGAGAGACAGGCCTGATAAAAACCCGATTAAAATCGGTTTCCCGATTTTTTTTTATTTTTCCCGATTTTTTCCCGATTTTTTTTTTCTTCCCGATTTAAAAAAAAAAAAAAAAAAAAAAAAAAAAATCATTTTTTTTTTTTTTTTTTTTTTTTTTTTTACCAATTTTTTTTTTCCCGATTTCCCTCTTATTATCTCTATTCTTCCCTATTTTTCCCCCAATTTTTCCCCCAATTTTCCCCCCAATTTTCCCAAGTTTGTCTCAATTTTCTTACTCGAAAGGGGGGAATGTTGTTAGATGCCATTTTTTCCCCGCGAATCGTCTTTTTTTTTTTTTACTCAAGGGGGGCGTGGTTGAGGGGAAAACAAAAAACCTATTTTTTTTTTAGTGCTCACTATCACCCCTGGAGAGAAGAAGGCACATACATCTTAAATCATTGGCTTGAAACATTTTATAGGTAGCTGCATAACTGTACTCACACTCAAACAAAAAACACTTTTATTTCGATTTCAGGAATGAAACACTGTTGAAAAGCTTAGAGAAAAAAATGTTAACTTCAGCCCGGACACACAAAAGCCCAGTCCCACAATTAAGCCTTTATCCTAAATGTATGCATTCATAAAGTAGTCACCAGAAGAATCAAAAGTGTTTTGAATTAATGCAAAAATCATATCATTGCGAAAGGGAAGCCTTACTGATCAAATATTTCAACTTCCCTCTTCAAAATATGTTTGGGGCCCGCAGTAATCATCTATAAAAAATGTTAATTTTGAGATCCAGATTTTCTGCCTTCAGCGGTCCTCCGTAGAGCGTCAAGATTTGTGACGTCACATGCGAGACACAGCTAGACAAAAAATTGCATTTTACGCCGTACCATGATACATGTGTATCTAAATGATTTTTCAGCAAATTCTTTGTGTTTTGCAAGAGAAAATATTTCCATCCAGTAATTATTTGTCCATAATTATCAGTTGTCGTGAGTCGTGAATTTTCTTCGGGTGACTACTTTAAATACTAAACTTCAATTCATTCTGATCAGAAACATGTACTACAGACAGATTCTATTTGTGGTTTACCCCCAAGGCAAGAGGTCGATTATTGCATTCATATACCACAATGTAGTCAAAGTTAAAAATTTAGTTAAAAAATTTAGACATCACATCTTTCAAACCATACTACAATGAAATATTTTTAGAAAATTTTAAGAACTATAAATTATGTAGTTCATCTATACTACTGCTTCATATACCAATGAATTCTAGTTGAACGCAGTATTATCAACTTACTACATCAAGGAATGGTCTAAAATACATACAAAACTTTTATCGTTTTAATACTAAAATCACTGAATGCTTTTAATTTTCAAAATGGGAATATGATATTGCTATCTGAACAAACGAGTCTTGTGAGTTGACGAATTGATATAATAAACAGAACTACATGTATTCTTGTGACCTTTTGTGCTATGTTGAGATAGTATGCTTGTATGAATACAGGCCTTTCTAACACCTTGAAACCAATGTGTGACAGAGTCTATTGTTAAAATGTAATAATTCTACAAGCCCACAGCTACACACTCCATTATCATATGACCAATTTTAGAAGAAGAAAAAATCTACCATCCCAGTATTTACCAAACAAGTACAGTATTAACACTGAAAGCTACAGAGTAATATAATAGTCAAACATGTTCGTCAAAATGTGATGTACAGCATCACTTCATGAAATGTAGATATGAAATGAATATATTACCAAATCGTGTAATATAATAGTTAAACATGGTCGTCACAATGGGATACATCATTACTTCATGAAATGTAGATATAAAATGAATATATTACCAAATTGTACACATATACTCCTGGAAACAAACCTTTCTTAGTTTGCTTTGTACCACAAAGATAACATTATTTCAATGATAAGCCTACCAAGAAGAAATACCATGAGGTAACACTTCTCATATATCTGAAAAGACGTTGGAATATATTACCATCTTGTTAAAAATTGAAGATAAGTTCAGATATATATATATATATATATATATATATATATATATATATATATATATATATATATATATCATTATGCAGTCTTTGTTTAATGTTTCAAGTAGATTGGAAATTATATGAAGCATTTATCCATTTGGAACTTCAAAGCTTTATAAAAGTGAGTCATCTTCAGGTACCAAATGAAAGACTCTCTTGTTCTTAAGATTTTAATCATGTACATGTATATGCCTCTCTGTTTAGAATAAGATCGGCATAGCCAATCTCAATGTGTGAGGATTTTTATGCAAAAGTATACAGGGATACATAATACAAACTATTAATCTTCCTAAATTTGGTGCATACCGAGGACAATATTACTATTTCTATTAGACAAAGTACAAGACTCGAAGGTTTCTTATCATGCACGTCTCTCTGTTTATAATTAGATTGGAATAGTCCTACTCAGTGTGTAACAACTTCTATGAAACAGTAGTTCAATGAAACAGATGCATTTTCATGTGCCTTCCTAATTTTGTGACATACGGAATATAACTATTCTATTAGAATGGATTTGATGATTTATCATATCGCTTCTTCCCTATATCTAAGGCTAGGCTAGGTTTAGAGCTTGGACGAGCCAGCGTGTGCGAGAGAGCCCATAGGATCCCAGGGAGGTAGAACAACAGGCTCCTTCGTCAGGACGGCCAGGACTTCAGCTGGAACGTAGGACTTGTCGACCACCACTTCGTAGACGAACTCTGAAAACCAATCGTCTGCCATCACTAGATAGCCTGAGAATGTGAAAAAGTGAAAACGTTAAAGCCTGTCTGCACTAGTTTGGCTAGGGGGATTAGACCTCCCTACAAGGTCACTGACAGGTGGTTATGACATCAAATCAGCTCTCAATTAACATAAGAAAAAGGGGATCGTGGGGACAAACAGGCACCGATTAGGCATTTGCCCTATAGAGGGCGCAAGTAGCTATAAGTAGTACAGTGGGGCTTTCAAATAATTACAACACCTTGGTAAATAACAAAATATGTGAAATAGAATACTAATAACAGTCAAACTGCTAAACCAACTCCATACCACCTCTTGGCCACTGGATGACCGATTCTTGACCATTGAAGGTACTCTCAATTTTAGTTTGGTCTCTTTTCGGTCTGGTGTCAGTCACTTAAGTATGAAAGGTACTTTGTCTCATTTGAAGCCAACATCAAGTTCTGTAGAACTTTGCAGCAATTATGAACATGTCACGTATGTCCTATCTGTGAAATTTAAATGTTTAGCAGTGTCCTAATATTCAAATTATGCAAGGAAACCTGTTTACTTTCTAGACTTCACTGTCAGACACTATTGAGTGACTGACTGACTTCTTTATTTTCTTTGGTAATACAGTGTAATATACATAAAATGAGCTGTAAAGGGTACATGAGAATTTGTCTACATCAGTAACCCAATTCATGTAATGGCCAAAAATAAACTGAATGAATCATTGTGAAGCACAAAACGTACGACCATTCGGTACAAGGGTCTAAAAATTAGACTATTACTTAAATGAATGCAATCACTAAAGTCAATTCGAAAACTAATGGTCGTTATTTACCCACTTAAAGACATTTGCAAGTCCTTTTGTTTTGAGGGAAGTTCTATATTAATATTATCTTTCAAATGCCATAAAATTTCACCTTTTCATTTTTTGGCCTGCAAATGGGACATACATGTAGTACCTTTAAGTGAAACTAGCTAGAAGAAATGTAGGAAAAATGTTATACCCTCCTCTATATAAGATTTTGTTAAATGTAATTGTCTAGTAACTGTATGGCAAATGCTTTTGTCAATCTCAGGATAGATCTGGTTTTCTAGATCAAGAATCGGGAGCTGTGCTGTGCTTCATCTTACCTTTCTCTCCCACATCCTCACCCCATGAATTCTCAACCCTCCATTTGGTTGTTTTGGTCTCAGTTTCAGCGCCCTAGGGGAAGGAAAAGGAATATGAGGAATTAATTATCTAGAGATTATAATGATGGTAATTGTGGTGGTGGTGGTGGTTACAATGAGGAAGAGGAGAAGGGGGGATGATGATGACATGATGATGGTTAATCAATAGCTATGACTACAATGATAAACAGATGATGATACTGGCTATTGATGATGATGATGATGATGATGATGATGATGGTGATGGTGATGGTGATGATGACGATTATGGGGGATGGTGATGGTGGTGATGATGATGACGATAGTGATTGATGGTGATATGGTAATAACGGTGATGATGAAGATAATAATATAGTGATCGTGACGAAAAATATGGTGATGATGATGATGATAATAAAGGTAAAAAGTTATACAAGATTAGACCAGTGGTGATGATAATGAATATGAGATGATGATGATGATGCTGATTATAGGGGATGATGATGGTGGTGATGATGATGATGGTGATGATGATGATGTGGTAATAATGGTGATGATGAAAATGATGATGATGATGATATTACAGTGATCATGATGATGATAAGGTAAAAATTGAAACAAGATTAGACTAGTGGTGATTACGATGATGAACATGACAAATACGATAAACATGATATTGACAATGGCAAAGATAACAATGACAAAACACATGTGTGGCAAAAGACCCAAAGTAACTCAACAAACTCACATCCGTTCCTACGCCTGTGAAGACCATAGCATGGGTCATCAATGACTCTCCATACAGCAGCCTTTCTGCCTTGTCTAGCTGTAAGCTCTGAATACCAAACACCAACTCGTAATCCACGCTAAAAAAAATCAATGGAAAACCATTATGTTAAAGATGCTTGATCAAGGACAAGGACAAGTTGTTTTCAAAATAATTTCTGACACATACCTTTAATCTAAGCTAATAAAATAAAAAATATCAAGGAAAATGCTGAATATTAAGATGCTTTATCACATCTTTAAAATAAAACAAAATGTTTCACAATGATGCAATTGTAAAATTGACTTTGTGGTTTACAAATTTGCAGATGAAAAAGAGGCAATAATAAACTGCCAAAACTTTCATGAATTTGACTGACCTCCCTTGTAGAACTTTCCAGATCTATACGGCTCACAGTTCCTGTATATTTCTTTTCCACAGCAAGGATTCATTTTTTATAGAGACACTGGGCTAAGCCCTATTTTTTTTAACTTACAAGGACATACTAAAACCAAACCTGAATTTCACTATTGCAAACTTGAACTATATTTTTTTTCTCCAAATTCATTTGTAAATCATTCTTTATCAATTATGATTAAAACATGTTTCAAAGTTCTAATCATGAAAGATATTCATTGATAAATACAGAATTATAGGAAAATGAAAAGCAACTCACCTTTTTATGTCTAGCATGCCAGTCTTTCTCGTGCTAAATTTACCAACATCACATCCAAACCAGACAGGCTGAAATATGAAAGAGAGAGTAATGATAACCTACACTTACAGGAGGGGAAGGGAGGGGGTGAGGAAATTCAAAGATTATATTTACAGGCAAGACACAGAGTCTTTTTTAAAGAAAATACCATGTGAATCTGCTGGACACTCAGGAATATAAACATTCTTTACATAGAATTAAAAAGTCTTTCGTCTGACGTATTTTCACTGCAGATTTTTGCATTTAATAATGATAACACCAACAACTGTTGAAATTTTGATGAACAAACAACAGTTCTATGAAAGAAATACATGCAACTGAATTACAATGCTAATTTCTTAAATTTCCCAAAGTTCTTGTGGTAAATTTCCCAAGGCGCTTAATAGTTGATGAGGTTTTTTTCTTTTATTGTATTTATTATTGTACTTCATTTTCTTGTATTCTTGGTTAATGTTATACTCCTTTATGTTCCTGGAAATAAAATGAAAAATCATGATCTGAGTTGTTCCCTTACCTCTCCATTCTGTATTGATTTGAGGGTAGTAGATTTGAGTACATCTATGGGTTGGTTGTTGTAGAGCGTCTTTTGGCCGCCGACCATGTTGCCTAGGTACTCTACGGTGTACATCTCTTCATACTTCTTAGGTCGGGGGTCGTTCACTATGCATACCTGTGAAGTGTAAGAAAGGCTTTAAATCAATTTCAAATTTTGTCAATACTCGGTGTAAATGAGGTAGGAATCGCATTGCATAATCAATGAACACTCCATGCATGAATCTAGTGCTCTGAATATGAAAGCTCACTTATTATGGATTCTCTAAATACATTTGCGTATATTTCTGTTCTGAATATTACTCTACAACTACTTATTATCCTCTAAATTCCTGTTACTGCCACTGCATCTACCACCACTACTACCACCACTACATTATTGCTATCTTTACCATTGCCACTCCTGATGCTACTGCTACCACTGCCACCACGATACATCTATTGCTAAAACATCAACTCATGGCCATGACCACTGCTGCATTAGTACTACTGAAACAGCCACAAAATACTCTTGTATTTCCATCAAAATTTAAGCAACCGGTGCCAGCAATAATTATTGTCACTTTAAAGGGTGCCTGTAACCCCCCCCCCCCCCACACACACACACACACACTTTTTTAATTAAAAAAAATACATACATTTCTAAAATTTTCTAATTTTGAAAGAGTGGAAAACACAAATAATAATAACCCTGAACTGCTATGGGTAATATGATAATTATCACACCTAAAACAAAACACTGTTTGAGGAAACCCATCAAGAGATTACAACAAAAAGTGTTTTAGTCAGGGCTCTATTTTCACTTTTGGTTTTGGTGCGGTAGGCATTATTTAATGAGTCGTAGAGGCATGTTTCTAAAAATAGCCATGTGCAACAAACTACTGCTAAGGTAGCTAATTTGCACCATTTGCATACGGTACTGTGTGCTCTCTTAGGTAGGGTTAGGTTTAGGATTAGGGATGTGGCTATTTTTTTTAAGAAACATACTTCTACAAGTGATTAAACAGTGCCTTGGTGCATCATAAGTATACGTTCGCTGACATCCCATTGAAAGGCATATATTAAAGTTTACACGCATTTCAACAGAATGATGTCGAACTTAAGATGGTTTTGTTACAGTTATGCTACGGTCACAGAGGTTCGTACAAATCTCCCTGTTTTTCCATTGTCTTCCCGAATTTTTATTGTCTGAAAATTGTTTGTACGGCGTTCGTAGCAGTTCGTAATGGCATTTGTGACCGAGGCTTTAAGTTACCTTATCATCCATATTGAAAACAGGCTTGACATGTTCCAGGTAGAAGTCTTTAGGTGTGATTGGTCCAACAGTTTGATAGGTCTTGGTCTTGTCATAGTACTCCCAGGTGAAGGTCGTAGGTGGGATTCCTAGACAGATACTCGTCACCCGAAAGACCTGTTTCAGGAAGAAGGAAGAGCGGGAAGAAGAGGAAATAGAGGAGGAGAAGAAGGAGAAGATGAATGAGGATAATACGAAGAAGAACGCGGACGGGGAGAAGGAAGCAGGAAGGAAGAAGAGCATGATAAGGAGAAGGAGAAGGAGGAGAAGGAGAAGACAAAGAAGAGAAGAAGAAGACGAAGAAGAAGAAGAAGAAGAAGAAGAAGAAGAAGAAGAAGAAGAAGAAGAAGAAGAAGAAGAAGAAGAAGAAGAAGTAAAAGAAGAGAAAGGAGAGTGCATGCACATTATTTCTGTGATGACAACCACTATTTGAGATAGTCAATTAGCAACATGGTTATAAAACAGCAGTGTAACACCATACAGATAGTGAGATGACAATCTGCTATCAAAATCAATATAAATGCTACAATTAAGCGCTTATCCTTTCCTTTCACTTGATTAGTCAAGCTATATTGGGATGAAAAGAGCACCTTCTCACAAATAATTTAGCGGGACGCCTTATCATTGTTTTAGTTTCTAACTCTAGCAACATTTACAATATATTTGAAAACTTTAAGAGAGGGTTTGAGATTTAAGTTCAGTGACTACCTATGTTTTATGATAATACAACATTTCTTGTTTTCGGAAGTGTGGAAACTGGAAAGGAATTGAACTATGGACTTTGATTTTCCTAACCAGTGCACAAAACAAACATGATTGGTATGTAGTTCCAGCAAACATAATGAAACACCTTATTGCCTCTTTGTAAATACCAATTGCAACATGGATCTCATTTAACAGATTGTTTAACTTCATGATCAAATACAATGAATTTAAATTTGATTTACGCAGGCCATTGTTACCCGTAAACACAGAAACAAAAATGTAGATTGAAAGCATCATATAAAAAAGCAAAGCATAAAAGTTGGTTTCAATGCATATCCAAATAAAGCATGCCTTACTTCATATTACAATATTACATGAGCTGCAATCATTTCTAACAATACCAATCAGAGGCTCCAGTGAGAATGTAAAGGGTCTTGCAAGACAATATCTCAAATGAAACATAATTGGGGATTCCTAATTTTGGTTCTGCATTGAAAACAGTGAATTACTCTCTGGTAAATCACTTCAATTTGTCTGAAGGCATATATTGGTACCCAATACAGTCAGGGATAACTGCTGGTTTTTACTCAAGTAGTCTGAAGAGCGATTCCTATATGTTTGAGCTCTGTACAGGCTGTAAAATACAAAGCCTGGGCATTGTTTCACCAAACCTTCATAAGTACAAGTTCTTCAACATCTCATTGCGATACGTAATGAATTTTATACACTTATTTCAATGGATTTTCGGCAAACTTGTACTTACAATGGTTTTGAGAAACAGTCTACAGGAATAGCCTGCAGCACAGACACGTCAGCGCCTGAATTATTAAAGACAAAAGCCTGTCACCTTTCACCCCTGTTTACTGGTTCTTTGGTGAGAAACGGGAACAGGGCATGTGATCCATGTGACTCTTTTCCAAAGGTACTCCTGTTTTGTATTCAATGATTTTCTTTGTTTTTGCCGAATAAATAATAGTAATAATAATAATTGAGCTTACCTCTGACAGCTGTTCCTTGATCTTGGCCTCAATGTCTGCGTCTGATGCTTTCTTCTCCACCATATCACGCAGCGCCTTGGCATAATCACGTAACTGTCATAAAATGAGAGAGTTTACATACTGATGAAAACTGAGCACATATAAATGAAGACCAAGGCTAGATAAAACTACGGTAGTCGGATTGTTCAGATATGAAGGAATAATAAACCACTATAAAACAAAAACCACAACATAAATCTCACACACACAAAAAAAACGCAGTAGAAAATTGCACAAGGAAAGTATTTGAGTACCATATTCCCAATAAATTGGAGGATATGGATCAAGGCCATTCTTGAGCACAGCTCTCGTCCCCCTCCCCCCTCAAAAAATAGCCCTTACCATACATTTACATTTTTAAAAATTCCTGAGGTACTATCACGTGTGATTTTGCAATCAAATCCAATGACTAGGTTAATGATAATTACAATATCAAGCGCTTTAATATAAAAGCATTATTAATCACTTTACAAATGTGACTATAAAGTTATTATCTAAAGTATGCATTACAAGAAAAAAGCTCAAACAAAGTTTACATTCAAGATATCGAGGGTTCAGTGACACAAAGACGTAACTCCATATTTTGCTAAAATGAGTATTTGATATCAAATTGTTCAGAAATATGTGGGCTTCCTAGGAAACACAAAGACTTAACTCCACCCAACACCCCATTGAAGTCAATGGCTAGTGAAACATAGACTTAACTCCTTAAGGCCCAAGTGGACCTCTATCTTTAAACCACTTTTCTCAAAATGGCCAAAATGGAGTTACGTCTTTGTGTCACTGACCCCTCAATATTACTATTTGAGAAAATTTGTTAGAGCATGTGATACCTTGGTAGTGAGAGTTATATTGAGCCTGCGTGATGCCCCTGAAGAGTGTGCCTCCGGGAAGCATTTCTTGGGCATCACACCGTACTTGTTGACCAGATTGACCAGCATGTCCCACTGACCGCCATCGTTGACTGGATTGGTCAACATGAAACTGACCAGACGACCCTCAACAGGCTCACCTTTCTTGAAGATCTCTACCATTGAAGTGAGGAAGTAGTTGGATCGCTCAATCTAAAAACAATAAAACACAGAAAATTAAATTTATTATCAGAAAGAAAAAAGGTACCTGTGAACACGAGTAAACATTTCCATGCCCTTTTTCTCCTTTTATTAATTAGGGATAGCGAAACCTAGATCTGAAATAAAATCGATGTAGACTTAGGGTCAAGAATGAAACAAATGTAGACTACAATCTTTAATATGAGATAATACTGTAGAGTGCCAATCTATATAAATTCTTTGCTACATTTTAATATTCCCATTTTCATTCATGTTTAGCAGGTCTAAGTGATGAATTGAAAATAAGATAAAATGATTAGGCCTCATTTGATAACAGACCGAGTGCAGATAAATTTCAATGAGACAAAATAGGAAATATATATGTATATATATATTAACATGGACCAATTAATCTCCATTTTAGCTCACCTTATCCCAAAAGAAGAGATGATTTTGACTGAATTCAAACTCTTCTATGTTGAGTTTGCGCATGAACGGTACACGCATGGCGTTCAGACAGGCAAACATCCAGCAACGCCCGGAGCTACGCTGGTTGCTCATGGGTTTGACCTCGGCCACCTGGAGAGAGAGAAACAAATCAAATGAGAAAATAATGAGGAGAGTCCTGAGCGATGGCTTGTGGTAGAGCGGTGGTTTAGTAACCGGGATGTCCCACCTCCAAAACCAAGTCAATATGCTCATGCATATTTTATACTGAAGGCATTAAAGAGAAGGTTGAACTCTGGAAAGAGGTGAAAAATAATTGGTGAGCGTTATCATTGTTATTATGCAAGTGTGGAAGAACATCATATTAAAAATGTTCCATGAAAAGCATGGCTCTTCAAATGCCTTGATATTCTAAATATAGCATGTAACAATATACAAATCAGGACAGATTTTTTCGCCACGTGTTCGTGTAGTCCCATATACATCTCTCTGTGTACAGTGCTTGTAACTTTATCAAGACTGGGCCGAATTTCTTATCATTTTGATGAGTTCAAAACCTTGCAGTACACACTAATAATTATATGCTAGAAGATCAACCTCTTCTGACCGATTCCGCAATGTTTCTTTCATAATGCAATTGCATGACCAGAACTCAACTTTATCTTTAATCCTCATTACCAAGTCCTTCAGCGAGGAGATCATGCTACAATCATAATTATAAACCTTTAGGTCAGTCCGGAACCCCATGAGTCTTACAAGCCAGTCGCCTGTCTGATTATCAAGATATTTATGATTGGAAATCGAAATCAAATTTGTTATGTTTTCCTAACGGTTTTCATGACACTACAGTCTATTGGGGAAAACTAGTATGGTATAACCGGACTCTCAAAGATTTTTACTTTTTTGAGGCACTTCATGATCATTTTTAGCACAATTTTGTTTAGAGTTTCAATATTATACAATATTGAAGACACTGATAACACGTAGGGCCATGCATCTCAGAATTAACTTTGTTAAACGATGCCTTTAAGCCAGGGATTCCTTACTTACAATGATACAGTATGCTTAATAGCTTTCAGGTGAAACAATCATAAAACATCAAACAAGCATTAGTTATCTATTGACTTTTGAATTTGCTCTAATCTATTGCTAAGGAAAACAGGGTTAAAAGGAATTAATTCCTATTCAATGAATAATTTATGTGGGGTTCTTAAACTCTAGTATATATATATATATAAAAAATTAACATATAATACAATCAAGGGCAGCATCATTTCATTCATCACGAAACTTGAGATGGAATTATGAAAAATAAATCAATGAATTTCTATACATTTCATACTTTTTGTTAAATTGGAAGACAAAAGTGACAGCTTTTTTTATCAAGTGCCTGACACACATCCCCTCTTATATCGATTATAGATCTGTGAGATAAACCTTCCCATGAGGAATGAAGCCAAGACTTACTTTGTGTGTGTATACATGTAGGTTCTGTCCTGTAGCCCCATGATGAATGCAGAAGTCCAGAGGATCGTGTGAGGTTGCGGCATTCTGAGCTAGGAGATTCTTAGGATCTGAGTAGAAAGCCTTTGTCAATCCTACAATCTGTTCGCCAGAAATCTCTGTAAAGGGAACAGTCATCAGTTTAAAACAGTTTTAAATTCTGGCTTAGGTGATTGGCACAAGATAATAGCACTGTAGGGTTATCATCCTGCGGCCAGCTTAGTGAATTAACATCACTCAGCCTCAGCTTCAGGAAATTCAGAATTTGTCGGTTCACAATTCATATATTTTGTTACACAGAATAGCAGAGCATTCCATATTTGTATAAGATGGTAGTGTGACAATATTTTGCACATGACTAAACTTAACGCACAGATCAATATCTCAACAACAAAAATTAAAAATCTGGGCTCAGTTTCATAAAACTTGATAGAATAGTCTAGACTACTAAAGTTAGAGGTCAATGAATTTGCAAAAACTGTTAAACTACTGAAATCACGGCATCCAAGCAAAGTTTTCATAGAATCATAGCATTTGTTATTGATAACAAGTTTTATGAAACAGGAGCCAGGCCCTGATAACGATCAATGGAAACAGTATTTGGGGAGCAAATTTCAAAATTCGACCGTGCGCCAAGTAGTTTTCTGTGTCTAGGCATGCCAATGACAATGCAAATGCCAAGCACATAGCCATAGGCCAAAGCCATAGCCCAGGCAATGTTTTGTTGGATTGATGGTGGATTTAACTTTATGTTCTGAACTTCTGACATGTTTAATAAACTACAGATAGGCATATGCTATTAATGATAAAATTGCCTAGAATAACCATACTAGTAAGGAGCCTAGACAATGAAGATATCACTTACCAGCCATGGTTGTACGAAAGTGGACTTAGATGTTTAAATATATGATTAAGAAGGATTTGGTCTGGCTGCGCTGCACTAAGCTAGCTACGTACGTACACGTCGAAACTTATGAAACGCCAATTGTGACTGCATATTGCGTGGAGGATCTAGGAGGAGAAGGGGGGGGGGGGGGTGTAAGTATAGAAAGAGATAGGGATTATGGTTGACCCTAGCTCCTAAATTGATTGTTTTTTTTAACATTTGACATCCCAGAAGGTATTTTAAGATGTAAAATAATAATATAATAATAATATTCTTACTTTAATTATAGACGTATACCTGGTAGTGGCGAATCCAGGCCAGGGGATCGAGGACGTACATGCAGGGGGCCCCGCGCCGCCTCCCCTGGCCAAAAAATTAGGCTAACAAAAAAAAGATGGTAACGTTAATTTTACCTTTAAAAAAACACAAACAAGACGGGACCGTCCCCTGGCAAAAAAAAGCTAAACAAAATCAACAAAAATATTAATATATATATATTGTTTGCTAAAAGGGGGGGGGGGTAGTAAAACAACAAATTAGTGCTCACTACCCCCTCCCACCCCCCCCCCCCCCCCCCCGCTTATTCGGCCGGTCGACTCATTCGCCGCTAAATAGTTTCTCGGGCCCCCTCCGAGTTACCTATGATGGCGCTCGATCAGTACGTCTAAAACCTTGTCATAACCCCCCCCCCCCCCCCCACTCCGGGATCGGAGGGACTGCATGCGTGTTCCCAAAATGTCCGGTAAAGGGGTACTTTTCACGCACCAAAGTCCGGCTCGTATAGTACACAAAAATCCGCCCCGTATTGACTTTACACACCGGACTTAGGGGAGTGTTTTCAAAAGGAGGGAACATGCATACGCGTACCCTAAACCACTGAGTGGGGGGGGGGGGGGGGGGGGGGGGGTCATTCAACAATGCAGTTCTGTTCCTAAAGGCCAATACAAAGTTTTGATATGGGGTCATGAATTTAGTTCAAATGAACAGCATATGTTATCCTACAATGCGTGATCGTTGTCGCGGTTGAAATCGAGTCTAAATTAGTTATGAAATTGTAAATGATAACTCTTTATGTTGTATATAGCTCCCTTTCAAGGTCAAGATATTGATTAAGCTATAAAACAATGTTTCTTGACTAAAATCGACCGATAAGCTATTCCCGTTTGGAGATTATATATCACAACTACATATTCTGAGATTTTCATGGTCGCAGCTACCATTGTACGGCCGTAGGCGCTATTTGAAATTTATCAGAATCTACCCAAAACTTTGTATTACCTTTAACTTTCTGATCATATAAAAAAAAAAAAAAAAAAAAATCATAAAATCAATCCTCACACAGGGACAGGGTCAAACAGTTAGTTTAAACTATACACTTCTGTTTCCATGCGGTGGTCATTGAATTTGGACTTAAAAACATTGACTGGCGAATGACGATGCCTAGTGGGGACTCGGGGGGGGGGGCACTGAAGTAAGAAATGAAGTGGCGCTGACGTGCCACGTTCCGCGCTTGCTCGGACGGGGGGGGGGGATGTGGGCCCCTCAGAAGTCGAAAGAAAATTGAATTTTCAAACATTTTTGGCGCGATTTGGTGCATACTTTTTAGACAATTTGACTGAAAATCATCAACTGGAGGGGGGGGGGGGCCTCCTCCGAAAAAGCTAAAAATCACGGCCCCGGCCCCCCTGGATCCGCCAATGGTTTATATTACGACTTAATTATAACCATATACTAGTTACTTATTATGATTGATTTTCAGTAATGAGAACAAAAAGTAAATAATACCAAATTGTTAAGCCAAAGTAGTTACTACTTTCTTGTAAGTAAATGATTTTGGATTAGTAATTGCTTATAAACCAAAGTGATATTTTACAAATGGCAATTTTAGCTTCTCATGCAATAATTATACGTATACACTTTATTTAAAACCCAACAAGTAATAAGACTTGCCCTTGCATTATACAACACATGATAAAGGTGTGTGTCAAGCAGGGGCGGCGATTTCTTTTCATGACCGGGGGGGGGGGCGAAATACGAGGGACGAGGTTGCAGTGGTGTAATGAGTGAGTGTAATGGTAATTGTAACTACCACAAGTGGGGGTGCGGATTTTTTTTCCTCCCCCCCCCCCCCAAAAAAAAAAAAAAAAATCCGCATCACCCCCAGTCTTACATGCTACCTACAGGCCACGCTGAACCTTTTTCAAGGTAGAACGTAAATTGGCGTGGGGTCCGGGGACAAAGCCCCATGTAACTCAGGTTTTTTTGTGGCATTTAATTACGGTCGGATGAGCAACCATGCAGGTCCCGCCTTATAGGGCCCTTGGTGGGGTCCAGAGGGCAGAGCCTCGGAAGCTCAGGGAAAAACCAGGCCATTTCAGCAACATTTGTAAATCGCTGGTATCGAATTAGAAATAAACCACGTTTGAAATGCTCCCCCATCATCAGTACGCGTGTGCGAGGGAGTATAGTAATGAGAGGGGTGAAGGTGACGGAAGTGACTACCCCTGACAGGTTTTTAAGGCTTGTTGTATTACAAATTTACATTCGTTAGCTGAACTATATAGTACAAAAACAAGCAACATGCTTTTTCACACTTCACTTTTTTAAACAAGATATGCGAGGGAGCGTAGCTACCGAGCTAGAAGATTTTTGCATATTTATTTGTAGCTGCACTTTTTGGATCTCCAGAGCATGAAAATATGTTGCAGTCTTTATTCAGTATTTGCTATACATTTTTTGTGTGTGCACATTTTCAAATTCCCTCCTAAATCAATTAAGAGGGGAGGGGGGGGGGACGTGTTCCTCGTCCCCCGGGATCGCCGCCCCTGGTGCCAAGACACATGGTTTGGTCTTACACATTGCAGCTTAATGATAAAGGAGGTCAAAAATATGGGGGAGGGGGACATTTTGATATTGTGTCCCCCACCCTTGAACAAAGAGTGCAGCTGGATCAAAGTCTTCAAATCATTCAACAACTTAAACTTTTGCCCCCTTTTAAAAAAAAACTTCGACTCATGCTCATTTTCCTCTTAACAAGTGCAATTTTTCCTTCGTAATAAGAACCCCTTCCCTTTCTCTTAAATGCCACTTTTCATCTCTGATAAGTGCCCCTTTCAGTCTGACACGTGCCCCTTTTCCTTTCTAATAAGCACCATATTTCCTTCGGATAAGTGGCCCTTTTCCTTTTTATATGAGCCCCTTCCCATTTTCAAAATGCCCCTTTAAACATCTGATAAATGCCCCTATTACAATCTGATAGTTGCCCTTTTCCTTCAACAGATTTCCCATTTCCATTCTCACTAATGCGTTTTTTTAAATTAATCTCTATTGAGTGTCCCCTTTGCAGGTGCAAGAAGTACTATTTTCACCTCTGATAATTGCGCTTTTTACTTTGACACGAGCACCTTTTCGTTTCTAATAACTTTTCCTTTTTCTTCTGATAAGTGCCTACTTTCCCTTTCTCCATAACATGCAAAGCCCTAATTCAAAGGGAGTTACAGCTCCTTTTTTTTTTAACTTTTCGCAAGAGCTTGCACGCTACGTTCGCTCGCATTTATAGATGTTATAACTATGTTACTTATAAAAGAATTGTTTAATCTTTCTTCATCAGATTGTGACTAATACTCATTAGGATTTGTTTTTTGTCTTCTTTATAAGATGTAATTTTTCGCACTGGGACCTCACAAATTTTAAAATTTTTGCTCAGTCGCTTGGCTCGCTCGAAAATTTGTATTCAGACCATCGATCACCTCTAGTGCAAAGTTTGTTGCAACTTGCAAGTTTCTTTTACTACGTAAAGAAAGGAACTAATATTACATCCCTGGTAGTGTAATCACAATCAAGACGATGTATAGGGGTAGGTTATACTAGTTTCTGAAAAATGGTGTATGTTTTTTTAATATTTCCCTTTGTAGATGCCCCTTTTCCCCACAAAGTGCCCTTTTTGTTGATGCCCCCCCCCCCTGCTTTGGAAGACGCTACGCCGCCCCTGCATTTTAATACTTGGTGGTGACGCGGATTTTGTTCTGACCCCCCCCCCCCAAAGTTTTTGCTCATTACGTCACTAAGTAAGCATGCCATAACAGCAGCATACGGCGACCACTGAAATGACGACAGCAATCACAACTCATACGGCGATGACTATGCCAGTGCAGCCAGTGCGTGATGATCAGTGCCGCGGAAAGTTGTGGAGCGCCCTCTATAGCTCTTCCCATAAGAGAGGTTCTAATATAACTCTAGCTGCGCTCCGCTGCGAAGTTGCACATTTTGCATCAGACGTAAAGTTATCCTGACAACAGAACACAAAAATCCGAGCGAAAAATATTCTGGTAAGAAAGCTTTAGTGATTAAATGATTGTGTGTGTGCATGTGATGTATGGTGTCTATTTTTTTGTTCTCGATTTCGCTCTGAAATAATGAAAACTCATCGCACATGTGAGTGACCCACTTTTTGCGCAGTACCGGTACCGTCACCGGTACGTGTAGTGAAGAAGCTACGGTCCTTGCTCTCCAGCCATCCGAGGCGGCATGCGCCGACTGTCCCTGGCGTAGCTGTAGGTGAATCGCTTGGCTAGCTTTGCTCGGCCCGGGTCTTGGTCAATCGGATCATTGGTGTCCAAAAATGTGGGCTACCGTGTATGTAATTGGGTTTGACATCCACAGAAAGGTAAAAAACGTGACCAGGGATTTTTTTAACGAAAAAGTCATAAGAAAAAGACGAGCATGATCTTGACACTGGCCCACTCAGCTCAGCACTGCACTTTCGCCCGTCGGAATGTTGCAATGTGGCATGACTTGCAAGTTGCAATGAATTATCATTATGCAAAGTCAAAGACAAACTTGTTTGTGGCTTTGCTAAGAGTAAGAGGCAAGACCCGAAACACTTAAAACACAAGTACAGTCACACAGTGACCTCAAATCCTGTAAAATCTTTGTAGTCTACTAACTTACAACTTACATGTAAAATGCCACTGCATGCTGCAAGTTCGCTATTACTAAGTTTTAGTTTAATAGTCTAGACCTACATGTACATGTAGACTGTCTATGCAGTAAAAAAAGGAATACATAAATTTAACAGAAATTTTGATTTTCATATCTTTGAAATTGATCTCCAAATTTCAGGCACTTTCAGTTAAATGCTGCTAATTGATGTCGATTTATATTACAAGCATGCAATATATTAATAAATCTTTTATTTTCTTTTTACTCGTTATTTGTTAGCCAATAATTTTATGATGCCATAGACTAGGTCTACTATATTTTAAAAGACTTATTGCTTTGACACACATTGTTTTTTTTAGATGATAGGTACACTGTAAAGCAAGCTACAAAGCTGTATAACAATAAATTTTTTAAAGTCTGTGCATGATTCGCTTTGTAATGTCAGTGATTCTGTCTGCTCCAGTGTTTCTATGATGATGATTGTGATTTTTTTTCTTCCCCTTTAGATCAAATTTTAAAAATTATTAAATAGAAACAAAATAAAAGAAACTGTTTTTTGGGATCCACCATGTAGAGATGTCTGATCTTCAATGTACAAGGACATTTGAGATAATGCTGAGTTTATTCTTCTCAACATGATGAAAGATAAAGATTTCAAATACTGTATCCCAAACTGTAAGCACTATAGTGGGTTCAAGTCTGTAAAATGAAGCCAAGGTTGATTAATTATCTTGCCCAGCTGCCGGGATTGAGACACAACAAAAAAATATATATCATAAAATAATTGTATATATAAACTAAATACTTGTTTAAGTAGGTAAAAAAAAATGAATAAAATAATGCTAAATTGAAAGAATATGTGCAAGAAAAATACAATTGGCCCATGTTGATGATAATTACTCAAAAAATGCAAGTCAAAATGAACTGAAAATCCATGTTTTTGTTTTCTTCAATTTTTGAGTAAATGAATATATATATATATTAACAAAAATGTTATGATAAACATATCTCAAACACTCTCTTCTAGATAAAGTGTTGAAAAAGCAACTTTCTCTTTTTGACAAATATTGTTTCAATGATCCCTGTCTAATGTAATTTAGTTCATGATTCACATTTTAGTGTGTCTCACTGTTATGAATACAATTTTCATTTCATAAATCTACATGTCGTTTGCAAAGAGACTTGATGCCTCGATTTTCTATATTTGCACTTCCTTTCCATGTGCATCTTTGTCATCCTTGTGCTCTTGGTTTCCCCGAACCTTAGACAGGAGGCATTACAAGATTAAGGAAATCAAACCGGAGATGGATAACATCGGATATTATTTTAGTCTTGATTTGTCATTCAATATGTGGGAAGTGACTCGATTACAGCATCATGTTTGCAAAGGGATCAAATGATATCACAAATATTGTTGGGTTTGTGAGTCTTTAATAATATGTTACTCATAATTTATATGAATTTTGAATGTTGATATAAAGAGAATATTTTGGTACTAAGAGGCTCAATGTCAAAATGAATGTAATAAAAAATGTACATTTTGCTAAATGATTCTCTCCTCATATTGCTGTCTGATGTACATGTAGATAAATTTGATTTCATAGATGACATACAATACATGTACTACCTATGTCTAGTTTCATAATTATTGGCACAAATGAAAAGAGACCATCAATGTTGTACAAACTGTACATGTACATGTTTGTAGATGTTTATGAAATGAAAATAGGAATTAGGTATTGGGGCTCTCGTAAGATGTTTCTCTTGAACTCTCAAATGCACATGTACATGTACATTGAGGCCTGTGTCTAGTTTGCAGGCACAACCTTTGTCAGTCGCTGTACATACATGTAACAGTGTTTGCGCTGTGAGACTGTTCTGACATACTGCATATGCTCTGGACAAGGCAGCTTGAGACTGACAGAGCTAGGCTCTTCTCAAAGCTTTAGGAATGGTGGTAAAGTGTCAAATTAGAGTCTGCGCATGTAGACTATCACAAACCCTTGTCATTCACAATGCTCACAAGAGGGTCTGAGCTAGGAGACTATACAGAGACTGCAGTCGGTGGGCCTTGATTAGGGTCTGCGCTTTCACTCCTTTCAGACTAGCTTGAGTCCGTCTGTCATTCTTTGGTAAAGGAAAAGGAGTGTGTTACCACTAAAACCCCTATATGCAATTGAATTCAATAACGACTTCTGTAAGTGTTAAACAAAACAAAAATATATTTGGAAGGATAAAGAGATATGTAAAGGAGGATGGAGATGAATGAAAAGTGAAACTGTTATAAGCTCTACAAATGATCATGGGTGAGGTAATTAAAGGTTGAAAGTAAGAGGTGTTGATTAATGTCATCCAGTCTTCCTGTGAATTTCATAGTCTGCCTCTGCAAGCTTTGTTCTTAATATAATTAAAGCCCTAAATTCAATTCAATTCAATTTGATTTTTCAATTCATATTTATTTCATTTCCAACAGAAAGATAAACAAAGATATTACATTTTTTTTCACACATAATTCATTTTTTCTGGTAACTATACAAATACACTTTGCACATAATAAAATTATTAAATGAAATGAAGAAGAGAAAGAGAGACTATTACATGTACACATGTGAGTCAAAGTGGATAGCTGATTACTTTTTTGAAGTATGTTTTTAATTTTCACACTGATGAAACTCAATTCATTAACACTTTTTCCCCATTTAGAAATATTAGTAATACCCACTCCAAACTCCAGTTGCTATATCTGCTTGAGGTGTAATGGTTCCAAATAACCTCCTCCCCACCCTAAAAATTAAAAATGCCCCGATAACTGGCATTAACAGCTAGTGTGATGGTTTTTTTTTTTTTGTGGGGGGGGGGGGTGAAGAATATATGAATGATAAATGTGTGTTGAATAATTATTATGGAAATAAGGTATGGTTTTTTGTAGTGATGAAAACATACAGTGTACACTGTATGCAGCATGATAGACCTATTTATAAGTTTTAGTTTCATTTGACTGGAATGTTTAGAATAAGTTAGTTTAAAAAAAAAATATTATTGATATTGAATTTATTGTCTGAAATATGGAAGTTTGTTAAAATTGGGATGAAGTGGCAGGGTAAAAAAACTGATAATTTGACAAAATATAGATTTGAAAAGAAAATCGAAAAGAATTTAAGCAAAGAAGGAAAAAAGTAGGACTGGGGTACATAAATAAATAGCAATATTCATGATTGTGAGTGAATACGGTAGAAAGAAAGAGAGAAATGGGGGGTGGGGGAGGGGGGGGGGGGGTACATGTATGTACCGGTAGTCTTTGTGCATGTTGGGGAAATGCAAATGATTCAGGCTCAGAAGCCGAGGTGCCTGGATTTGGAGGGGTCTGCGTATGACACTGAGACTAGCCAAGTAAGTCAACGATCTACGCTGGTGACTTTTTGATCGAGATCATATTCACCGGCATGTGACCGGGAAATATGCTTAGTCTTGAATTACTCAGTATTTATACTGCATCAGGGGGCAAGGAGGGGCAAAGATCCAATCCAGTCGCTTATTAGCACTTGGGACTTGGGTGAACAGTGGGCAAACTTGTTTGTGACTTAGGAGTGTAGACCAAACCTTTTAGGATGTTAACGTGTCAGCCGTAGGATTTTATTGACTATTTCCCATCGCTCATCTTACATTGATCTATTGGAGATACATGTACGTGTTGCTTATTGGTAAGTTTTATCATTCAAATTTCAAAATAGCTTTATCATAATCAAAATCATAAAAGTTGGTCTTTAGTTTAACAATTGTTCTGACTTTTTCTAAATATTGATTTTAGACATTTTTGGTATTTTTGAAATATTAGATTGTTGAATAAATCTATTTTCATATGAAGATTACCAAGAAATATAGTTGGATTGACAGTTTACAATTTGGATTAAAGTTTATAGAGGTGTATGTTGTTTAATTCCAATACTTGTAACTTTTGAAGACAATTTAGACATATGTCTCTTAGTTTGTCAGTAGCAAAGTTTCTAGTGCAAACATTTTTGAAGAAAAAATTGTGAAAATGAAGAGATTATGCAACGTCATGTGGAGAGAAGGAAAGATGGAGAGAGTGAGATTGAGAGTGAGAAGTTGAACCAATTTGTAGTCAAACATTTTGCAGTCCATTTGGTAATTATTTTGATGAATATATTTGTGTAGAATATGACAAATCGTGGATTGAATATCACATTTCCTGATATTTCAAAAGATCTCAGCAAACTTTGGTCACCCATCATAAGAAGGAAAAAGGAAGAAGAAAAAGGAAAAAAGACGTAAGAAGGAAGGAAGAAGAAAAAAAAAAGAAGAAGGAAAAAGAAGAAGAACTTTTAGGAACTTTAAGAATGGTTGGTATTTCATAATTTCTTATATTTTGTCAGCTGAAATTAGAGAAATCTGACTCAATATATTTTTGCCATCATAAGAAGGAAGAAGATAAAGAAAATAAAAAGAAGTAAGAAGGAAGAAGAAGAAGAACTTTTAACAACTTTAAAAATGGTTGGTATTTCATAATTTCTTATATTTTGTCAGCTAAAATTAGAGAAATCCGCCTAAATATATTTGTGCCATTCGCCACCTCGCTCTAACACACTGAAGGGATTAATCCCTGCCACAGGTCTGTCGTGCATCATCTATATATACGATCACGAGAAACTAAAAATAAACTCAGTCTTTCCGGGGAAGGAACTCCCGTTTACAAAATCCGAGGGGGTAAGACTCTCTCACCCTGCCTTTCATATGAACTCTTCAGAATTCGAACATGTTCATGGAACATGTACTTGTAACCTATTATTCATGTTATTTCATGTCTGCATCTAAGATTCATATGTTCAGTCATGCTCTAGTGTGCGGTAAACACTCTTGCTTGCCGCCATCTTAAAATATACAGATGTACATTACATACAAAAATGTACATGTACATGTATGTTGTGTGTTATTATTTTATTTGCAATTTTCTAAAATCGTTAATTACCTGTAGAATTAAAAATGGAATAAAAGAGTGAATGTGAACTGCTCTGCATTTAAAGTGGACACTTTTAAGTTTTGAGTAGGAGAATCAAAGAAACTTTATAAGGTTCTTTTTAAAGTGCAAACCAATATTTACTGGCAAGTTGTGTGTGAAATCAAAAGATAGAGTTAACATTTAGACATTTGATAACAAAAGTGATATTGAACAAAAAATCAATAAATCAATAAAGATATGAATTGGCAATTATGTCATTGGACTTTAATGTGCTATTCACCGAAAAATCTCCCGTTTGTTGTAAACTTAAGTGAGTACCGGTATCTGTTTTTCTCTTTTAAAGTACAACTCTTTCTTGTTGCTCTTCTCATGTTACATGTTTGTTATGTTTGGCATGTTCACATGTGTCCTCCAATATACATGTACGGTAACACTATTCTTGTACATTTTGTACTTTATTTCCAGAATATAATAGGGACTTTTATATTGAGTGGACGAGAACGGCATGAACGTCCAGTGATCAGGCGTGTCTATGGCAAGCTGTTTTAACCTTTATTCCTATTTCTTGATATAAAAAATTACCATTGCTTTACAACAGAAAATCATTTCTTGATATCAAGAAATAAGATTAAATGTTAAAACGGCTTGCCATGGACACGCACGATCAGTGAACGTTCACGCCGTTCTCGTTCACTCAATCTAAAAGTCCCTAAAATGCAGATATACACATTTACAAATGTCCCTTTCTGTCCATTCCTACTATTGATTCACATTGATATCATTCTACCGATGTGGTTTATGGCATGGTTTATGGCATGGTTTCTGGCATGGTCTCTGGAAGTGAGTCAAGCTCAGCCTCCTGCCTTTCGGTCGGTCTGTGAAAAGGTCCAATGGAAATGAACAATGAAGGCAGCCAGTGAATAATACCATACTGCATGCATACTCGTCACAGTCAATACAGAGTATAATGTACAGGTAGTAGGTAGGGGTGCCAGTACCTTTAAATGATGAGTAATTCAAGGAACGTTCGAATAGGGACTTCCGTTCAGGACCGCAAGAGCACATGAATAGAGCGAATAGAGCTGATCATACGTCATTTCAGAGCAAACGTGTTCATAGGATAGGACATCACAGGTAGGCCAAAGTAGGGAAATATCCTTGTACTCGTGGGCCTATACAATCTCCATGTTCAATTGGGCAAGTAGTGTTATTTTTTTATACAAAGTTACCCGATACATTTGATTGAGATGAATATGAGCTTTTCCAGGACCAAGCAGTTTTCGTCTTGATGTCTTTTGGTACTTAAATTGTATCTTTTATTTCCTGTGAAAGTGAGAGTACTTGTAATATCTCAAGAGGCTGGATTCGATTGAAGTTGAGCAGAATAAGCTCTTGTTAATTGACACAACAATGAAGTCATAACTACCACTTCAGTACACATTTTAATTCACACAAATTTACATACATGTACTGTAGTATACTAACTCAGGGGAGGGGGGGGGGGGGGCTGCATTGTAGATTCCTGATCTTTTATGTTATCGTGTTCCCTTTGCACAGACAAGAGCTTAACGAAAGATATCAAGGACATATGTCAGCGATCTAAATTTAGAAAGCGCCTCTTCATTCCGGGAGAAATGTCTCAGCGATTACGAGGGGAGAGGAAGGTACGTCTTGGGATTCGTTAGACCCACGTGTGTCGGCCTCGTACAGCACACTTGTGTGATTTCCTGACTTGAGTAGGACACTAGTTAGGAGAAGGAAGTCCGTCATTAGTGTCGTCAGTTGACAATAAGGGGCTCTTCTACCCTCTCATTTAATCGAGAGCATACACATCATAGATATCTAGACGCTGAGAGACTCTTGTTAGTCCTGTTTGTCTTTGTTTGCGGAGGATTCTTTTCGTTGTTGTTGTTGTGCTATTAAATGAATTAATGTTTTCAGCATCTGATAGTGATACATGTAGACTTTCTGGTGAGTAGCTGTTGTTTAATATTTTGGCTTATGAAGTAATATTTTCAAGCATCTGATACTTGTGATAGACTCTCTGGCGAGTAGCTGTTGTATAATCTTTTTTATTTTGACTTTTGAAGTAATGTTTTCAGCATCTGATAGTGATACATGTAGACTTTCTGGTGAGTAGCTGTTGTTTATGATTTTGGCTTATGAAGTAATGTTTTCAAGCATCTGATACTTGTGATAGACTCTCTGGCGAGTAGCTGTTGTATAATCTTTTTTATTTTGGCTTATGAAGTAATGTTTTCAGCATCTGATAGACATTCTGGTGAGTAACTGCTGTATAATCTCTGTCTTTGGTCTAGATTGCTTACAGCCTCACAGAATGTTTACAACTACAGAATTAGTTAGACATATTAAAAAAAAGTTTTCATATCAGTATTTGTATGACATTTGTCATTACCGGTATATCTTTAGATTGTACAACTTTCTTGTGGATAATAACAATGAACACCGAACACTAGATTTATTTAAATTGTATTTTCATATTTGTTTAACATTTGTCATTACATCTTTCAATTGTAAAACTTTATTGTTGATAATAACACTGAACAGTCAACACTCAATGTTGGGAGTATTATATTTCATTTATCTTATTGTCATATTTGGTATCAAAGATACAAAGTCTTGATAATGCCTGCATTAAAATATGATACTTTAAACAGCTTACTATGATTTTTATCTGAAAAGAAAGCTATATCAAATAGCAGTTATAAAGCACATCATGGGAATATACAGTTAATTCTGCATAACTTGAAGTCCCTCAAGTCAAATTTTTCTCCAAGTCCAATCTTTAATTTCTTTTAATTTTAAATGAAACTACCGGTATGCAAAACACTTCTTAAATTGAATTTTAAATAAGAAGAACTAGTTTTTTTCTTGGCAGTCTCTACTCCCTACAGATATGACTAATGCAATGTTCAATGTATACTAGGTTATTTATACAAAAGTTATTTCATTTTTTTGTCAGAGAGCTTGTTTGAAGAGAAGGTTGGACACTACAGGGGGAAATAGTGACGAGCAGTTGGGCATTTTTCCATGCACAAAATCTCTGGTTTTCTAAAGAATATAGAAAAGGAGAGTACTTTGAACTAGTTACAGGGGGAAATAGTGACGAGCAGTTGGGCATTTTTCCATGCAAAAAATCTCTGGTTTTCTCAAGAATATAGAAAAAGAGAGTACTTTGTAACAAAAAGAAAGGGTGGGGGAGGGGGGGGGGGGGGAGATAACACCATAATGAGGTGCTTATCTCTACAGTTCTTTGTTGCAAAGATTGTAGCCCACCCTTGAACACTCCTGACAGACCTTCAGTATTATCAATGAAGACAATTTCCATATAAATAACTTTTTTTTTTTTGGGGGGGGGGGGGGGTGTATTTTCATTCTGGTGACTGGTGTGTATGTAATTACAGTGTACTTTACACAGAGGTCACATGGCTTCTTACAACACATACCTGCACAATGTTTGAACTCAGTTTCCTGCCAAATCTGATTGGCAAATAACATGCTTGCTTAAGGGAATAGCGGCTAGAATGGTGTCTGCAGTGGTAGACTAATTAGTAATCCTATTAGACCTTAGAAGAAGATGGTACCATTATTAATCATTCATCTCGCTGGTGTGAATTGCTTGGTCTTATATTAGTACTGGATCTCACTAGGCCCTGTCAGACATTATGTTGCCTTGGAATGGATTCTTATGATTTCTCTGGCGACACATCCTTCTCATGGAGTTCATTAGTTCATTTAGTTGAATATCACTTATTCAATCGTTAATTTAATAGTTAAATAGTACTAGAGACAAAGAAAAGGGAAGCTACAGAAAATGATGAGCTGTGAAAATGTTCATGAACAAACTCTTCCACATACAGTACGTACATGTACAAGGAATAGGTAACATACAAATTGATGCCTGTAAAATGTTGTTTTGTTAATATTGTTGTTTTTAAAAACAAAGCTTTAAGAAATGTAAAACAATGTACAATATTAATGTACATGTTTCTTGGCCTATATTTCTGTTGTAATGCTAGGCTGAAGTGTAACAAGTCATATTCATGCACACAGTGTTGATACTCGTCTGGCTCTCGACAGATGATGTAGGCACTATGAACATGACTGACAAAGAAAGCGGACAAAATATACTGTTCCTCAGGTAGACAAAGGAACATCCCTTCACTGCTATTATGTAAAAATGTGTAGAACAGGTGTCACATGCATATTCACCTTTTTACATAATAGCAGTGAAGGGATGTTCCTTTGTCAACCTGAGAAACTGTATATTTTGTCCGCTTTCTTTGTCTGTCATGTTCATAGTGAGGTCTGTATTAATTTGATACACAATGCAGACCCAAAACATCCTGTTTTATTACATCTTTATTGCTCAATATTTGTACAAAATAAAGGTGTAAATACTGTATACCATTCAGGAGATGTTCAAACATTATAAACTGGTTTCTTTTACTTCAATGTGTTTCAAGGTTTCTCTTATGTACAAATTGTAGAAGTGTTTTCATGTGCGTTTGCATGATAATCTTATTCATGTCATTCAAAGGTAATCCTTGTAAATCCCCTCCTGATCCTTTCATTTTGCAGGGTGCTTAGAACAGGCACCCCGTAAAGCCCTACATGTATAAACGGTAATCCAGAATTCTATATCTCTCTTCCCAAGGAATACCACCCTTCACTGATACAGCCCTTGTCAGTTTGAAGAGATTGTAACCTTCAAAATTGCAACTACATGTATAAGTGTATGGTTAGTCAAAACTAGAAATGACAACCACAGAGTTTACATATATTCGAAATACCGACAAGCTAGAACGCTTTAAGCTGGCTTTAAAATCCTTCTTTTCAAGCAAATGTGTAGTCCATGACTATTCAGTATTGGAGGAGCGGCGTCTTTTAATGTTTAAACCAGATAAATGGCGCCATACAAGTGCTGTAGATCATCATTATCAAATACTTAGCTTTTAAATCTAAACCTGTTTTGAATTTTATATCTAGACTAAAAAGAATTTAATACGCAGATATGCCGCAAATTTGCAATGCTACCATGTTGCCCTTAGATAAACATGCTAAATTGATGCTCTAAGCTTTGTTATGATTTTGAAGAGAAATTTTGAATGGGTGATAACTTTCCCTGATACCTTGTAAATAGATGTAGGATTACATGTTTTTTCATCCATCTGAGCTCCGTCTTATAAATAGTAGCGATTGATTCAAATCAATCTCGGAAGTACTACACAGTTGCTATATTTCTATGTTGCGATTGATTTGAATCAATTTAACAAAATGCAAGAGTGTGTGAAATGCAATGCTGCCAACTTTAAGGAGTACAGGACTTCATAGATTATCATTATTGATAAGTTCAATTTTTTAATGGGTTTTAATCCATTCTGTGGTTGAACATTATGTTTTATGATATTGGTAAAGAAATCTGATCCCCTGAGAGGTCTCAAGGCTACTTTTGTCCGGATTACAAGGAAATTAGTTAATTAAACATTCTGAGCGTGGGCGATACATGTACTATTTACATGTAGTGGCATGAAGGAAATAATAATTTTCCCCAAATCCATGGCATAAACTTGACCAACACTGTGGTTTTACCTGGAATATTGTCTTTCAGTGAATATCCTGTCTCTCAGTGTATCCTGTATGTATTTTTTAAAAGCGAAACGACATTGGCTTGTGAAGTAGTAAATATACGTAGGCCTACATCATGTTTAGATACTACATCTGGCCGAGTTTCTAGAAGAATTACCTCACATCCCCCCCCCCTCCCCGGGAAAAATATTGTTTCTTTTGTCTTGCTTTCAAGTGTATCATACACATGTATGAGAGACGCTCTCCTTTTTGTTGTCCTTGGAGGGATTTTTGCAAAGCAGTTTTATTTGAGCTAATTAAAACCAAAATATCCTGCGTGACTTGCAAACACACATCCATGGGTAATCTTCCTGTGTTTGTTTTTGTTTCATGTACATGATATCATAGCATGATGTAGAGAAGAGCTAAAAATACAATTTTATGTTTTGATGGCTTATTTTGAGCCAAATCTGATACGGCCATGATGTTCTTGGGATCATATTGTGGCATTACATGTACATCTTGAAACTGATTTCATAGGGGCAAGTCACCCCCTGTCTGTGAAAAAAAAAAATTCATCAGCTGAACGTCAAAATAGCATGCATACTTGGTTACTTCATATCACGACTATAGACACCAACATGCGCCCAGGACAAATCTAAGACTGGACCCAATACATTTGTAATTCTTTACATAGGATAATAGAACGATAAATCTTCATACACATATGTACACATAAGTCAAATGAAATGTGCAGTTTGCGTTAACGTTTGAATTAAACATCCAATCGACAATTATGCAATAATGTACCTGCAATTTCTACTGTTATTTACCAACAAAGTGCTGGTAGCCTCCATACATGTACAAACTACAAACATACATACAAACAACTTATTCACATCCGGCTGGTGCACTATACCAAGCATGCCCAAACTTGATGCAGTGAGCAGAAATAGATTCAGAATCCTGTAATGGGATTGGTTAGGGGACAATACAGGAAAAAACCCATATTGTAGTTTCCGGTAATACAGATTTGACATATCGTGAAATATTTGATTTGAAAACATTATCTTTATTTTAAACGACATACATGTATGAAGAAATGTAGCAAAAGTTTAATAATCCATGTATATTATAATAATTAAGTTATAAATGAAAAGTGTTTGTTTCCTTTTTTTTTACACTTGTACTATTTCTCTTACCATATTTATTGTTTTGGAACAAGCCAACAAAACACTAACCTGATACATATTTTTCTTTTACAACAGATACCGTGTAGTCAACACAAACTCTAAGAACTCTAAGAGAGAATTAGGAGTTACAGCTACTTTGGATCCAGCTTTTTACAGGCAGAATCACAGCTGTTTGGAGCCTTATCATGTGAGTATTGCGGGATGTCTTTCTGCCGGAAATTACAATGTTTCTAAATGCGTTGGAGTGTTGACATTAAAAGCATAATATTTCCTGAGAAGTTAATCTTTAGGGGAAGTTGTTGTCCCATCGATTGGAAGTACTTCAATCAATTGCACAATTGTAGTCACCTCTGAATTTCATCTGAAAGGCATATATACATGTAGAGTCGCAGTTGATATCTGGGCCCCGTCTTACAAAGAGTTGCGATTGATCCAAATCAATCACAAGTCCTCCAATCAATCGCAAGTTTGCAGTCTCCTATCTCTTATGTTTATAGTTGCGATTGATATCAATCGTAAATAAGTTGTCATTGATATCAACTCTTTGTAAGATGGGGCCCTGGGGGGCATTTCACAAAACTTGTCATCAGTGACAAGTAACAGTTTTTGTTACAAGCTACTGAAATCCTTGCTTCTGATTGGTTATCAACAGATTTGTCATTGAAAAAAGGCTTTATGAAACGGGTCCCTGGTCTACAGGTACAGACTCTACTTTGACACTTTACCACAATTCATGAAGCCTTGAGTAGAGCCTAGCTCTGTCAGTCACTGGCTGTGTCCGCAGAAACTTAAGTACAAAGCCTTTGCAGTGTGCCATCAGCCTAGTTTCTTAGTTCAGACCTCGTTACGCACAACAACCGACAAGGTGCCTGCAAACCAGTCGATATCAATCTTAAGTGAAGTTGTGATTGACTCCACTCTTGATTGAAATGGCCATGACCATTTGTGATCAATTTCTTGTTGAACACCCTTGTGAAAAACACCCTTACAGTCAGACCGCAGCGTGCGCGATAATGAGGCTGTGCGTACAAATTTACTCAGAATCTCGTTGTGTACTTTGGTCGCTTTCGGTGCTCTCGTGAAACGCGATAAAATTTACGAGATTTGGGAGGTGTAATACATTCGCCCTCTACAGGCTCCCTGTACATCCAAGATGGCGATATGACCGGGTAAGTCAATCTTTGAATTCTGGCCTTTCGTTTGATACCAAATTTGCTGTTTCACGTATTTTTTAAAGCATATTTTTCCCATCATCGAAAAAGTCATTTTTTGTCCTTACGATTGATTCGTTTTTTAAACAGTTTCGTTCTTTGCTAGTTCCTGACTGGTATTGAAAGTATTTTCCCGATATTTTTCGACGTACGTCTTCGTTGATGTCCAGTTGATTATTTAATGCGCAAATTCGAGAGACGCAAGTGCTCTTTCTATTAATAAAAGGCATTTCAAACTCCCCAAAGTACGGAATTGTTACCGGAAGTTGTGAGAAAAATAACTCTTAACCGCGGGAAATCGCAATTGTCACCATGGCCACCGAGGCTAAGCCGGGAGTTTTTCCACGGCCCCGCGACAGCCACACATAGCTGCATTACGATCTCGGCTGCATATTAAAAACTGTTCTATTGATTCTCAACATTTCAAACACCACTGTCCAAAACTCAACTGATTTCACTCAAAATCGGTACTTTAGTGGCAATTGATGACACCTAAATAGCATTAAAATACAAATTTTTTAACTTGCTAATGTTGGAAAGACTAATTAAAAAATCAAAATCGTGAGTCTACTGTCAAACTTGCCGATCGACCATTTCGTATTCAGTGTGTACATTAGTGACACATTGACTGTATTATGTTCAATTGCTGCCTCAGCACGTAATAAATCGCTAGAGGTCAATACGCAATAGCATTGACTATGCTTTGCTGGATCGAGTGCGCGGCAGCATGCTAGATGTTCAGTCCCATATGTACAAATTTGTGTACCGATACTTGTCCAAATCTAAATATTCTAGATTCAGCTGAGCTGAGCTGACGTGACTTTAACAGATTAATGCCTAGTTTGTATAGACGCTAGACTCTTTATGGGGAGATTAAGTTTTGGTAGGCCTATATTGATATGTGTTTGATAGATATTTTTGATGGAAGTGTTGCATATTTGACCTCCAAAATATGTTGTTCAGAATAATTCATAATCATGAATGGTCACGATTGGGCTTGGCAGTAGGCCTAGACTAGTTTATTTATCAAAGTTATAAGACATAGACCTAGTCTAGCTATTATTAAAATTAATTGTGTGGCTGAAGACTGGTTTAACATATGCCATTATGTGCTACTAAAATTGATATTTTAACAGTAAATTTTGTTCTTGTTTCCATCAATTATTTTTTACAGATCTGCCTCTAGCTCTGGCCAGACATCCTGCATTAACGTGACCATATTTAGTGATTCTATTTTTCGCGGATTAGGAAATATTTTATGCGACTTACATGTGAATTTAAATTGGAATGTTCATGTTTTTCCTGGAGCAAATATTGACTCTCTTCGCCACCATATAAAACATTTGCAAGGAGACTTTATCGATAACAATACATCTTTTGTGTTATTACATTGTGGAACAAACAATCTTCAGCAGGGTGTGTGGAATAAGGACAAACATTCATTTTTAAAGTTATATATATCTGTTAGTGAACGCTTCCCTAGAGCGAGAATAATTTTTAGTGCAATATTGCCCAGATGGGATCGTGAAGATTTTTATATACAATCGTTATTCTACAATCGAGAACTATCAAAACTCGCCAAGAGCTGGTCCTGCAGAATTTTTGATGCTTCTGATTTGTTTGTCAGGGATGACTACTTATATGTTTTGGACGGCTTACATCTGAATTTTTGTGGGAAATTTGAATTGGCACAAAGACTATGTACATTTTTTGATTTGGCGTCAAACCCGTCCCCTAAATCCCAAAGTGCACCCTCAAGGATCCCACCAGAATTAACAAAACTTTTCACCGCTAAAAAACCCAAAAAAGAATTACCCTGGACCGAAACTAATTTAGATTTGGTGGCTTACAAAAAAAGAGAGAAATACGGAAAGTATTACCCCCCAACAGCAAGGAAACCCAAGGCGGAGCCATCCCAAGAAAGGAAATCGCAATGTAAACCAATCTGCATCACGTACATCCCGTATGTCGAGGTACTAAGGCCTCGCCCTCGACATGGATCCCACACTGATGTTGCCCTCCCCAAAGCCACGTCGTGCTACGTGGCTCATAAACAAAAGGCCAAGAGAAGAAAGCGGAGGAGGAGGAAGACTAAAAAGAGGAGACAGAGGAAAAAGGTACTTACATGTATATGCTTTTAGCCTTTTATTGAATGTAATTTGTTTTGGCATTTATGTGGCTCATACATTTACGTATGTAATTTTATTTTACACAGGTTTTGTTAGTACGGTATTCTATTTTGTCTTTAAAAGCATTTCACATTCATAGACAATAGATGGTACCCAAGCATTTTAAGAAAGACACTTCTTATTTTAGAGTATGAAAGGATTATATTTAGGTTAATTTTAAGTTAAATGATTCTATAATCTAATAAAAAAATAAAATGAAAAATGATAATGTATGACATCAATTCATTGATTAAATGATTTTTATGTAAATAAACAATGATATAAAATCAACAATTAAATGAGTTGAAAGTTCTTGAAATTTTTCCTTTTTTATTGTTTTTTGTTGTTGTCAATATCAATTTACAGGCAAAACATGGCAGCCCAATTGTTTATCTGGAAGCAGCGTACATCCCAGCTGATCACCCACAAAAAGACCCCCCAGACGAGAAGGTAGTTCCTTTTCTAGCTGCACCAATCATGCCGACTGATCACCCTCCAGACGAGAAGGTAGTTCCTTTTCCAGCAGCACGCATCATGCCGACTGATCACCCTCCAGACGAGAAGGTAGTTCCTTTTCCAGCAGCATGCATCATACCAGCTGATCACCCTCCAGTCGAGAAGGTAGTTCCTTTTCCAGCAGCACGCATCATACCGACTGATCACCCTCCAGACGAGAAGGTAGTTCCTTTTCCAGCAGCACGCATCATGCCGACTGATCACCCTCCAGACGAGAAGGTAGTTCCTTTTCCAGCAGCACGCATCATTCCAGCTGATCACCCTCCAGACGAGAAGGTAGTTCCTTTTCCAGCAGCACGCATCATGCCGACTGATCACCCTCCAGACGAGAAGGTAGTTCCTTTTCCAGCAGCACGCATCATTCCAGCTGATCACCCTCCAGACGAGAAGGTAGTTCCTTTTCCAGCAGCACGCATCATACCGACTGATCGCCCTCCAGATGAGAAGGTAGTTCCTTTTCCAGCAGCACGCATCATGCCGACTGATCACCCTCCAGACGAGAAGGTAGTTCCTTTTCCAGCAGCACGCATCATTCCAGCTGATCACCCTCCAGACGAGAAGGTAGTTCCTTTTCCAGCAGCACGCATCATGCCGACTGATCACCCTCCAGACGAGAAGGTAGTTCCTTTTCCAGCAGCACGCATCATTCCAGCTGATCACCCTCCAGACGAGAAGGTAGTTCCTTTTCCAGCAGCACGCATCATACCGACTGATCGCCCTCCAGATGAGAAGGTAGTTCCTTTTCCAGCAGCACGCATCATGCCGACTGATCACCCTCCAGACGAGAAGGTAGTTCCTTTTCCAGCAGCATGCATCATACCAGCTGATCACCCTCCAGACGAGAAGGTAGTTCCTTTTATAGCAGCATGCATCATACCGACTGATCACCCTCCAGACGAGAAGGTAGTTCCTTTTCCAGCAGCACGCATCATACCGACTGATCACCCTCCAGACGAGAAGGTAGTTCCTTTTCCAGCAGCACGCATCATGCCGACTGATCACCCTCCAGACGAGAAGGTAGTTCCTTTTCCAGCAGCACGCATCATGCCGACTGATCACCCTCCAGACTACAGGAGATCCAAGTCATCCACCATTGAAGTACATGAGAGAGATCACAATAAGTGTCATCGGACACCATACACACATGAGAGCGACAGTTTGTTGGGGTAAAGGTAAAGAAACCATGTGGTAAGCAAGTTTGCGGACCATGTGGTTTATGTCATCAAATGAGATTTAAATACACCCATTTAAGCTCAATCAAGTCTAGAAACCTTATTTCTGCTATCAAAAGTAACTGCAAGCATGTTAATAATACAACTTGTATTTGCAATGGATGTCGCCTTAAATATTTCAAGAAGTTGTCAAATCCGTTATACACTCCTGAAAAGTCAAGAAAGAAGCATCTAACTTCACCATGTTTTTTATCAACGTACTTATCTTGCACAGCTTCAGCTGAGGTGGAAACTGAATGCTCATTAGAAGATTTAAATGATATTTTCTGTGTACAAGCTGAAAACATTCCTAAAACCATTAATATTTGTAAAGTACATAGAAGTCAAATTTCCAACTTTCATATTAATAAGAGTGTCAATTATTGTGCTGTTTGTGGTTCTTCATTGAAAGGCAAAAAATATTCCTCCACCATTTTAGCTGATGATGGCTTGAAAAAAGTCACTGAAATAAATCAGAGCTTTCAGGCGAGTCCTATGAATTATTTATGTCCGTCTTGCTATCGGTACTCATTGAGGACAGGTAAAACATCTCAAACCCTGGAGAAGTTAGAAAATGATTTATGTAATATGACTTGCCCAGTTGAAGAGGAAGAAGAAGTCGGTATCGAAAGTGCAATTTCAAAAAGTTTAAAGGCCACATACCTTCATTTATGTTCAGTATTGAAAGACAGATGTTCTTTCTTGCTATCATATGCGTACGACTATTATTTACAATCGTTAAGGAAAATATGTACAACTGATCTTGACTACCACACATCTGTGAAAACTAAAACTTGGCTTCATACTAAAATTGTGGACACATTTATTGATATATTATGTGTGCACAATTCTGCATGTAAGAAAGGTTGTTTTTTCTACCTGCAAAACCTTACTTTTAATGATTTAGTTGATCAGTGGCACAATTCTTGTTCAAAAGTTAGACTGCTACAGAAGAAAGTAGAGGAATGCGAATCTCAAGCTGAACCATCTGTACCTCATAACTCTGCTCATGATATGTCTCTCCAAACACAATTGAGCAATGTTGTGTCTAATTTTAATACCAACCTCCGAGTCCAGGCTAAACAAATAACTAGTCACTTTGTTTCAGATCCCATGCTTTTGAATGAATTTGATTTTCAGTCTGTTGAAAAAATGTTTATTCCTTTTGTTTGGAACTGTGTAGTTCTGCTCACTGCAAGTGCAGAAGAATTGAATTATTTTAGAAACACCACTGCTTTGGTTGATGAGAAACCTATTGTTTATCCAACTGATTCTACACCTGCTGGTGTAAGGAGGAAAAAGAAAAGGATAGCTCTTGTGTTTGTAATGCAATTCATTCTTAATGAAGAACACAATTACCCATTTCATGTAATAACTGCTAATGTTATCAAACGTTTATCACACTCGTCAAAGTTATTGCAAATAATGAACAAGCTAGGATTTTCCTGCTCTGAAGACACCTTGTCAAGATTTTTGCAAAAGGTGCAAGACGTGCGAGAAGAGTCAGGACCCATATCACATATTAATCAATCGATGTTGTCATGTGTATCTATTGATAATATTGATGTGTTATCTCCATATGCGGCAGTGGTAGCCGATAAATCTCGTAGTTGGCATGGAACATCTATCATGGCCCAGCAGCCAAAACCAGAATCCGAGGCCTTAAATTCATGTGAATATTTGAACAAGGAAGTCACTATTTCAAATTCATCAACAGTTCAGGATGATGAAATCATCCCTGTTGACAACTCACAGACATCTGTTAAGAAACCAAACATCCGTAGAAGATTGCCAGTTTTGGAAGATCTCAAAATTCCATCTAAGAGTGATTTTGATGTTCCTTTATTCAAGACGTACATTAGAGGTCAGTTGTCTGAAGATATCTTTTGTCTTACAGATGATGAATGTCAGTCAGCCAATGAGCTTTCATTCGAAATGGCTGTTTATATTGCACAAAGGTATTCATGTGTAACAGAGTGTGAAAAGTGTGTTATTCCAAGTTTCAAGCTGAAACTTGCTTTAGAAGCTGAAACACTAACAGAAAAATCTAAATTTGCATACTTGTATGTTTTAGATGAAAAGGCGGACTCACCTTCTACAATGTTAAAGGCTTTAGGTATCCTTTATGATACGTTTGGAATCAACAAGACTACAAATCATTTGGTTGTTGCTGGAGATGGGGCAACTGTTAAACTACTATATGATTTAAAGAAAGAATATGGAGAGTCCCTTGATTGGGTGATTCCCTTTCTTGGGGACTGGCATGTCCTGAAAAACTTCCAGGAAGTATTGTTAAAAATTTTCTGGGATGCAGGGTTAAAGGACATAGCCAAATTGTCTCACAAGAGTTCAACACTTAACAGTCTTGGGTCTTGTTCTAACTTCAAGAGAACACATAGGTTTCTGCTTCAAGTTTATGAAGCTGTATTCATGTGTCTGTGGCAGTCATTTTTTGACTATCGGTCAGGTCAGGAAGAATCTGTGTCAAATAGCGAATTCAAAAAAAATGTAAAAGATGTTGTTTCAAAATTGATTTTTGAAAATGGTAAATATAAAGGAGTACCAGAATTCAAAGATGCACAGACAGATTTCAAGACCGAAACAATGATCCCATTTATGGAGGAGTTTACAAAATATTGTAGTGAAATGTCGCAGAAATATGAAACTTTCCGCTTCTGGCATCGTTTCTTATATGAAGATGTTCTTTGTTACATAGATTTGTGGATAGCCATAAGACAGGGAAATTGGAATTTGCGTATGGCAGCTCTGAAGAAAATGGCCCCGCTTTTCCATGCATTTGACCGTCACAATTATTCCAAATTAATCCCACTGCACATTAGTAGTTTACTTGCCCTACCCCAAGATGTTTTGGAACATTTCAAAAGAGGATGTTTTGTGTCCAGTATAAAAGGTACCAACTTTGCTAAAGTAGGATTTGATGAAGGGCACGAGATGTTGATTAATAAAGACTTCAAAATAGCCTTCACACATTCTCTTCCAAAACACATGGAGCAGTTAGTAGGAACCATGGAGTTTCAAGCTCATTTGATCCGTCTATTTGAAGAACAATTAGGCATCCTAAATGTAAATGAAAATGTCCACAGAGACTTACAGTGGTCTGTCATTCAATCAGAGTTTAAGAATGTCAAGCTGTACTTTGAGAATTTTTCTAAAACACAAATGTTCCAGCCTCTGCAAGAAGCGAGCCTTTTCCATGTTGTTTCAAATGTTAAGGCAACTGCTGCACAGCAAAAATGCCTTCTTTCATATAGGGAACTAGGAAATGATTCGTATGAATCATACTGTAAAATGCACATACTGAAACAAACCTCTGTAAAGACACCTGTTCAGAGAAAATTTCAACTGAAAACGTTTGCTAAAGAAAAATTGAGAAAGAAGAAAGTAACGGATCAAGAAAAGGAAAATAAGTTGATAACCCTTTGTTACAAAAGAACAATGGCATTTTCTCGGGAAACTAAGACACCCATTTCAGATTTATGCCAGTACGCTGAATATCCTAGAGCTATTTGTGACAAAGATGGTTTACCACACAAAGGTGCTAAATCAGTTGTGTATGATTTCTTTCGTAAAAGATATTCAGAAAGTTACGAGGTAGTTTCTCACTCATATCAATTTGTGTCAGGTATGTGTGTAATAATAGAGGGAATGAACATTATATACAGTTCCCCTTTGCACAGTTTGAAAACTTTCTTGGACTATGCAAAGTTCTTAGTAGCGAGGTGGATATTGCCTTTCTTTAGAAAAGGTGCCCATGATGTGCGTGTACTATTTGATCAAGTTCGCACCCAAGGAGTGTCTCCCAAAGATGTTGAACGTTCCAGGAGAGATGGAAAAAATGAAGATTATGATGTATTTGATGCTCTTGATGATGATGTACCACTCCCAAGACAGTGGAGTAATTTCCTTAAAATACGTCAAAATAAGCACAGTTTGTGTCGTTTTTTATCTAAGAAATTCATTGAGCTTGTAAAATATGAGGATTTGCAAAAGGACCAGGTGTTCATAACTTCTGGTGGATTTCATACAGGTTTGCAAACATCTAGTACCTGGTCAGGAATGTCCGTCAGTGAGCATGGTATTAACCATCATCATTTGATACATAATCATGAAGAATCAGATACCCAAATCTGGTTACACGTTTTCGACACTAAATGTAATAATATTCTAATCTACTCGATAGATCGTGATATTGGAATGATAGCTTTACCTCTAGATTTTGGTGCAAAGCAAGTGACGGTTCAATATCGTGCCAAGGTTGGGGATGAAAAATATTTGAATATTGGGTCATTACAATCTGCCATTGATAATGATTCTGATCTAGCCTGTTTCAAAGATAAGGGCATAAATGCAAGGAAATGCTTACAAGTTATATACATTTCTTCAGGCTGTGACTTTGTGTCATACTTCGCACATCTTGGAAAGAGTTCATTTTTAAAGACATTTTTCCACAATGCCCACTTTATATCAGGTGGTTACAGTAATACAATTGGACATTTGTCACAAACTGATATAAATGTTGACTCAGAATTAGGTATGTTATCTTTTTATCGACTTATTCTATGTGTATACTTCCAAGCTAACCGAGCTTGCCTCCATAATTACAATACAGTTGCTGATGTCTATAATTCCATTGAATGTCCAGTTGGATTAGAGCACCATCATAAGGCACTCGATATTGTTCGCATGGCTTCATGGAAGGGCGTTTATGAGGATGAATTACTTCCTTCCAATACTTCTCTTAAACTTCACTGGTTGCGATCTTGTTGGGTTTCAACAGTTTGGGGGGAAGCTTGTACACCACAATTTCAGTATCCAAATGTGACACTCTATGGTTATAATGTTTCTAATGAGGATGGTACTGTCAAGGTAAGCATCATTTGGGATACTGACGAAAATATAAATCGCATAAGAGACAATGTATTGTATCTCACTCGAGGATGTGCTTGCTCAAAGAGCAAATGCAAGAATAGGTTGTGCAAATGTTTGAAGGCTGGCAAGAAATGTGGCCCTGGGTGCCGATGTAAGAATTGTGAAAATGTTGGTGGTATACAGGTACATGTAGATACTCCAGATGATAAGGAAGAGGTTGATGCTCAATCGTCCGAGTCAGATATTGGTGACGAAGATTATAATGATGAGGGACATGTCACGAGCTTTGAAGACGTTGAAATCAATCTTGAAACAGATTATACTTTCAGTGAAAATGAACATGAAATATATGATGTACTTGAGCTAGAAGATGAATACATTGAAGTGGATGAGGACATTGAAGTGGATGAGGACATACAAATGGATGAAGGCAGTGATTTTTATACATGTCTAGATGACAGTTTAATGTGAGGGACAATGTCAGATTTTAGAAACCATTGCTGGTTTTCTCAAATTTATTCTTCTAATCCAAGTTATCATGCATAATTTCATTTTATATTGTGTAAGTCAGGAATGTAATGGTGTGGCAGGATATCTAGATCTGTAATGTATACATCATCTCATTCCAATCTTTTAATTACCACTGTATGTGCATACACAGCTGTGAAGTAAGCTAGAAGGCTCCACAGCTTTGAAGTCACACTTGGGATACTTGTACGTAGTCCTTTCTTGTGATACATTTAACACTTTACTAGTGACTTTATTGCGTAAGATTTAGTACTTTATAAAAATGCTTGAAGTGTTTCTAACATTTAAGCTTTTTAACATTTGTACATGGTACAACTCTGAAGGAAAATTGTGAAAGTGGCATGTGTACTTTTTACATGTACATTTCAAGTTACTTGCCATATTACGTTTAAAATCACCTTGTCTTGCAAATATCTTAACTGTGATAACACTTTTTAGGAGAATTTTTTCTCTCTTAGATTACATGTTTCTTCTGATCAAGCTATTATGTACTTGATACATGTATGTAGAGCATGGTCATACTGGTCATATTTTCCCATGCGTGTCGACACATAGTACAATTGGATAGCAATGCTTGTGCTTCAACTTATAATTCATGTATGAATAACTCATCTTGCCTTAGCATTCATCACTCAAACTAGCCTCATAATCCTTTCATATGAGCAATGTTTACATTCAGGGCATAGGTCATATATGTGATTGTTTTAAGTATATATTTTGTGCTCCACCTTGCAAACAGCTGAACATTATACCAAAGATATTGAAATATGTATGGGTATGTATAAAGCATATTTTACATCTGGGTATTTGCTTAGGTTAGGAAAAAAGATTTGTAGAGTTAAATGTAAATACATTATGTAGTAATTTAAGATGCATCACTGGCCAAAATGCAGAGAGTATTCTTTGTACATGAACAATAAAGATGTAATTTTGTGATCTAGTGTGTTGATCAATCAACTCAGGATGAGAAGGTATCTCACATTTATAACATAATACGTTTAACTTGCCAATTGCCTTATATTGTTTTTATACGTAAATTTGATATATATCTTCATGTTGATCTTTCATGGCATAACTCTCAATATACATGTGGAAATACCTACATGTATATCTACAATTAATAACCTGTGAGAAAAACACCTCTTCATTTGTGTGTGCTAAATGCAAGATATTCATTGTATGTTTAATATCATACATTGGTCTTTCATTACATATATTATGTTTAAATAGCATAACATTTAATGTAATATCAATGGAAGAGTGAACATCTCCAGCTTGAGTAGATCATGTTTATGTCTGCCAATTTTTTATATTTGAAGAAGAAAAAAAGGACAGATCTTTACACGTCTTGCCATGACAATGTCATATCGGCGCCAGTATGCTTAACTATTAAGGAAAAAAGCCTACCTTAAACAGATATTGTGCTATGTCAGTTATGTAAATAAGTTCAAAGAGTTATATGAAAAATATTAATAAATGTTTTGAAAAAAAATGGATCATGTGTAACGTTTACAAGAATATTTTGTAGTGCTTGAAGAAAGGTACAGATAGGCATGGTATGAGTGTTCCTGTTTGTGCATGTCTGTACATATTTCATATATTAATTAGATAGAACTTTTGAGAAATAACTAGTTCATTTGATCCTGCAATGATAAATGCAACCACCCAGTATCAACGGTATGTCCTGTAGAGTGCATGATAATAAAAGAACCTCAATATATTCTATACTGCCAATAAAATATATGCCTGTCCCCCCTACATTTAAAATTTGAATATAAATAAGATTTCACCGATAAATTTTGAAACAGAAAAACCTGGAGAAAAAAAATTAAGCCAATTTTCAAGTGGACATAACATTAGTTGGAAAATTTGATTGCACTAAATATTTTTCTACTAATGATGATCAACTTAATTTATCCCGATAAACCACCACCTACAATTACTCTTCGAAAAGTAGAAATGGCAGCAGGGATAGAAATTGTTTTTTAAACGTGGAGGGGGCTGCAAATGTTTGTCTTTCTTCAACAGCCAAAAATTGTGTGTGTGTGTGTGTGTGTGTTTGTCTGTTTGTTATTTTGTTTAGATTGGGAGGCATTATTACACTGTCATTTGGAAGATTATTGGGAGTTTAAAAGATGAGAAAAGGTCATGCATGTTTAAATAATATGTAAAATAATATCACAAGTGAGTGAAAATAAATTATCGGGTCACATAGGTCACTATTGAACAAAATCAAACAGAAAATAGAATAAGGGAAAGAATTATGTAATTATTTTATTTCCAGGAATACACATGAACTGGCATTACAAAATTGACAAAAGAATCATCAAATAAAATATTTCCATCAACAAATGCCTTGGGATTACCAAAAGAAATTCATGTTTGAGGCTTTCCTTATTATTTCATGGTTTACAAATTAAAAAACGGGATTAAAAAAAAAAAAAAAAAAAATCAGAAATATTACAACCTGAGCCAACCGCCTGCGATACAAACATGACATTATTAACAGGGATGGGAACAATCATATTTTTCATTTTTCAATTACAATATCAATCACATTCCCCCTGAAGGTTTGTATTTACACAACTAGACCTATACATATGAGAAAGAAAATGTGTCTTCTATGTTAAAATGAGGTTAAAAACTGACCAAAATAAGCCTATAAAGACACTTAAATCCTCCCCACTGTCCCCTACTAATTATAGAGTTGGTATTCTATATTGCACTTTTACGTATCCGTATCCAACTTTGTACTTTCCGTTTACTTCTATAATTATGTAGCGCATGAGTATCATACACAATAATAAGTATATGGGGCAATACAAAGCCTCTACGACCGGGGGTTACGCACACGAGAGTAATTCATGAATATCCTTAATCTCCGTCTATCTTCCGTGCGTGTTCACGTATAGCGCGCAGACTGGTTGGACCGCGAATCGACGCAGAGCTATATATATAACGTGGTATCCCCCGGTTGATCTCGCTGCGAAACGCTCGTCGATCGGCCATGTCTTATTTTCCGCCGAAGTCTATTATGCATCAGCTACTACTTTGCTAGTTCCTGACTGGTATTGAGACCGACATTGACAGGAAGTATAATATTATGTTAGAAAAATATATACATTATGTGGTAAGCCAAAATTCAGCGAGACGCACCCCCGATAAAAATGGTTATTTAACATGTATATCCGACTCTTCAAATATTTTTTTTTGCAAGTTTTTTTTGGTGTTTTTTTCACATTTTGAAACTTCACTCACTATTTATTGAATAGTACATTATAAGGTGTATAGTTCTGGCTCAATATTCATGACGAATTCAATTTCATTAAATGAATCCTGAGCATAGCAGAGAGATGAGAACTGTGCCATGTTTTTGCTCATTACGTATTCATAAGGAGCAAAAACGTGCATACGACTTGAGTAAATACGGGCGATTTGGCGAGCGCTGCGGTCTGACTGCTTACGAAAAACAAGACGTTTATTAGTGATATATTTAGATCATAAAAAGGGCATATTGAAGTTTGTGCGGTGAACAATTTATAGGTAATAAATACCATAGCCATTAATAAAAAGATATACACGTATAGGCATGCAGATTATTGTAGAACCAGAAACTCTCATGTGCATTAAATGTTTGTGAATTTCATGAGTGGTTCAGGTTCATGATCGTTTTATGCAGGGAAATAGTTGTATCATAATTGACACAACACCATGTCTTTTGCAATTCTTGAAAGCTGCTTACCGTGAAAAAGTATTTCATTATCTCTGGCATAGGAACTAGGTGGAACAGGAACAGCAAAGAGATGTTCAATAAAGAAGCTCTTACCTAACTTTAATTTTTGCCTGGTCACAGCAGTTTTTGGCCTGTGCAATTATGCATCGACATGTACAAGCATGTTTAATACATAGGCTATAAGCCTGATGTGTCATGAATGCAAGCTTTGATTCAGTGGCTTAATGCTTTCAAAGGCAGATTTTGGAAGCTGATTAAAAAACGTTGGTCTATAGGATACCATGAGTGATGTAACAAGTCAGCTGGAAGGTGGCCTACAGGAGTTAATTAAATCCTTGGAAAATGGCCAAAGGTTTTCTGGAAGATGCCTTTTAGACACCAAGGCGTATCGTGAGGACAAATCAGTTGCTGTGTTTCCAGTACACCCTCTTTGGGAAACAAAATGCTTTGATTACATTACACATTGATGTACATTTATAGGCTAATGACAGTACATTGTACATTTACCGGTAGTCATCATCCATGCTGTATTCATAACGTCCTTGTACTTCATGGCGATTATTGAACATGCAATTAGTGCCTCAAAATGGGTCACGTACATGTAGATGTAGATGTACATGCTATTTGTTCCTAGTTGCGGGAATATAATTGATAAGGTCAGCTGCTAGTAGATAATTTAGACTTTCTCCTCAAATAGGGGTCCTGTTAATGAAGGTAGAGGTACACATGTACTGAACAACAAATATATGGTATAGCCTGCATTCAAATTGTACAATGCATGAAGGCATAGAACATACATATAAAGTGTATGTCAACTTTGATTCATGTAGACATAAAACTTGTAAGAAGTGTCTGATAGTTGTATTATTATAACATTGGGAGGCTGAAGAAAAAAATGAGTTAAGTCTTAACATATCAAAAGGTCAAAATCATACTGAAGTACTTGAACTACGTGAAGTATTTAAATTATTTCTGAGTCTGTATTGTGACATTTGTAATTAATATGTACTTGAGTTCTCATAAGTAAATTTCCCTGCATGTGGTAGTTGCTATACACAGTCTCCCCAGACCTGTTGTAAAAGTTACACAATGTAGGTTGCAAGATTCCCCAAAGGTAGGAAAACGTGCTATACAGTATATACTTTCTACATCTGAAACTCCACTGGTCTTATCCATGATGGCAAAGAGACTTTTTAAAATTTTCTTCATGAGAGATATACTGATTTATTTATTTTTACTTGGGAAAATGACTGGTTACTTACATGTACATGTATATATACTTTACAGTCTCATGAATAAGATATTTATAGTATAAAAATTGGACTACCCAGGTATCAACATTTGATTCCCTTTAAAACAAAAATAAAACATCAATGTAATTCATGAACACTGCATCTACAGTACATTGTATAGTTTTTAGACTAAGGTTTATTTTTAGGTATGGTATTACACTTGAATAATAGGTGGTATTTGGAAAGGGTTAATTATGAGAAATATGCCACATGTTGTTTCAAACTAGTAATTCATAAAAACAGCATCTGATCTGATCTGCAGATTTTCTAATGGACCATTTAATCAATTTCAATTCATAAATCTTTGTTAGGTGTCATGTAACAAACGAATTCATTCACCTTTTATGAATGATTGTATTTCAATAGTCAGAATGCGAATTGAATACCGTAAATTAATTGTTTCTAGGTTCAGTAGGACAAACATTATGGCTTGTCCTACCCTTTCTGACTATTGAAAGACAATATTTTAACAGTTAAATGAAATAACTCGTAATGATGAGGCACTTAACAAAGGTTTGTGCATTCAATTTGATTACATTACGAAAAGTCATATTGAGGACAGACCAGAATATTCCTACTTGCCTGTTTTTAAAATCTAGATTCTTGATTGAATTGAGAATTGGATAAGTCCCACAAGTCGAATGAGTCAAATCTTAAAAAAGAACATCAAACTATGCAAAACATGTGTTACATGTATATACATTTCCGGAGTCCAATTTGGCAGAAGTTGCACTATTTCTTGCAATCTCGACAGATTCAGTGTATTATCTATTTTCTTCTACTTGTAAATCTATTATTGACTTTTAAATGCATATTTACTTGAAATAAAATGACGTACCATCCCAGCATGTAAATGCATTCATTGTATCCCCTCTCTTTTACTTCTTTCTCCTCTTGTCTTTTGCAGATTTCCGTTGATGTGTGAAAGTTAGAGTCAGAAGCAGGCGCTCAACAGGAAGCCACCACCATGGCAACTACATCACCAGCATGGATGCTGTCATTAGCATACCTTCTTGTTTTATTGTGTAAAGAGTGTCATTCGTTAACAGGTAAGAAAAAAAGAAAGAGTAGATAATATTTGAGCAAAAAGAAACAAACCTACAATGAAACATAACAGAGCACATACACTGTACAGACAAAACAAAAGAGAACAAAGTACTAAAAAAAGAGAAAGAAATAAGTACTAAAAAAAGAGAAAGAAATAGAGGACAAAAAGGAGAATGAAGTACAGACATGTATGCATAGTTGAAAGTAAATAATTAGATATTCAGTAAACAATCTAACATGTTAAACCATGGGCTGCATTTTTGTGGTGGTATGTTTTTAGAAGTATGATTAAAGATAAACTTGAGTTCTGGTAATGCGATTGCGTTGTGAAAGAAAAGGTGTGGAATGGATCAGAAAAGTTGATCATATAGCATACATAATGCAAGGTTCTGGAGTCATCATTCAAAATCATCATAAATTTGGCAGAGTCTTGGTAAAGTTACAATCACTTACACAGAAAGATGTATATGGGACAACACACATGGTGTCGGGGCTAGTACTACCCTGATTTCCTTATCTTTCTATGCTCATTACTCAGCCAGTATACATTTTTTTCCAAAATTGTTTGGCACATGACATTTATTTGTAATCTTGAACATTCAGTGTAATTTTCGTTAGATTCTGTGAGAATTCATTTTCTTTTTTTTACCAGAACTGAAGTTTATCTTTAAATAGCAGGACGACAATGCCCATAAGCTCTAAATATGGATTTGATAAAAAAAGTAATTTACACACAAAGTACAATGATCACTATTTATGAATATATATGCTTGATGCTTGAAATTTAAAACAGGTAGACCGGTCAATAAACACCCCAATGGGAATACCCCTCCAATCAATATGAATTTCATATTTATTTGTTTGTTCAGTATTTATTAACCTAAAGTCCTCCATTCTGAAACGAAAAACAGTTCCATCATACCAATACACTCATTTTCATTCAAAGCAATTATAGTTTCCAGAACATTGCACACATAGTACAATGCACTGTGTACGATTGAAACTTGTGTTTTAAAGTTGATGTTTATTGATTTTAAAAACTAACTTAATTTCATTATTGCAAAGTTGAAACGTTGATTCGACAAGGTTATCAAAATTCAATGCTTGGAAACATTCGAAATAATGATTATTATAAATTATAAAACGCTTAAATACAGCCCCGTCATAGCACCTGAAGAGCTCCCCGAACGCTGCTGAGATGCGTGAGATCACAGTATGGACATGACTTGCACAAGCAGACGATGTCCCATGACATCTCACACATTTTCAGTGCCTGTGTTTTCATCTTTTCTTGAGTTCTTTCTCTTACTCCACTACCGTCAGGCTAAATGTATAATCTATTGCCTCACTCTTAACCCCGCACATGGTTTTATTTTGATGACAAATGCAGCGATACAAAAATAAAGGAATTTGTCGCTTGTAAACAAATAAGACGCCATTGAATATTCAGCTGGACACACCGCGGTATGTTCGGCGTTTCAAGAGGGAACAAATGCCGTCCTCAACATCGTTCCGGGGGTTTTCAATTCGAAAGTCTGGTTTCTTTGACTGTTAATTAACCCCTATCCTGTGTATTTACAAGCAAAAGATTTTAGTTATCGGAATCGGGTCATATCCCCTTTTGAATGGTTTGACATGCCATCACATTTATATACACTAAACTCATTATAATTTGACAAATAAAAGCTTTGCAATTATGTTCATTCTCTATGGGATGTCGTCTGCTTGGGCAGTATTGGTCCATATAGTGACGTCATTAAAACATCTTTATTTTTCCGGCGAATCTCTCGTATATCCCAGCTGCTATGCCGGTGGTTGTATTTGTATTTTTATAAATCACCCGATATGTAGTTGACCTAAAACTTGTACGATGGCCATCTGTTAGCTTACCAGTTTCTAGTCATACATTAGTTGACATATTTGTGATTTTCTTTGAAGTTCAACTTTAAAATAGAGTAGAGCAGTAGATAGACACCACAGAGGAATCCATCAATCAGTATAAATGTCATATTATTATGAGAGTTGACCTTGCTTGCTATTATAAACCTAAGAGGTTAATGGATTTACCAGTATGAAAATAATTGAGCTGGTATTGATTTGTATTTTGGGACCAGTGCATTAAAGGTTCTCCTTGATTGGCTGACATGTATGTATATTAAAATAGAAAACTTATAAATAGATCAATTAAAATGAGGAAATGCAAAGTTCATAGCCAGAGGAAGTAAATGTTTCATGTAATTATAGTTCCTGTGTACATTCAGGGAAAGCACAGAGAAAAGTTGAACAATTGGATAAAAAATATGCAATCGTCATATTATGTTAATGTCATGAGAGTTATGGACAAATTCTATTTATGACAGCCCCAAATCCATTTTCAGCATTGCCTGACATGTATGTATAAATAGAAAAATGTAAGTGAGGAATTGCAAAGTTCATAGCCAGAGGAAGTATATGTTTATGCAATTATAGCTTATGGGGTCCTGTAGACTCAGGGAAAGCACTGAAAATTCCTGCTGAGAAAAGTTGAACAATTCAATAAAAAAATTGTACTCCTATCGTCCTATTATGTTAGATGAGATGTATTTATTTTCAGTGATATCCAGATATATCATGAAAGTTATGACCAAATTCTATTTACATGTATGACAGCCCCAAGTCCATTTTCAGCGCACTATATTTATAAATAGTTTTCTCTTATGTTTATTATTGAGGAAGTAAATGTTTCATGCAATTATAGGGTACTATAGATTCAGGGAAAGCACTGAAAATTCTGCTGAGAAAGGTTGAACGATGGGATACAAATTTTGTAATCCCATCATGTTACATGTATATTATCTTAAATGTATTTATTTTCACTGATATCCAGAATATCATGAAGTTAAGTTAAGAACAAATTCGATTTGTGACAGCCCCAAATCTATTTTCAGATTTTCAGCATACTATATTTATGAATAGATTCCTCTCATTGTTTACTATTATTGAGGAGGTAAATGTTTCAAAAAATTGTAGCATAAGGGGAAATATAAAAGTTATGAACAAATTTTATTAATGACAACCCCAAATCCATTTTCAGCATACTACATTTATGAATAGATTCCTCTCATTATTGTTTACCATAAACCTTTGCTTTTCATGCCATTTTGTATCAACCTGTTTTTGATTCTCTATTTCACCTCTTTTCTTCTTCCCCCTCCCATAATATGTTTTGTTACTGCTCTCTCTGCATCGAGCTGTTTACATCTGTCATTTTTGTTTACCATAAACCTTTGTTTTTCATGCCATTTTGTATCAACCTTTTTTTTATTCTCTATTTCACCTCTTTTTTCCTCCCTCTCCCATAATATGTTTTGTTACTGCTTTCTCTGCATTGCACTATTTACCATTTTTTCCATGCCTTCTCTTCTACTTGTCTTTTCTCTGTAGAATACAACCTTCATTTAGAGCAAGAAGAAGCGATATACAATCCTGAATTCAGAGAAAACCATGTACATCGGACAGTCCGACAAGCAGTAGACAATACTCCAGTTACAGAAAATATCACAACAGTGGTAAGTACATTTGAAGATCCTCTCCTCGGAGCCAGAAGGGCAGTAAGTCATGTTCTGTTTAATACACACAGATTAAACACCCTACTGTCTTCAGACAGAGGAAATGTCAAAATATCCAAAAGAAATGTAGCTGTACATATATAAAGTTACAAATACAAATTTGTTGCAAACACATATAAAATAGGCGTGAAAGAGGATAAAAAGAGAATTTAGATGTCTAGTCAAGTGTTCTGTCAGGACTTTGATTTTTGAAAAAAATTCTGTGCAATTAACATATTACATGTACATACAATGTATATTGAGATACTATGTTCAACTCGGCTACTATAAATGATACAAACATAATCCTTGAATCTCCTTTCTACAAATAGCCATACTCATTTTTTTTTATGAATGAGGTTTTTTCTCTCGATTTCTATAATACATGTAGTTCACTTTGGTGAAATGTTTTGTACTGCATGCAATTTTATTTGAACACAAGACAACGAATGTACACAGTACCTATGAGCTATGTACACATTGTACACAGAGTAGGCAGTGTGCGTTAGCCGGCCTCTCACACCTTCCTCCCTCCCCCTCTCTCTTTCCTCCTTCCCCCTCCCTCTTTAGTCTCTTCCTGTCGCCCCTGTCAGACCCTGTCAGACGTCAAACCAAATTAGCACATTAACGTCACGAATTGAGTTTGATCTTTATACGTCTGCAACTCTCTGACTCAGCTTACCTTCAAGTGTGTGCGTCGTATTACGCATGTAATCCTATTATATTGCCAGTGGGTCTGAAGTACACATGTACTACTCAGAAGAATACTCAAACCACATTTTGCAGTACAGTGTGTTTGTATGTCGAGTTATTTTAGTAGATGATATTCTATTTTAGGGAAGAGGAAGAGAAGAGAACATGAAAAGTTATCATTTTTAACTCACTCTTGAGAAATACACAGAATAATGATGATGATAATGATAATAACAACAGCAACAAAAATAACAACAATGACAATAGTAATGTTAGTAAAAATAATAGTAATGATATATCTTGTTTACCCAGGGTAGCCTCATCATCTATGAGGGCCCTGCAATCATATAATTTCTCCGGCTTTTACCAAGCTTCCATGACAAGAATGTGAATTTTGATTTGATTGATATTGATGAGGAGATAAAGGGGTGGGGTGGGGTGGGATGGGATAGAGGGAGGGGTGGGGGGGGGGGGGGTCAGAAAAAGGAAACACCACAGATTTGTACAGAGGCAAAATACATTGATAATATTTGATAAAAAATAAAATCATATCATTTACATGTACCCTTTAAAGAATTTTCACACACTCTTCTTAACATAAAATACAATATTTTGATTATGTTTGCACACAGAATGGTACATGTACAAGCAATAAAAACTGCAATATTTACATGGATGTCATTACTTGTATACAAAGTACAAGCAATTGATGATATCAGTTTAGATAAGAGTTCAGTTTTTTAATAACGGTGTATTGGAGAAGAGGAAATATGAAATACCAGTGATTAATACTGGATCATAGCATGATCGCATGACGTGATGATCAGGTTACTAAAATATCCCTGTAGGCCTGTTTTCATCAGCTCGAGATTGCCAAATATCGAGATATTTGGTCAAGATAATCATCCCAAGATATCTTGGGCTAATTTGCAAAATATCCCGCTATTTGTCCGGTGCGTCTTCAACAGCCCTAAGACTTGCACTATGCACGAACCCTGAGCAAAATATCTTGAGCTTATTCCTCGAGCTCGAGTTTCAAGTTTCGAGGTCAAGTCTCGAGCTGAATAAGACGCGATTTTGTAACTTCAGGATTATTTCCGAAATCAGAAATAGCGGGCTATTGGGCAATCTCGAGCTGATGAGGACAGGCCTAGTGACTATAGCCAAGGGATCGAAGGGTATCACCGTGACAGAGATCAATTTCAAAGCTGTTCCATATCGAAATGGGATATTGCACAGAATTAGCTTTGGAAATAGATCTGCCTTAGTTGACCTCTTCAATGAACTTTCAGTGATTTGAATCTACATGCATGTAAACAAACGGCGGTGACCTTTAGTAAACACATCTATGTAGCTACATGTATATCAATTCATGATTCTATGCTTTTTGACAAGTGTGTTGCGATGCTTGCTTTTTTGGTCCTCTTGCTTTTTTTTTTAGTCTTCTTGCTGTCTAGAACACTTTGATTGATATCATAACCCCCAAACAGTTTGTTAAAGATAAAGACCAGTTATGGTCATGCGATTGCATTGTGAAAGAAACGTTGTGAAATCGATCAGAAAAGGTTGATCATCTAGCATAGATGTACTGCAAGGTTCTGGAATCATCGAAATGATAAAAAATTTGGCCCAGTCTTCATAAAGTTACAAGCACTGTACACAGAAAGATGTATATGGGACTACGCACACGTGCGGGACACGTGCGTTTTTATCTCTCACAGTCCAATAGATAAACTAATTTACCAAAATATATCAAATAGTAGGCAGTTTTCCGGCAAAATTTGTATCATCATGTATTATTCAAAACATATTCTTTCACATGATTGGTAATAAGAACTTCCATTTCATTTTTTGAAATTTGGGCGTTTCCAATACTGGTCTTAACCTTTAACCCATTGACTACTGAGTTGTCTTGTTCCCAACGGCATAGTAAAGGATCAACCCGGATCTTGTACGCAACAGGTTAAAATATGATTTCAAAAATCTATAAATAATAAATTAGGAAGCAGAGGAATGTCACGATTATGATGGAAAAGCTGCTAGGAGTAACATGAGAGGATGAGGGAAGGTTGAATAAGAAAGGAGATGATGAAATTGAATCTGTCCCAAATTGTTTATGCAATTATTATGGTCTTATTTACTTTGAAGCATATACAGTCAAACCTGTATATGATTGAAGACCACTCAAGGGAGACAAAATAAATGGCCTTTACAAAACATGTTTATAGGCAGGTGGTCTTTATGTACAGGTTACTTTGGTACATGTTCTAATAAGAAACTACTGTACAAGAGGAAATGAATGTTGTGGTATTTATAATAATAATAATAATAATCCGGTTTTTTATATAGCGCTCAATACACCGATCCAACGATGTACCTAAGTGCTTTACAGATATATTATTACCCCGGTCATCGGATTCAGGCTTACCCGCACACAATGTGTGCACAATTTCCACTCCCTGGGGAGCATTTATAGACAAGTTTGACTGTATAAAACACAGCACTCCTACAGGTAATCTTACATCATCCAAAGGGTATGATTAATCCCAACAGCTGATGCCTATTTAACTATTTACTACCGCTTACACGTACGTCAGACCATGTATACACCCTCTGTTAATACCACATTACTAACCACTTGCCTCCCACCAATCTTTCAACAGGATAATCATAATTACTACAGTGTGGCGTACTACTCAAGCGTTAATAACGAGGGCAATCGTCGTTGGGTCGATCTGACGAAGCTTAAAGCCAAGAAACATCCAAACTTGTCGACCAACCCAAGATTAGCTGCAGTAAGTAACATTTAAATCTCAAGGGCTGTTCCTACACCCGTTGTTTTATGTGGTGCTGTGGAAAACAATATATAATGGCCACTTACATTCTGCATAGTAAATGTGTACATCCTGAATGGAGGTCTTTCAAATTCCAGGATCATTGTACTTTCAAATATACATCCTGGTTTCTCTCAGTTTCACTTTCATATAAGTTGAGGTAAATTCCATAATTACTTCCTCTTTTTCTTGTTTTTTTTATAAAAACAAATGAATTGACCTTGTTATGTTAAATGTTTGATACATGATACATCTCTGTTATTGAGATTAGTACTGTTAGGCCTGTATGAAGGTACTTGAAAATATCAGTTTCAGAGTTCTTTGCACTTTTGCAGGCACCAACCAATGTCCTTCAAAGACAAGATCTGCATTATTTAGGTTGTGTAATAACATGTGAATGGTCCTTGTACTATAGTTGCAGGGTCTGCACTTACCTATTAGCTTATAGGGTCCGGATTGAAATTGATGGGGTCAATGGGCTTGAGCAGCCCCTCCGCCCATTAAAACTTTGATTGGGGGGAGGTGGAGTTAAATAATGGGGGGCGTCAGCCTATGTGCACCAGACCCTGATAGTGTCAAGCCATGTGCAGTTGCTTAACATAACCAACCTTTATGAACCCCACTCAGCTTTGCTTCAAGACTGAAGAAAATATGTTACGTTTGTGTCAAATTAAGAATTTATGCTTTCAGACTGCTCACAGAGGGTCATTATAAAAAAGAATATGCACAAGGTTTTGCAAAATTACATACAATGTTGATTTATATGTCATGGCATTATTAAAGGCCAAGTCCACTCCAGAAAAATCAGACAAACCAATCAAAAAAAAGTTTGAGTAAAATCAAATAACTTTCTCCTTCTATTTTAAGTAAGTTATTTTTGGAATGGACTTGGCCTTTAAAGGGATTTCTTGCAATTAATGGAATTATACTTCATTGAAATTTAATTATCACATTTTCTTTACTCTCTTTCAGAAACTGCAATTAGAATTTGATTTTCCCTACTATGGACACAACGTGACAGAGTTGTTCTTGACAACAGGAGGTAAGGATGAATTCTTGCAAACTTTTCTATCACATAATGCTATACCTTATTCCTTGGTACCTTGCTCTTAATAAAATTAATTCATTGAATTGTATGACAACCTTGTTGAAAAGAAAAATGGAAGGAGGAGTCTCAGAATATATAAAAAGCTGCTGAGAAATCCAATCCAATCCAAAATATATTTGATATAGCGCCTTTTCCTTGCAGTTTCAAAGTGCTGCACACACCGCTCCACAGTGTTTAGGCCATTTATAAAACAAAAGTTAGTCACTTCTCAGAGATCAGTTAAGTTTATGTAGGCTGATTAATAAAGTAAGCCATTGTGCCCTTCTTTTTTTGTTAAAGAGCAAAATTAACTAATAGAGTGTTACCAATTTGAGTTTCCCCTAGAAGTCCTTATTTAATGATCATTATAATTTAAATAATTCATCAGATTTTTTTTAGCACCCGCATATGCTTCTATTCAAAGAAACAAGCTCGAGGTCCACTATATTCCTGCCATATTTGTAATTTCTTACAGCCATTGTCGAAAACCAGCGATATACATATATGTTAACAAGAAGTATTTTCATTTCACTTGAATCTATGCAGGTTTTATGTACCTGGGCTCCTATGTTCATCGATATTTGGCAGCGACACAATACATTGCCCCTCTTATGGCGAACTTTGACCCCGCAGCATCAGTTAACTGCTCTATAAAGTACTTTTCTAATGGTGAGTATAGATATGACAAAGAAGAAGAGACTTCAAATTGTTATATGAGACTTCAAATTGTTATATGAGACTTCAAATTGTTATATGAGACTTCAAATTGTTATATGAGACTTCAAATTGTTATATGAGACTTCAAATTGTTATATTAGACTTCAAATTGGTCTTTTAGGTCCTCTACTACGAAATAAACATACTGGTTTAGAAGAACTTGCAGCAGGATCAAGAAACATGGAAATATCCAAGGAAAACTAGAGAGCTCTCACACAGTGCAATCTGAGGTGCCACTCAAAAAATTATCATGGAAAACTCACATCGATAATATATGCAAAACCATTTCACGAAACATCGGTATTATCAATAAACTCAAATACTTTCTTCCTTCTCGAACTCTTCTTACATTATATCATACCTTAATATTACCATACATTAATTATGGGATTATAGCATGGGGATGTGCAATACAAACACAATTAAATAGGATCCTACTGCTGCAGAAAAAAGCACTCAGGATAATATTTCAAACACAATTCAGATCTCATACAGATATTTTATTTTTCGAAAATAATATTCTCAAAGTGAAAGATATCTATGTGTTCCAACTCGGCCAATTTATGTTCAAACTAAGTAAAGACGACCTCCCCGCAATTTTTTCCGATATGTTCTGCAAAAATGCCTCTGTACACAATTACCCGACTAGACAACGGAACTGTTATCACTTACCCTTAACACGAACATTATTTGCACAGAATTCATTTGTCTTCGCTGGATGTGCCTATTGGAATTCTCTTCCCAACGATATAAAAGAAGCCCCTAGTCTTAGCAATTTTAAACGTAAACTTAGGAAAACATTAATCAGCCAATACTCCCCACCAACAAGCCAAGCTCAAAAATCTAAACCTACGGAAAGATAAAACAAATCTTTCCTTTTGTTATTCCTCCTTTCCTCCTTTTTTGTTTCTTTTTTAAGAATAATCTAAACAAGCCTAACGACCTGGTGGTGTACCTGCCTCCTGTCCCCATCTCCTTCTTCCTGCCTTTCTCTCGCTCTCTATTTCTCTCTTGCTCTCTCCCCTTTCCCTCTCTCTCTCTCTGTTACTATATTTATCTTACTTTTATTTTTACTTTTACTTTTTTTTTTTTTTTGTATTCCCTTTTAGTGTGTTTTACTGGTATTAGCTTTCGACCATAATTATTTAAGCGTATCCATGTAACTAAGTCAGGGGCTTGCCTCATACAAGCTCTGCTTTTTTAGCAAGCCCCTCCGTTTTGAATTACTTCATCAAGGTCATTTTTTTTCCTATTGTTCAGTACTGTTTTTTCCCAATATTTCTTATCAACTAAATTTTGTTCTACATAATACTGAATTTACTTTGTTTATATTATATTTGACTGTATTATATTATGTCTGTTTATATTTTGTTTGTTTTGAAACGGAAATAAAATCTGAAATCTGAAATCTAATCTAACAAAAGAAAAGAAGATTGAAGTAAAGACCCCCCCCCCCCCAAAGGAAATTATTCAAACAAATTCATAGACATTTATCATCATGTCCAGAGGTAAAACAAAATTTATGTCAATTCCTGTAATATGTTATCATCCTTAGGCTTGCACTATATTTTAAAGAGTGATTCTTTTTTTTTTTGGGGGGGGGGGGGGGGGGGGAGGAAGTGGTGATGGTTATTAATTTCTTTTATAAAGAGGGAATGATTTCTGTGAGGTAAATTGTTTTTATTTTTACTCTTGCCATCATCTCCAGCCTCCCTGTTCATTTCTGAATGGACCAATATTCAGCTTGGAGACAACCCGACCGCTGGTCTCTTCTCCTTCCAAAGCACTTTGAGGGACAACGGACAGATAACCTTTGCATACAAGCAGGTAAGTGCAAGTAGATTAAAGCCTCACGGCACTACTTATAGCTACTTGCGCCCTCTATATAGCAAACAATGCCTAATCGGTGACCATTGATCCCCAATGGTCCCCTTTTTCTTATGTCAGTTGAGAGCTGCTTTGATGAGATAACCACCTGTCATTGACCATGCAGGGAGGTCTAATCCCTGCTGGCCAAACTAGTGCAGTGGGGCTTTAATGTTTCTGAATAAGGAAAAAAAGAAGCAAGAAGAACATTGGCCAACTCCATATAAATGGATCTATACTTATAGCAGCCTATTGTTCCTGTTTTTATTTCCCATTTTAATGCCTTCAAAGTAGTGCTATGAACCCCAAATTCCTTGTTGTTTTCTGAAAACATCTGTCCAAAGTGCACATAGAATGCACTGTATTCCTTCATTTTTGCTCAGGAGATAATTTGCTGTAGAAGGTTTGCTGGTATTTGAGTTCATAAATATCACACCATTTAGAAATGAAATTCTCTCGCTAATTAATGGAGAGCCTAATCTTGTCGGCTTGATTTGAATAGTAGCTGAAAATGAGAGGAATGTGTCTGAAAATGATAAATATCTGAATATGGGGAATTTCCCTTTACAGGTTTTACCTATGGTACGGCTGCCTTAGCTAGGGATAATTGTAATGGTAATGACAATGATAATTATTTCATATTTTATGAAGAATTAATGATTTCTGTGATGACAAAAATGTTGATTAAGATGACAATGATAAAGATAACAATAATTATGATTTCTCTGATGATAATAATGATGATGAAGATGATGGTTATGATAATAATAATAATAATAATTATTCTGATGATGATTATAATAACAACAACTAGAACAATAATATAATGTATATAATCGATTCAGAATGATAAATGAAGCAACAAACAAACAAACACATTAATATGTCTTTGTTTTGTTTTTTTGTGAACAGATTCCAATCCCCATTGCAAGTATCTCTGACGAGGCTCACCCTATGAAGATGGGCATTGCTGATGCTTTCTACATCGATCAGAAGCTGAGCCAGTGTAAGTGACACTCCCCATGAATGCAGTAGTATAGAAGTTTGACAAAAGGGCATGTCAAAGCTATGTTGTCCCTTACTTTATCGACCACATCCTATACTTCATGTACATTCAAACCTGTCTATAACAACCGCCCAAGGGAAACACAAACAGTGGTCTTTGTAGACAGGTTCCATTAGTACATGTTTCAATGAGAAACCATTTTCAAGGGAAACACAAAATGTGGTCTTTGTAGACAGGTGGTCACCAAAGCGGGTTTGACTTATGTATAAAGGATTTGTTAGTTTGCAAACCTTATTAGAGTGTGTGGATCAGACAAAATGTAATTGAAAAATGATGATAATAATACGAAAAATACTTTTGCTGTCACTGTATATGTTTATAATACAATAATTAAGTATGTGGCACCAACTGATCAAATACTTTTGGCTTGCCTACAATGTACAACAGTGTTTTGTACTGTCACAGATGCTGGTAGTAACTTAATGCGACCATGTCATGTAGTTAAGGATAGACTTCATGTGTAGATTCAATTAATCATCCAAATCTTGTCAACTAATCATATGTATTAATCAGGGTTATGTTTTTGTAACTGAATATTTCTAACCTTGCAACTCCTGGTCTTTTGGTGCATTACATCTAAGCTCATAGATTGATTTCCATTTTTGCTTGTTGCCTTCAGTTGTTTAAAGATACCAACATATGTTTCCTTATTCAACTTTGAATTCCAAAAGAGTTCAACATTGGTCAGAGAACTCTTGATTTATATCTTATTTGGAGATGTATCATCATGCATAAAACTTGTACAAATGTTGTAAGTTCAGAAACAATTAAATCCTTCAAATTTCCTTCATTATGCGAAGCAGCTGTAAACAAGAAGATTGTCAGTTGTAAAATGAATCTGTAAATAACAATGCTCTCAATGTTATAATAAAGAAATGCAAGTAATCTCAAGCACACTTTTTCCATTGTGTTTTACCCCCATTACCAACACATTACTAAATTAACACAAAATCTTCAATCCTTGTTTTTTAATTTTTTTATTTATCATGGCTTTACTCATGACTTAAAAAATGATTATTATCTTACAGGGATCAAGAAGAGAACTATATATGAATACCATCAAGTTGCCTTGAATACAGCATTGGTAATCAACGCTACTGCCGTCACAATCACTCCACTTCCAAGTAAGTTGTCCTGTGCTCTATCATAGAGTTTGATCTTCATATATCAATTTAGTAAGCCAACTTAAGCATAATTACTTACTGTTACCCATTGTGATGTCACATTAAGATATTGCGCTATAAGCTCACCGTATTGAATGCATGTTTATGTAATTGCTTATGGGTAGCGGATTATGAGTTGCGTATGTATGAAAACCACAAGCCTGCCAGTCAAGGCTTCCCAAAGAATTGGCTCTGCCATGGAGCTGTGTTAAACTTGGGGTAAAGTACTTATAGTCAAAAGCTTCAACCTAATACCCCCAGTTGGCTCCATGCCCATAACTGATTAAAATTCTCACGTTTCTGACTTCTGCATTGAATTGAACACCAGTCTGGGGGTTATTTCACAAAGATCCTAAGTTGAACTTATCTCTAACTTGGACCTAACAACTATGGAAAACCATTAGCATCTATGATAATATTTTATACAAGTTATTTTAAAGGGCATAAAATGTTGATTTAAATTATTCATATTTTCTATTATCAAGGAGATTTCATGTTCTTGATGTGGAATTAACAAAAAGTCTAAAATACTTGAATTTTCGCTTTTGAATGTATTTTTTTTATGGCTACAAATTGCTCTCCATAATTTTAAATTCAATCTTAGAGTTAAGTTGACTTAGGATTTTTGTGAAACACCTCCCTGATTCATCAACTCTTTAAAATCTCCGTCATCAAACGGCTACTAACTCTTAGAGACTTTGGTGGCTACAAGCGCTTTATAAGCACCGTTTTTATGCCTCCGTTACGAAGTAGCCGGAGGCATTATGTTTTCGGGTTGTCCGTCCGTCCGTCTGTACGTACGTACGTACGTCCCGTTCTCGTGATCGCGTTATCTGAAGAACCGATTGATGGATTCCTGCCAAACTTTGGTCATGTATGTATCTTGCAGAGCCGATAAACTGATTAGATTTTGGGGTTACGAGGTCAAAGGTCAAAGGTCACAGGGCTCATTATGTATGCAAAAACAGCTCGTGATCGCGTTATTTGAAGAACCGATTAATGGATTCCTGCCAAACTTTGGTCATGTATGTATCTTGCAGAGTCAAAGAACTGATTAGATTTTGGGGTCATGAGGTTAAAGGTCAAAGGTCACAGGGCTCATTATGTATGCAAAAACAGCTCGTGATCGCGTTATCTCAAGAACCGAGTGATGGATTGCTGCCAAACTTAGGTCATGTATGTTACTTGCAGAGCAGATGAACTGATTAGATTTTGGGGTCACGAGGTCAAAGGTCAAAGGTCATGGGCTCATTATGTATGCAGAAATAGCTTGTGAACACATTCTCATTAGAACTGACAGATGGATTACTATTTAACTCAGGACATCTTGCAGAGCCAATGAACTGAGTAGATTTTAGGGTCATGAGGTCAAAGATCAAAGGGTCATATATGTAAATGAGAAATTGCTTGTAATCACGTATTCTGAGAGCCTGTTAATGGATTACAATTGAACTTGAATTCGAAAAATGTGTTCTGTTTTGGTTTGTAAAATTGCTCTATGACGGAGGCATCATTTTCGACTGCGCGCAGTCGAATTCCATCTAGTTATTATTATTATTATTATTATTATTATTACGTTCTAATTGTCGTTCTAATTTACCTCTTTCTTTAGCCTGTAACCTGCATATGGATTGTGAGTCTTGTGCTAACAGTCAGATCTACTTCAACTGTACGTGGTGCTCCACGGCTAAACGCTGCTCAGACGATGGCCTCGATAGACATAGACAAGCATGGATTACATCCCAGTGTGACAAAGATGTATGTAATGAATTCATTTCTTCCTCTCTTTTTGGATGGTAGCACTTTCCTTTTTAAGAGCAGGAATGCGCACTATTTTTGTAGGGGTTTGAATTGAGTTTTTATTAAGGCCTGAATGCACAAGCCTCCTATTAGAACTACAATGAAATTAGGAGGAAGGGTCTGGTCTGGAGAGAAATTTTGAGGGCTCATTTGTACCAGACCCCTTTTAATTTAGAGTCCTGCTTTTAGGTAACTTGGCAAAGGAGGTGCTACGGCTCAGTGGTAGAGTAGTGGTCTCGTATCCGGGAGGCCCCGGGTTCGAGACCAAGTCGATGCGGTAGTGCCCTTTGGTAAGGCATTACACCTCATTAGCAAGCCCTTTGGAGAGGACTTAAACTGTCGGTCCCCTGGTTGCTTACTTACAAGCATACACATGATTTTTTAGCAGTCGGGTAAAACAAACAAGCACACACACAAAGCATAGTGACACAAAGATAGCTGCTTTAAGAAAAGTAAGGCAACATAATAATCACTAAATTTGTCTTTGTCTTATGTAGTATCTTTCTAACGAGCAGGTATGCACTATAGATAGGTCAAATTATGATATAGGATGCATGCCTGACCTGGTTTAATCAACATGGGTGAAGGGAAATTAACCCCCTTCTTCAAAGCCATATTCAGTTCTACTAGTTACCTCATACCATTGCCAGGTTGAGGGGGGAAGGGGGGGGGGGGAGGGAGCTTTGAAGAGTATAATGTCTGTTTTTTGTGCTTATTAATAATAAGAATGACAAGTCAGATTAAAGGCAAAACAAGAGAATATTTTGAAATAGTTTTAGGATGGGCCTGATCATTGTGGATTATTCGAAGAAGATGGAAAAATTTAATTTTCAATGCATCTTTTTTTAAAACCAGGTTAATACTGCTAATGTTCCATACAACTGCCCTCTTCCGACGATAAAACCAACGACCAGAGCCCCACGGTCTACTATGGGAAAACACCCTTCAATCTACACAGGTACGTAGGACGCTCTTGTGGGAAAGTATGTCATAGATTATCTTTAAGATAGTCTTTAAGATCACACATGAAACATGTTTAGATTCTTGAAAGGCTTTAACTTTCAGGTTTTGAAGGCAGTTGTTACCTGTGTCTTTTTTTTGCCATTAACATTTCAAATTTGTTGACATGAATGGTAGCACCTGATTTAATTCAGAAATGATGGAGGACAGATTTAAAAGCACTTCCTATACATCCCAGTCATAATCTACACAGAGAACAGTTGTTCCCATGTTGTTTGAATCCCCACGACTTTTATCAATATCTATTATGCTACCTTTCACTTTCTGTATACCCTTCAGCATATAGTGGAACCTCAGTATAAAGAGGTCTGATATAAAGGGTGATTGTCCAGGTCTGAGCTCTTTATAGTTTTTTGTTTTTTACCCTGATATAACAAGATTCGTGATATAACAATGTAACGAGCGTAACTGTATAAACAAAGCTTTCTTTATTATCAGTGTTGTACCTTTAACTTTTGTAATACCTCTCGTAGACAGACTCGTTATCAAATGATAATTTTCCTCCTTGTATTTCAGACTGCTCAGAAGGCATAGGTTGTCTGAATGGTGGAGCTTGCCGCTATGGAGAATGTATATGCCCTACAATGTACACAGGAAGGCGGTGTGGTAAATGTAAGTGAGATTTAAAAGTGAAAACGAATTACTGTTGGAATTCTTTTGAATTATAGACAAGTCGGTAATGTCACTCCATATGGCAGTAAGTCAATAATTACCGTTGGTGAAGGTGATGGGGAAAAACTATCACTTCCGAGGCAATCTGGATGTAGCTATCTTTCCGAAGCGAAGCCGAGGAAAGATAGCGTATACATTCAGATCGCCGAGGAAGTGATAGTTTGCCATCGCCTGAAACCAAAAGGTGATTATTTGCTTTATACTCTACATCGGAAACATTTCACTTCTTCTGTCATTTTAGAGAAACGAATCATCATTTAACAGCTAGCAAACGGTGTACGATACGTACAGTGCATGCAGTACTAACGTACGTACGTATACGCAACGTATACAAGAAAGTACTTCTATCTTCAGTGAAAGTGCGTTGTACTGTGTACTATCTACATAGTGCAACAAAATTTTCTTCTCCCATCAATGATGGGCGAACTATCTTTCATCACATGATTTACTTTTGACCAATCGTAGCGCAAGATTCTTTGTATGTGGAATATAAAACATAATATCAATCCATCACAAGACACAACACGAAAATGAACACCTTTTTTTGTTGATTTTTTTCGCACCACAAATTTATTTTACACATTGCAAAACACACTAAAAAACATTGATGTTTTGCCACTTTGTCATATGCTTCTCAATTTTTTTTCTTCATCCGTGCAATAATGCCTTAGTGGACTTGTATGACACAATACAATATATGAAAGTCTGTATTATACTCTTATCTTGTGCAGACTCACCGAGGGGAGATGGAAACAACAAGGGTGGTCAGATGGCTCAGGCAGGTGATGGCTCATCCAAGGACGGTACCACTAATGCTCTGAGGATCGGGATCATCGCAGGGTCCATTGCCATTGGTGTTCTAGTCCTGGTCCTGGTCGGCTGGATCTTCTATGCCTACACCAACCCCAACACCAACTCTGGACTGTTCCTAATTGAGGTAGGTCGCTTGCTTTGTAGAGCAATTTCCGAGAATGGTGGAAATGCATAGCTGCTACCCTGTCTATTTTGGAGGAATAATTCCTGTTTTACATCCTTTAATGAGTGATATGAACTCAATATTTTTCTTGTTTCCTGAAAACATCTGGAAATCTTTGAGTGACCGGTTTTACAATACTCATTTTTCCCAATAGACTAGTGTTATAAAAACCGTTGGAAAAAAGATTTTTGAAATGTCTAATTCTAATCATAAATATCTTGATAATCAGACAGACGACCGGCTTGTAAATGTCATGGGATTCCTGACTGACCTAAATGTTTACAATTATGATTGCAGCATGAGCTAAATCCAGGATTTTGTTTAGACCCAATCCCTTTAACATATTTATATTGGCCCTTTACTCTCGTTTGTGCTACAGATCACAAAGTTTCGTCTGAGGAAGAAGGAAGAGAACGGCATCGGGTACCATTATCATAAACCAGACGACAACGAGGAGGTGGATATTATTATATGAGCAACGACACTTCCTCCAGAGGTATCTCACAACAAAAATATGTCATAGAAACAAAGGAGTTGGAAGCAACGTACCTCAAAGAGTTGCAATGCCTTTCTGCTTTTCAGCTCATACTTGGATGAAGAAGTTTTAAAAAAAAGCTATGATTTTGCCTTAAAATATGATTTTATTGATCAGAGGAAGTTGTGCGTTATTCTAGCTAGTCCTGTAGAATTATGTTGCTTACTATGGAGTCACGAATGAGAGGAATATCTTTATTCTGTGGTGTGGGTGAGAAATCTTGGAGTTCTGAAGGCTTTAGCGTTTAAGCAACTTGACGAGCCCGATCACCTGCATGATAAATAAAGTTGTTGTATGGAGAATGGAAATGTGCTTGAGTATACCATGTTTCTACTTGTTTCTTTCGTGGCTCCATGGTTTCTTCTCATCAGGCAAACCCTTTGGTTACATTGGCATTGTGGCAAGCAGATTTTGCTCCTCGCAATGAACCCTATCATACATTATTTGCAGGTTTTGTAAGTGTATCAACAATTTACTATTACAAGTTGTCGTTGCCATGGGTTTGTCTGTATGTGTAAAGCATAGATATTGGAAGATGCTGACCCAGTATTCCTTTTTTGTTTTTTGCGTAGGCAATCATTGCATTGAATTTACATCAAGCGACCAAGCAAGAGAGCTATTATAGTAGATCTGGGGGTGTTTCACCATGCCTTTTTTCAATGACAAATGACCAAAAAACAGTGACAAATCTGCTGATAACCAATCAGAAGCAAGGATTATAGTAGCTTATAACAAAAACTGTCATTTGTCACTGATGACAAGTTTTGTGAAACACCCCAAGAATTCTCTTGTTCATACTGTGTTTGAAATCTGAAAAATGGAATACTGGGTAAGAAGAAAAGATGCAAATAATTATTTTTTAAAACTATTGAAGTCCAGTTCTTTCTCCTGGCCCGGTGCTTGGATTTTGCATGGAAGTGTTTTGATCTCATACATGTCCAAAATGTAAGCTAATCTGAAGCTTAGGCTACAAGTTTGATGAACATATTGACCAAAAAAAATTGTATGAGAAGCATTCATTTTCAAAACCTAGCAATCTTTAATGGGGAATATATGTATTATTTTATTGCTTTGCTTTTCATTTCCATTAATTTGATCTTCAATTTTAATTCCTGCGTGTTTAATGGTGAGGAAATTGATCACTTGTGCAATTTTCTTTTCTATGATGTATTTTTAAATGAGATACCATGTGGATTGGTGTGTGCTTTGGGGGACAAGCATTGAAACGAAAGAGAAAGAACAAAAATTCATGATTGCAATAATTCTCCTGTAATGGAGATCCATGTTTGGTCTTCAGATTGTTACATTTTATGTATTTCTATTTCTGTTATTCTGTGAAATACTTTTGTGAAGAAAGGAAATTTTGTCTAAAAGGGAAAATCTTTATTATAGAGATAAATTTTCTTCTTTTGATTATAGTTTATGGGTTACATTGTCAATTTATTGCCTTTTAAGAAACAAATTTTGATGTTGTGCTCGGGGTTCTCATGTGTTATATATATATACTTTGCAGAGAAATATGACACATTTTTTGTTTTTCGGTTGTTAATAGCTTTGACTATTGGCACTTTGCAATTCATGGCTCTGATGACAGAAAATTAATTGTTAACCCTTTGTGGAACTGCTTATTTCATTGAAGCACAATAAGTGTTTATACTTTGATTCAAATTGATTTGTAAATATTGGCAGTTTTATACTTCCATCAAGTGAATGATTTTATATTCTTCTATGGATTGGATCATTTATTGGTCAAAATGTTGAATGTTGATACAATTGTGATAAAATACCATTGTACATTATTGTTTAAATTGGATACCTTGCCCTACGTGTATTGAAATGATTATTAGTTGTGTTTCTGATAAGTCATTAGTTTATGTATTCTCTTTGTGAAAAACAAATTTAATAGACAAAGCTTCATGTCAGCATGGGTTATTTTTTCTTAAATAGTAGATGACTAGGCCCAAGAGTTGAATTTTGCAAGCCAATCCTTTGTCTAATTAGCCCGACTAATGGCCATATAAAAAATTAATATTACGCGATAGCCTGTAATCTATTATTTCTATTGGCTCAGAGATCTGTTGAAATGAATTAATCATGTTGGTCATTAGACAAACTGATTATTACATTGATGAAATCTTGTTCCACATGTTCAATGCTTTCAATGCGGCATAGCAGCTGCAATCAGCTGCATTGCAACTTACAAACCTTAGACAAATTCTTTTTTTCATCCATTTGCTGTACATATTTCCTCCTTATTTTACACATCCCCCTCCCAAATGTGTATATTTTGGAACTATTTTGTAGTGCTGTCATGGTGGTACATTTGTGCAATGTATAGTACAAATTTTTTAATATATTTGCAATGTGATGAGTCACACTTTATTAGGCTTATGGCTCAAAATGGAATATCAGGGCTACTGTATATCTTTTGAATTTTTGAATTTAAAACGATCGGTTTCAAGTTGCAAGCCAAAGTATACATGTATGTGGCGGGCTACCTATGTGAATCTATTTTTACTTGAACAGACATAATAGAAATAGTAATGGAAACCAGGGTATTCAATGTAATTTCAATTTTGTATTCAAATAGATGTACCGATAATGTCGGTATATGACCAAGTAAATATAAATCTGTGTGATGCCTGAAAGTAAATGCCATTTTACTGAAAAATATCTGGGAAGCAGATACGTACATGTCGAGTGTACTATGAATTCAACGTTTTTGTGAGCTTGTGTTCATAAAAAATGTTGGATCTGGTATAATTTTTAGGAGATTTCTATCCTTGTATGAAATTTAATTTTTTTTTGTAACCCCCCTGATACATTTGGTAATGTATGGTTTTTCTCATGTCTTGATATTATTCAAGGTTATTTGAAGAAAAAAAAAATGTTTATTTCTAAGTTAGCATAGTCAGCTGAATTGTTTTGTGTTTAAGAGTATGGCAAAGATGCAAAGACTTCCAAAATACATGTTTAATCAAATTCAGATTATATACCCTATTATAACACTTATCTTTTCATTTCAACGTACCCAAGAAATGACTCCTATGTTAAATTATTTTAAGAAACCATCAGCTGATTAGTAATTTTTTAATTTTTTTTTGCTGGAAGTAAGGGTTCAATATAATAAGCAAAGTCTCTTGTATTATAAAGCCATGTCTTTCCTTCAGTGTTTATGTGCTCCTTTCTTTTTCTTCACACCTTGTTTCCGTTAATATACAACTTATATTTTGGAGCTGAATTAGTCAGGTATTAAAATTCAGTTTGAGAAATAAACAACATATTTTAGGTAAACAAAGAAGAAATTACTCCTATTGATAATTACTACATGTATGTAGCAATCAGAATGCACATTTTCTTAAACAGTAATTCAAAATGTGATGCTTTACAAAGTATGTGTATATTTTATTTTATTCTTGTTTAGAGAAAGTACATGTATTCTTTTTACCAGGCCTGTCTACAGGTTATAGGAAAAATGTATGTGTATAATTATGTACATTCATCTGTAAAGAGTTATACATAGTGAAAATGTGTTAAATTCCCATTTTCACCAAAAAAGTGTGAGCTTGAGCAAGCAAAACAATCATGCAGGTAATGTGGAGTTCTGGCAAGGATGGAAATATACATAATTAGTCATTTTGTCTCTGTTGTGAATGATCAAATCTGAATTAAAATTTATCTTTTGCAAAATTTGAAATGATGAATTGGCAGGAACCCTCATTTCTGAGTTCATCTACCAGACATTTTCATATGATCAAAACAACATTTTGGGGGTAGGTAGAGCACTACTTTTGTAAATAGATTTCTTATCCAGAATTCCATATTACCTGCAAGACATACAAAGGAATTTATACTTGGTAATATAAGCAGAGATAAACATTTGTGTCTTTCTTTTGCACTCTTCAACACAATTTTGTTTTTATGAAAGAAAGTTTATCAAGAGCTTTACCTTACCTGCAAGATAAGTTTATAAATAACAAAGTATATGCAGATATTACCGTAATGCTTGTGTTCACTTTGATACATTGTACATGTTTATGTATAGCACAGAGGAATATTTTAACATGTTTCTTTTCATTGAAATACATTTCTAATTGTATGTACTGCTCTTTTCCCTTTTTGCAATCTGTTGCGCTGATGTGACATGGATGAGAGAGAAGAGGAAAGGGAAAGGGAGGATCATATCTGTTTAGAGCCAGAAGGTTGTCAACTCAATACATGCCATGCCATGCCCTTCTGGCTTCAAACAGGGCGTGGGGGCAAATGATAGAAGGGAAGATTGATCTAGAGAATGAGAGGGGAGAGAAAGGGAGTAGTGAAAGAGAGGCACTGAGGAATTGAAAGAGTGAACAAAAGAAAGATAAAGGGATGGAGAGTAAGAAAGATATGGATGGAGATTGTGACTTGACAGAAGAGTACATACATTTTCAGTGTATAGAAAAACGTTTTAATTAAAACGTTCAATTAAAAGGTCCAAATATCTGGATACATCCAAATACCTAATACATCTATACAAATATAGAGATGAAGTTAGAAAAAATGAATAGGAAATTAATGCTAAACAAAGACATACACACAAAAGAAAAAATGAAGAAACCCAGTGTCTAAAATCTCATAAAAAGAATTTCTTCACGTTTTATACACACTTTCTACATGCAATACAGAAAGTAACAGTCCTCATAAAAATAATAGTTATAATAAGAAGGTAAACTTTTAATGCATAGTGAAGCAAAGTGCCTCCCAGAAGAGAGCTAGGGCAACACTGCCAAAATTACAATGTTACATAAGACACAGTATAAAATTCCTCATGTTTTCTAGCACACATCAATATTTCATATCTAAACATTTTAATGTGGAATAACATGAAATTTCATAATAAAAATTACCCATAAAATATCACACACAAAACCAAGAAGAATAAATATATATTTTCTTTCAGTCTACTAAACTTTTGGAACATTTCTTCCTGAACTGCATAGAATGACTTCATAAATATTGGCAAACATTTTGTAAACTGACAAATGGGCAAGGAGCTTAATTATCATAACCAAGTGCAATACATGTATTTTCTTGAGTCATATTCTAACAAACTTTGTGAGACCAATAACATTTTGTTGTTACATTAAAATCTTGTCATATAAAATAGCACAGAATACAGAGTAACCCCGTTCAGATATGAAACGGCAAAACTGCAGCATTTTTTACAAATGATGACATAGAGTAATATGCTTCACAGTTCTGTTTCCTTCGATACAGAGCTAAGTGAAAAAGCATAGGACCTTTTTTGGGAGCAGTTGCCATTCATTTACTTAAAAAAAATAAAATTAAAAAAAAAAAAATTTTTTTTGTGGTGGTCTACAGCATCAAGTCTGAATGAGCCTTTGGTATATCAAACTCCTTTGGACCAACAAAATAACCTTGTTATAATGAACCCTTGTTATCTCAGGAAGTAAAGAAATAAACTAAAAAAAGTTGGAACAACAAATTTACCTGAAGGAAAATACAGTCAACCAGTGCTGTTTTATCATTTATAGAAGGGAACTTCATGTAAAAGAAACCTAGAGTTAAAAACAAAACCAGTATAAAACGGCTAAACTCACAAATACATACTTCCTACTTCCTGAAGACAACAGTGAGCAAGAAAGGTTAGTTCTTGGCAAGTCAAAATCTGCTAGTGAATATTCATTCAATTTTTCCCTCACAAGCTGCTGTATGAGCTATTTATTTAAATTGTTACTCGTGCACCATAATGGAAGCTATGTATTCAAATTTTGCTAATTGATTATGTTAAAACAAGAAGTTACTTCTTGGTTAAAGTGACTAGGTAACATTGTTGAAGGTTGATGCAAAAACTGCATAATTTTTGTAAGAAATGTTACTTACTATATACCTTCTACTGTAGGCCTACTAACCCTCTAAAATGCAAACAATCCTGAAAAAATTCTCAAACCACAAAGATATTTATTGTCTTTGAAGTCGTCACTGCGACACCCTCTAATAGTAAATTCTCCCAACCGTTTCTCCATGAAAATAAGACATAAAACATGCTATCAAAAATCTGTCAACACTTAAATGTCTGGAATGGTATTTAGAGCCAATTCATTACTTTGTGAAGATTTTAATTATCCTAAAATGTAATTATTTTTGTAATAATAAAGTTGGGAGAATTTAGGAATCGATCAGATCAGTTTTTCCCAATTGTTATCGTTAATAGAGATCTGTTTTTCACTCAAACTTTCAGATTATCTTTATTTGTACATCTAGCATTGAAGTCACTACCTTAGCACCATTTGGGGCCTGTCACCACGAAATGAGTCCAGTTGGTCAAAAATTGTATTCCTGTTTTTAAGTATTATATGAATCTACATTAAGTAAGCTTTAAATTAAGGGGTCACACATTAAAATTGATAAATTATATCCAGAAATATGAACAAAAACCTAATTGGACTTTATAAACAATGGGATTACCCAGTTTTGAGAAATGCATCATTTTCGTGATAATTTCAGATTACATAGCCTATATTATTTGCCAAAAAATATTAGAAGGAGATATTTTCGTGATCTAAGCTCTGGGGACATAAACTACAAGACATTAATAAGTCGATTTTTGGAAAAATCTTAAATGTGGTAGGTGGGTCAATTTTCAGTACATACACACATTACTACGATTGAGCCTAATGCGACACTGGACTCATTTCGTGGTGACTGGCCCCATTTCCTCTCATCTGAACAATGTTACAAAGTCCCTTCAATAATGGTCCGTTTTCACTCAAACTTTCAGATTATCTTTATTTGTACATCTAGCATTGAAGTCACTACCTTAGCACCATTTCCTCTCATCTGAACAATGTTACTAAGTCCCTTCAATAATGGTCTGTTTTCACTCAAACTTTCAGATTATCTTTATTTGTACATCTAGCATTGAAGTCACTACCTCAGCACCATTTTCTCTCATCTGAACCATGTTACAGAGTCCCTTTAAGGCACAAAGACAGTGAAAAAAGTGGTATTGTCAATGGCAGTTGCAGCATCCTTGCATGCAGCTGACGGCATATATACTTTAATATAAATGTAGATCTATTTAGGATTAAAATAAAACAAACTCCCATACATACCCTGAACTATGACCCCTATTCTCTTCCACACAATTTGGAGGTAGTTCAATCTCAAATAGTTTGATAAGGTTTTCTCTCATTGGATGATCTCTCAAATAAACCCTACCCGGGTCACCGATTAAAATCCGACTGTTGTGTTTCCTGATCAAACAGATCAGCCAATCAACGACCATGTTAGTAAAGTCTTTATCATAGAACATGTCACCGAGAAACACCACATCCCATTGGTTGTCTTTTAAGCATGGCTGGCTTATCAAGTTCTGGGCACTTGTGTCCAATGTGATACCGTTGAGGGCAGCATTTATTTCAATAGCTTGGATTGCAACTGCAAAGAAAGAGATGAAGGAAGAGAAATTAATAATAAACGATGTTTTTTTTAAATCATTCTTATAGAGATATTACTACTGAATTATCCTTGTGGTTGTTATATGAATAAGAATGGTAGGACTAGTCATCTGTCATACTTAAAGCCCCTCTAAAGTGTTGGGAGCCCAAAATTTCACTCAAGTCGTATCATAATTTGAAAGAGGATGTAATTTATTAGACACACTGCAAAGATCAACCGCCCAAAATTGTGTTTGAAGACAAATATTGATTTTCTGTTGTACGTATTCTTTCATCAATATTCAACTTCAAACACATTTTTTTTTGAAAATCTTGAATTACATCCTCTTTCACATTATGATACAATTTAAGTAATATTACAATATTTTGTCCTTGGTCACAGCTGCAAATAAGAGCTGCATATAGCTGTAGAAATAACAGGAAGCAAACTACGACTTGGTGAAGTAAAAATGAGTATGATAATGAACTTGATAAGTCTTGTTTCCTATCCGATTGTGGAGCAACCTGCGTGCAATGCATTTTCATTAATGCACTTTCAAACATAAATTATCTGTAGTACTGTCACTCACCAGGATCAATATCATTGGCCAGTACTCTGCTAGCTCCTGCCATACGCGCTGCTATAGCTGAAGCACCACACCCTGATCCTACGTCTAATACAGATCTGCCTTTAATTAACTTGGGATGATCCAAGATATACCTGTGTATATCAGAAAGATTTATTGAAGCTGTAAGGCTAGGGATGAGAATAATATTTCTATACCTGCAGTAGTGATTATCAAGATTCCATTTATTTATTGTGCGAGCTATGAGAGATTCTTTCTCTTCTTCTTATCCTTCTACATTGAACCCTCAACTTGTAAGAGCCAGGCCAGTAGAAGTCTCATAATGAGTACTACAGTGAATCACACTGTATGAGACATTATTTTTCCTTCTTTTGTCCTTCTCCTCCCCCCCCCTTTTTTTTGTGCTTCTCCTCTCCTTTTTCCCCCTTTCTTCTCCTGCTCCTCCTCTTCTTCTCCCTCTCCTTTGTCTTAAACCCTCTCCTCCAGGTATAATTGATAATGGGGTATGTGCATGTGGACCACTATACCCCCTCTCTCCCTGTTTATTTCTCTTACCATAAGTTCCACATGTATAACCAATAGCAGCACTCACAGACTGAGTAAATAATCCTCTTTTTCTTTTTCTACATTGAAGCCTCGCCCTCACCTTGTAAGAGCTTGACCACCAGGCCAATAGAAGGCCCAGAATGGGTCAGTGAATGGACACTGGTCAGTGGTCTCGTGCCACAAGGGGCATTCTCTGGTAATTAGTCTCAATTCTATCTCTGGAGTGAGGTGATCTCTGGTGGCTTGTGTGTGTCTGGTGATGTCTGGGGGAGGCGTGGCTGGGATGCTGCCTTTGGTGTGCTTGGAACCCTTGAAGTGAGCAGCACAACTCTTGTCCGTATGTCTGGAGTAAGGTGTCCTACCAGGTGCAGTGGAAAATCTAAAGAATCCGCCAAGCGTAAAGTGTCATTATGGTCATTAAAGTATATAATTTACAGCAGAATATGACAAACTAAGAACATGTACTTTCTGTTATTAAAAGGCCCCTTTAATCACAATAGTTTATATTTTTTAATTTTGGTGCAACTTAAATTGTGTTCAAATGTACATTGTATTATGATGCATTTAAAAAGGGAAAGAAAATCAACTAGAATGGAAAACATTAAACTAGAAGAAACTAATGTCTTTAGTAATGACTTAAGAAATCAAGGAACAGGGTAAGAAACAGAATGCGAACAGGTGGTAAATATATGATTTTAAAGAAATAAAGTGCAAAAGAAATGTGGAAATAAATGATTAGAACTGCTGCCGGAAAGGTGGAGATGAAAAAAAAAAAATAGAAGGGAAAACGAAGATAGAATCTGAAATGAGAGAAACAAAGTATAACTAGACTCTACATAATAAGAGGACAGAAAAGATGGAGTAAGTTACCAAGAACAGGACAGAATCACACCCCCCTTAAATGTAAAAATCTTCTTGCCTTGCGCTGGATAGCTCGGCAACCAAGTATCCTTTGAGGTTGAAGTTCTGTTCCTGTTTCCATCTCTTAGACAGCAGCAGCTCTTGTTTACGAAGTGGTGACAGGAACTGGTTGCTCACACGATTGGCTAGTCTGCTCAAAGATCTCATTGTGCCTCTCCTCAGGCTCTTGTCAGACTGATATTGGGTTGGACCATTCTAAACACCACGACAAGACTGAACCTGCAGTTAGACAGGAAATGAAGGTCATCAATTGTCACCAAGTCTAAAGTACCGATTTTGAGTGAAATCAGTTGAGTTTTGTACGGTGGTGTTTGAAATGTTGAGAATCAAAAGAAGAGCTTTTAATACACAGCCACAATGCAGCTATATCTGTATAGGGTCTATGTAATGTATGGCTCTATATCGAATTGGAAGGTCTGAATTGAATACTCGAAAGGGAACGTGTGGGACTGAACGTATACACTAGTCACTATGTCTCTAGTAGTAGGCCTAGCCTAGTAGGGCCTACCCTGTTAAATAAAAATACATTTGACCGATTCACGTCACCGGCAACATTTCTGCTCGTGGTCGTAGGTCTGTTTACTCACCTAGCTAGCTAGTTTAAACGAATTAGTCGTTCCTTTAAACTGGAGACACCCACCAATAATGGAGGCTACAGTGTCTCCAACTCGTACAAGAGAAAAATAATTTTTTTTTTTGCACGTCCCATCTGCCCGGCCCCCGGGCCCCACTCAGAGGTCGGAATGACCGCATGCGTGTTGCCAAAATGTCCGGTAAAGGGGTACTTTTCGTGCGACAAAGTCCGGCCCGAGAATTGTAAAAAAAGGGGTGTATTTGACTTTTCAACCGGAGATTTCTTTAAAAAGGGGGTGTTTTTCTTTTTTTCTCTGATCTCTTTGGACTCCTGAGAAATTATTCCGAATTTAGGGGGGTACATTGAGCATTTTTCCTGATTTAGGGGGGTCTCCAAGCAGTGGCGGATCCAGGGGGGGGGGGGGGGGGCCCGGGGGGCCCGGGCCCCCCCCCTTGAGAAAAAAATCATGTAAAATCACGTGATTTTTACCTTTTTTGGGGGTTGGGCCCCCCCCCCCCCCTGGCGCTCAAGGGGGGGGGGTGCAAATTGAATTTTTTTTTGAGGATCAAAAAAAAAAAATGTGCTCACTACCCCCCCCCCCCCCCCCCCCCCCCCCCCCCCCCCACTGAGCGAATTTTTGGCCGGCACGTTTTTCAAATTTTCGGGAGAAAAAAAAAAAAAAAAAAAAAAAAAAAAATTGCTCTGTACCCCCCCCCCCCCCCCCCCCCCCCCCCCCCCCCCACTGAGCGACTTTTCGGCCGGCGCGATTTTCAAATTTTCGGGAGCAAAAAAAATTAAAAGTTGGGCCCCCTCCCCTAAGAAATCCTGGATCCGCGCCTGTCTCCAAGGCAGGAAAAGCCCGCGAAAAGCCCGCGAAAGGGGGGTTCTGAAATGTTGGCAGTCCTCAGATAGGGGGTGCTTTCAAAAAGAGGGTACGAGCATATGCGTACCCTAAATAACACTGAGGGGGGGGGGGGGGCTCATCTGTCGGTAACGGCAACAGAAGTAACTAATTAGAGATTACATTTGGATGTTTTTTTATACTATCTTTTGGCATTTTAACTAAATAATGGCCTACATATTTTTGAAGCTGTAAACCTGTTCGTTACTCTCATATTATGTCACATGCCGTAACTTCTTGTTTGGGTCTTATTGTTTCAGATTAAATTAGGACTCAAAACAGCATGTCGGAAGGCTTATCCGCTCAATACAGAATATCCGCTAAATACTACTGGCCACTAATACGTTTTCAACTTTAGAGGCTTCTATGTATAGAATAACCGCACAATTATGGTTACATGTCGTTTTTCCGAAGGCTCGTATTTTCGAAGGTTCATAATTCCGAAGGTCCGTAATTCAGGTTCCTTAATATTCCGAACGCTCGTTACTCCGAAGGTTCGTTATTTCGAAGGTTCGTATCAGTTCCGAAAATGAAATAGGGTTCATAATTCCGAAAACGATTTAGGGTTCGTAATTCAATTTCTTCTCTTTCTATATCTCTCATTATGTTATTCTTTGTTTTTATTTTGCTATCATTTCCTCTTTCTATCTATATATATAGCATAACATCAGCGTAGACAACGGGGGGGGGGGGGGGGGGATGAGGGGGATGCATCCCCCCCCCCATGCACCTCACAAGGTGGGGGGATGGCATGTACAATCATCCCCCCAGGTTTTGGGGAATGATATTTGCTTACTTAATAAGTCATAATGATGATAATAATAGTAATAATAATAATGATAACAATTATAATATTAATAATAATAATAATTATGATGATGATAATAATAATCCTCATCATTATTGTAATTGTGTTTAGTTGTATTTAGCCGCATTCACACGGTGAAAGCCAATTCAGACGGTAAAAAAGTATTTTGTGGTTATCTATTGTGGTTTGGAAACCACAAGATAACCACAAGATTAAACAGGCGCGGATCTACGGGGGGGGGGGGGTCCCCTTGGGCGGCCCAAAAAACAAACAAAAAGAAAAAAGGAAAAAAAAAAAAAAAAAAAGAAAGAAAAAAGAACGCACGCTGGAGAGAAACCCTTTCAAGTGCAAATATTGTGAGAAGATATTCAACTCATCTGGTAACTTAACCAAACACATGATAACTCTGGATATAACTGTGTATTTAACTGTTACTTGATTTAAAAAGACGTTATCATGCACTGCTTTTTATGGTCTCCATTGTGTTAATAGATGCCAGGAAAACATCACTTACGGGGTTCAAATAAACACCCCCCAAAAAATCGGCTCGCCGCTTCGCAGCTCGTGGACGATGCTCCGCATCGTCATTATTGGTCAACCCCCCCTTAGCAAAAAGCTAGATCCGCCCCTGAGTCATCCCCTAAGGTGTACGAACCTGTCTACGCCACTGCATAAAATAGATAAATAGCTAGATTATTTGGCGGCCGCCAGTTTCCATAATTATGTTATGTTCCTTTCCTTCTATCGTGGTCTCTTAAAGCATGAATGAATAGTAGGTATTGCCTGGGACATGGGTAATCAGGCTAAACATGAAGAGAAAATATTAAAAAATATTCATTTTCTAATAATATTCTTAACAGGTTAAGGTATGATTCAAACTTCAAAGCCCAAGCAATGTTAGATTCAGGGGCGTCGCCAAAGGGGGGGGGGGGGGTGCGGCACCCCCACCAGTCAGGATATTGTCGGTAAAATTGCGCTGCCGTCGGGAAAAAGAGAAAAGCGGGAGGGAAAAAAGAGAGGGAAAAAAAGAGGGAAAGGGAAAGAAAAAAAAAAGAAAAGAAAAGAAAGAAAGGAAAAGAAAGGAAAGAAAGGAAAAGAAAAAAAAAAAGAAAAGAAAAGAAAGAAAGGCAAAGAAAGGAAAGAAAGGAAAAGAAAGGAAAGAAAAGAGAAGAAAGAAAGAGAAAAAGAAAAAGAGGGAGGAGAGGCAAGAAAGGAAAAGAAAGAAAAGAAAGAAAAGGAAAAAAGAAGAAAAAAGAGTGAAAGGGAAACAAAAGAAACGGGGATGAAAGAGAGGAGAGAGAGGGGAGGTAAGAGTCTGAGAGAGAAGGAGTGGGAGTAAAAGAGAGAAGGGGGTTGTTGGGTGGAGTCGTCTCGTCGAGGGAACAAGAAAGACACAGGTAAATATGTTGCTGTGTCGGGTCAGCTGTGTCGGTATTCTTGCTCGATCCTCGTGTACTATATCAATGCAGAAGTTTGAAGTCGGTGAGATGTATATTGTCGGTCGGCCGACAAGTTTTTTTTCCCCTACGAACTGTGACTTCTTATCCGCTTTGACGACTTCGAGAGTGACTACAACTACAATACTTGTATTTTCTCGAAGTTTCACTTTCCTATAATATCAGCTAAAGAAATCAGAGGTTTAAAATTTTCGGGGAAACTAAATTCAATTAAAGTTTAAGAGTCAACAACGGTACGACGAATCGTCTTCCTTTCTTTATATTGTGATGAAACGCCAAAAATTCCGCGCTTCGCGCGAAGGGGAAACTTCATTTAGACGAATCGAGAACGGTAAAATGAATCGTCTTCTTTCTCTAATAATTTAAGGAAACGTCAAAGCTTCCGCGCTTTGCGCGAGAGGGGGAAACTGAATTCAGATGAATAGGGCTTAATAAGATTCGAAAACGGTACGATGAATCGTCCTCCTTTCTCTATATTGTGATGAAACGCCAAAAATTCCGCGCTTCGCACGGAAGGGGAAAACTTCATTTAGGCGAGTCGAGAACGGTACGACGAATCGTCTTCTTTCTCTAATAACTTAAGGAAACATTATAGCTTCTGCGCTTCGTGCGAGAGGGGGAAACTGAATTCAGACAAAATAAATAGGGCGTATTTAGAGTCGAAAACGGTACAACGAATCGTGTTCTTTCTATAATAATTAAAGGAAACGTCAAAGGTTTCGAGCTTCGTGCGAGAGGAGGAAACTGAATTCAGATGAATAGGGCTTAATAAGAGTCGAAAACGGTACGATGAATCGTCTTCCTTTCTCTATATTGTGATGAAACGCCAAAAATTCCGCGCTTCGCGCGGAAGAGGAATACTTCATTTAGACGAGTCGAGAACGGTATACAACGAACCGTCTTCTTTCTCTAATAATTTAAGGAAACGTCGAGGCTTCCGCGCTTCGCGCGAGAGGGGGAAACTGCATTCAGACAAAATAATGGGGCTTATTTAGAGTCGAAAACAGTACAACGAATCGTGTTCTTTCTCTAATAATTAAAGGAAACTTCGAAGCTTCCGCGCTTCGCGCGAGAGGGGGAAACTGAATTCAGACAAAATTAAAAGGTACAACGAATCGTGTTCTTTCTCTAATAAAATGAGGAAACGTCAAAGCTTTCGCGCTTTGCGCGAGAGGGGGAAACTGATTCAGATGAATAGGGCTTATTAAGAGTCGAAAACGGTCCGACGAATCGTCTTCTTTCTCTAATAATTTAATAAAACGTCAAAATTTCCGCGCTTCGCGCGGGAGGGGGAAGACTTCATTTAGACGAGTCAAGAACGGTATACAACGAATCGTCTTCTTTCTCTAATAATTTAAGGAAACGTCGAGGCTTCCGCGCTTCGCGCGAGAGGGGGAAACTGCATTCAGACAAAATAATGGGGCTTATTTAGAGTCGAAAACAGTACAACGAATCGTGTTCTTTCTCTAATAATTAAAGGAAACTTCGAAGCTTCCGCGCTTCGCGCGAGAGGGGGAAACTGAATTCAGACAAAATTAAAAGGTACAACGAATCGTGTTCTTTCTCTAATAAAATGAGGAAACGTCAAAGTTTTCGCGCTTTGCGCGAGAGGGGGAAACTGATTCAGATGAATAGGGCTTATTAAGAGTCGAAAACGGTCCGACGAATCGTCTTCTTTCTCTAATAATTTAATAAAACGTCAAAATTTCCGCGCTTCGCGCGGGAGGGGGAAGCTTCATTCAGATAAGGAGTAAGAGTCAAGAACAATACACCGAATCGTCTGCTTTTTCTCATAATTAAATGAAACGTCAAAGCTTCCGCACTTTGCGCGGGAGGGGGGGGGGGGGTACCGAATTCATAAAAGGATAAACAGTAGAGAACGGTATAGCAAATCGTCTTCTTTTTTATAATAATTTAATGAAACGTCAAAGGTTTCGCGTTTCGCGCGGGAGGGGGGAGGGGGGAAACTTCATTCAGCCAAGGATTACCAGTCGAAAACGGTACAATTAATCGTCTTCTTTTCCTAATAATTTAAGGAAACGTCTAAGCTTCCGCGCTTCGCGCGGGAGGACCATCACCCACACCCCCCTAATGAGCGCGCTTTTAAGTGATTCTCTTGCTCACTACCACCCCTCCCTAAAATAAGATCCTAGCTCCGAGCCTGCATTAAAATATATAGCTATGATGCTGACTAAATTGAAGAAATAATTCGTATATAATTTACGTCGTCGAGGAAAATGACAATTTTGCGCATATGCAAGTACTATAGATAGTCCATAGGAAAAACAATTTGGCCTTCGGCCCCAGGTTCATAGGGTTGAATTTGTAGATATTGGACATTTAATTTTGTCGGTAATTGGTGGCTAGTTTTGTCGGTAATCGTTGGCCTCTACACCCCCCATTGAAAAAGGTCTAGCGACGCCCCTGGTTAGATTTTAGGATATCTCGCTGCAGATAGAAGAATATTTAATTTTTTAATTAAATGTAGGCCTATCCCAGATGAGTTGATGGAGAATTTTGATGATGATAGTGTCGGAGTTCATGAAACTGTAGTTCACAAACTGCTGAATTAAAAAAAATCAGGCCTGCAAAAAATAGTTCCTATAATAGAAAACATATAATTTATTAGGCCTAATTAGTATACAAATAATGAATGGTTATGAGTTCAATAGTGCGAATATGTTCATGAGTTGAAAGATTAACATTCTATTCAACGAGGCGTCAGCCGAGTTGAATAGAATTAACGTTAATCTTTCAACGAATGAAAATATTTGCACTATTAAACGAATGAAAAACATTCATTATTTGTTTTATACAACATCGAAGAAGACCTAATAGTACGTTAATCAGCAAATTATGCTTTACTCCTTATAAAGATAAATTAAAGTTCGATTCAAGCCTTCTCGATTACATTCAGATTGCCTTCGCGTCAGATACACGCAGGGATACGCGCACATGCAGCAGAGAGGTACGCAGTCTGCATATAACCAAAAATGCACGGCGCATATAACCAAAAATGCACGACCGTGCAATATACCATCTATTGAATATCATGTGACCAACAATCGTCCAATCAAATGACAAGGATCCACGTAGGTGTTGTATAAATCTCAATATGCCATCTCCCCCAAAAGGTAAAATTAACGTGTTTTTACACGTTTTTCCCTGGATCCGCCACTGTATATACCAGTGGATTATTAGTAAATGCACTGTAACATTAGTCGCTACAGTACCATTAACATGGTTGCACTTATCATTACATTGTTCAATTTTACTACGGCCATTTATATCTTTAAACATCTAGTGTACAGCTTTGGGTTTCCATTTATTTTAAGCAATACATTAACGATGTATTAAAAGTAAAGGTAAGATTAATGTATGGTTGTGTAAAATTGCATAATACTTCAAAATATATTATATTAACTTGTGCTGGTTTTTGAATGGAAAATGCATTTGCTATCATAACAATTTTTACATTTCCATGGTCAAAGTTACACATAATTATGCCTGTACTGACTTCACTCTCATTAGTTTCTGTAAAGTAATCTTGGTAAAAGAAAAGCACACACACAGAATTATACGAACTTTCACAAAGAGCGTGAAATAAAATAGGAAAAATAAGAGCTTCGATTTCACAATGTGAAGTTTCATTTCTCTCTACTAATCATTTTTCTTCTTGTTATTAGTTCAAGCTGGAATTTAAAATCATCGCTTGTATAGTTAAAAGCTATTTGTGTAATGTTCCTGTTCGAAATGATGCACAAACAAAATCAAATGCAATTCTAAAATGGAACCAAGAATAAGAATCTAGGATATGCAAAAACGTGCTCATGAATGCCATTATTTAGTTTCAATATCGTTTAGAAAGTGAATCCATTAAGAAATCGATATGCTTGTATTTCTAGAAATTATAGAAATTGAAGTCATCGAATAGCTGAATATGATGATCGTCCTTAAGGAAAAGTCTTCCAATTCATGTATAGTAAATGGTCTTAAGTTAAACCATAACAGCCCCAAATATAACGATATACAAAATCAGGCCGGAAGAGCTCATGTGCGGCGGATCCGACGATGGAGGGACAAGGGGAATTACCCCTCCCCTCTCCCCCTTATTTTCTAAAGTCGGGAATAGGGAATTTAAACAATGGAAGGTAAACTCAGGGATGTCTCTGGTGTATTATATATCATACCTTCTATGAAAGATGCCTTTCCATTACGAAAACACAATACCAGACCTGGGGGTTCCGGGTCACGTGCCCCCCCCCGTACACGCTAAATCTTAAGTACCCATCGAGTATTACACAAAAAGCAGAAAATATTACCCCCCCCCCTCGTCTCGACTTATTGAGATCTCCCGTACATGCCAAGAAAACAAAATGTGAGAATATTTTTTTTTTGCAGACTTGGCCCCACTTCCGCCAGGGAATCCTGGATCCTCCACTGAAACAGCACTCCTCCTGTGGTATAAAATGTTCTTCATATCACACTCTTCCACTCCTTTCAATTAGGCAGTGATCATTTTTTGGTCTCATTCATAATTATGTGCTTTGTTCTGTCGCAAATTCTCACCTCCGAAAGTATAAACTTTCTCGACCCAAAATGTGTAACATATAATTATGACGTCAACATAAAAACATCATTTTCGCGTTGAAAAATGGGGTGAGGTGAAGAATTTTTATTAGAAGCAGCGAAAATTGTCTAGTTCTTAGTAAATCTCGCAATTTCATATCAGTCGTGATCATGGCGTGAAAAAACGATACAGGAAGAAAAAGTATCGTTTTCTGCACCCCTAATTTCATTAAAATATGTTATGTACTAATAAGTGTGCGACACTTATCACAGTGGCGGATCAAGGGGGGGGGGGGAGGCCCAGGCCCCCTCCCCTAGGAAAAAATAAGATTAAAAACACGTTAACTTTACCTTTTTTTGGAGATTGGCCCCCTGGCACTCAAGGGGGGGGGGGGTATGAAATTTTTCAAATTTTCGAGGGCCCCCAAAAAATATTAATAAAATAGTGCTCACTATGCAACCCCCCCCCCCACTTATTCACCGGCTGGCTGTTTCCCCGCTAAATATCCTCTCACTAATTGGGCCCCCTTTTTGGCCCCCTCCCCTGTCGCCGGCTGGATCCGCCCCTGACTTATCATCACCCCCATAGTTGCAAAACCTAGGTATGTAAGATAAATGATGTGTGAAATCTTATTGTCCTTGTTTTTTCCCTAACCTTCACAATCATGAAGCGAGTTCAATCCCGACCTGCATATCGGTGATTACCGGTGCGTGTACACCCATAAAGCAAGCACAGGACGCAATATTCTAGTAGTTACATTACAGTCGAGGACCACAAATATGATCTATGTGTACGTGAAGTTTGTTCTCTGCGGTAGTCTCAATTCTTTATATAATTTCAACCTGCACGTTGCAAAATACTCAAGCTTTATAGATCTGCAAAGGCAACCACAGTTTAGTTAATCTTCACCTCGCTCTACATACCAATAGCTAGTGTATATTTGAGCTGATTTTAACAAACTTTTTGGACGTCGGTGTGTGACAATATCTTTCCCATGATGACGCTTTACTCGACGTCGTTCGCGAGTTGGTTGGTTGTTATGATTGTTGCCATCACTGTCATAAACGTCGAGGCTCAGTCACAGGGAAACACGTCTAACCAAAGTAAGAATGCGAGGTTTTATTTATTTATTTACCTTTTTGTTTACTTATTTATTTATTTATTCAATATTATCTTATTTATTTACGGATGCATTCATTTATTTATTCATGTATTTATTCATTTACTTACTTATTCATTCATTTATTTATTCATTCGTTTGTTTATTCATTGATTAAAAAAAAAACTTGATACAAGTCATGTGCAAGTTTATTTTACTCATCTAAGACAAAGGAAAAAATGATTTTGTGAAGCCCATGTAAATAAAAAAGGTATACTCGTCCAATTTTACGATTTGATCAAGAAAATGGATTTAAAGAATTGTGATGGAAGGTGTAGGTGACCGCGGTGTATAACTTGTTATCCACACCTATCAACAATGGGTTCAGCACATTATATAGCATATGTTTTTATATTTTAATCCGTGAATTACATGATTTTTCGCTAATTTCCTTTATTGGGTTGCGATGGACAGCAGCTGCTTCAGGACTCCCGGGGTCCCTGTTAATTGTAAACTGCTCAGTTCCCATATTTCTTTATTTGTCAAAGAGTAAACTATGTCTGAAAATATGTTAACATATTTTTCTGCAATATGAAATTATTTAGGATTGCATATTGAATGCAGGAATAAAATTCAATCAAACAGTTCAATATCCATAAGCTGTTGACGTGTATTGGTTCAATGATCATTCTTTCATAACAATTTTGTTGTTTAGGTATAATTCTTTAGTAGCCCACTTTTACATTCCTACAGAACAAAGACCTTTATACTTTATATCTATACGGCAATCTACATTGAAATCAGTATGATCTGATACTTGGAATTAATTTTGCATGTCATGATTATCTAGTCCATTGAAGCAAGATTATCTACATTTCGTACCTTTTTGTGCTATGCTGAACAAATTATTGCTCGTAAACATAAATTGAACCCTGATTTAACTGAATATATATAACTACTTCTACCACTACTACCACTACTACTTTAAAGGTAAAGACCAGTATTGGAAACGCCCCAATTTAAAAAAATGAAATGAAAGCTCTTATTATCAATCATGTGAAAGAATATGTTTTGAATAATACATGATGATACAAATTTTGCCGGGAAATCGCCTAATTGATATATTTGGTAAATTTGTTTATCTATTGGTGTATGAGAGATAAAAACGCACGTGTCGCGCACGTGTGCGTAGTCCCATATACATCTTTGTGTACAGTGCTTGTAACTTTATGAAGACTGGGCCAAATTTCTAATCATTTTGATGATTCCAGAACCTTGCAGTACATCTATGCTAGATGATCAACCTTTTCTGATCGATTTTACAACGTTTCTTTCACAATGCAATAACTGGTCTTTATCTTTAAATACTATTACTTCTACTACTACTACTACTACTACTACTTCTACTAATGATAATAGTAATATTAATAAAAATAGTTATGATATTAATTAAAGTAGTAATAATAATAATAACAAGAATGATAACGATAATAGTAACGATTAGGATAATAGTAGTAATAATGATAACAACTTTAATTATAATAATTATAATAATGATAATGATGATTACGATGACGATGATAATGATAATTATCATTATCCTACTGTGACAATTAACAGTCGAGTCATTTAAACCAGACATGTCAGACTCGTATGTGAAGTGGTGAGTGATTTAAAAAAATGGAATGGGACACAGTGTGATTCATCGACGAGGGATTTTATGGAATGAAACGTCATCTCTCTCTCTCTCTCTTTCCCTCCCCTTTCTCTCTCTCTCTCCTTCTCTCTCTCTCACTTTCTCTCTCTTGTTCTCCCTTTCACTGTCTCTCTCTCTCTCACACTATCTTTCTCTTCCTCTCTCTCTCTCTCTCTCTCCCTTTCTCTCTTTTCTCATTGTCTCCCTCTCTCTCCCACCCTCACACCCTCCCACTCTCTCTCTCATATGGAAACGTTTGCTTGTATTTTTCTCATAAAAGAATTTTGCTCAGGGGTCACAGGCCACTGGCTTCATCGGGCAGGTAGTTCCATTATATGAATGGGTAAATTAACTATTACAAAATGAGGGGACACATCACATTGTACAATAGGGACACACATTGTTTTTATTGTGCAGAACATACTCTTTTATTGACTTACTTATTGCATACAACTATAAAACCAAAATGCATTTTGTATTCTAACAATTATTGGAGTACAAAGAATAATAACAGGTGAATGAAATGCATTAAACATCACAAACACCTGGGGAGGAAGCATTCATAAATTTGAATACATATAGTTGATAAACGACACCGATGAAACTATAAAACAAAAATGAAATTTGCGTTCTGGCAATTGGAGTACAAAGAATGATAGCAGGTGAATAAAAATGCTTCAACAGCAACACAAACACCTGGGAAGCTAGGAAGCATCCATAAATTTGAATAATTTAATTGATGAACGACTCCGCATGTGAATGTTTGTTGGAGCAGAAAGCAGTGGATTCCTAACAACTCGAACCCATTTAACAGAATGTCGGAACGTAAATTAAATTTGGCGCGGTTGGAAATGCATCTTTCTACCCTGCGACTTTAATGGTACGATCCAGTAAATTAAAACAGTAAAATGGCTCTTATTTTAAAATTGCTCATTAAATAAAACCCAAAACTTCAGTGAAATCAGAAAAAATATGTTATATCTTACTAGTAATACTAGTAATTAAAAAAGATATATAAACATTGTGAAAGTGTCGCATTTTACGATAAAAGACACCGATTTAGCGAAGATGACCTCATTAGTGCGCTTGCATCAGGGAATTCAAGGTCAAAAGGTCAATTCAGACGCTGATAAGTTATTGGTCGGGCCTTTTTGTTTCCTTCATTCCGACATAATTATACAATCAATCAAAACAAGTTTAATGCCAAAAGAAAGCTAACGATTAGTATTTTCATTAACCGCTTGCCCCAAAGTCGCTTGACCAAAGTGAAACGAGTGAGAGCTTGCGAGAGCGGCCAAAGTGTGATTGAAACTCGCTATTTGTTATTCTTCAACGCAAAAAGAGTCGACATTGTGCTGGATAAATGTATTTTTTCCGACGAAAGTACAGAAAATTTGCATATGGTCTTTTTATATTATACTTTATGAAATGTTACCCGATTGACTTCCGGGCGCCCCAATGCTGGAAAGACACGCACATTTTAGAAAACTTCACTTTTTCATGGAAAAATGCTTATTTGTTCTATGCACGCAAGTCAGATTGAGCGGATGAAACAACGTTTCCATATGCTCCTCTCTTTCCCTCTCTTTCTCTGATCCCCCCCCCCTCTCTCTCTCTCTCTCTCTCTCTCTCTCTCTCTCTCTCATTGTCTCTCTCTCCCTCCCTCACACCCTACCCCTCTCCCCCTCTCTCTCTGTGCCCTCTTTCTCTCCCCCTCTCTCTTTCCCTCTCTTTCTCTAATTGTCACTCTCTCACTAAAATCGACAGACAATATCCAATCATTGACGAATGTTTCTACATGTACCATGGTATGGTATAAGTCACTAGATTTCTTTTTCTGTTTTTTTCTTCTTCAAAACTAAGATACAAAAACAAATGATGAAACAGATTATGAAAAGGATACTGTGCACTTTCATATGTAGACGTACGAGGGATAAGAAATGGGCAAAAAATAAAAAAAATACATAATTCCAGTTTTAATGAAGCCTGGTACAGATATAATTTCCTGACAGTAAAATTGTTCATGGAAGATCTCGACAGTATTGTAAAAGGAGAATGGAATGGTACTGTTTTTAATCATGTGGAAGCAGTCATTGGAGAGATGTTTCAATTTGTTTGAAGAAGAATACGCAAATACCAGTCCTTAGATTCATTTATCATGTGATGGGATGATATTGATAACAGATACTGAAGTATGCAGCAAGAATGTGCTTTCGATCAATGTATATTATAGCCCTATGCTCTCTCTCTCTTGTAAAGTGCCATAACGTTTGACTTTGGCGATCATGCTGTTCCACAACCCTCGGCTCCTAGCCTTCTGTATGAGTACCACTCCCAGTTCTTTTACTCCTCTCTCTTCCAACAATTTCTGCAGACTGTCCATTTAAAGTATCCTCCTTCTTCCCCTACTCCTTCTTCCCACAATTTTCCCTGTCAAAGCAAGATTCTCTAGGCCTTTTTTACGTGTAATGTGACCCATGAACTTCAACTGCTTAATCATTCTCACGTATCATTTTCCTTTGCACTCCAGCTCGTGTAAGAACTTCCTCATTACTAACTTTGTCAGTCCAGGGGATTTTCATAATTCTTCTTAAAAACCACATTTCGCAACTTTCCAAACGCTTTTTAGTATCAGAGGCTAAAGTCCACGTTTCACTACTATACTTAAGTACTGGGTACTTACAGAGAATAATAATAAAGATTTGCTCCTAAATTTGAAAGGCTTTTGAAATGACTATTACTGTATTGGTTCACATAATCGCAGGGGGGGGGGTTCAAATGTATTGATAATCCACTTATTGATGGGATGGACAGTGTATAAACAGTCACCGAACTATATGCAGGTAATTTAAAAGTACAGGATGATAGACATATGAAAGCGAATATATGAATATGTCATTAAGAATAGATATTTTGGCTCGTGCAAGTTGAATATGTCGACTTTATTAAAAAAAACACGTATCAATTAAACTGGTTTCTATATATGTGTCTTGGTCATTGTGCAGGTACTATGTCAATATCTTTACCACATAACATGCATGGTTCTTCATATTGGAATATACATAACTCAAAAATGATTCTTACAAAGATGGTCTTAAAGCCATTATTTGGCGTACAAAGAAAAATCATACAAAACTTGGCCATCAGTATGCATGGGACCAATGCAAATTGAGGATTAATAATTACACTGTCTTGTTTCAAAACAAACCACAAAAGCTTTGAAAATCTGAAAAGAAAGATTTAAGTGTTTTGGAAAAAAGTCTTAAAGAATTGCATGAGCAACAACATGTAGGCAATGATGAGTAAGAAGACAAAATGAAACGTGTTTAGGAAAAGATTAATATGTATCATAACAAAGAGTGTGATGGTGCAAGAGTGAGGGCAAGAGTTACTTATTTTTAAGGAGATGACAGCAATTCTAAATACATCTTGAATTTTGAAAAAAAGAAATGGAGCAAGAAAGTACATATCCGTATAAAAATAGATAGTAATGTAGAAAAAATGTTGAAAAAAATTATTCTTCCTCATACAAAATAAAATACCTGGATCCTTCTGCAGACGATACATACTTTAAGCACTTGTAGCTACTTGCTTCCTCTATATAGAAAAATTCCCCAATCGGTGCCTGTTGGTCCCCCATGACCCTCTTTCTCTTATGTTAGTTGAGAGCTGAGTTAATGAGATAGCCACCTGTCAGTGACCTGCATGGCTGGGTGGTCTAATCACTTCTAGCCCAGTAGTATTGACGGTCCTTAAGCAACTAAAGAGCACTCAATTGTGTCTGAAGCAGACAAAGGTGAAGGATGACTTTCAATCAACGATGTAAACAATGCTTTACAGCAGGATTTATGCAGGATCGATATTTTAGGATTTATCAAATGAAAGTTTAATGAATTCCGAGCAGGGTAATAATGGATAGTATTATTTAATGTGAAAACAAATCTGACATGTATCAAGAAGTAGGTTATTCATGTATTTAAACATGAACATCTTTCTCTGTTTAGCGTTTATATAAAAAAATTGTCAATGTTTTAAATTCATTAACTAATGAGTTTGTATGGGCTAAATAAAGGGAGCCAACCAAAATGCGAAGCGCTTTCTTTTGGATTATTTATTTATTTATTTATTTCTGATATTGAGACTGGGTGACTCATTATCACCAATCCCTGTTAAACATAATAAGAAACAATAGTAATAAGACTACACCAACAGTCCTTTTCAGGACTACACATCCTCAAGAAGATTACCGAGAGTCGTTTTCATGACTCCTTAATCCTCCCTCTCTCTCACACATGGTGCAACTACTGTATATCTACATCATCATGCAAGCCGATACTTACACGCAGCATCTATCTTTAAAGATGTTATTGGTAAATAGTCCTTAGCTAGTTTTATTACACTTATATTTCTTTGCGTTTCTTTTGTTACTTTGCCAACGTGCTTGGACCATTTCAATTCTCCATCAATTAATATATCAACACTTATGACGACGTCAACTCTTTTCAGTGCCTTTCCATTTATAGAAACGTTGAAGGTTTTTATTTTGTTTAAATTTGCATGCGAAGCTATGACCATGACGCATGTTTTTTCTGTGTTTAGTACAAGGCGGTTTTGATTAAAGGTAAAGACCAGTATTGGAAACGCCCCAATTTCAAAAAATGAAATGGAAGCTCTCATTACCAATCATGTCAAAGAATACGTTTTGACTAATACATGATGATGAAAAATTTGCTGGGAAACCGCCTACTAATTCATATATTTGTTAAATTTGTTTCTCTCATGGTCTGTGAGAGATATAGGGTAGTCCCATATACATCTTTCTGTGTATAGTGCTTGTAACTTTACGAAGAATGGGCTAAATTTCTTATCATTTTGATGATTCCAGAACCTTGCAGATGCTAGATGCTAGATGATCAACCTTTTCTGATCGATTCCACAACGTTCCTTTCACAATGCAATCGCATGACCATAACTGGTCTTTACCTTTAACCCATACCATTAATTCTTGCAATGCAAGAAAGTTTTTGTTCAACCTCAGCTACGCTACTTTCACTCACGGTTAAATTGGTATCGTCTGCATGCATATCCACATTTCCATCAGACATGGGTATCGATCCCGGGGGGATGGGGGGGGTGGGGGAATATATCCCCCGATATTTCAGGTGGGGCGGGGGGTGTCCTGTACAATCATCCCCCAATAATTCACCATCAAAAACACAAAAAAGAGAAAAATTAATGATGAGAACCCGCATGATGACCATCAATATACACATTTTGCTATCTTATTTTCATTATACATACATATATAAATAGAAAACGAAGTAAATGAGACAACCGCATATGAGACAAGGATAAATTGAATGCTCGCTCATACGGCTTCATCAGGAATTGATGAATTTATTCAATTTATTCAATCAACAGCATCATAGAAATACAGGGCGCCCAATGCAAAGCCGCAGCGTTAAAAAGCAACGAGCTAAATGTAAAGTGCGAACCGCAAAAGTTCAAAAAAGAAGTAGAGCGTGGGAGAGAGAGAGAGAGATAATGAGAGAAAGAGAGGATAATAACCCAGGTAACAAGCCCATGTGGGACCCACACGATTGCATTGTTAATTATGAATTGTTTTTTAAATATTTAAACGATGAATTAAACGTAAATTCAATGCTATATTGACCATTAGTTCTGAAATGAAAGTGGTAAAAGGTTATCCTGAAATGCATAGGTTTTCTTAAAAACAAGATTCCTGATTTCTGCTATTATAACATAATTTTGATATTCTTATCGTTAAAAGACAACTTCTATTCAAGGAATATTCAATCTTGAACTTTTGATAGCTTCGCAAATAAATTATTTAGCTGTATAAAAGTATAATATGTAAAGGTATACTGCTGGCTTATAAGAATTTGATATATTTAATTAATGCCTCCTTGTGAAGTGCCTCGTTACAAAATGTTTCATTTACTTGTTACGGATAATTGTATTTTAAGAGTAAAAATGCAAAGTGCATTAATTACGTGTTTTTAGCTGGAGAGGACACAATGTGTTGAAGCAGAGGTCTGTGTAGAATAGAGATAAAATGAAATGCGCGAATTTCTTTTATATTTATTCAAATACACACCACAACAAACACCGTCTTAATTCTTGATCAACTTTTATTGCTGAAATTAAATAATTTTTTTTTATTTACGAACGTAAGTTTGCTGGATAATTTTCAGAAATTGAAACTATTTTTATTGATATAATGTTGAACAGTGTGGATAACAGACTTCACTAGTTGACATGTATACGGGTAGTCCATATTCTGTCCGTTTTCATATATTTGTATCCTTCAATCATCTTTGTCTTCCTACTGAAACTGCACAGCGTTGTGTCTACACCGATCGCGCGATCCCCCAAACTACACCCGTCGAAAAACAGTTAGGTAAGAAAGAAGGGTAAGGACTGTCTCCGTTTTAGTGTTGAGGGTGTGTTATATTCTCAGCATATTGGACGCGCTATACAGAAACAGCCCAGACTGTGGATTAGTATACGGGACTGTGTAAATAATAATCATATCTGTGGATATATTAGTTTTCATGTAGTTGACACCTGACTTGACACAAGCTATTGTAGATGTAAACCATAAAAAGTGCAAACATATCATTTGCGTTGTAGACATGTGTTAAAAAGCCTGATTTTGCAATTATAAGAAATTGAAAGCCCCCTCCCCCTTTGGAAATTAATGTTAATAACATCACTTTAAAATGCAATCTTCTTTAAACCTTTAATTTTTTGCAGCTTTTTCAAAAAATTCTACAATCGATGGACATGAAGGGTGCTTTACTTGCCTCAACAGTAATCTAACCTTTGACATTGATGACGTATGTGATGGACAATACCAGTGCCCTTATTTTGATGATGAATACATTTGCGGTAAGTTATACAAGCTTTGTAGGCTGATATTGTTTTGGTTTTTATTTTGTTGTGATACGTTACGGTGGGGATATTCCGAAGGGTTCATATTCCCGAAAACGAAATGACATAAAACCTGTATTGATTTTCGGAACAAATGTTCAGGATTATTAACCCTATTTTACTTTCTGAATCATGAACCCGTGTTATAGGAGATTTGTGTTTCGCAATTACAAACTCGAAGTCCCCTGGTTGATAATATATACACGCATGCACGTGCTTCCATAACAATCAGGTTAAACAATCATCATCAAACAAAACAAACCTTCGGAATTATGAACCTTTGGAAGACGAACCTTCGGAAAACCAACGCCTCCCGCTCAATAATATTGTAAGGATCTTGTATAGAAATATGCGAAGGCGTGAAAGGCCCACTCAAGTGAGGGTCTTGATGGGAGGGGGGGGGGGGGGGTACCCCTTCTTGCCCATGATATCATTAATTACCCCAAAACATAGAACAAAGAGATTCTCACAGAAAAATTCAATACCGTTGGCCAACATCATTAAACAAGATTACTAGCCCATCTACTTCCTTTATGCATCTTAAAGCCCCTCTATAGTGGTTGGAGCACCAAATTCGCAAAAAAATTGATGGCAAAATTGCACTCAAATTGTATCATAATGTGAAAGAGGATGTCATTTAAAGGGAGACTGCACTACTTGTAGCTACTTGCGCCCTCTATATAGCCAACAATGCCTAATCGGTACCCGCTAATACCCCCATGGACACTTTTTTCTTATGTTAATTGATAGCTGATTTGAAGAGATAACCACCTACCACGCAGGGAGGTCTAATCTCTCCTAGTCCTAGCCAAATTAGTGCAGATTGGATCTAAGACATCAAATTGTTGGGGCTTCCAATACTTTAGGGAAATTACCTGTCTTGCCACCTTCAAAAGATCCCTCAAAACTCACCCTTTTCCCCAATAATCTATGTGATATATTTCCTGTACTGTAAATTTTTGTCCTCTTTTATATTTGTATTTGTATGCGCTATGGTACTTATTGTTTTTAGCGCTCCTAGATATTCGATATTATTATTATTATTATTTAAGATAAAATCACATTTAATTGCCCGATAAAGGAATCTGTGAAACATTGCGCTGTTGTTTATAGTCAGATGATATTTTGGCATATTTTAAACTTGTAAATGAATTAAGATCCTAACATAATATAGGATTTTATTGAAATCAAAACATCAAAAACCAAGAGCAAACAGTCCGAAGACTGACAACTGTCTTGGGTACAAAATAAGATTAAATCAGATATACATAATAAAATAGCAGTAATAAATAAATACATAAGTTAAATGAGTTAAAATATCAAATAACTAAACTATCATCACTAAATATTGCAATTTAAATGACATATAAACTATAACAACAATAAGTATACATTATTACAATTACATCAAAATCGGGCTCTCGAGCTGTGCAATAACTAAATCAGGCACAGACCGAGAGTCAATAAATACACAAGACTGGGTTTAAAAAGATTAACGGTAAGAAAGGGGAATATGTCAGCTAATTTCTTTTTAAAGTATTGAGATGGTACAAGTAACAAAGAATAACATACCGAAAGATAGAAAGAGGAAGTGATAGAATGATAAAAACAAAGAATTACATGAGGAAAGACAAAAGAGAAAGTGATAGAGAATTATAAAACAATGAATAACATTAAAATAGGTGATAAAAGGAAGAAACAAAGGATAGCAAGAGGAAATAATAGAATAATAAAAACAAAGAATAACATAAGCGAAGGTGATAAAAGGAAGAAACAAAGAATAAAATGAGGAAAGATAGAAACGGGAAGTGATAGAATGATAAAAACAAAGAATAACATAAGAAAAGGTATAGAAGGTAGAAACAAAGAATAACATCAGGAAAGATAGAAAGAGGAAGTGACAGAATGATAAAAACAAAGAATAACATACGGAAGAGGTGATAGAAAAAGAACAAAATGATAGCAAGAGGAAATAATAGAATAGTAAAAACAAAGCATAACATAAGAGAAGGTGACAAAAGGAAGAAACAAAGAATAAAATGAGGAAAGATAGAAACGGGAAGTGATAGAATGATAAAAACAAAGAATAACATAAAAAACGGTGATAGAAGGAAGAAACAAAGAATAACATACGGAAGAGGTGATAGAAAAAGAACAAAATGATAGCAAGAGGAAATAATAGTAAAAACAAAGCATAACATAAGAGAAGGTGATAAAAGGAAGAAACAAAGAATAAAATGAGGAAAGATAGAAAGGGGAATGATATAATGATAAAAACAAAGAATAACATAAAAGAATGTGATAGAAGAAAGAAAGGGTAGCGTAAGGAAAGAAAGGAAGAGGGAATAATAGAATAATAAAAACAAACAATAACATCAGTGATGATAGAATATAAAAAGAACAACATAAGAAAAGATAGAAAGAGAAAATGATTAAAAATAGATAATGGAAAGATAGAAAAACTCAAATAACATGAGAAAACAGAAAAAGAAAAAAAATAGAAGGAAAACAAAGAATAACATGACGAAAGATAGAAAGAAAAAAAAGATAGAATAATAAACGAAGAATAAACAGAAAGAGAAATTGATAAATAATAGAAAATTCAAAGATAGGAAAGAAGATGAAAGATGGAAAAACAGAAAGAGAAAATGATAGAATGATAAGAAATGACAAAATATAACAAAAGATGAAATTACAACAATGACTTTGTCTGAGAATTAAAAAGAACATACCTACTTTATACCGAGTCGTCTGGAATAGTTTAATCAGGGATACCGATGAAACTGCACTCAAGTTGACGTTTTCACGACGACGGGGATTCACGGAAATTGCCCCCGACTCCCGTCGTGTGATTTGGAAGTGAACGTGGGCCCAGACAGAAGCTCGCGCATGCGCAGGGGATAAATATGACGTCACGCGTAGTAGCCCACGTCGGGTGCCTAAATCGAAAGCTCGCTAAAATATTGTCCTCGGACGGCCGCAAACTGGATTTTATCATGTAGATGAATTTATTTTGTACTGTTTTTTTTTCTTCTTCTCTTTTACGCCGCCAGATAATGACTATTGCGAATCAGACGATGATATGTGTGACTTCGAGAATCCGTATGTATGTATACCACTGCACTATGTTTGCGATGGATATGCTGACTGTGAACAGAACGGGATTCCAGTCGATGAGATATTATGCGGTAAAGTCTGATTTGTTTGCGAATTTTTATTTTGGAAAATAACGTCCCCCGTTACTTACAATAATAATAAAATAATGATAATCATGATAAAGATGATGATGATGATGTTAATAATGATAATAGTGATAATAAGATAATGATGATAAGAACAATATTAATAATGATAATAATAATATCAAAGAAGATGTTGCGCCTCTTCCAGAGGATACAAGGCGCTGTCCCTAAAGGCCCTATCTCACTGGGCGGCGAATGCTTACGAACGTGGCAAATGTGGGGTTTCGCCATGGTTCGTAAAAGGTTACAGAAGGTTGCAAGAAAGTGCACAAACAGTTTTCATTGTCGCAAACATTTTTTCTTGTCGTAAAGAAATTTTGAATCTTTTCGAATTCATTTTTTCGCAAATAGTTGCAGGCGTTTGCAAAACAGTCGTAAGCGTTTGCAAAACAGTCGTAAGCCTTTGTAAACGGTTGTAACACGGTGTCGCTCTTTGTTAACAAAAGCCAATGCTAGCGTACACGTTACCACAGTTCATACCGACGCTGAATGTCGCGCTTTAAATCGGCGATCAATTCGGCGTCATTTTTGTTTACTTTTCAAAAAATCTCACGATCTCCTCAGATGAGACATCTTAACAAAGCGTGTCAATTGGTGACAGAGCGTACAAAGTGGGGTCACCGCTTTGAACCAAGCTCTGTTAAACTCTGTTAAGCTTTTCTACGCTTTGAGCAAAACTTTGATAAGCTTTAATACGCTCTCCCCGCTTTACGCAATTCGTGACAGATCGCCTCAAATTTTTAAACAGTTTAAATTTTTTTGGCGCTCTTGCCGAATGTCCCAAATTGCTCAAAGCTTTATCACGCTCTATTACGGTCTTTACGCTTTAATTAAGCTTTGTTACGCTTTTCCGCCGCTTTGCTCGCCGATTTAATTCGCCATTAATTCGGCGTCGGTGTGAACTTAGCATAAAATCGACCCATTGAGTACCAGGAACTAGCATAAGGTCTCGACCGTTCACAAATACTGGCAAAGGATTGGCAAATAGTTGCTTATCTTCGCAAAAACCGTCGCTAACGTTTGCTTACAGTCGCTAAAAGTCGCCAACTGCCTTTCGCAAACACGTTCGGAAACATTCGCTCAAAATGTTACAAATTAGTCTCGCTTAAATTTAAGTCGCTGATTTACGCCAACATTCGTCAGAAAAGTTGTCGAATCAAAATTCGCCACGTTCTTAAGCATTCACCTCTCAGTGAGATAGGGCCTTTAGTCTATTAACAAATGGTATGTTTTAACATATTTTTTAAAAGTCACGTGAAGTGCTATTTCTTATACAAGGAGTTTGTTATATAGGCATAGAGCAACGGGTTCAAAGGATTTGAAGCCAGTCTGTTTTCGGGATTTGGAAGTGAGAAGGAGTTGAGCTAGATCTAACGGAGTATGATGTTCTCTGATATTGAAAGAGTGGGGAGATCTATCTATCTATCTTACTACCTTTGTGTGTGTGTGTGTGTGTGTGTGGGTGGGTGTGCGTGTGCGTGTTTGTGTGTGTCTCATTCTCTGTCTATCTATCTCTTTGTATATATTTCTCTCTCTGTCTAGCTGTCTCTCTGTCTGTCTGTCTCTTCATCTCTTATTCTCTCTCTCTCTGACTGTATTCCCTCTCTCTCCCTCTCCCCCTCCTCTCTCTTCCTCTTTATATCTCCATATATATATATATATATATATGTGTCTTTCATCATCAATGACATTTTTCGCGTTAATCCCACCATTGTTTCTCTTTTTAAAGATCTGCTAGATTGCGTGCCGTCTTGCCGATGTTCTGCTTACAAGGTATCTTGTAAAGGTCGTAACATTGTCGATGATACCAACATTACAAAATCAACAAGAGATCTGTAAGTTGGAGGGAAAAAAACTACATCTTAGAATTTTCGCTATCACCCTAAATTCTTTATTTTCAAGCAATATGAATACATGAATAACAATAACGACACGTCGTGTTACCGGACAGGTTGGTTATCTTGACAGCTGATTTGAAACACTATTTTGATGAATTTTACAAGCACTGCAACGATCTTTTAAGACCTATGTTGGACAGTTTTATAAAATCATGATGGTTAGGGCTATTTGATGCATATTTTTTGTTAAATCCAAAAGCACAAGTGACAGCCTTTATTTTTCCTAAGCCTCCTTATTTCTTCTTCTTCTTCTTCTACTCTTCTTCTTCTTCTTCTTTGCAGATATTTCATGGGGCAATCGACCAACGAAACGAAGATGCCATTATCGATGCCATTCAACGTGACAACGTATCCGCTTTTAAAACAATTGTAAGGAAAACAAAGCTAGCGCTTAGTAAAATATTCATAACAGTATTTTAAAATGTTATAGTATATATATATATATATATATATATTCATATATGTAATAATAGGAATTTGTTTACACTACTTATTCTTAACTAGCCACAATCAAGACAGAGACCAGACTAAGTAAAAGTTCATGAATAAAGATGATAATATATTTAACTTTTGTAACGTCAATACACAGAAGTATGATACAAAACAATCCACGTACGGCTGTCATTGTAGCACTCTAGCATTTTAAAGATTAATTCCTACCATGTATCCATTTACCTCCCCTGGGTGGAGTGTGGTTAATGTAGATTCTTGCCAAAGGACATTGGTGCTATGACAAGTATTTTAACACGTACCTTGTGGTTCACAGTCCGGAAACTTATCCACTGGAACACATGTACAACACGTCTAAAATTCCGAAGTTTTACGATCAGTGCCTAGCCAATGTCGTATATACATGCATGACCTTTAGTTCGTAATAAGTGTTCTTGAACATAATCTTTCATAAAGAATGTTTTGTCTTCTATTTATTCAGTGATATAATATCCATGAATAACAGATATGCCAACAGCAATCCTATATGACAATATGTGACCCTGAACGACAAAACCACGAACAAGTCGCCAGAGAATCCTTTTTTTTTTAGTTTAGGGTTGATTCCGAAAGAGGAAATACTCAGCTTCAAAATTACTCATCACAATTGAATGTCCATAAAATAAGAATGTCCGGTCCCATAGAATGTTCATATAGAGAAAAGGTGTTTACATGATATTGTCTATTTAAGCACTCTGACCTCCATGGTCTTGCGCTAGGTGACGAAAGGAGGAATAAATCTCTATAGAAAATATTTTAAAAAGGGATAGTCATATAATCCTAAAACTTGGGGCACTAATTAAGAAAATCCTGTTCTTCATTTCTTCAAGGGATCGATGCAATAGCTTATTCTGTTTAACAGTTATTGAAGATCAAAATGAGACCAGTCCTAAATACAGCCAAAACAACACTTTTGAATTGTTTTGTGCTTCCAAATTTAGAAATTACACAACAAACAAGTATCTCTTTTAGACAAGGGTGAAGTTTGAATTGACCATCCTGACCAAATACACCTTTATTTAGCTCAAACTAAAAACCACACTATGCGAATTTGTTAGTGGTTATGTGGTATGTTGTCACATATGTTGATTGTTTCCTTTTTGAATTTAATGCATGTTTTAAAGTGATGAAGAGGTTTGGAAGCTGTTTACCCCCGTCGGTTATCTACATCTAGCAAATCGTTTCGTTTCGGCCTACGAATAACAATCATAATCACTTCAAAGGCTAATAAACTTAATTGGCGTCTATTTTTAATACGGAATTCCATATACTTATCATGTCACGACTTGCAGAAATATTTACAATACCGGACTAAGGGAACTTCTTCGAGCGGACTTCGTGACTCTGACTGAACTCGGAATTATGTAAGTTTTGTTAATGTTTATATAACCATGAATCAATATGTAACTCAATATATTTTATGGGCAACTGTACAGTGTGGGATTTGCAAAAAAAAAGGAAAATTGTTAATGGAAATAAAACTTTTTCCAGGGGAAGGTGATTATATATAATAATAATCAAGCGAAGAATGATAATAATAGTAATAAAACGAAAATTGATAATTTTGATAATAATTATGATAATGATGATTGTGATATCAATACTGATAAAGTGATAATAATGATAATGGTGCTAATAATAATGATAAAGATTATAATATTTACATTTATACAACAAAAACTCCTAGATCCTAATCAAATGATTGGCCAAACACATCACACGTTATTTTTATCATATCATGAAAAAACTTGCAGTAGTTTCCAGTAATATCCAACGATTTTAAATACGCGATGCATAGCGTGCCTTTGAGGTGTATGTGCTTATGTATCTTGTAGGGGCCAAATCTTTAGTAGCACTGCCCGTAAACGCGTATAGAGGTATATAATGCGATTATTTCTGTGTACACCCTAAAGTAAGCCTATTATACTTGTTATTTATCCCGTATATTTATTCTTCAGTGATAATGACAAGAATTTTTTTTAAATGAATTGGTTTTACATCAAAGTTGCTTGTTTTCATTTGTTCATTAACAGTATATCCGCTCTTGTTGAGACTGTTTATGCATTTATAGTACTTAGCCTGACAGCTTCTTACGATAGATGCATACAGCCTCAACTCGAGTATGGATAGATCGTATAATGCATCAATAAATTGTACACTATATTGTGCACATATCCGTCGCCTGAAACCAAAAGGTGATTATTTGCTTTATACTTCACATCGGAAACATTTCACTTCTTCCGTCATTTTAGAGCAACAAATTCAGTCATCAATAATAATCAGCTAGCAAACGGTGTACGTCACGTACGATGCATGCAGTACATACGTACGTACACGCGACGTATACAATTAAAGTGCGTTGCACTATGTAGATAGTACTGCTACACAGTGAAACGAACCTTTCTTCTCCCATCAATGATGGGCGAACTATCTTTCATCACGTGATTTACTTTTGACCAACCTTAGAGCAATATTCTTAGTATGTGGAATATAATACAAATTAATAATGCCCTTTGTAGTGCATTTCACTAAACATGTTCAACTACGCTTTGCAATTATGTTATTTGATACCAGAGCAGGTGAGTTTCGAGATATTTTTTAGGTATGTCAAGATGAGATTGGAAGAAACTTGGTTAGAATGTTGGTCCAACCTGTCTTTCACTGAGTAAAGAGTAAACGGTTGACCCGACATAAAGTTTCTAGATCACCGAATTAATATCTCTTTTGTTCTGTGTATTAAATCTTCTAATCACTCTTTCAGGAAATTCAAATACAATAACATATCTCGGATTGAGGATCTTAGTTTCAGCAGTTTGAACAAGTTGACCGTGCTGTGAGTATGAAAAAAATTATTTAAATAAAGCATGCCATGTATACATACTAATGGTGTTTATAGAGCACCAATCACCTGTGGAAAATGCTGTGTGGGTATAACGTATAACATAAACCTAAGCAATTGCATTCCAGAGGTTGACGGTTATGGAGTATGAATAAAATAATGGATATTATAATACCCCGTGTACGGAACCCAAGTGCGACTTTAGTTGTGAACGTGTGCGTCAACTAGACCCTTTACTGTTACTTGGAGTCTTTTTCAAACTGCAATATGTCTGTCTAGAAGTACTATTTGAAGATCATATTTTGAATACAGTATAGTGTCGTAGAACCTCTTGCACCAAGAGCAAAACCTTTGTTGGTGATTGATAAACTTAGTAATTGTAGTAGTTATATTAATACAACATTAGCATGTAATATTTGTCAACGGTTCGCATTTGCCTACAGGGATATATCTTACAATATCATCGGTTCGTTGTCGAATAATACCTTCACCGGTTTGAACAGTCTGACAGAAATGTAAGTTTTAACAATCAACTTTTTACACATTAGCTTAGGTTTTTTTTAAAGCTCATATTACATTATCAGATTCTCAGATTTTCCTCTCATTAAATGCACATTATTCAGTTTTTTAATGTTGGAAAACGTTTGCTATTTCCAGCAAACGATAACTGTTTAGCGTACTAAAATGAACTAAAGAATGATAATACAAATATTTAAATTTCGAACATCTTGACATTGCGAAATTCAAGACACGGTCTGAACGTTCCTGGAATGATCTACAGATTTAAATTTGTTATAAGGAAGTAGGACATTAAATATATGCAAATACATATTTAATGTCAATTTAAGATTATGCATACAATTCAGGAATGATAGTGTCCAATCATTGCAAAATGGTAATGTTGGTCGTCACACCCACTTCAAAATCACATTTTAATCATAAAAAACTAAAATTTTGATAAACATTAGTAATTTATACCTTATTGAGAAACATTCCCTATTGTTGAAAACAAAATTCTCGGTTTTGTAGGACATTTGTAAATATATTAGATGGACGATTTCACTTTCAGTCATTTGAAAGAAATGACTAGACTTTTAAGCCCACCGTATATGGTATAATCTGACTACGATCCGATTTTCGAAAATTTGCAATAGCATTTCAAACTTTACAAAATAAAGCGCTATAAATTGTCTTAAGGAAAGACTCAAGATTCCCAACAGATCAGCTGTTCCTACTTTTGAATTTAGATAACATTTTAGAAAGATTTAAAAAAAAAGGACATTAATAGCGACGCACCAAATATTTTATAATAATGCAACAAAACCTATTCTACGTTTCTTTTAAAAGCGCAACCCCGTGTATAATACCCGACACTCTTTTCATAATTTCAGTACCTTCGAAACAGTCCAAACATCCTTGGCTTTCGCCTCGGGCGTGTTAGACTGTTCCAAAGGTACCTTATGTGGGTAATTCTTACTATTGCCCTCACTGCTGGGTATTATTTGTATAATATATACATACTCGTGTGTGTGTGTGCGTGTGGGAGTGTGTGCTCGCGTATGTGTGTGTCTATATACGTGTGTGTGTGTGTGTGTGTTTAAGTATATGTTATGAACTCTTCTCTCTTTTCCTTTGCAGGGATTTGTCTAACAATGTTATTAAATCATTGCCAATTGATACTTTTATGGGTTTGACTAGTCTGACAAATATGTGAGTAAAGTAATATTTTATCTATATACATTTATTTTATTGTGTCCATTTAGCCACGCTAATATCAACTATTGAATCATAACATAACTTACATCACGAATTGAGGATTTCAGTTTCCGAGATTTGAATAAATTGACAACACTGTAAGTGTACATATATCACTCTAAAAGTCTTACGATATACTTTGCTTGAGTATGTTTTTGTATATATATATATATGTCCATTTAGCCACGCTAATAGCAACTATTGAATCAAAACATAACTACTATTGAATTATAACATAACTTTATAAAGAAGTGAGCACTAATTCTTATCATTGTATGATTTCTGTTCTTCATTTTCATGGGAAGCTAATTAAAATTAACCCTAAATAATCAATGTTTGGAGGATACTTTAAATTCTTCAATTATAATTTAATGGCAACCAAATTTGTTATTTTTCACCAATTTAATTAAAAATGCAACGATTAAATGGGGCAAAATTATAACATAAATAATTTTTCATGATTGAAAGATTGTATATAATATATATTTTCTTATTTCTCAGAAACCTGGCAAACAATAAACTATCACGGATTGAGGATTTCAGTTTTCGAGATTTGAACAACTTGACAACACTGTAAGTGTCCATATATCACTTTAAAAGTGTTACGATATACTTCGCTTGAGTATGTTGTTATATAAATGAATATATAAATTCATGATAATTATCGGTGAATGAAAAATTAACAAACTGTTCAAATTGAATGCGTCGTTGCTCTTATTCGCTTTGTATCTACTCTTGACTAATGTTCTCATAACTACAAAAAGAAAAGGACGTGTATGCATCTACATAAAAGACATCATGCCCAAAGTCACATCAAAAAAGTTAAAAAGTTTAAACCAACCCCTTGAGGGTACGGTGCGCGCATGTGTTTGCTTTAATTGCGCTCATTGGTAATGCGCGCTTAATTACGCCTGTTTTAGTGCGCTTTTGGATAATCTTCAGTGAAAGTGCGTTGCCCTGTGTAGATAGTAGTGCTATTTACACAGTGTAACGAACTTTTTGCTTCTCCCATCTTTCATCACGTGATTTACTTTTGACCAATCGTAGAGCAAGATTCTTAATATGTGGAATACAATAACAAATATAATAAATAATAGTAATGATAATATATAAACATAATATATTATAGGAATAATCTATCACGGATTGAGGATTGAGGATTCATTAATTTGACGAGTATACATCGAGTTTGATGTAGCTTCTTCGCTTCACTATGTTTTTTTTTTAATGTAGAAATGAACTTAGTAAAAACTTCTTAGGAAGACAAATGTGATTACGAAAAAGTGGAGAAGTACATATTCAAACAGCTTAGAAAATACAGATAAAATGGAAATGGGCCTATCGTTAGATCAAATGGACTTTTCACCCTTCTTATATATGGGTACAACTTTGGCTAATTTCAGCGAACTAGGAAATATTCCCTTATCTATTTACAAATTGAAAATACTACATAGAGGTGTAACTAAAAAATAAATAGACTTTTTAAGAACGCTGCATTCAATTCCATCATACCCAGGACTTTTATTTAATTGAAGTTCAGACACAATTATCAGTATTTCACTAGGTTGAATGGGTCTAAGCAAAAGAGAATTAAAAAAGTTCCTAGGAGGCAAAAACTTATCAAAAGTATTAACAGTATGAGGCAATTTATAAACTATGTCTAATCAAATAGTTGTAAAGTAAGCATTATACAATTTAACAAATTCCTTGCAATCAGATATATCTTTACCAAGATGATTAATATTAAAATATTGCACTGCTGATTTATTACTTTCCATGTGCCTCTGATATTATTCTGTACTTTACAAAAACGAGTCTTATAAAACTGTTGCGTATAATGACGTATTGCACTAGTAACTTTGTTTCTACATTTGGTATAAGTTAATTTACTATAGTCAGTTGGATTCTTTACATATTTTCGATACATCTTTTTAGATCATTATTAAACCATGTTTTACATTAGATTTTCCATCTAATTCCTCTTTAAAAGGAAAAAATTGATCATATGCACTGGTTATTTTATTCATAAAAAACATGAAATCTACAATCAACATTAGTATTTTCATACACATCATTCCAATCGAGAGACTGTAACAAATTCAAGAAATGAGTAACATTATCATCATTTATAAAACGTTTGTAACATTTGGGCTTTGAGTATAAAACATTGTCACAATAAACAATAGTAAAAACGCTGAGATGATCACTGACATCAGTTACAAGAATTCCAGTTTTTAAGATGTTATCCAGATTGTTTGCAAATATGTATGAATGAGAGTTGCTGAACTTTGTGTAATTCTGGTTGGGTTTAAAATCAAGGGTGTGCAGGAATAAGTTACTAACAAATCAATAACATATTGAACTTGATTGGAATTAGTCATTAAAATCACCAATAAGAATGCACTGTTTATTTTCTCGAGTTATTGCCCTAAGAGGGTCTTCCGAAGCAGTAAAAAAGTCTGACATATTTTGCCCAGGGGGTCTGTAGATACTCTGTACACTATGGCAACAATTACATTTTTTGTTTAAGAAAATATCTCAATAAAAATTGTTTCTATACACTGATTACAAACCTCTAAGTCCTTACGGTTTTTATAATTCATATCCTTTTTTATCAAACAACCTACACCACCTCCACGCTTATTTTGTCTACCATTTCCAATAAACCTATAATCAGGGACTTGAATTTCTTCAGCACCTGCTAACCAAGGTTCCGATAATGCAATGCAAGAAAATGGGCAAGAAATAATGGCAAGAACACTATGGAAGTTATCAAGATTTCTCTTTATACTTCTGCAATTACAATGTACCATGGATAAAACTTTTATTTTTCAAAAAAAATTCTTTACGACATCATTATATTCGTTTGATAGAACATAATCAGCATTATCAATTGAAGTATTATCTGATATGTAATTTATATCCCGGATATCTAGTTCTATGCATGTAGAACATTCATGCGTAAACGGAGTTGATCGAGATTTGCCTTCGACAAGTAATACATAGATTGGGGTGAGGAAACATATATACAAATTATAACAACAAATAAAAAACAGCTGGAAAAAAAATATACATGAACATAAAAATCAGTAGACTGTACGTAGAGCAGTAATTGTTTATCAACATAACCATTCTTCCAGGATGTATATAATTCATCAATGAATCAGATGAGATCAGGTAAGAAATACATGTTTATATTCAGAGAGATTTTAAGTCTTCCTCACCGTGAATCATTGCGGTCACTTTGTTTTTCCTCTCAACAGTGCTATTATACGACCATCCATGCTCCAGGCTGACAAGATCTTCTCGTGATCTCGCGCATGTTTCAGCAGCTCCTGGTTTCTGGCTGTAAGATCCTCCAAAAGTATCATCTTTTTGCCTTTGAGTTGACGTCTGCTTGCTAGGATCTCCAACCACTTTCTATATGATTTGAATTTGATGATAATTCCCCGTGGCATTGTCGTACCATCCTGCTTCTTTCGCTTTGCCCAAACCCGATGACCCCTTTCAACGTCCCCCCTTTGTAGATTGACCTTCAGCAAATCACTTGCGATGTCTAAAATGACGTCATCGATGTTCTCCCCCTCTTGCTCAGGACCACCAAGCCTCAGACAATTCCTTCTAATAAGGGAGTTTACAGATATCACATGGTACAAATGACCCCAAATATCCACAGATCTTTTACACATCGAGAAGTTCCACTTTGAGCATCTTAGAATAATAACTGTCAAAGTCCTAGATGTGCTTCATAGATACCTTTTCTTTGCCCTCTTGAAAAGAATACTTCCACCTGCGTATCTTAGAATGTACCGTTGGTGCATAAATGAATAATGTTACATAACTTTCATGAGCGCATATCCAGTATTCATCTCTGTGGGTTTTACCTTTTTGGTACAAATGACCTTTATCTGCCCATGCACAGATTGTATCTATGAACTGGCTTTAAGTGCTGCTCTCGTGCATCGAGTGAATTGCTGAGTCTCTGCATTCGATGCTCCTGGAATTTCAATCTTTCTTTCAGACTGGTGATCTCACCAATCTTTTTGTCATTGCTTACTAGAAGCTCAAGTATGTTACTCTTTTGCCTCTCTTCTTCCTCTTGTAGGTCAACCAGTCGTTTGCTAACAGATGTTTCAATGAGTGACAGGAATCCTTTGTATATACATAAAGTTCAATAATTCTCCTTTCTCTACAGGGATTTGTCTGGCAATGTGATTGAATCATTGTCGAGTAACACCTTTGCCGGTTTGACTAGTCTTACAGATATGTGAGTTTAATAATTTGTAATAATAATATTATTAATAATGATAATAATAACGATTATGATGATAATGATAATGATAATAATAGAACAAAATAATAATAGAAATTATAATAATGATATTAATGATAATTAAACTGTCATTCCTATACAATCTTACATCATAATGAAGGTCTGAATTAATATTTTGTCATTTGTCATATTTTAGGCTGTACACAATTAGTCCGAAAGTACCAGCTTTCACACATTTTACAAACTAATTTTTACTTAGGTATATCTTTTCTCGTCAAATCCAAAAATAATTTACGTTGTTATTTTAAGAAAAGTCGATTTTTCATATCGCCAAGTTATATTTTCCCCTAAATCATTGAGATTTTCTGAACGTGGGAAAAATCACATTCCTTTTTGTATACATAACTTTTTTTTCCTTTCTGTACTTCGAATAACGCTAACATCCTGTAAGTAAACACTGTATGTATATATTGTAGACAGATGGCCTTGATAGAGTAGTGGCCACTAAGACTGGTTTAACTATACGTTTTGTTTTGTTTTGTTTTAATCCAGAAAATTGATGTTCAACAGAATTGCGGTGTTACCAGCGCGCGCTTTCAGTGATTTCCGATTGGAATTTGAACTGTGAGTAAAATCATTTACCCACCCTCCCCTCCCCCTCCCCCACGACAAAAGGTAAAGGGTAGAATTCTAGAATAGGCCTAATCGTGACTTAAAAAAAAAAAAATCGAACCATCTTAAAGGGACTTGGTAACGTTGTTAAGATGAGAGGAAATGGTGCTTAGGTAGTGACTTAAATGTTAGATGTACAATAATTTAAAGATCATCTAAAAGTTTGATTGAAAACAGACCATTAATAACGATAAAAATTGGGAAAATGATCTGATCGATTCCAGAATTTTCCCAACTATATTATTATATTTGAGTAAAATTTTATGTGAATGAAAATCGCCACAAAGCAATGAATTGGCTCCATATACCATTCCAAACATTTAAGAGTTGAAAGATTTTTAAAAGCCTGCTTTATGTCTTATTTTCATGGAAAAACGGTTGGCAAAATTTAAAGAATTGGTTAGGAGAATTTTTTGTGAGAGGGTGTCGCACAGTGACGCCTTCAAAGAAAACCATAAATATCTTTGTGGTTTGAGAATTTTGTTCAGGATTTTGAGGGTTAGTACGGTAGAAGGAATATAATAAGTAACATTTCATACAAAAATCACGCATTTTTGTCTGCAACCTTCAACAAGGTTACCGAGTCACTTTAAAGGCCGGATAGCTTAGCAAATACTGGTTAACACAATCTACGTCTTCTTTTGGACAACTGCACGTCAACGAATGGACTTGATTAACGGAAGTCAGCGACTTAATCTCTACATGGCCAGCGTTTCGCGTATGTTACACGCACGTGATTGGTGCGGTCGCGTCGTCCGTAGTCGTATTAGCGAGTTTCGCTCAGCGACGGAGAGACCTTCTACGACGAGGGAGCGCTCAGGGTTACGGCCGTCGCACACAGACCGCCCTCGTTACAATAAACGGTTCCGCTTTTCGGTAAACGCGTACGTATAGTACGGAGGAGCTGACGTCACCCTTGTGCTTTGTATCATATTTCAACAATTCATCATCCAGTTTTAAAACGATTCATGTTATATCCATATTCATGTCGTTATTGTTAAGAAACTCGTCATCCTTCTTTTCCACCCCCTGATGTGATCATCGCAATGATCGCATGTAATAAAACGATGGAATTCTCATACCACCGTTGGTTAAAGCTCGTTGATTGGCTGTTGAATCACTTTGGGCGTCATTGAGAGAGTCTGTAGATTTGGCCAAAAACCCGTTCTGGATTTCAGTACCTCAGCGATCACTGTTACTATAGTAGCTTCTCGATTTTGCACACGAACCGCAGATTCTCCGTCCGCGTTGACCTTGCGAGAACTCCCTAGTATACTCGAATGGCCCCGAGTCAGGCCACGGGCCACGGGAAAGACACATAGTCTCGTCAGATTACACTCCCTTTAAGAGAGTTTGGTCAAGTTTTACCCATGTCGGGTAAAAAAAAAAAAACCCCGGCATATTCGTGTTCGTTACCAACGTAGACGTACCTAAGGACATTCCCCTCATATTATCTAGTTATCTAGAGTAATCGTTACGAAATATTTTCAGACGTCAATGAAATATTAGCTGTGCCTTTTAATACACTTCTTCACTTACGTTTAGTCACTATGTCTATTAACCTGAAATTCCTTGTTTTTTTTTATTGATACATGTACAATAAATGCTGTATCCCCGTGTCCACACACACACACACACAGCAAAATCATCGTATAGCTATAACGAAACGGTATGGCTATACCATTTCGGGATAGCCATACGATGAAATTGTGTGTGTGTATATACGCTTACTAACGATACGTCGTATAACTGGGAAACGTCGTATAACGAAACGCGGGTCTGGGCATCGTTTCGAACTATAGAACTCGATAAAGAATCACGGAATGTCTTGTGTGTGGACGTTGGTCGAACTAGAACGGTATAACTGGGCGGGCTTAATGTGACCGCACGCGAAAGGAGACATGAGCTCTCATTTCCGTTTCCGTTTTATGACCGCGGCGCGGCGCAGTAACAAACTGCGCACCTCTACGACGTTTCGCTGTACAGTTTTGGGATAACTTGTTCTTGTGTGTGGACGCCCTGTTTGCTATACGATGATTCTTTATATGATGTTTCTTTATAGAGTTTCGGGATATTTGTGTTGTGTCTGGACACGCTGTATGTGTACATTTTATATGGTATTTGACATGACAGACTGTGCACAATATCGTTCGTGAGCTATTATCTTTTCTTCTCCTTGTAAGGCTATTTACAATTAGCTTTTTTGTTTTTGTTTTTTGTTGTTGTTGTCATAGGCCTATTTCTTTGTTATTTTTAAAATTGTCTTTTTATTTTGTTATTAAAATAACATCTCTTGCGGTTTTCAATTTACCTTTATGTTTTTAATTGTCTGCTTTGATTTTGTTTTAATTTTAGAGATCTTGGTTACACGGGAATCAAAGAACTGGAACCAGGATGCTTTCAAGGATTAGAGGCCCTTCAAAATTTGTAAGCAAGATACTACTATCACTGTATTTTGTACAAGCTTTTAGGCGGGTATAAGCCACATCGGAAATACTGCCCATGACATATGCAGATAAAAGTCGTAAACTATAAAACCCATCGAGACAATTGATGGACACGTGTTCATGAAAGTTTCGTAATCATTATTCATTAAAGGCCCGGCGGTACATTCTATGCTACACAGGTGTATGTAATATTTTCAAGAAGGCAAACAACATGTATTCAAGAAGAATCTCAATCCCCTTGATCCGGATCATTCTTAAATACACAAAGTAAGATGTCTCCATGCGTAAACTATCTGTAGATATCCAGGGGTCATTTGTACAAGTGCCAGCTCGGAAGTGGATTTTTCTCGAAACCGGGATCCATTTAGGCCTGGTTCAATCATCGACTATTTGGTCCGTATTCTACTAATTCAGTTAAACACCAGGCTTAGTCTATGAGAATCTTTAACAAAGGGACAGCTCGATTTTAACTTCTAAAGTCACGAGTTATCATCCACCCTATCCACCCCGGGCGCGTAATTTTTTTCTGCGTTACAGATTGGGGTTAGGTGCGTGTTGAGCCTATGGGAAAGTTTTGGGTAAGGGTTAGGGTTAGGGTTAGGGTTAAATCAAGACTTCTTAAAAAAAAAAAGCCCAAATCTGTTCCACAGAAAAAAATGACGCACCGCGGGCTATCAAGTAAGTGCTTATTGTGATATATAGCTCTTCTTCTGCAGATTATTCTGCTTCTTGTACACCACTTTTTTTATTTGCATGTAACTTCTTGTCATAAAACAGGGTACTGTATAGAAATAGCATCACTTCACTGCCGTCTGGAGCATTTAGAGGACTTGAGAGTATCACGCACCTGTAAGTATGACAAACACCCAGCAAAGCTATCATCTTTTTCAGCTATATCTCTATCGCACAGACCTTCTACTCTTTGGAGAGTGGAAGGTCGCCTAGACCGACAAAAAGTGGAGAGTAAATTTCGGTCTCAGGACTTCAGAGTCATAGGCCAACAGGCTCACGAATCTTCGACCTCAAGGGCTATTGGTGTCATGTTCTATGCATCCCATGGGCACCGGTCTCGTATGAATTTAGTTTTGTGGGAATGGGGTCCCCTTAAGATTTCATTTATTGCACCTTCTGTCACGAGGGCCTTTTGTCTCATGGGAGTAATTTGGTATATTGGGCCTATAGAGTTATGGGTTTTTGATCTATTGGGCCTTAGGTTTCATGGACGTCCATAATCATGGGCGCATGGCCTTATGAACCTTTAATCTTGTGGACCTTTTGTCTCCTATTCGAGCATTTAGTCCATAAGTATTTAAATAATATGCTCCCTCTTTCATTTCAAAACTTTTACATTATGAATAAAGCTATTCACTCTTAACCTACCCATAAGTCCTCAAATTTTCATCTAGTAAGCCCGAAATTACTTATTGCCCATAGATCCATAAGACCCCATGGTCCTGATCTATGGAACTCTCTCCCAGAATGTATTAAATCATGTTGCTCCCTCTACTCATTTAAGGCCAAAGTTAAAACGATGTTATCATCAGAATACTCAAGGTAGAATTTCTGTGTCAACTCTTCATTCTTTATCATGTCATCTCTTCTTTCATTCGAATCATTACCACCATCGTCATCATCATCATCATTATCATCATCATCATCATTTTCATCTTCATCATCATCATCATCTTCATCATCATCATCATCATCCTCATCTGCATCACCATCATCGAAATTTGTATTTTCAATTACCTATCCGTTTCTGCTTATATTTCATGAGTTTTGTCTGGGGCTGTCGTATTATCAAGCAATCTGCTTACAATGACAGTCCTTCTTCCGCAAATAATTGTATAATGTTTTATAATGTTTGAGGAAATTTAGTATTTATGACAGTTTATCATTTCGTTTTTGAAAATAACAATTTATATATAATTATTTTCTTGTTTATGATTCATTGTCAAAAAAATACTCATTGTACTTCATATTATTATTGTTATCAAAAAATTGTATGCTTACATGAATGCAGAAGAAAATCAAATCAAAATTAAATCAAATATAAACTATTCAACCAAAATGACCAATAAACTAGGACAAATACTAAAACAGACTATACCTTTTTTTAACAACCTAAATATTGTAAGAGTAAACGATATTTATGTTTATCAATGTGCAATCTTTATGTATTTATGCTTTAAAAACCTTCACCAAATACTATTTTACAATACTTTCAACTTAATAAGAATATTCATGGCCACCATGCAGACCAGGTATTCAAATAGGTCTAATCGTCATATTCCAGGGGTAAGGACACTAGTTTCCCAAAATACAACTTTCTTCAGGGGTCCCAAAATTTGGAATGACTTACCAATAGATATTAGACTGAGCCCATCACGAAATAGTTTTAAAAGAAAATTTAAACTGTACTTATTAAGACAATACTAGTGTAATAACCTATATTCTTAAAGGACAAATCCACTCGAAAATAACATACTTTCAATAAAAGCAGAAAAATCAAATAAACCATTCAAAAAAAGTTTGAGCAAAATCGGATGACTAATATGAAAGTAATGATTTTTAGAAAAAGTATGTACAAATATGGAACAATGAGAATCACAACACAAATTGCCAGGATGGTAATAAGTTTGTGACGTCAGGGGACGTCATGCCCTCACTATTTATCAATTGCTCTGTATGGTTTAATCCCATTAATTTCCCTTTTTATTCCCAAAACTTGATTTCCCCATGCCTTTGCCCAGATTATATGATTTGTATCATATTGCGTGCATGACATTTCACAAAAAATGTTATGAGCTTTGACGAATTTATATTATTTTCTGAATATTGTATATTCATAAGTTATTGATTTTTATGTAAATAGTTTATCAAAATTCACATTTTTCATGGTTAACTGGAAAAATTACTCTATATTTTAGTGCATCCACACTTAAACATATTACTATCAATCTAACTTGGATGCTGGTGTGAAGAAATAAGATTCTTAAGGAGAAAATTGGAAATTTATATCATCATTAGAAAGAAAATAATCTAGTGGATAGTGAGGACATGTCGTCACCGTCTCATGAGTGAGTTGTCAATATGTCTAGTGATTTTCAAACTTTCTTATTAGTTATCCGATTTTGCTCAGACTTTTTTTGAATGGTTAGTCTGATTTTTCTGCTTCTATTGAAAGTGAGTTATTTTTGGAGTGGACTTGGGCTTTAATGTTCATCAGACAGAAAATTGTGTGTTGGTGTGTATGGGAAAGAGTGTATGTGTGAATGCAAATTATTTCCCTTTTCTTCCTTTTATAACAAATAAAAAATCTAAATAATGTACTTAGTTTCGTATGCAATTACTGACGAAAGACTTCTACATAAAGCCCGGCCTTCCTGTCTAGTCTCCAAATACTGCCTTTAATGTACATGTAATAGAATGTTTTCCCCTTGTTCCTCATGTCTTCTCCACTTGTGTTATTCTCATGTTATATGTATTTACACATGTATTATATTTCAACTTTTATATGTTTGTTTTCCTTTGTATATTTTAATGAAAATATTAAATAAAACGAACTTGAACTTGAACCAGAAGAAGCTAGAGAAAATTGATAATGATTTTATTTTTAATTCCAAATCAATTCTCGTAATGATTTATTAACTTATTACTGAATAATCTAAATGGACTTTAACAATTTTGACAAGATTTTTTTTGCAAAATACCATTAAAAAAAAAAGTTGAACTACCCCCGAAAAGATTTGAAAACGATGTCGAATAATGCTGTCACTAATCTTCGTATCCTTTTTTCCACAGACATGTTCACGACAACCAAATCTCCAACATTGATATTGATGCTTTCAGAGGACTTGATACTCTGAATTTTATGTAAGTATATCTCATGTTCATTCGACACTTAAAGGGGATAAATATTTTGTTGAGCCACCATTGTGCAGTAGTTACAGGAAAAGAAGATATTTAGACCACCCCTAGACCAAAATACCCAGATAACTACGTAACCTCTAATTGAATTATTCCTAGGTAAGTGACAGACGGGAAAGTTGTCCTCGGGCAGTCGTCTTGATACCTCAGTCATATACCGACATGACCGACAAAAGAGCGAACAAAAATATTACATTTACATATATGACCAATAATGGGTCGGTTTGGAGTCGATCTGATGTCGGTTTGGTGGTTTGACTGAGGTATGACATGATAAATACAGGTTACTTTACCGCCGTACGCCGTATGACTAATTGATGTACTTTTAAATGCTTTTATGAAACCAAATAATGAAATATTGTCACCCTTTCTCTTTCATCAATAATTTAAGTTATTTCAATTATTTTACATCTATCGAATGATTGATTATCGTTTGCCGCATGTTTTCTGATCTTTCTCGTTCCTTCACAGTGACCTGTCAAATAATTCAATCAGAGAATTAAGGAAGGGAATGTTTGATGATCAATCAAATCTCACCTTCGTGTAAGTTGATACAGTATTTTTTTCCTCATTTCTTCCCACCCCAGCACGAATTATTTTAATGTTTTTCATAGGAATTCAATGCTAGAATATGAAATAATTAATATTTAAATTATTTTTTTCGACAGGACACTTTGTGGGTAATGTCCACAGCTGCAGATCTTTTCAATATTTCACTTGTGATATAAGAGGGACAGGAGAAAAATAGCAATGCGTGAATTATCACTGATTTGGAAAGAATGTAACATTCCAAGTAATGATGACGGTGATGTTGATGATGAGGATGATGATGATGATGATGATAATGATTATCATCTGATTGCTTATTAAAACACTTAATGACCCAAAGTTTGAGTGTAGAGACGTGGCAATACGCGAGATTATATTATCATTTAATCCAGGCTGTTTTGCACCTTTTTTCCTTCAGGGATTTCACTAACAACCCGCTGGAATACATCGAACCGGGGACTTTCCAGAATCTGAGTCGGCTAGAATATTTGTAAGTTTGTGAACTAGTCACTGCTAGTTCGAAATACTATTATAGTATTAATGACTGCTTTGAGAGAAATAGTTGTTTTTATAAGCTCAAGGGAAGGTTAGAATTGTGCTATTGCCAGAGGCGTGCCGAGAGCAATAGCCCCGAAAGCGTATAAAAACAGCTATTTCTCGAATATTAAAGCAGTCATTAATACTTTTATATGCCAAAAAAAGAGTCAATTTATGACACCACCTTGGCCTTTCTCTAGTTTATCTGCACGGTTGTTTTTTATGAGTGTATCTTTGAGAGTAGACTAGATCTAGATTCTTATGATTCTAGTCTAAGCAAGATATTTTTTCAATTTTGGGGGTGTGGGGAATATGGAGAAAAACCTGCGCTTTCATATGACACCTCACTTATTGAGTATCACCTTCAGAATCACGAGCAATATTAGTTTGAATCTCTGGTAATTAAAACATCGACCAATTTAGCATGAGTGCGCGATGGTCAATGCATAGGGATGTGTGCAATCTCTACGGGAAGGATTTTAGCACTACTCGACCTATTTACTAGAATCTATAGGCCTACTAGATCTATTTTGAAAAAAAATTATGGAGAATTTAACGTACCCTTTTTGGTGCTCTTACTGTCAGCAAGTCTTGCATTTGATCATCATCAAGAAGTTGAAATCTTGGGAGAGTTTCTTCAGCCATTTTTGCCTTCGGTTTGGAATTTAGTACGATCGAGATTTCCGTTTTTAAATTACCGACCAATTCTTCGCACACGTACGGTATCCTCGATCGCTCAAACCAGTTTTTAACATGTGAACCTATAGGTATTTCACCAAGACTGAACTATTTTCCCGGTAACCATGGTAACTGGAATTTTACCGGGAATTTTACAGGAATAGTTAAAGTTTATGACTGCAATTTCGACCAATCAGATGGATGGATTTCTTAAGTGAGGTATATAAAAATATATATTGACTAGTTGGATGTGTTGGATACATTGACTGCTTTTATGGGGGAAGGTTAAAACTATTGTCTAATGTGATCTCGAAAATGTGATGTGACCCTAGACGCAGTAGAAGGGCATAGTGCAGTCTTGAGGTCACCGAGGAGCTCTAGTTTTACCCGCCCGAAAAATAAGCAGTCAATATCTGTTTTATATACCGCATCCCCATGTAAATTCTCGTAAATAGATATTGACCAAAATATGCCTGTCATAATGTATTTATTTGTCTAGTCTAGGGAAACTTACTCGTCTAATAAAGTAATAGCATGATCGAATAAATATAGAGCAGCTGAAAGACAAGCTAAAGTTTTAATGTTAAGAGTTTACCCCTGCATATCAATAACAACATTGATAAGTTATATAGAACTCGTACACATAATGTCCTACAATCTAAACAATTTGCTTGTAGCCAATCGTGCAAAATATGCATCAATCTGATGATGATGTTCATAATGATTGCTTCTTGTATAGCGCCTTATTACTAAGCGTCTGTAGCGCCAATGTTAGGCGTTAATAGCGCTCGCTCTAAAATGTCTCACAAAATTGTATTGTCGTTCATTATTCTATTTCTCTCTCTCTCTCTCTCCATAGAAACTTGGTGAATGTCCAACTGGCAAATCTCGAACCAGATACCTTTCAAGGGATTACCTCCCTCAAAGGCTTGTAAGTTACGACTTCTTCAATAATGACATTTACATGTATAACTGTATCTGACGTAATCCCAATTATTCATACCACTACCCCCTTACCCCACCCCCCCTTTGGCCTGTATTCAATTTTAAAATCTTGCCCGGCATCATCGGCAATCACGGCCTGTCACGTTTGCCCATTCCATCCCCTCGCGTTGTCTCACGTCCAACCCGTTTTGTCCAAGGTAGCCTGAAACGTGATTGCCGTTGCCGCTGGGAACATAATGTAAACCTAGCATACATGATTCTGCATTTTTCCTCCCAAGAAATCTTACTCAGACCACAATTCCCAGTATCACAATCATGATGTAAATTATTGTGCTATTCTTAATTTCAGTAACGCTGGACTCACTCTACTTTGAACAAAGTTGACGGAAACTTTGATTATTTACGTACACCATCAAATACAGCCCTTTAACAAATAAGAAGTTTCCTCCTTGCTCTGGCACATAACCGCCCGAACAAACAAATCCATCGGAGACATTGTTTATTGCAAATATTTGTGTACATCTTTCAGGTCGACTGATGACTACAGGCTTTGCTGTTTGTTCGACGAGACAGATCTGTGCAGCATTGCTTCCTCGAACTTCCTGGACTCCTGCTCCCGTCTTATGCCAAACACAATCTTAAGGGTAACCCTTTGGGTCATAGGGTGGGGCGCCCTCATCGGCAATACCATAGTTCTTGTCTTTAGGTGTCGTACCGATCATTCAGTCAGCGCAAAGACTCAGGGACTGTTCATCTCCAACCTGGCCATAGCAGATTTCCTGATGGGAATCTACATGATTATAATAGCGTCAGCAGATGTGTACTACGGAGATTATTTCTACCTCTTCGCAGAGCAATGGCGTGGATCGGTCACTTGCAAAGTCGCAGGATTCATCGCTGTTCTATCCAGCGAAACGTCCGTATTCGTACTTGCGATCATTACGATAGATCGAGTCCTTAGCGTCGTGTTCCCCTTTGGAAAACTGAAGTTTCGGGCTACTTCTGCTCGCGTTGGAGTGGCGCTTATATGGACCATTGCTGTTGTAGTGAGCATTGTTCCTTTGATTGTTAGCTCCTACATCAGCGGTTTCTACGGCCTGTCAGATGTTTGTGTTGGACTACCACTCAATGTCGAGTCAACAGAGACTGGAGAATTAGTATATAATTACGAGAGAAGGGTGTGGGAATACCTCAAATATGAAACAACAAAGAGACCAAGTTGGGTGTACTCAATCGCCATCTTTCTCGGTGTGAATTTCTTGATTTTCATCCTCATTCTGCTCTCCTATGTCGTCATATTCGTTCACGTTCGCAAGTCGGCACGCAGTGTGGCCAATCCGGCAAGCGGTTCGGGTAGCAGTGACCGCGCCCGGGAAGTGAAGCTGGCAACACGCATGTCTATCATTGTCCTGACGGATTTCTTTTGCTGGATGCCGGTGATCATCATGGGTATCCTTTCGCAAACAGGTGCTGTCACCCTCCCGGTATCCCTCTACGCCTGGAGCATTGTCTTTATCTTGCCTATCAACGCATCCATCAATCCATATCTCTATACCTTCATCGCAATATGTGGTGGTTCAAAGACGAGATCTACCTCAAGCCCTACGCAAAAGACCCGTTTCTCGACCGCGGTGTCTGAAACACGAGCATGATGTAGAAGTACTCAAAGTGGTGGTACGCAATCTACCACAAACCCTGCTCTAAAGATCCGTACCATAAACACCATGTCTCAGACACGAACATATTAAAAAGAGGGAATATACTGTCTTAATCTGTCGGTTCAAAGATGAAATCTACCTGAAACTCAGCTGTATAGACCCGTTAAACATGACCACGATGTCTGGTACACAAGTATGCTGTAGGATTATACTTCATCTGTAGGTTTAAAGACTAAATCTACCTTAAACTCTGCTTTAGAGACCCGTTAAACATGACCACCACCAATTCCCTCATTTGCATATTATGGTAATTTTTGCTAAAATGGTCATAAAATTTATATTTTTTCCCATGAATTATATATTCTTTATTTTAAGCATCCTTTTTCACTAAATGTATTCGTTAGACCATATGAAACAACAATACGACAACAAATTTGGAAGAGCTAGGTTATTCCTTTTGTTTCTCTTGTTTCGATATTTTCTTATGTGTTTCAATGTTTTTTCAACTTATGTATGTTATTATTTATTTTTTAAAATTATTTCTAACTACAATTTAACTATTTTGACTCCCAAAACAAACACCTAAACTTTAAACAAGACCCAATAACCAATGTTTTATCTCTTGTTAGGAAAAAAAAAATGACATTTCCATAATTATGTTGTGTACCCAAATCACGAAAATGAGCGATTTTCGGGCCGACATGCAAAGACAAAAGGTCACTTAACTTTGTAACTGTACCCCCGGTTTTCAAATTATTGTTTTAAAAGATGCGCAAGACTCGAAAGAAAAAAGTCCTGGAGCGGCGGGGCGCCATCCGTATGCTTTCCCGAACAATCAGAAAAACAGCGGAAGGGGGGGGGGGCATAATGCCCCCGCGGCCTTATTAGGGTTAAACTCTACTTTAAAGACCCGCTAAACATGACCATCATCACAGTAAGTAATACGCTTAGACTCCGCGGGGGGGGGGGGGGGGGGGGGGAATGACGTCTACGCTAAGAGTCCGCGGGGGGCATGACGTCTCCTCGAGCCTTTGTATTATATTTTTTTTTTTAATGAGATCGCCGACCGAAAGCTCACGGGTTTTAGGCATTTAATTAGGGTCAGATGAGCATATTTTTAATACTTTATTTGTGACACTGGCAGGTCACTAATTGGCGTGGGGTCTAAATGAAGAGTTGCGTAGTGTTGGGTACCAACTACGCTGGCCTACGTTAGTATAATTATGCTGATGGACGCAAACAATTCAACATGTTAAACTTTTTTTCGCGTACTTTCGGCGTAGAAACCTGACGCAGAAAGTACGCCTTTTCACGCAACACTACGCTACTGTACGCCATGCCTACGCAACAGTACGCTACCCTACGCCAGATCGACAAAGCAGTAAAAGCTTTCCACACAGTAAACAACCGTAAGCAATCATAATCAAACCTGTACGCCAGCCTATGCATAACCGACGCAGGGACTACAGTGAAGCAACATTTTTCCATTAATACGCAGCCTAATTTCTGCGTAGTGGGTACGGCACACTACGTAACTCTACGCAGTTCCAGTGTGAAAGAGGCTCATAGAATAACTACCGGTAGAATTGGATCGGTAAAAAAAAAAAAGGCAAATAAAGTTCTTGGTGGTTTTAATTTAGAGTGTCTCTATACATCTATTGACACCCCGCCCCCCTCCAGAATCCCGCGGATTTCAGCGGGTCCTCTGCTAGTAATGTATAATATACAAGCATGCTGTAGGATTACACTTAAGCTGGTGGATCAAAGACAAAATCTACCTTAAACTCTACTTTGAAAACCCGTTAAACATGACCACCATGTCTAGTACAGGAGCATGCTGTAAGAGATGTTCTCCTTATCACAAAATAAATAGATAATGGACTGAGAAAGAACATAAAAATCGATGGTGATTTGTTTACCTCAAGTAGTATTTGACCTTTTAGTTAAAAAAAGAGAACAGTTACTCAATGACGAATTTAGTTGATAAAAAGACAAAGAGTTTTGTTTAGATTGTTTAAATCATGTGGGTATAGCCTCCCTAATATTAGAATGGCGAAACGATTATTTGACTCATTTGTAAGACCAATATTTTAAGACGGATCAGAGATGTGGGGCGATTTTACTGTTAATTTTGAAAAGTTAGCGTTCATGGTAAATTGTGTCGAAGGCCTTTGAGAAGTCTAAAATTTGTGTGACAAGAATTATCAGTTGCACTAACAATTTTATTAATGAGTGTTAATATAGCATGTCTTGTGGCGTATTTCTGTCCAAAAATATACTGAACAGCATAAGTAAATTGTTTTTGGAAGGAAACTCATGGTTTGTGTATACATAAGTTTTTCTAATATTTTGGAAAAAGAGGTAAGTAAAGAGTTTGGCTTACAATTTCCCTGTTCATGTCAGCCAATTTTTTAAAAATACAGGTATTACTTTTGCTCTTTTAATGAAAAAGGGTACGTCACCACATGTAAAAAAAGAGGTTACATATACGGGTTAGTGGGATAACTATTTCGGAAATAATATGTTTAAGTAGTGAATTTGTCATTTGCTATCTATTTTGTTAATTATTGTTGTATTAGTGTTGTTTATATATTCTAATTGTTATGACTGTACAAAACTGTAAAGCGCATAGAGAAATTTACAATTTATTATGCGCTATATAAATATGCTCTATTATTATTATTATTATTTGTAATACCATCATATCGAGCGCTCTTTTTACTCTTTAAATTGTTAACAATATCAATAACCTCTACCTCTTGTACCGAGACCCCAAAAATGATTCAGGATTTCGACGATCAAGAAATGAATGAAATGAATGATTTGAAGTGAGGATGGCTTGTGCAAGATTTAGCCCTATATTTTCGAACTAATCATTGAGACTATCAGCAAATAAAAAGCTGTTTCTTGAAAGCATGTGTTTCCGAATAAAATCTCATGAATATCCTGCTTATTGATGTTTTTATTAAGTGCATGGTTGATTAGCTTTCAAGTGTTTTTAATGTCATTTCGATGAAATTAAAATTGTTTAAAGAAGTTTTTTTGCATAACGTAAAATACTAACTTGTGTATTTATTTTATTTATTTATTTATTTATTTATTTATTTATTTATTAGTTTTTTTTTTTAGTAGGGTGGCTCCATCAGTAGTTCAATACTGTTTTCCGTGGAGGCCCTACAACATAAATACAAAATTAACAAACATATTGAAAACAAACAATCCTAATCGAAACAAGATGAATTAAGTTACAACATTTTCGAACAAAAGAAAAGAAACAAACACAACACAATGGACCAGTTCAATGATTTAAATCATTATAGCGCCAAAGTGTTCCAGAAACCAAATACTTCTGTTGGTTATATAGAGTAATACCAAAAGTACAAACTTAACGACGAAAAACATAACAAGTTTGGGAGCACCGTGAGGAGCTGTCTTGACGCTCACTCGGCTCACCAAAAAAAAAATGTATTTGTTATAAGTCTTAATTTGTTTTTCGTTTGACTCTTTTGGCTAGGAGTTGAATTTGTACAATAAGCGATTTTTCCTATTAATTGAACGTTAAAGGGATTTTGTTATCCATGGAGATCGCGGTCTCAAATAAACTTTAGGTTTCTTTAAATTTATCAATATGTTTACAAGTTAACTTACGACACTGGATTAGAACCTTTCCGTGTTTAAGGTAATTACAAGATAATAATAATAATAATAATACAATATTTATATAGCGCAAAATAAACATAAGTTTCTCTTTGCGCTGTACAAGCATATATATAATCACATAAAATGAATCAACACAGAGAAATATACAAATCTTATACCACTAAAATGACTAACTAAACATAGTAAATAACATAACAAAGAGATAGCTAACATAGTCAAAACAAAACAAAGAACGTAAGTAAGGATAGCTTAAACTAATTAATTAAGGCCGAAGAGGTGCGTTTTTAGTGAAGATTTGAATGTTGCAGAAGTGGGTGCCTGTCGTATGAAATTGAGGAGATTGTTCCAAAGGTTTGGTCCAGCAACTGCAAATGATCTGCCCCCATAGAATATAGTATTGGTTTTTGGTACACAAAGTAAGGTAAGTAAGACAGGTAAGTAAGAATAAATTGGGAAATGGTAAATTATAATTGAGATTATGATAATAGGAATAGCTTGAACATACATATTTTGTAAATATATTATCCATGAGCGAGGCTGTTGTCCTTGTTATTCGAGTAGATTTACTTACGAGAGGCATATAGGATTGAACTGAACGTGAAAACTGTTGACTAGATATAAGGGATTTCATATGTTCATTATTCACGGCTGATATAAGAGGAAACGACAAACCGTTCAATTTATGCATTTTTCGTGGCTTTCATTTAACATGGGATTCTGTCATTTCTACATATATCATTTTACCATGGCGGTACATGGATTTACGCCAATATTACAATGGCATTACACACAGATTTGAGTATCTTACCCAATTACAGAACTAATGCTGGAATCTAAGCTGAAAAAATTAGGAATCATGTGATAAATGTAATCTGCACCCCATACATTAACCTTAAAATCAAAATATGTGAAATCCAATCATGTAGCCAGAGAAGGGTTAAACCACGGCTAGAAACCCCTTCTCGTAAACGAATGTCCCCTTTGCGTTGCCACGATCACCCCTTGCTAGCCGTCAGGAATGCCCGATCAGACGGGGAAGATTTTTATGTAACCCGGATGCACCACCCCTTCCCAGCTCTCATCATGGAGTAAACTAGCCTCCATGCCGTAACCAAGCTGACGACACACAACCTGCGCATCATCATGACCAAAGTGATCATCCCATATGGGACCCGTTTCACAAAGTCTTTTTCCAATGACAAATGACAAATATCAGAGACAAATATGCTGATAACCAATCAGAAGCAAGGATTTCAGTAGCTTAAAACAACAACTGTCATTTGTCACTGATGACAAGTTTTGTGAAACACCCCATGGTATTCTATTGGTAGTAGTAGTATATTTCTACACAGCCACCGTTAGGATGACCTCCTTCAACTAGGCGGCCATCATACATGTTTTCTAGAAATGATTAAGTTGTTTAAATTTACAATAAGCTGCCAGTACAAAACCGTAATAAGAAAATAGACAGTTATTGCAACATGTGACTGCCTGTTCCCAAATCCTTACTTTGCAATGAGGTTTTGCCTGTTCACCTATAGTGATCACTGTTAAGACGCCTGTACTTCTTTAAACAGGTCTTATATTACAAACGGGCTCATGTTCGTTTCTAAAGATATCATATCACTCTAGTTGATCTTATCTGATGAAATATTTCAAGCTTAAAATCGAACGTATTTTTCAGCGTTTACTGTGTTTCCAATTCTACTATTGTTTAATGTTAAAGAGAGGAAGATCCTTTAAAAGCTCTGTAGCTTTCTTTCACAACTTCTGTGGTAGCAAAGCCATTTATGAGAATCTTGATTCATGTACTTCTCCTACTACTTCAAAAGTCTAAGATAAACCCGAATACCGTCCTAGTACTTCCACAGTTGACTTTTATATTTGCTCGCTCACTGATCAATAGAATTTGCTTTCGTGATCTCAAAATTTTGCCATGTTTTTATTGTATATACTTAAATACTTTGTTAGTCTATAAATTTTTATTTATTGCTCTCTTTTTCTGTACATGGCTTCATGATAGACTGGAATTGTTAATGAGCTACCCTGCTTTTGATAACTGAATAAATAAATAAATGGCTTCGAATCCCCCATGAAAAAACAACTACCAGGAGCATTTAAAACCTGGCAAATCCTAATATACTAGGTGGGCATAGATTTGCACTTTGAAAGCCAGAGAGTATTTTATGTATCGAATATCTATTTTGATGATTAAAATATGTCGATCGTAATAAACAATACGTCGGAAATTTAATAGTCTGTTGCTGAAAGCATATGAAGACACGAGTTTTTCCACACACAGAAACAAAATCATTGATGTATTTCAAACGTGAATTTGTTCTTCCACAGAATATTATGTTATTTCAGCAAGGCATACATATCGACAGCTTATATTTGAAGCCTTTGCTGAAATGCCATAATGTGGCGTTAATAAAAATTGTACTGGCCTTTTTTAATGTTGCACACACACACATACACTTTCACACACACACGCACATCAAAAGCAGAATGACGTTCGAGATATGGGGCTCGCGAATGTGAAAATAAAGACAACTGCGCCTTAAGTTACAATATTGATAAAATACCTTGGTTTCCCCCTTCACATTTTTCTGCGTAATTTTAGTAATAGTTTCTAAACTTTAACAAAGTAAGTAAGGACAACGCATTGTCATCTTTATACTGAAAATGTAATTTTGTATTATCTTTCTGCGTAATTGCGTAAAAGAAGTGTTAACTCATTTACATTAATGAAGATTTTAATCTCAAAACGGCTTTAGCGAACACACGTGTATCGAAGACCACCCTTTTGTGTTCTTTGAGCGGTGGTGAATGTAACTTCATTAAAGTAACCTGAACAGGAAGACCAACGACATGCGTGTCCCACTTCAGTGGGCTTTATACACAGGTTTCACTAAAGTTTACAAAGTAAAGAGAACACATTCTTGTTTATATTTTATTTTCCTTTTCTACAAAGAGTGCAGTGGCGGATCTTCAGGAGGAGGAAGGGGGGGGGGGGGTCATCGGGCATAAGACTCCCCAGACATTAAATAAAAATAAAATGAAATGAAATGTGCCCCTTATCGGGCATCCGGCAACAGTTCCTCACCCTATAGCCCCCTGAAAATGATGCCTTTTTCTTTTTCTGTTTTGGTTATGTTTTATACCCCTCGCCAACGAAATACTGAGGCCGCCACTGTAATGAACATAATCAAATATTATAATCTTAGGGACGTAGATGAGAAATATCAAATGGTATCCTAAATGTAAAAATGTACACAGTGAATATATTTGCAAGCTCGTGAGCAATACAATTATAATAAAGTCTTTGAAAAGATATGAATTCAAAACTAAAACATGAAAAGCATGTAGAAGCTACCTTTAAAGCGTTACAGTTTTGAAAAAATATGGCTAGAAACAATTGCATGTTGCAGTATACAATCGGACACTCACTAGGTCTGTTTCTTATCGGTACCTTCCTTTCCGAACGTCTCTTTAATCATGTTAATAGAACAGCAAAGATTCCGAGGTACATTATAGTGTGCAGAGTTTTAAAACGTGATGCGAAAATATCATATTTATCATAAAGTAAGTTTGCAAACAAAAGTTATTATGCCATACAAAGCTTTGGAAACTACCACCATTTAAAGAATATACATATAACATGTTTGCTTTATATACATAATATGATTTATGATTATAGTGAAACTAAACAAAGATAAAAAAAGTGGTTCAAACTCTCTTCAGAAAGTTTTTAGTCTTACGATTGATTGAAATATCATGAAATATAATCTAGTCTTCAGAAAGTTCTTAGTCATACACTTGATTAAAATATCATGACATATAATCTAGTCTTCAGAAAGTTCGTAGTCATACAATTAATTAAAATATCATGACATATAATCTAGTCTTAGTTCTTAGCAATACAATGAATTAAATTATCATTACATATAATCTGGTCTTCAGAAAGTTTCAGTCATACAATTAATTAAAATAGCGTGAAATATAATCTAGTCTTTAGAAGGTTCTTAGTCATACAATTAATTCAAATATCATGACATATATAATAAGGTCAATGCAGCAAAGATTAAAAGATGAACAACCTCAAAAAAGAAAAAGATTTGTTATTAATTTCACTACCTTAAGTTAATTAAAATGTATTTGTAGATGAGTAGGCCTACACAGCTTTTGTTTCACCAGCAAATTACGAAAGCTGAACCAAATTTATGAATACGTAATATATCTACATCGGATCACGTTTTTATGCCAGGACTCACACGTACACGTACGTGGCTTTTGGATATCAGATATAATCGGAATTAAATAAATGACAATCAAAGTCCATAGTGGATTACATTCGATCATTTCATTGAACACATCAAATTTCAAATAAATAAGAACACACGCCTTTTTAAAAAATAAATACAATTAAAACTCATATCATTTTAAACAAATCAGAACAAGGGTTTGATTGAATGATAAATATAAATATAAATATGAATATATATATATATATATATAAATATATATATATATTTATGTACTCTGTGTAAAGTCACGCATGTGATTTGAATAACCAATTGAGCGATAAGGCACAATTATTAATCCATGATTTAAGTCTGTTTGAACGCTGGGTGAAAAAGACAAGATATATTGTATAATGGGTATATAGCTACGCATGATTTGAATAAATAATATTTGCACGAGATGTATCAATATTTCTGAAATATAGAACATCCTTTTATGAATGGTATTCTGCGATAACAGTAAGGTATAGATGAGAAATGAGAGGCTAAGCAGATTTACTTACAATATATATACTCTAAACAACAGTTTATTTCGATTTACCATTTGTTGATTTTTTAATTCGACATGCTACATGCGTATTCAACTGAAGATGGAACTTTTTTTTAAATATTTTTTTTTAAATGCATGCCAATTATTATTTCAGTAGTCATAATGTACACACGTACACTCAACAAATCTACCACGATTCTAATGAAACCATTGACAAATAGCAGTGACCATTTAAAATAATATACTGGATTATTTTGTGAGATAGTACAATGTATAAGTATATACAACTGAAATCTGAGTACCGTTTCAACGTATACATATATGTAGGCCAACATTTTCAGTTTTAGGTTTTCAATATTTTTACATGTATTTTGTCTTTTTTAATATACACTTTTTGTACTAATTTCTTTCATTGTTTTATGTCAAATATTGAATACATATAAATCATATTTAGTGAAACCAAAATAAATCAGAATATTATAACAAACAACATCTTTGTTGTATCTGTTGTTTTATTGCTAGATAATTTATTGCTCAATATTCAATCTCACAGAGTGTTTTACGCTCTATCTCTTATTTAAAAAAAAATGAAATAATGAATGCGTCAGAGGTGAGCAAAGTAGATACTAAGAGAGAAGAGAAAGGAGAACAAAGGGAAACGGAAAGAAGAGAGAGAACATGGAAGGAATTGAGGGTGAAGATGAGAAGTGGGTGATACTTAGAAGAGAGAGAGAGAGAGAAAAGTAAAAAAAAAAAAAAGAGTACAATGAAAATACATTTAAAACAATGCGAAAAACACATTTCTTTAAGTCTTGTTCCTGAATAGCTCTTTTGACCTTTTGCCTTTTTAAATACTTTGTGTAGATTACCGTAGGATACTATTAATTTATGAACTGTTTGTATTTTGGTTGTAAGTGATTTGTAATTATGTACATGTATTATTTTCATTTGCAAAGTTTTAATGGTAATTTAAATTGATATAATTTGTAATGCAATTTCTGTTTCCTTTAATTATCAGCTCTTTTCTTCTAAACCGCTTAGAGGCAATTTGCAATTTGCGGTATACAAATATCTTATTATTATTATTATTATTATTAATGATGTTGTTGGCCATTTCCACATATCCCCATTATCAGTTATACCTTGAGGAAAGACCCTACGGTCGCATTGATTCAGTGCGCTTTCACCCTCCAAGCCACAAGTGATGCCAAATGACTACTACTACTACTACTACTACTACTACTACTACTACTACTACTACTACTAATACTACTAATACTACTACTACTACTACTACTACTACTACTATTACTACTAATACTGCTGCTACTACTACTACTACTACTACTATTACTACTACTACTACTAATAATAATAACACGAAGAAAAGGAAGAAGAGGTGGATGCAGATGAAGATATAGGAAATGGATAGCATGGATTAAGAAAAAAAGAAAGTAGAATGTGAGGTCTCTCCAAGTGAGGCACACCTAAAGAATGACAGGTGGATTCTAACAAACTGACTTGGGTTTCCGTCCACCCTCTAAACAGGTACATCGACACAGACGGATGCAGGCATGGGCGTGGTTGATGCTGGTTGAGGTGCAGGTTGAGTGGTAAGAGAAGATAACTGAACTCCCATAGCTGCTGAAGGAGAAATCTTTTGTTGATTGCACACGAACACAACAGCAACTATAGCGATGATGGTTAGGAGAAACAAGGACACTCCGACGAATGACATCGATCCGATTACCCGAGGAGATGCTCCTGATGTTCCTGATATTGTTGTGTAACCTATCATAATATTTAAAATAATAAATGAGAAAAGGGAGCCACATTGGTATTAAAACTGCTTTTCCTGCAGGCTTTGCAATTATTACTAGCCCAGTAGTTGCTGGGTACCCATCTACAACAAGGTGGATAATGGCATAAGTGGATTAGTGTCTTGCCTGAGAACCTAAGTGACGGGCTGGAATTTGAAGCATCACTATTCTTGGATTGAGAGTTAAGTGAATTAACTCCTATACCCCTACACACCTCCACTATGACTTGAATAAGCATTATAATTATGGGATAATACAATACACAACCCTTACGCCACATTAGCTCTGTGAATAAATTTGTGAATGGAGAACAGACCACGAGGTTTTGTTTATTCTAAAAAATTGTAGGATGTCGTACAAAGGACAATATAGAATTTCATTATCAAGATCAACCCCAAAAGACAGTTACCCGAGTAAACGAATATTGAAAGGATGATTGATAATAAGTCAAGATGACTAACTGGTTTTGTAGTCTAATAAAAAGGAACAAAACCTTCATCAGAAGGTGCGGTTCATGTGAAGACCCAAATGGCGCACCTAGGTGCCCCCGATCAAATGGGAAAAAGGCAGCCAGAAAAGAAATAAAGGCAACATAAAATAATATATAACACCCCTGTCACATTCTCACAATACTTGATGGTGTTGTTCTTGTTTGACTTTCATTCACCAAGTTGTACCGGTGTCTATATACCAACCTCGTGATCCCATAACACCAGTGCAACTGGTGTCAATGGCCGGACCCCCGTGCCGTCACTCTTAAGAAGATTAATTTCCTTCATTGTGCACATATAGAGATAACGAGGATGATATCGGGAGGGGGGGGGGGGGTATTCGATTAACATATATCTCTTTCATATTATATGCGAATACTCAATTCTTTTTACACCCCTGACTCATGTATCTGCTCATAAAGTTTACCTAATGCAAGAAAGAAAAAAAGAAATGTCTGTATAAGCTTACCGCATCTAACTCCTGCATCCTCATTATGGCTGCATACGGAATCCCCTGAGGTCAGAGTACAGGACGCCAAGGTATACTCCGACCCAGAGCACTGGACTTGTTGAATCGGTCCTGAACCTTGCCCATAGTAGGCCGATCTCCTTGCTACGACATTATCGGTGCTATAGCCAAGCTGACGACATACAACCTGCGCTCTTTCAGGAGTCCAGTTATTATCACAGATAGTGTTCCATCGGCCATTGTATGAAATCTCTACTCTTCCTTCACTGGGCGATGGACCATTCACGAGCCGTACGTTAAAGATTCCATCGTAATAGCCTGTGGTTGTCGTTAGCCATTGAAATGGATTTAAGGTTGGGGAAACGTCGGTCCCTTCAACAATAAAGTGAACATCTCAAATATTTCAACTAATGTATCACTAGAAACTGAGTCATAGAATCTGTTTTATTGCTAACAGAGGTTAATTTGGTTACATTTCTAATGCACAAAACTTCTAGTTTGAAACCACTACAACCACACAAAAATACTTAGATGTATGCATATATGAATACGAAAATGCGAATACTGGTGAAATATCATTAGTAAAACGAGGTGGTACATTTACATATTTATTTTTACTTTTGAAAGTCCCCCTCACAAATTTTTACCAATCAATACTTTCTTCAAATTCTCTTACTCTTTCTTGAAAAATAAAATAGTTCACTTAATGAAATATAACCGAGTGCACCGATTTTTTGTTTCATAATAAGGAAATTGAACGTGCCGTCTTTCCTTCAATCAGCGAATTATTGTGTACTATATTTCACGAACATCTGTATGACATATTTAATAGTTCGAAAATGTACTCATTCTTGTTCACAAGTGTGGAAATATATGCTTTCCACCAGCAATAACTATAATAATAACATCACTTTCACATCCTAACAATAACAATACTCGACGGTCTTGTTCTTTCGACCTCCATTCACCAAGTTGGACCGGTGTCCCAATCCCCGCGACCCTAGTGCACCAGGCTTCGATGGCCGGACCCCCGCTACACTACTTATGAGAACATGAATTCCCTTTATTGTGCACTCATAGAGATGGCGAGGATGAAATACGATTAGAACATCTCTCTTTTTTATTGGATGCGAATACCCAATCCTTGTTACACCTCTTGCCTATATATCTGCTCGTAAATTTGACAAATCTTACCCAATGCAAGGCAGAAAAAAAGAAATGTCTATATAAGCTTACCGCATCTTACTCCTGCATCCTGATAATGGCCACATGCGTAATCTCCTGAAGTCAGAGTACAGGACGCTAAGGTATACTCCGACCCAGAGCACTGGACTTGTTGAATCGGTCCTGAACCTTGCCCATAGTAGGCCGAACTCCTTGCTACGACATTATCGGTGCTATAGCCAAGCTGACGACAAACAACCTGTGCTTCTTCAAGATTCCAGGAATCATCACAAATAGTGTTCCATTGGCCATTGTATAAAATCTCTACTCTTCCTTCACTGGGCGATGGACCATTCACAAGACGTACATTATAGATTCCACCATAATATCCTGTGTTTGACGTTGACCATTGTAATGGATCTACGGTCATTGTGGAAATGTCAATCCCTACAACATTAAGTGGAAAAGAAGGAAACAGAAAATTGGTCCGTCAGATGTGCGTGTTTTATAGCTGGTTAAAACTAAAGCTTCTTATGCTTGCAGAGGTTATTTAAATTATATTTCTAATTTATAAAAAGTTTATTTATTAACCGCTAACAAAAAAATAAATACTTAGATGCATGCGTATATGAATAAAACGATGCGAATACTGGTGAAATAGCATTGTTTATACCACGTTCACATACACGGTTTTTTCTTACGAGTCCTTACGGATCGCACAATTCACGGATGTTTCACGGATCCTTACAATTTGGCCACTTTTACGACCGGTTTAAGAGTTATTCCGAGCTTTTTGCGGTTTATTACAGATTATTACGAGTTATTACGATGCATTTACGGCAACAGTCCACGATTTGTTACGAATAGTTACGAGTAAGTTACGAGTGTTAACGAATCCCTACGATTTTTAGCCAAAAAATAACAACTGAGGAGTTCGAATTTGCAGCTTTTATACCTTTCCCAAAATCGTAAACAGTTCGTAAGCATACGTAAAGTATACGTATCTATTCGTAAAGTACTCGTAATTACACCTTAAATGCTCGTAATATCCCGTATCAATCCGTAAAGCCATCTTAAAATGACCCGAATAAAATCGTAAACAACACGTAAGCACACGTAACCATCTGTAAACTGCTCGCAATAATCCATAAATAATTCGTAAACAAATTGTAAGCTAACCGTAACGAAACGTTACAAAAATCTGTTACGAGTCATTTACGGATTCTTGTGAGCAGTTTACTGATGGAAACGTGTTGTTGCGAGAGGTGTACGGATGATTACGGATTGTTACGAGCTATTTACGAGCTATTTACGGACAAATCAATCCGTGGACAATCGTAAGAAGATGTTTGACATGTCAAAAAATTTGCCCCTCCTTTCACGGATCCTAAAGAGCGTCTACGAGTTGTTGCGAGTTGTGACGAGTTATTTACTGATACCAGCGAGTTATTAACGGATTCTTGCGATTTACTGCGAGTTGGCGATGCGTAAGGACTCGTAAGAAAAATTCGTGTATGTGAAGGGGGTATTAATTACGTCTTGCGAACAGTAAGTATAATTCAGCTTACCGCATCTTACTCCTGCGTCCTCATAATGGCCACATATGGAATCCCCTGAATACAGAGTACATTGATCCAAGGTATACTCCCAACCATCACATTGAGCTCGTTGAATCGGTCCTGATCCTTGACCATAGTAGGCATAACTCCTTGGTACAACATAATCAGTGCTATAGCCAAGCTGACGACAAACAACCTGTGCTTCTTCAAGATTCCAGTTGTCATCACAGATAGTGTTCCATTGGCCATTGTACCAAATCTCTACTCTTCCTTCACTGGGCGATGGACCGTTCACGAGCCGTACGCTATAGATTCCACCGTAATAGCTAGTGGTTGGCGTTGCCCCTTGAAATGGATCTACGGTTGTTGAGAAAATGTTAGTCCGTTCAACAAATGAAGTGACTTGGTAAAATGTTGAAGGTTGATGAAAAAATTGCTTTAATAATTTTTGTATAAAATGTTACTTACTATATTCCTTTTACTGTACTAACCCTCTGACATGCAAAAAATCCTGAAAAAATTCCCAAACCACGAAGATATCTATGGTTTTCTGTGAATGAGTCGATGTATGACACCCTCTAACAGTGATTAACAGTAAATTATCCCAACCATTTTTGAATTTTCCCAACCGTCTTTCCATGAAAAGAGACATAAAACAGGCTATACAAAATCTGTCACCACTTAAATGTTTGGAATGGAATGTCAAGCCATTTTATTGCTTTGTGACGATTTTCTTTCACCTAAAATGTAATTGAATTGTAATAATATAGTTGGGAGAATTAAGGAATCGATCAGATCAGTTTTCCCCAATTTATACCATGAATAATGATCCGTTTTCTCTCAAATTGTCAGATTATCTTTAATTGTACATCTAGCATTGAAGTCACTACCTTAGCACCACAATATCTCATCTGAACAATGTTACCAAGTCCCTTTAAGTGTAAAAGAGGGAAATGTCAGAGAAAATAGCTCCATCAGATGTGCGTGTTTCATGGGTGGTTAAAGAGGTATATGCTTTATATGCATGCAGAGATTAATTCGTCTATATTTCTAATGCATACAACTTCTATTTTCACATCGCTTTAAGCATACACAAATAAATAGATGAATTCATATCGAAAAAAGGGTGTTTCCTTTACTGTACCACTGCTTTCTGACCAACCTGACACTCTTCAATCTGACCAGTTTTTTCTGTTCAATTTCTATACAGATGCATTTTCATGAGACAGGTTCTGTGTTTGGCGTTTTTGCTAGTGAATATTCGTGACATGAGCGCCTTCATCTTTCCGTCGCGCGAAAAATACGTAAATGTTAATGTCTACTCTTTACAAATGCACAATCATTTATGAATCTCTGTTCCCCCGCTCGGCGCGCACATCGTGTAAGCATAGTAATTTGATTTGATTTGATTTACCAAATATAAAAACATATAAATAAAATAAACAAGATAACGTGGGAAAATAACATTGGATGGATCGCCCTGCTCAGCTGTTCCAGTGCAGCACAGCTGTTCTACCGAGGGGTCCATTTTACAAGACAAACAAAAGAGAGAAAATGATATATCACAAATGAAGGTTCTTAACATATGAGTATCATATACAAACAACGTCGTTACACAGTATCCTGCTCTCCCCCACCCAAGAGCAAAACCCAGTACCCGTATCCACCCTATTATTGATCAATATAAAAATTCTTCTATTTTAAAGGGAGATCGTTTTTAACGTAGGCCTATGCTTATTTAATAACCTGTTGAATTCATTGTAAATTTGGGATCATTTTAAAGTAGAAGGTAAGACGTTAAATTGCGATGCCCAACGATATAATTGACACGCTTTTAAATGATAAATTACACTCGACCGCTTGTAATTTACACGCTAGTTATTTTCACTTGGACTTTACCTGATAATTTACAATCAATATGAAGACCAAGCAATTCTTTCTAGAATCTAACTTCCACAACCACCCATTGAGAGCTGACCAGGTAAAGTGATCAACGCACTTACTAAAATCATTTATATCGTACAAAAATGCTCGTAGATGTACGTGCTATGTTATCGAAAGCTGATGAATAATCCAAAGGAACTAGGAAAGCTTCCTTCGAGCAAACGAAGCAAAACATTTCAGCGACAGTTGTTCCCCAAATGGTTACTTAAATAGCATTGAAAGCAAGGACATTTCATTGACGGAAGAGTAGAATGGAAATCCCTAAATTGGCGGCATTACTAAGAACATGGACCTACTACAAATGGACACTGATCGGTACCATAATACATGCATGCACCTGACTCTGTCAAAAAGTATCATAATGACATTCCAAACAAGCTTCCAAGCTTCGATCTCTTCACGACCGCCGCCAGTCAGCCATAACAAAATACATAACTGTGCCTGGAACTCTACAAAATGCCTGCGCAAAAGAAACTGAATCGCTAATTTTTCAAATTTAATTTATTCATTTCTAATCTTTTGTCAGGGTAGCCCGTTCACCAATAAGAAGTGGTCTTCCATGGGGCCCTGAATAAATATGAACATATTTACATCTAAAAGCATAACGTATATACAGAACAGTTAAAATAAAATTCCATAGTACATTTAGGAAGAAAGGATACAGCAATAATAGACGTGGCAAGAATGATACTCGTTTGTAAAATAAAGATATATCATTAACCTAGTTCAACAGTAATTTCGATAAGAAAATATTGATTAAGTCGCAATTATGTGAATAAGTCATGTTAATATTAAAAAACATACACGTAGTGTATGTCCTGCTTGGCCATTCACAAATTACAACTTTGTTTAAACAATCTCTTAAATGAATTGACAGAGGAAGCCGTTCTCATCGAATTATCATGCTTAGTCCATTCAAAATAGAAGAAACAATTGGGCTACATTTGTAACAATCCGTGTGAAATCTAGGCACACGTAAACATCCACTGTCTATTTGCCTTGTATGATGCTCATGTACATCATTAGGATTGATTAAGCCCGCCTGAAGGTAAGAAGGTGCTAAGTTATGAACGCATTTATATATCATCATAACGGGACTTAACTCAAACCGTTTGTCTAGTGTCATCTATCTAAGACTTGTGAACAAATCAACCGACGGTGTGTCATATGTCTAGTTCAATATTATTTGTACGGCCTTCTTTTGAATTTTTTGCAGCTTAGTTGTATGGGAATGAAATCTGTTCCACCATACAACAGAGCAGTAATCTAATCGTGGCATCACTACACTTTTATAAAGTAACTTTAAGGATTGTTTAGGGAAAAAGCTCTTTACTCTCTTTATCATGCTTATATTTGTTCTAAGTAAGTTTACCTACGTTTTCGATTTGTTTAGACCATTTCAATACTTGAACTATAAAAAATCCTAAGCATTTGGTGAATTGAATTATTTTGATCAAATTGCCATTTAATGAAATGGTGAAAGATTCAATTTTCCTAAGATTAGCACGAGAGCCTATTAACATGACACAAGTTTTTTCAGTGTTAAGAACGAGACGACATTCCTTAATCCATGCCATGACTCTGTTTAATGCAACAGTTAATTTTTCTTCCACAACAGTTGCATCATTTACACTGACGGTAAGTGCCGTATCGTCAGCATACATATCTATGATACCTTCAGGAGTACATTCAGGTAGACTATTAACATATATTGAAAATAAAAGGGGACCAAGAATTGAACCTTGTGGCCCACCTAATTTGATGGTTGATGGATGCGACTTGGCTCCTATAGGGTCACTTGTTGTCGATCACCTAAATATGATTTGAACTAATAAATAGTCCTATTACCTATACAAGCTAGTTTATGTAGAAGTAGCTCATGGTCAACAGTATCAAAAGCCTTACGAAGATCTATAAAAGCAACTCCAGAATTTCTTTGTTATCAATATTTAACGACCATTGATTTACAAGTTTTGTAAGGGCAGTAGCTGTTGAATGTTGAAAATCACGAAAGTGCATGTGCAGTTGTGGCGTTCATATGAATATTGACGTATATGAAGTTTTCAATAGGAAATTAGAAGTAGTTTACAAGAGAAACCTGTCAATTTGGCTGTAAAATAATTATTTTTAAACTTCATTTTAAAACTTATCCTATCCATTTTCAAGGAATGGAAGGTAAAAGGACAGTAAAGAATATGTATTTTTCAAACTTTGGCAAGTCCAGATGTATATCCATCAGTGTCTACTTCTTTAATAATCAATCTAATATCACACAAATTGTCATACTTGGGGGTTCACTGCTCCTTTAACTGGTCCTAAATCACGATACTTTTCCTGAAACTACACTCTGAGCCCCGGCCCAGCGAAAAGAATCCGAAGAAATGTAAAATGTTCTTCTGTCTGTGATGATGCGTGATTACAATGAATGTCCTCATCAACATACACAGTAGGGATTTTTAGATTTGCACGAAGACAATGTGGATTGCTACGGTCGACGTCCTTTTAATGCACTGCCTTGAGTGGACGTCACACGTATCAATCTACGCAAATCTAAAAGTCCCTACTTTCAGGTGGCGGTGGTCATGATGTGATCAAAGAAAGACTCTCATTATTAGTCCATCTGTAGTTAGGGTCCATGCTAAGAAGGAAAAAGAAGTGGTACCAATTTAAAGAGTGAAACAATAGCCCTCAGATATGCTTGTCCTGAATATTCACACTACCGGAGAAAATTCGTGAATATGATCATGAAAATTCGCAAAATTCTGAATACTTCCCCACTTTAGAAAAAAATCAACTTACTCTGAAGAGTAGGTCCTTGTACCATCACCCAAAATGTTTGATACCTTTGCAAAAATGTAGCTCTGTTAAATATAAGCATATAAGAAATTAATCATAAACATTTAAATGAAATGAATGAGTCGTATACCAATTCAATATGCGTTATCGCACTTCGATGAATGATCACAAAAATAAAAATAATGAGTTTTCAATATCTTGCTGCAAACTTCTCTCCCCTTCTCTCCCTCTCGTCTCACTCTCGATAAGTCATATGATAAGTCATATCATTGTACATAGAGTTTATCGCCCTTCTGGCTCCTAAAATGAATATACATGTATATACAAATATGTATATAACTATATATATGTATGGATATATATATATATATTATATAACCATATATATGAATGTATATGAGTGTGTGTGGGTGGGTGTGGGTGGGTGTGTGGATGTGTGTGTGTGTATGTGTGTGTTTGTTGATGAGTCTACGTGCTGGCATTCTTTTTTTACACTACAGAGTTCACACTTTGAAGAAATACATTTCTTCATAGTCTGATCATTTCTCTCTCTCTCTCTCTCTATATATAGATGTTAATGTACTTACATAACTATCCTTCTGATTTTATAAATATGTATATATTTGCTCATGATTTCAAACTCACATGACATTGACATACATGACGGATGTTGCAGGCGCAGTCCACACGAAATCGTTCGTCAAATCTTTGACGTCACTGTTTCTATGCGTCACCGTGTTGTTGCTTGATCCGTCACATGACACAGCCTGGAAGTTCGTATCTGAGGCCGCCACATTCCAAGACCCTACAATGTCATCATTGTCTACTTGCCTCATTTGCAAGAGGATTCCCTTAAAACCAGGAGAATCCGAGTCAGTGGTGATTGAAACTGCAATTAGAGAGGTCAACGTTCATTTTTAGTCCAGCATGCCTTCGGGAATGCAACCATATGATGTGAAAAATACAATGTTGTAGGTTAACATTGCACTACATATTGTACGGGAAGAGAGAGAATTGAAACAGAGAGAGAGAGAGAGAAAAAAGAGAGAGAGAGAGAGAGAGAGAGAGAGAAGGGGGGGGGGGGGGGGAACGGCCTATTTTTTAAATATAAATATGTTGACCAGTTTGTTTATGTACATTGAGATTCGATTTTGTCCTCTAATTTGTTCTCTTTTTTCCATTTGTTTAGAAACCTATGATGACCATATTTATGACAACTAATTAGCAAGAAATCAACTATTGCAACAGTGAAGTATTCCCTTTTCCCTTAATAATGAAGAATTCAAATGATGCAATATTTGTGCGACATCCAAATGAATTATCTTTCAAACATCTGTCTGACGAAATGATAGAAGAAAATTTAGAGTCTTGTCAATATTTTGACTCCACATCCTATGCAACTCCTTTCACTCATGCAATATTCCCCCTTAATTCCACCTAAATGCTCGCAGCCTTAGTAACAAGTTCAATACTATCCAAAATTTGTTTTTACTTTCATTAAAGTGCAACTTTTCTATCATTGGTTTTACTGAAACCTGGAACAAAGGTGAAATAGCCTTTATAATTCGTATTAGTATTAACTTATCTTTAATAACCGTTCGAGGCTCAAAGGTGGTAGTGTTTGTTTACGTGTAAATGTTATTTATGATATTATCCTGAGAAATGACTTAACATTAAGTTATTCTAACATTGAAAGGTAATTTACAGAAATATTAGGAGATCATGATTTATTGTCATAGGTATAATCTATAGAATACCCAATTCGAAGATTTTATACTTTATATCGTAATTTGAAGAATTTGTACATATATTGAATGAACAAGAAAAGAAAGTGCCGTGCTATATTATAGGTGATTTCAATATTGACCTTATGAAATCTATTTTTCATAAATTTCCTGCATCGTGGTTTGCCATGATGATGAGTTTTGGATACCAGCAACTTATAAACAAACCAACTCATATCACTAAAAGCTCACTACATGTACAAACAATACTTTTGCAAATGTTACAGATAGGCATAGGGTCAATCTGATACATTTTTTCAGATCATCAGATCAGATGTCAGATCATCGTCTGATATGTACAATAATTAGTTCAAAACCAAAAGCAACGTGAATGTTTTATTCAAGCAGGTCTTTGAAATTAATCAAGGGTCAATATTGAAACTCTTGTACTGTTTTCCAGGACACTTGTCCTAACACTATTTATTCAAACATTAGTTGGATAAAAAAATCTTCTGATTCAAAGTTAGAAGAATAAGATTAAGCCTCGTAACACAATAGACGAGCTTTAGCATTCTAATGTCAATAAATGAAAAGACAAATTCTGTATAAGTCATTTTTAGGGATCCCAACATTTTATTTAAATGTATGTATACAGATATCGTAACAAAGTTTTTTAGTGTTTCTAATTTTAAGAAACTAGAAAAAAATGTTATTTGTAAATGGAGACAATTAACGAGGTGTTAGAAATACACATTTCTGCTAAATGAAAATAATTTTTCCTTTTGGGGAAAATACAAAGTGTAGTTGGAATATTTTTTTTACCTCCATTTATGGAATTATTTTCACGATGATTTATTCCTAATAGATCTAGATAATAGTATTTATTCTCAGATGTTACTGGATAATAATTTGCCACTGTTTGTTTTGCGTGACTGCCAATGCATTTGTATGCTACTATGCTTATCATCTAGGGGACTTACGCCCTTGAGTCATAACTGACAGTAATGAGGATAAATGCCCCACAAAAGGGCACTAATATAGCACATCGACACGTTTTTGATCATGGGGCCTCACAGTTGCGAGGCCATTGCTTTGCCACTGAACCATGACTGTACGCAGTGGGGTTAGGGTAGGGGACAGTTTCCACAAAAAAAAGAAAGAAAGTGCAATAAATTTTCAATAACTCATTGAATTCCCCCCGGTCACCAACATAAACAAATCTTCTGTGTGCCCATGCCTTGATAATGCATGGTCGTACAGATGATTTTTTTTAAATTGCATTTTCATTGTTTTTTGTATTTGTGTGTACTACCCCCTACCCTAGCCCCCGCTGCGTACATTCATGGTACAGTGGCAAAGCAATGCCCTCGTTACTGTGAAGCCCCATAATATAAACCGTTTCGATCAGCTATATAAGTGCCCTTTTTGTGGGGCATTAATCCTCATTACTGTCAGTTAGAACTTAAGGACGTAGGTCTCCTAGTCGATTAGCATAGTAGCATACACATGCTTTAGCAGTCACGCAAAACAAGCAATAACACATTATTATTCAATAAAATCTGAGAAATATATACTATTATTTAGATCTATTAGGAATAAATTGTAGTCAAGATCATTCCATAAATTGGGGTAAAAATAATTATTCCACCTTTATGACCAACGGTGTAGTTGGAATATTTTTTTAACCTCAATTTATGGAATTATTTTCACAATGATTTATTCCTAATAGATCTAGATAATAGTAAACATTCTCAGATTTTACTGAATAATAATTTTCCAGTGTTTCTTTTGACTGCAAAAGCATGTGTATGCTACTATGTTTATCAACTAGGGGACCTACGCCCTTAAAGCTAAAGGCCAGTTATGGTCATGCGATTGCATTGTGAAAGAAACGTTGTGAAATCGATCAGAAAAGGTTGATCATCTAGCATAGATGTACTGCAAGGTTCTGGAATCATCAAAATGATAAGAAATTTGGCCAAGTCTTCATAAAGTTAGAAGCACTGTACACAGAAAGATGTATATGGGACTACACACACGTGCACAACACGTGCATTTCATATCTCTTAACAGGAGATACACTAATTTACCAAATATATCAAATAGTAGGCGGTTTCCCGTCAAAATTGTTATCATCATGTAATATTCAAAACATATTCTTTCACATGATTGGGAATAAGAGCTTCCATTTTATTTTTTGAAATTGGGGCATTTCCAATACTGGTCTTTACCTTTAAGTCATAAATGACAGTAATGAGGATTAATGCCCCCAAAAGGGCATTAATATAGCACATCGACACGTTTTTTATCCTGGGGCCTCGTAGTTGCGAGGCCATTGCTTTGCCACTGAACCATGACTGTACGCAGAAGGGGCTAGGGTAGGGAACAGTTCCCACAAAAAATCTTCTGTGTGCCCATGCCCTGAGCCATAATGCATGGTCGTACAGATGATTTTTGTTATTACGTTTTTTAAAATATTTTTGTATTTGTGTGAAGTGCCCCCTACCCTAGCCCCCGCTGCGTACAGTCATGGTACAGTGTCAAAGCAATGCCATCGTTACTGTGAGGCCCCATAATATAAACCGTGTCGATCAGCTATATTAGTGCCCTTTTTGTGAGGCATTAATCCTCATTACTGTCAGTTAGAACTTAAGGACATAGGTCCCCTAGTTGATTAGCATAGTAGCATACACATGCTTTTGCAGTCATGCAAAACAAACACTCAAAAATTATTATTCAATAAAATCTGAGAAATATATACTATTATTTAGATCTATTAGGAACAAATCATTGTCAAAATAATTCCATAAATTGAGGTGACAAAAACATTCAAAATTTGTGAGCGACAGTGTAGATACAATACGTATAAAGATGAAAGTAAGTTAGAGTCGTGGTTTTAATGGTACAAAGCCCTGGATTGTAAAAGACGTAACTGAATCTATTGCAGAACCGATTTTCTTTATATTTAATTTAAATTTTGTAGAAGTATTCTTCCAGACAACCTCAAAAAGTCAACAAGAGGATATCCAAATTTCAATATTAATTGTATTATTTAAAGTACTCAAAAATTTTGCATAAGAGGCTGAACTCATTTTCATGCAAACATTTAAAAAAAAAAATGATAGTCTATTTGGATTTAGACAGAACTCTTCTGTCGATATCGCCTTGATTAAATTAATTGATTATATTTATAATGTAAGTAATAATAAGGAAACAAGTATTGGAATATTCATTGACATTTTTTTTTCTTTCTGGGGGATCCACAAACTACAAGCACTGCTTTTTAGTGGATCCCCCCATTTCCTCAAAAATTAAGAATTTCTTGTAATAATTTCATCATGTGCAAAGTTTATTTGACTTGTATAGTTTCCTGAAAAAATGAATTATGTATTAAACAAAAGAAGTAATATCTTTGTTTACCTTTCTGTCGGAAATGAAATAAATAAATATGAATATATTGAATTAGCTTCAAAACAATATTTCTGGACTAAAATCGACCGATTGGTTATTCCCGTTTGGAAATTGTATACAACTGCATATTCTGATATTTTCATGGTCGCAGCTACCATTGAATGGCCGTTTAGGAGCTATTTGAAATTTACTTACCGGGAACACCGAAATCAGAAGTGTTTTAGGGGATACATTTTCTAGTGCTTGTAATAAATCCCCCGTGGCATCCAAATATATCAACATTTTAAAGAATCGCTATCCGGCCATTCAAAATTTCCTAAAATTTCCCTAATTTGTCTAAAACATTTAAAAGGGATTTGCGGTATCTCCGAAATTACAATCCTAAGTTTCGATGTTTAGTTTGTCCAGTGCCTACCTGTTGCTTGCTGTCCTTCAGAGAAGGTTTTCACATCAACAGTAATAGAGTAGGGACAAGTGCTAATCGAAGCAGGGATCCCATGGCCAGGGTACATGGAGCTGCATATTTCGGGGTTCCTGGAGACCGGCGCACCTGTTGACCGAGCCTCGGTGACTTGCCCGTAAGATGCTACTAGTAGAAATGTCAGGGCGAGCCTTACCCATCTCGGGACGAAGCATACACCTCCTTTCATCATTGCGTCGATGATACAGCCCCTTTTTATGGGAGCAATGCAGATAGTTTAATTTTTTTCTGTATACATTTTGTTTGCGGTTAGTTTTTTAAACATATTTCAAACATTAACAAAAAATGGTAATTCGATTATAATCAAATACGTCTACTTTTACTGTTTGGTCTCGTCATAGTATTAGATTCATTTTATATTATTGTATCCCCCCTCCCCATCACCCTCTCGCTGTCTCTCATATTAATTTCCGTATATCAAAGTCATGGGGTATCTGTCTGCCTCTCTCTTTCTCTCTCTCTCTTTCTTACATTATCTCTTTCCCCTTACCATCTGTCACTCTATTTAATCGTATTTTATGCAGAAAATATTATTTCCATAGAACCATGTGAGAGTCACATCGAACAAAAAGGGATTGGAAAGTGAAACAAAAAATATTTTAATAGCTGGAGTGTGCACTAATTGCTTACATTGTCTCGATTAGGGCACGTAATAATGGAAACAGAATGACGCCTCGTCTGCAAAGGGCATTGATAAAAAATCTTGAAGACAGCTGTGCAAAAAATTGAAATTGAAATATTTAAAAAATTGTAATTAATTGAAGCCAAATACGAACCTTTTTCAGATATTTTCCTGGTTATCGAAGAAGTGAAGACAAATTAAGTAGTTCTTTACTCTGTGTGTGCTAACGGAAGAGTGCTTACGAAAGAGTTTGTAATGCGAAACAGATGCACGTCGATACCATGCGTTTCGTATTTATCATAATCAATAACTGAATGCGAAATATATGCCTCGTATTAAAGCTCCCCTGCTACATTAATAGATGTATGTGTGTGTGCGTGTTCGTAATTGGGTTTTTACAGACGTGTATCAATCAGATATGATTATCTACGTCTGGGGACCGACCTTTAACGTCACAACCGAAAGACGTGACTCGGTTTCGAACGTGCGTCCTCGGTTGAAAGTGTTAAAAATGGAGTCTAGGGTCCAGACTCTTTTCTCTAGCTTTGTTTTGTTTAATCAAGAGAAACAACAGTTAAAGAAAGACGAAATCTACTGCGTGGGTAAGACCAATATCTATTTTTATACCAAGTAAAATATCCACTAAATTAAATGCGAGTACGTGATCTTTTTATTTAATAAAAACAATACTTCGAATGCTTGGGATTCCTAAGTAGGTCATGGTTGTGGTTTGCTTTCTGTATAAACATTTTTTGCTTTGATTTGTTTAAGACTATTGTGATGTTTTTTTCCTGTTGCCTAGACCTATCTTTTATCTGAGCTATTGTCCGTCATATTTCTTTAGGTGTGAATAGCCTTCCTAAGTGATTGCGCAATTAATGACGTATGGTAGACTCAAGGTACGGGTTGTGATAAAAACAGTCTCGGGAAGACTGCTAATACAGATTCTGATGTGACAGCTGACGGAATTGCATATATCCAAATCACAGATGTTTACAGATATTCATCATTTGTAATTTATACGTGTCTCTCTCTTCCTCTTCCCCTCACTCTCTTTCTCTCTCTCTCCCTCCTCTCTTTCTTTCTATATTATTCTTTGTCTATATCTTTCTCTCTCTCTATATATATGGTATATCTTTTTTTTTCTCTCTCTCTCTCTCATTCTCATGACATCTAAGACGGTTTTGTATGACTTCGTTTCAGACCCAATTTTGTTCTCAAGTGGATGGAGCACCAAATTATCTGACAAGGCCCCACCCCCTCCAGCATAAACGGACACCCAAACGAATAAATCACAATTTGACTTAATACTTATTTTAAATCTCGGACAGAATAGGTCATATTCTGGTGAAATTAAGATTAAAATCTGAAAGAGGTGGGGGGGGGGGGGTCGAAAACATCAATTATGGGGCATATGTTTTGAGTTTTTAAGGTATGCATTATTAGGTATTATTTTAATCATACCAATACTACCGTCAAAACCGCCTCCCGTAAAGATTCCATGAGGACCTTGATGGCGGATTCCCTACACTGTGCCAAGAAACATTTATTAATAATTCTAATACCTTTGCAGTTTTGCAAACTCAGTTTTAGTCGGTTACAATGTGGCGAATACTGGTTGATTAACTCGCACACACAAAAAGAAAAAAAATACATCATATTGTGACAAACTCTGTATATAGATGGCTCTGATATCGAATTCAAAAGCCCGCCATCTACTGGCTTTGCCTTACTTTCTACCCTTTCTTATCCCAAGCCTGGATATTTGCTCAACGTTATGTGTTATGTAGCCCTAAAGGTGCAATCCTAAACAAAGAAAGATAAGGTAGGTAAAAGATACCAGAATAGAAATGTTACCCTGCCTCAGTCTCTTGTGTTTGTTTGTTTTAATGTGTTCATGTTTGTGTTTTTGATAGGGTTCTGGACTTGCAAATGGTGCACGAATATGGAAATTTATCGACCAAACTTAGAAAATACAAATTCGCAGTCATTAATTTTGAAAGGTGTTTGCACACCCTACATCCCCTATATCGACGCCTCATGGTTTCGAGGCAGCCTTGTAGTACTAAATGATAGAATAGTGATAATAACCTAGGCTTCTATAGCGCATTTCATCTTCGGAGAAAATAACAATGCGCTTTACAATATTAAAACAACAAAAAATTACACATGACTACTAATTCATGAACTAAAGAAATATAAAAATAATGACAATCTCTGTACAACGTGGGATACAGATATTTTCTGCTTCTGAATTTAATTAAAAAACGGATTTATAATGTCATTGTTCATGATCATTGCTTCTTATAAGGAATCATTCAAAGATCGTGTATACACTAGCAACCTTATAATTTCGAATTTCTTGTTCAGCCTTTACTGTGTTTCCGATTCTACTATTGTTAAATGTTAAAGAGGGGAAGACCCTTTAAAAAGTGTGAAGCTTTATTTCCCAACTTCTGTGGTAGCAAAGACATTTATGAGACTCTTGATTCAAGCTCTTCTCATACTGCTTCAAAAGTCTAAGATGAACCCGAATATTTTCACAAATTTCCTTTTATTTTTGCTCACTCACTGATCAATATAATTTGCTTTAGTGATTTCAAAAGGGACTTTATTTAAAAATAACCTATGCCTTATCATTTCTTTCTGTGATATCAACAACGATCAAAATACAAAGTGCCATTGTAACTCATGATTGTCCCATTTAAGCATTGACTTACTTGATTTATGCCGTCCACGCAGGCCAGGGGCCTCGTGATGGCTTCGGTATGGTGATGGTATGCCAAGTTTTTCTGTCCGCAGGCAGTCTTGATGCATTTGTCAGCCTTGGTATATGGATCTTGCTTTGCAGTCCTCTGAGATGCAGTCAAGCCATCTTTTGGGTGGACGGCCTCTGGGTCGATTTCCTGTGTCCTTTCCTTCCGTAGCCGAAATATTTGAGTCATTTAGTGGAGACTTTGTCCATAACATCTTGATCGAGGTTGAGGGATTCTTTGATGTGTGTTACGAATCTTATCTAGTCTTGTTACCCCCATTATGCGACGAAGGCATGCCATTTCAAACACTTGAAGTCTGTTGCTATCTTCTATTTTAACTGTCCAGGATTCTGCCCCATAAAGCAGTATAGAGAGGATGAGTGATTGGTACAGTTGCATCTTCGTGTGGCTACTAATGCTTTTTGATGTCCATATGTTATTTAACCTTTGGAAAGCCGCCCCTGCTTTCCTGATACGATTCTTAATTTAAGCATTATTAGTAAAAAAAAAAAAAAAAAAAATATTTATGGATCAGTGTCTATTGAGATCCAAAGAAAGAAGGAAATGAAATGTGATTTTATATGTTGGTCCTCTCGGGTTGTATATTTTTTTCTGATCGTGGACAAGAGTATTTTAGTTTTATATCTATGGAATAAACTTAATAAGCTGAGGTGTGTGTGTGTGTTTGTAATCTAAACTCAGCATAGATTTCATTAAATCGTCTAAATATTGGATTAGATTGATTACAGTTAGGAACTCTAAAAAAATAGGTGTACAAAATGAAAACACGATCGCAAACACTTTCCAGAAATCAATGTAACGCAATTTCAATAGTCTTCTGTCAATAGTCACCTATTTAAGTATGCGAAAAGCCAACGAAATGTGTATCATATACTGTAATTATTTATATAATGAATACAAATGGTGTTGAAACTAACATTAGGTTGATGTCGTGAAATGCTTTGTATTTGAGGTAAATTGTAGAATGAAGTTTTAGCTTACTAGGGGCTTGATACATACGACAACCGCCACCATTGCCCACAAGATGAAGTTTGTATGCCTATTCTATCTATTGTATAAACTTTTTAAACTCGGTATTTTCTGTTGAAATCTAAAGTTTACAGAATTAAAAGCAGCACGTAACACTAGTAATGAAGGGCATAGTAGAGAGGATCTGAAGTTACTGACAAGCGGGCTTCTAATAACTTACGACAGTATTAGCCACAGTAAATACATAAGACCGAGAATAGTCCAAACAAATTAACCTAACGCCATTTGTGTGCACGGTACCGTGTGAGTCAAAAAAAAAGTTTACACCTAGATAATTGCTAATTATTTTTAGAATCATCTATGAACAGTAAATTATTATACATCTTATGAAAGAGTGTTTTATCCCAAATAATTTGGTACCATATTTGTGTGGTATGTGTTCACGCTTGGATGAACAGGTGGCATTGTTTGCGAGAGTGCAAAAATCGACTTGCGCCAAAGTGATGCCTACAGTACGTATTATGTTGGGAATAGCGGAGTGAGAGAATGGATTGAATGTATCAAATGAAATGCATTGCATATGTTCTTTTCAAAGGGCAAAGTCACACACACCCACACACACGCGCACAAATGTTCGTTGATATTTGATATTCGATATTTGATATGTGTGGCATGATTAATTTTGTTAGGAATGTTATTTGGATCTGCAAAGACCGAATTAATACCCAATTCCAAATTGTTTTATCCAAACATCACATAGGCAACTTTCGCGCAAGTTGATTTTTGCACTGTCACAAACAATGTCTCCTGTTCATCCAAGCGTGAACACATACCACACAAAAATGGTACCAAATGATTTGGGATAAAACACTCTTTCATAAGACATATAACAGTTTAATGTTCATCAATGATTTTTTTTAATAATTAGCAATTTTCGAGGTGTAAACTTTTTTTTTGACTCACACTGTACAGGGCTAGATGGTAAATTAAATTACCATTCCACATATCCTTTTAAGACAGTGGTGATATACTCAGCATTAACATCCAATAAACATGATGGAAACCAAACGTACGCCTATTTTAATTCGTCTATTTTAATTTAATGTCGAGATTTGGAGAATGTCACCTCCTTTTCTCATAAGAAATCGAGTATGAGGAACGGGTCGTACTTCACAATCGTTCTCTATATAGAAAGGGAATCTTTGTGAAGTTGAGAAATAAGTATAGTTAATAAAACCGAACAATCATTAGGCTTGTTTCTTATTGATACCTTCCTTTCAAAAAGTCTCCTTAATCATGTTAATAGAAAAGCAAAAATTTCGAGGGACATTATAGTGTGCAGAGTTTTAAAACGTGATGTGCAAATATTACATTTATCATAAAAGTAGCTTGCTCACTTAAGTTATAATGCCTCCAAAGTTTTAGAAACTTCCACCATTTTTAAGAATAAACATAAACCATGTTTGCTTTAATATACATAATAACATCTATGATTTTCGTGAAACTAAATAATACATAAAGAAGTGGTTACAAGTATCTTCAGAAATTCTTAGAAATACAATTAATTCAAATATCATGACATATTTATAATCCATTCAGTGCAGTAAAAGTTGGAAGATAAAGAGAACAACCTCAATAAAATATTAAGTTACTACAAAGGCATACGTAGATAAGTAGGCCTACAAACTTGTTCTTTCACCAGCAAATAACGAAAGCTGAACTCACACGCACGCACTCGCGTTTTTATTTTGACCATAACGAAACGCATATCCATAGACGTATTTTCTCCTTCAGTACAAATGAATAATATGGAAACTCTTAGATATTTAACAATGTTTTGAATAGGTTATCATATTATAAGTGACCTGGCTTTTGGATATCAGAGATAATAGGAATTTAAATGAATGAAATCTAAAGTCAATACCCCATCACACAAAACATCAAATTTCCATCGAATAAGAACCCACGCCTTTTTAAATAAAAAGAAAAGAAAACTAATCTCATTCTAAACAAATCAGAACAAGGGTTAGATTGAATGATATATGAATATAATTTATACATGTGATATATTTATATATTACATAAATGTACTCTGCGGAAAATTGCGAATGTGATTTGAATAACTGATCGAGCGATAAGGCAAAATCTATGAGTTAAGCCTTTTGAACGCTAAGTGAATAATGATAAGATATATTGTATAATGGGTATTTAGCTACGCATTAAATGAATAGATATATAAATATTTCTGAAATATAAAACATCCTTTTAATAAATGTTATTCTAAAATAAAGTAAGATAGAAATGTTTAACGAAACGAAAATAAATCAGAATATTAAACCAAGACCATTTTTGTTGTATCTTGTTGTTTATTGCTAGATAATATATTGCTAAATATTTTTATCTCACAGAGTGCTTTTACGCTCAATTTGTTATTATTATATCATGAAATATTGATATTGAATGTGTCAGAGATGAGCTATGAAAAGACTTATTGAGAAGAGAAAGGGGAATAAGGGAGAAGGAAAAAAGAGAGAGAAAATAAAAGGAATTGAGAGTGAAGATAAAATGTGGGTGATACTTAGAAGAGAGGGAGAGAGAGAGAGAGAGAGAGAGGGGAGGGGTGAAAGAGGATAATTGGAGAGAGAGAGAGATGAAGGTAAAGGAAATGGAGAGAATGGAAAAATGAAATAATAGGTCCATAAAAAAAAGGTTAAACATGTTATAAAAGACAAAATAAGATTAAAATAAAACACTCGATAGAGAACGGAGGATCAGAAGAAGAAGAAGAAGAAGGAAATATTTACCCAGTCCGTAAGTGCTGCCATTGGTTATACCTGTGGTACTCAGGTTAAACGAAATGCAAAGAGAGAGAGAGAGAGAGAGAGAGAGGAGAGAGAGAGAGAGAGAGAGAGGGGGGGGGCGGTGTGTTCTATTCCACTTGCACATATCCCAACTATTAGTTATACCTTGAGGAGGGACCCGAGGGTCGCGGTGATTCAGTGTTATTTCCCCCTCCAAACCACAAGTGAAGGCCCGGTCACACAGCCCTCCACGGGCGTATCGCGGCCGAATCACGGCCAAAAATTTCTGCCCGTGAAGCAGACGCTGTTGGACGCTATGAGGTCGCGATAAAGACGCGATACAGCCGTACTTTACCCGTCGTTACACGCGGTAAGAAATTCACACGCGGTTGGCCGCGCGAAAAAGTTTTGGGCTGCCCAAAAATTTAGACCGCGGGTAATCGCGGGCGGTACACGTGGTACACGTGGTACACGCGGCAAAGACGCGGTACAGACGCGGAACGAACGTGCTAGGACGTGCTACGGCCGCGGTTAAGACGTGGTTACACGCGGAATTGGACGCGAAATTTTAGCGGGTAATCGCGGGTGGAGCACGGTCATAGCACGTTTGTTCCGCGTCTGTACCGCGTTGTTATCACGTGCATTAGCGTGTGTACCGCGTGTAAGCGTTGTAGGCCGCGGTACCGCCGCGCTTCACCCGCGATAAGGACGCGGAACAGTCGCCGGCGTCTGTTCCGCGGGCATACCACGGGTAAACCGCGGGTAAGCCAATTTTGCACATTTTCCACCACGGGCAACCGCGGGCAAAAAAAAATCGCGAAATTTTACCCGCGATACAGACGCGAAAGGCTGTGTGACCGGGACTTAAAGCAAAATACCTACTACTACTACTACTACTACTACTACTACTTCTTCTTCTACTACTACTATTACTACTACTACTACTACTACTACTACTTCTTCTTCTTCTACTACTACTACTATTAATAATAATAATAAGACGAAGAAAAGGAAGAAGAGGTGTATGCAGATGAATATAAAGGAATTGGATAGCATGGATTAAGAAAAAAAGAAAGTAGAATGCGAGGTTTATCCAAGGGAGTCACACTTAAAGAATGGCAGGTGGATTCTAACAAACTGGCGTGGTTTTCCGTCCATCATCTAAACAGGTACATCGACACAGACGGGTGCAGGCAGGTGTGTGGTTGATGCTGGTTGAGGTGTAGGTTGTGTGGTAAGAGAAGATAACTGAACTCCCATAGCTGCTGAAGGAGAAGCCTTCTGTTGATCGCACACGCACATAACAGCAACTATGGCGATGAAGGTTAGGAGAAACAAGGATACTCCGACGAATGACAATGATCCGATTACCCGAGGAGATGTTGTGTAACCTATCATAATGATGAAAATAATGATTGGGTCTAATTTACCGAAGGAAGCAACATGAGTATTATTACTGGTCTTCCTGCAGGCCGTGCAATTATTATTACCCCAGTATGTTGCCAGGTATCCATCTACAACTGGGTGGAGAGCGGCATAAGTGGATTAGTGTCTTGCCAGAGAACCTATTAAAGTGACGGGCTGGAATTTGAAGGATCAATTCTTGGAATGAGAGTTAAGTGAATGAATTACTATACTAGGACACACATCCACTATGAATTGAATAAGCAGTATCATGAATGATACAATGCACAACCCTTACGCCTCATTTGCTCTGTGATTAAATTTGTGAATTGAGGACAGATGACGAGGTTGTTTTTTATTCTAACAATTGTACGATGTCATACAAAGGGCAATAAAGAATTTCATTATCAAGATCGACGTAGTAAATTATGCACAAACAACGCACATGAACATATACATCGACCCCAAAAGACAGTTACCCGAGTAAACAAATATTTAAATGATACTTGTTAAAAAGTCAAGTTGACTGATTTGTTTTGCAGTCTGATAAAAAGGAAAAACCTTACAAAAAAAATAACAGGCAATACAAGACATCAAGACAGAAAAATAAAGTACAATATAAACACGTATATACATGCAAACAGCCAGTTCCAAGTAACATGAACGTTGCTAGAATAATTTCAGTAAATAAGAAAAGAAGAACTCATGATCAGCTCTAAACTTTTCGTCAAAATATAATTTTGTCATTTAACAGTCTACATCAGTGCGTGCACGCTTTATTCTCTGATAAAAAGGAAAAAAAAAAGATTCATCAGAAGATGTGGTTAACGGTGAGACCCAATGGTGCACCTAGCTGCAAAGGAGCATGCCTCCGATCAAATAGGAAAAAAGCCAGCCAAAAAAAAAAAGAAATTGAGGGAGAGGTAAAATAATATAAGTACACCCTTTCCTCATCCTCACAATACTTGACGGTCTTGCTTTTTTGACCTTTATTCACCAAGTTGGACCAGTGTCCCCTTGCTCCATGACCCCATAACACTAGTGCAACTGGCCTCAATGACCGGACCCCGCTCCGCCTCTTTTTGAGAACATTAATTCCTTTCATTGTGATTTATAGAGATAACGAGGATGATATCCGATCAGAATATCTCTCTTTCTTATTTGATGTGAATACCCAATCCTTGTTACACCTCTGGCCTATAGATGGTAACTTTGATATATTTTACCTAAGGCAAGGCAGACAAAAGGAATATCTATATAAAGCTTACCGCATGTTACTCCTGCATCCTCATTATGGCCACATATGGAATCCCCTGAAGTCAGAGAACAGGAACCCAAGTTAGACTCCCAACCAGAACACTGGATATGTTGAATCGGTCCTGAACCTTGTCCATAGAAGGCCGAACTCCATGCTACGACTTTATCCGTGCTATAGCCAAGGTGACGACAAACAACCTGTGCTTCTTCAAGATTCCAGTTGTCATCACAGATAGTGTTCCATTGGCCATTGTACCAGATCTCTACTCTTCCTTCACTGGGTGATGGACCGTTTACGAGCTGTACGTTATAGATTCCACCGTAATAGTCTGTGGTTGTCGCTGGCCATTGAAATGGATCTAAGGTTGTGGAAACGTCGGTCCCTACAACATTAAGTGGAAAAGAGGGAAATGTTGGAGAGAAATAGTTCAATTAGATGTGCTAAGTTTCATAGCTGGTTAAAAACGATAAGCTTTTTATGCTTGCAGAGGTTAATTCAATTATAATTCTATTTCATAAAAAGTTTATTTTTTAACCGCTAACCAAAAAAACACAAACTACTTAGATGTATGCATATATGAATAAAACTATGCAAATAATGGTGAAATATCGTTGTTTAAGTCCGACCTGCGAACAGTAAGTATAATTCAGCTTACCGCATCTTACTCCTGCATCCTCATAATGGCCACATGAGGAATTCCCTGAAGACACAGTACAGGATTCCCAGCTATCCTCCCAACCCCAGCACTCGACTCGTTGAATCGGTCCGGATCCTTCACCATAGTAGGCTAAACTCCTTGGTGTTACATTATCAGTGCCATAGCCAAGCTGACGACAAACAACCTCTGCTTCACCATAATTCCATTTATCATCACAGATGGTGTTCCATTTGTCATTGTACAAAATCTCTACTCTTCCTTCATTGGGCGATGGACCATTCACAAGTCGTACACTAATGGGTGCCTCTGCAACATGAAATAAAGAGCAGGGAAATATCATAGAAAGTAACTGAATGAAAGATACGTATGTCATATCTGGTTGAAATTCAGCTTACCGCATCTTACTCCTGCATCCTCATAATGGCCACATGAGGAATTCCCTGAAGACACAGTACAGGATTCCCAGCTATCCTCCCAACCATAGCACTCGACTCGTTGAATCGGTCCGGATCCTTCACCATAGTAGGCTAAACTCCTTGGTGTTACATTATCAGTGCCATAGCCAAGCTGACGACAAACAACCTCTGCTTCACCATTATTCCATTTATCATCACAGATGGTGTTCCATTGGTCATTGTACAAAATCTCTACTCTTCCTTCATTGGGCGATGGACCATTCACAAGTCGTACACTAACGGGTGCCTCTGCAACATGAAATAAAGAGCAGGGAAATATCATAGAAAGTAACTGAATGAAAGGTACGTATGTCATATCTGGTTAAAAAGCTATATGTTTTGCACGCATGCGAAGATAAAATCTAGGAGGCGAGTTGGCTCATTTGCCTGTCAAACCAAAGTGGGTTCGAATCTAACCAAGGCGGATAAATGAAGCCTGCGTTGTGTGTTAACGTGCCCCTCTCATGTTTCATAGACGTAGGCTGTGTTATTTTTAAAATGTCCAATCTATTAAATAAAATGAGGGACCTGTATCGGTAGTACGGAAGAGATAAATATTTGCCTGGAAGAGTAAGAACGAATTTCCCTACTTATTACAAATATAGGAATTAAAAGAGTTGCCGATCGCCTTTATTTAGTGGATATATGAATAGTCCAATATAAAAAGAAGTCTGTTATTTTCAAAAGTTTGTATTGAATATAAAATATGTGAGTGCATGAAAATGTGCAGAGGTTTAATGTCAGAAGGCCGGCGATACGTTGTTAATCTCGTGGGCTGGGGCGGTTGCTCGCTTTCCAGACGCCCTCACCTACCTTCATGGTCATATTTGAATTTCATTTACCAAGTATAGATTTAGCACGATAAGAACTACTTCGATAGCCTTATGTGTCACCTATTTAAATGTGCGATCATGAGAATGACGTATTACGTAATCTGAGCATCAATTCTATGAGACATACTATACGGTATTGGAAGTGCCAATGAGTTCAAACATTTCAGAAATAATTGCGATCGTGTTACTGATGCCTTCCCCAATTAAACAATGCCCCTTCCCCATGCCACTTCTGAGATTATTTTTTTCTTCCCTTTTAGAGTAATAACAAAGATAACACAGATTACTTCAAATTATCCATCATAACGGATAACTTCTAGAGCTCATCCTTCTCTATGTTTTTCATTCTTTGTTTCGTTTGTTAAACAATATCACAGACACACATGTTCATCACTAATTTAATGTCTACTCACTCTAATTTTGCAATGTTCTTAATCAGATCTTGGTACTGTAAAATGATGGTGCCCACTCAAGCGTGGAAGTTAACAAAATTGATCGTTATTAATGCTGGTTAAGTATGAATTTGTCAATTACAAATCTTTTTATATTTTGTTAAGGGTTTAATTAAAAATTTAGAAAAATAAAGAGTGTCCTTTTTTGTTGGCTAAATGTACTAATTGCTCGTTATGCGAAAAGGAAGTATGATCTTACCACATATTACTCCTGCATCCTCACGATGGCCACAGAAGAAATCCCCTGAATACAGAGTACAGGACTCCAAGGTATACTCCGACCCAGAACACTGGACTTGTAGAATCGATCCTGACCCTTGACCATAGTAGGCTAAATTCCTTGATCTTACATTAGAAGTGTCATAGCCGAGCTGACGACAAACAACCTGTGCTTCTTCTAGATACCAGTAATCATCACAGATGGTGTTCCATTGGTCATTGTACCAAATCTCTACCCTTCCTTCACTGGGCGATGTACCATTCACAAGTCGTACACTATCGGTTGCCTCTGCAACATGAAAAAAAGAGCAGGGAAATAGCATAGAAAATAACTGAATGAGAGGTACGTATGTCGTATCTGGTTGAAAAGCTATGTTTTGCACGCATGCCTGGATAAAATCTAGGAGGCGAGTTGGCTCATTTGCCTGTCAAACCAAGGGGGGTTCGAATCTAACCAAGACGGATTACTGAAGCCTGCCTTGTGTGTTAACGTGCCCCTCTCACGTTTCATAGACGTAGGCTGTGTTATTTTTAAAATGTCCAATCTATTAAATAAAATGAGGGACCTGTATCGGTAGTACGGAAGAGATAAATATTTACCTGGAAGAGTAAGAATGAATTTCGCTACTTATTACAAATATAGGAATTAAAAGAGTTGCCGATCGCCTTTATTCAGTGGATATATGAATAGTCCAATGTAAAAAGAAGTCTGTTATTTTCAAAAGTTTGTATTGAATATAAAATATGTGTGTGCATGAAAATGTGCAGAGGTTTAATGTCAGAAGGCCGGCGATACGTTGTTAATCTCGTGGGCTGGGGCGGTTGCTCGCTTTCCAGAACGCCCTCACCTATCTTCACGGTCATATTTGAATTTCATTATAGATTGAGCACGATAAGAACTACTTCAATAGCCTTATGCGTCATCTATTAAAATGTGTGATCATGAGAATGACGTATGACGTAATCTGAGCATCAATTCTATGGGACATATCATAGGGTATTGGAAGTGCCATTGAGTTAAAATTTTTCAGAAATAATTGCGATCGTGTTACTGATGCCTCCCCCAATTAAACAATACCCATTCCCCATGCCACTTCTGAGATTCCCCCCCCCCCTTTTAGAGTAATAACAAAGATAACACAGATGACTTCAAATTATCCATCATAACAGATAACATCCAGAGCTCATCCTTCTCTATGTTTTTCATTCTTTGTTTCGTTTGTTAAACAATATTACAGACACACATGTTCATCACTAATTGAATGCCTACTCACTCTAATTTTGCAATGTTCTTAATCAGATCTTGGTACTGTAAAATGATGGTGCCCACTCAAGCGTGGAAGTTAGCAAAATTGATCGTTATTAATGCTGGTTAAGTATGAATTTGTCAATTACATATCTTTTTGAGGGTTTAATTAAAAATTTAGAAAAAATAAAGAGTGTCCTTTTTTGTTGGCTAAGTGTACTAATTGCTCGTTATGCGAAAAGGAAGTATAAGCTTACCACATATTACTCCTGCATCCTCACGATGGCCACAGACGAAATCCCCTGAATACAGATCACAGGACTCCAAGGTATACTCCGACCCAGAACACTGGACTTGTAGAATCGATCCTGACCCTTGACCATAGTAGGCTAGACTCCTTGGTCTTACATTAGAAGTGTCATAGCCGAGCTGACGACAAACAACCTGTGCTTCTTCTACATACCAGTAATCATCACAGATGGTGTTCCATTGGCCATTGTACCAAATCTCTACCCTTCCTTCACTGGGCGATGTACCATTCACAAGTCGTACACTATCGGTTGCCTCTGCAACATGAAATAAAGAGCAGGGAAATATCATAGAAAATAACCGAGTGAGAGGTACGTATGTCATATCTGGTTGAAAAGCTATGTTTTGCACGCATGCCTGGATAAAATTGAGGAGGCGAGTTGGGTTAGAGTTGCCTGTCATACCAAGGTGGGTTCGAATCTAACCAAGGCGGATTACTGAAGCCTGCATTGTGTGTTAACGTGCCCCTGTCATGCTTCATAGACGTAGGCTATGTTATATTGTATGTCCTATCTATTACAAAAATGAGGGACCTATATAGGTTATAGTAAGGAAGAGATGAAAATAGATTTTTGTCTGGAAGAATTGGAATGAATTTCCCTACTTATTACAAATATAGGAATTAAAAAGAAAATCGCCGATCGCCTTTATTTAGTTGATATATGAATATTACAATATAAAAAGAAGTCTGATATTTTCAAAAATTTGTATGGAATATATATTTTGTATGTGCATGAAAATGTTCAGAGTTTTATTGTGCTCATGGCTTTTTTTTGTATCTTCAAAATGGATTCAATTTTCGTTTTAGAAAAAAAATTCCCCACGCTAATGATCTATACGTTAAGTATGGCAGCAATCAAATAGAAAATAAGGTTCATAAACATAAAGGGAAATAATATGTAAGTATTTTGATAAGACCTACATTTTTTGAAAATAATGTACATAAGAAATCGGTGTGGACATTCCATGATAATTTACAATCAATATGAAGACCGAGCAATTGTTTCTAGAATCTATTTTTTCCAGACCACCCATTTAAAACTGACCAGGTAAAGTGATTAACGCATTGACTACAATCATACATTTAGTTAGTTAAGCTATGTGCTACCGCCAACAGCTAAATTTGTTTTTTGGAAAGGCCCGAAACATATGCTTATTGAACCAAGTACCTCTGTCCTTGTTTTTTTGAAATACCTGATATGAATATCAATCACAGTGTTTGTATTCAATACGATATAACCAAAATAGTAGGGTAGTGTCATGTTCACACATTTCAATAGGTCACGGAGAGGGCTATTAACCCATTGCTTACTGGAACCTGGTGGTCTCTGTGTTAAGTCTATGGCAATTAGATAATGCAGTAGTCAACGGGTTAAAATTGCCCTTAGTTGATTTTTCGAAAGCAGTTGCGTTCGTGTTATTTCAAATAACATTCCAAGTTTTACTGCAAAAAAAAATAGAAAAATAGCAATTTGGAAAAAAAATCAATCAACGACACGGCCAAAGAATTTATCGACTAAATTCTAAATTTCAGAGAATCGGACTCGTAAAGATGCATCACCGCACTATTTAAAGGGGCCGATCCAAGACTGTCAGAAAAGGAGGAAGAAGGGGTGTGTTTTACCTACATAAGGCAAACGGCCCGATATACCGACAAAACGAATAAACACAGAAGCAACGTGCATACAAAGGGGGGGGGGGGGGATGATAGAAGAACAGCAAATAACATGAAAGTAGTTGAAAACGATATACTTTAATATACATCAGCTTCTTCCTTTCGCATTCTCAAATCCCGAAAACAGGCTGCGTGGCTTCGAATCAGTTCAACCCGTTGCCCTATACGCCTATGAAACAACTTTGATCCCTGTATTTCTGAGAAATAGTTCTTAACTTGAATTCTTTCCCCTAAAGGTCGTATCGCTAATTTATAACCTGTCCATTTGTTTTTAATTTATTGCCTTGTTAGGTCCTTTAATCTATTGCTTCACCAATTGTATGTAATACTGTTTATATGTCTGTTTAAGGTACTCTGTCCCATTTGCAGGTCAAAAAAATGAAAAGGTTAAATTCCAACGGCATTTGACAAAAAATACTTATTTAGAACTTCCCTTTCAGACGAAAGGGCTTTAAATGTTTTTTTTGTTGTGGTAAAATAACAAGCATTAGTTGTCGAATCGACGTAAGTAATTGCAATTACCTAAGTAATAGTCTTATTTTCAGACCCTTGTACGTTTTGTGTGCACAAATATTCAATCAGTTTAATTTTGGCCATTACAAGTAGTGGGTTTAATCGATGTAGACAAATGCTCATGTACCTGGTACAGCTCATTTTATGTATGTTATTACCGAATACAAATTAGAGTCAGTCACTTAATAGTGTCTGACAGGGAAGTCTAGAAAGTAAACGGGTTTCCTTGCATAATTTGAATACTAGGGCACGGCTAATGTTTAAATTTCACAGATAGGACAAAAATGACATATTCATAATTCCTGCAAGCTATACATAGTTTAATGTTGGCTGCAAAAGGGACACAATATCTTTAACTTGTGGATAATTATTACTTGGAATAAATTGAACGTTTAACTCCTATCTTTTCCTGTTTAAAAGCTTAAACCTGCAGGAATGTTGTCTCATCTAGTCTAAATCCAATGTTTTACTCAGTCTTTGCTGTTTATGATGATTGGATAGTACCAGTTTTATGTTTTAATTTAAGCAAATAAAGATACAAGATAACACACGAGGGGGCGTTGAGAGCTTACAGCACTGGATTCAGAGTGGAATGATATTTTGATATGATGATATCGAAATAGGATTTGTTTGCTATATTCTTCCGCCTGATAATAAACACCACCCTATTACAAATTATCAATAATGCAAATGCATACGTACATATTATTGGGACTAAATGTTTTTCACAATAACTTTAAGTTCGTGGAAGTGCCTGCATGAAACAAAATTCATATTTACAGCAAAATATAATTAGACTATCGTCATATAATTTTAAGCTAATAATAATATTGCAAGACATTATCGTGCACTCCGAATATAGGCTACTTTACGACACGAGGCTTATGCGTGATACAATTCGACACCACTTGTATATCTCCTCTACGTTTTTGTAATGCATTAGGCCATAACTATTGTTCTACCTTTATATTATGTATAAAGACTTAAGATCACAGTGGTTCTATTTGATTTAAAAACGAATCTTTGAAATTAACTGTACTACGGGTGTATATCGAATTGTAAACATGAGTGGCGAAATGAGTGGTATACTTGCTTACTTATAAAGTGGTATATTTCAACAGCACTTAACATGGCCGGATGACAGACTACGGGAAAGTAAATTCCAACGAAACAATACAGATATAATCATATTTTGCACGATAGCATAGCAAAATATATTTGCATATGTAAGATATGAAATGTGATAATATATTACTTACGACTGTAGACACTATTCAACCAGAAAAGAACGAAAATAAGTCGCCACCAAAACGAGCATCGTATACATCCACCGGGCCCCATTTTGAAACAGTAAACGTAAGTACAAGACAGCTCTATAATCACTCACACAACAACCATAAATGTAGTATACACGAACTGTCTGTTATATTGCGGTGCGCCACAGTGGTATCCCCCGCACAATGCTGAATATTTCTTGAATTCAAGACACAACGTCACAATGGTAACATAAAATAAGACAAATCATACACACAATACCCAAGGTTCATTGCGCTACGTCACAATAGCAACCTCACAGTACGTGGTGTCGTGCAAAATAAGAAATTGAACGTGAGCCTAGTCTTTCACAATGGAATATATACAATACAATCTTTTTAGTTTAAATATTGATATATCTTTACAAAACTTATATTGTACATGTTGTCTCAACTAGAATTCTCTTTATTTTTTTTTCTCTCTCTCTCTGTCTCATTGAAATCACTATAAGGAGGATGACGATCGTTAAAGTTCCTTAAACATGTGAAAGGGCGTAAATCTCTCTTCAGGTAGTGTATGTGCGTGGGTATGAGACGGGGCATTATGCTAGCAAACGCACTGACTTTGCTTTTATGACATTGGAGACCTAGTGGATACAGAGTGAAGATGTAAATCCTAATCAATTCTTAATATGAAAACACTGTTTTAGGGCGTAAATTAAAAAGTTTTTTCAATGTGCTCTGATTGATTTAATGTCATCGGTTAAAAATGTCTCTAGATTACATCGGTGGCAGACTGGTAAAGGAGGCTGGGAAGGATTTGATACAGTTTTCCTGCTATAACCCCATCTTTGACTCGATGGCTGTTTGATTCATTAGGGACTTTTAGATTTGCACAACGACCATTGTGGATTGTTGCGATCGACGTCCTTTTAATGCACTGCCTTGAATGGATGTCACACGTATCAGTCCACGCAAATCTAAAAGTCCCTATTGTCGGAGAAAGGGACCTCAGTCCATCCCTTGAATGCAAGGCCCGAACCCCTCCCATAAAGCAGACGTGTGGTGCTATCAAAATTGTTTGATAAAACGTATCCATACGCGCTTCACGAAGCAACAATGTTTTGAAAAAAAAAGTCACAACCCATTAATGCCAGCAATGGATATAACCATGCAAGTGTTAGAATTATACTTCAACATAATGTAGTGTGATATAAGCCTTTGATATGATGCACAAGACTACCATTGTGTGATTATATGCATTCAAGTACATGTATTTAAATGGAATACTTTTGACACAATGTATAACAATATTAACGGACACGTTTAACATGACGGCTATTTGGGGTCACAAGGGCGTTAACTCCAAGTCAAAGTAATATGGATCAATGCCAAAGTAAAGGCTGATACACTTTACAGGGGATGGCTCTAGGCATACTACCCCAAGAAAAGGTATCCCTCTTGTAATATAAAAACAAATGAAAATCAAAAGGAGGAAGAAAAACCCCAATATTTTCAGTCATTTTTTGCCTTAAGTCATGCTTTTACATTTGATGAATATGGAAAAAAGGCTTTCTGCAAGGTTAATGGAAATACCACTTCCATGAGTGCTTTAGAAAAAAAAAAAATCTTTCAACAGAAAATTCAGTTTTGAAGAATTTTTTTTCTCGCAGAAACGGTTCTATATTTTTAATTATGCCCTTTCTTCATTAGACCCAACCATTACTCGACCATATTGTATTCTAAGGAGGGGATTATTCTTTTCGCTACTATCAAAATGAGTAAATGGAAAGTATTTTAATGTTATTAAAGTTTAATTCTGAGGTCAATTTAGTACTGGTTCCTAATTTATTCATACTTCAAAAATATGGCTCTGCGAGAAGAAAAAAATCTTCAAAGCTGAATTTCCTGTTCAGAGATTTTGTTAAAAGATGGAGTAATAACATACACGATAATTAACACCTGCCTTTGTGTAAGAGAAAATAATAAAAAATCTACAGTGGAAACTCAGTATAAAGAGATCTGATATAACAATATTCCTAATATAATAAGGTAATAAATATTCCGGTCCCATTTCTTTAAATTATTTTGTTTCTTAATCTGATATAACGAGATTCCTGCTATGAAAAGGTAATTTTGATGGTCCCAAGGATCTCGTTATACTGAGTTTCCACTGTGTGGAATTTCCATCGATTTCTGATACAGGTGTAATGAGAAAGTTAAACACCACTATTATATTTTGATTTCATGGAAGAATACTGAACATTAAACAAAAGACACATGAGAGATGATACTACTTTTATTGAAAGCCGGTATTTATCGAGTAAGGCGATACCAAAATATGCAGTAAGATAATGTAACAGAAAACAGTCCCAAAATACACTGTTTATTAGTAGGATAACATTAATTATGTACAGCAATGGGAATTGACTTTATTATTTGCGAATAGTTCAAAACGTGATACAAAAAACAATGAAAATTGTTTACTAGGTGCAGAAACTTTACCATAACATAAATTGTAGTAAAAATGATATCCTTATTAAAAGTTATATAAACAAAAGTTATTCGAACGTCTACTCTAGGGAATTCCCCGACTATAAAACATGGACAAATCGCATAGTCTGGTATTAATATTATTTAACTGAGTATATGGCTTTGCTAATGTCTAAATTGAAGAATAAATATTTTAATAATAGTAATACGGCCCATCCACTTGAATTATGTTTTTATTAATGACAATATTCTTTATATTTGAGTTAAGGGAAAGAAACATGAGGCGACCGTGAATGAATGAAGAATATTGATATATAAACACGTTTGAATATCGCTTTATTAACAATCATGATTATTAACAAAGGAAGTTACAGTATATTGAAATGTATAGATACTATATAAAGTTTATAAAAGTAGAAAATAGGAAAAGTACAGGTCATGTTTTATTATTGATAATGCATATGGCTATTGAATACGTCACATTTTGTTGTGATTTAAAACGTGCGACACACTGTACAACGATATTTTAACATGACGTCTGTTTGGGGTCGCAAGGGCGTTAGCACAATTTCAAAGTAATATGGATCAACGCCATTGTGACTGCAACAGACGGTGTTCCCTAAATCATATAGAATATATCCAAATGAGAAGATATAATATAAAAAAAGTATTTAGCGCACTTTTAATCAAGTATTGCAGCATACTACTGTAAATTACTACGGCAATCGTTATTATCATTCTATCACGCGCTTTCCATGATAATTCATAATCCAGTACAAGAATTATTTCAAGCGATGGCTTACAGTAACAATACTTACACACTGACGTGTGTTCCTTTTGATTCTTTTGGAGGCATTTTTCCAATGATCATGTTCATGAATCATGATAAGCAATTATAATTTGTAACCGAATACATAATGAGGGTAAAGGCAAATATGATAGAACATAACAAGTTTTAAAAGAAATTGACATTATGAAAATCTACTCTGTGGAAGATCGCGCATGTGATTTGAATAACTGATTGAGCAATAAGGCACAATTATTAATCCATGATTGAACACCGTTTGAAAGATATTTTGTTTAACGGGCTACGCATGATTTGAATATATAATATTTGCGCGAGATATATCAAATTTTTTGAAATGTAAAACATCCTTTAATAGATAGTATTCTACAATAAAAGTAAGATATAAATGAGAAGCTCAGCAGATTTATTTACAATATATACTTTAAATAAACATTTATTTAACCATTTCCCATCTAAAAAATATTCAACTGAATATATATATATTTTGTGGCATTACAATTGTTATTTAAGTTGTCAGACTGTATCCAAATACTCTTAACACATCTAACCAGATTCTAATGAAACCATGGAACGATAGCAGTAACATTTACAATAACATACTGGATTATTTTGAATGTATAAGTATATACAACTGAGAGCAATCACAAGGAAAAACTGAAAACAATTGTGAGGCACACCTTTTAGAATGGCAGTCGGAATCTTCTAATAAGCAAACGTGGGTTTCTGTCCATCATCTAAACAGGTACATCGACGCAGACGGGTGCAGGCATGGGCGTGGTTGATGCTGGTTGAGGTGCAGGGTTAGTGGTAAGAGTAGTTAACTGTTGCATTCCCATAGCTGCTGAAGGGGAAATCTTCTGTTGACTGCACACGAACACAACAGCAACTATGGCGATGATGGTTAGGAGAAACAAGGACACTCCGACGAATGACATTGATCCGATTACCCGAGGAGATGCTCCTGATGTTCCTGATGTTGTTGTGTAACATATCATAATAATGAAAATAATAACTGAGATAAGAAGCCACATTGGTATTAATACTGCTTTTCCTGCAGGCTGTGCAATTATTACTACCCCAGTAATTGCCGGGTACCCATCTACAACAGGGTGGATAGTGGCATAAGTGGATTAGTGTCGGGCTGGAATTTGAAGCATCAATTCTTGGATTGAGAGTTAAGTGAAACTCCTATACCACTACACACCTCCACTATGAATTGAATAAGCATTACCATTATGGAATGACACTATGCAGAACCCTTACGCCTCATTAGCTATGTGAATAAATTTGTGAATTGAGGGCAGACCACGAGGTTTTGTTTATTCTAAAAAATTGTAGGATGTCGCACAAAGGGCAATACAGAATTTCATTATCAAGATCAACCCCAAAAGACAGTTACCCGAGTAAACGAATATTGAAAGGATGATTGATAATTAGTCAAGATGACTAACTGGTTTTGTGGTCAAATAAAAAGGAAAAAAACCTTAATCAGAAGATGTGGTTCGTGTGAAGACCCAAATAGCGCACCTAGCTGCCCCCGATCAAATGGGGAAAAAGGCAGCCAGAAAAGAAATAAAGGCAACATAAAATAATATAAAAACACCCCTTTCACATTCTCACAACACTTGATGGTCTTGTTCTTGTTTGACTTTCATTCACCAAGTTGGACCGGTGTCTATATACCAAACTCATGATCCCATAACACCAGTGCAACTGGTGTCAATGGCCGGACCCCCGCGCCGTCACTCTTGAGAAGACTAATTTCCTTCATTGTCCACATATAGAGATAACGAGAATGATATTCGTTCAGCATTATCTCTCTTTCACATTGGATGCAAATACTCAATTCTTTTTACACCCTGGCTCATGTATCCGCTCATAAAGTTACATAATACAAGGCAGAAAAAAAGAAATGTCTGTATAAGCTTACCACATCTTACTCCTGCATCCTCATAATGGCCACATATGGAATCCCCTGAAGACAGAGTACATTGATCCAAGGTATACTCCCAACCAGAGCACTGGACTTGTTGAATCGGTCCTGAACCTTGACCATAGTAGGCAGAACTCCATGCTACGACATTATCGGTGTCATAGCCGAGCTGACGACATACAACCTGTGCTTCTTCAAGATTCCAGGTATCATCACAGATAGTGTTCCATTGGCCATTGTATGAAATCTCTACTCTTCCCTCTCTGGGCGATGGACCGTCCACGAGCCTTACGTTATAGATTCCAGCGCCTGTGGTTATCGTTGGCCATGGAAATGGATCAAAGGTTGTGAAAATGTCGCTACCTTCAGCAATAAGTGGAAAAGAGGGAAATGTCAGAGATAAATAGCTCCATCAGATATGCGTGTTTTATAGCTGGCTAAAAACTATATGCTATTTATGCTTGAAGAGGTTTAATTCAATTATATTTCTTATTCATAAAATTTATATTTTTTAACCGCTAAAAAAAAAAAAAGAAACAATTTTTAAATGGATGCATATATGAATGAAAAAATGCGAATACTGGTGAAATATCGTTGTTTAAGTACGTCGTGCGATCAGTTATTATAATTCAGCTTACCGCATCTTACTCCTGCATCCTCATAATGGCCACATGCGTAACCTGAAGTCAGAGTACAGGACGCCAAGGTATACTCCCAACCAGAGCACTGGACTTGTTGAATCGGTCCTGAACCTTGACCATAGTAGGCAAAACTCCTTGCCACGACATTATCGGTGCTATAGCCAAGCTGACGACAAACAACCTGTGCTTCTTCAAGATTCCAGTAATTATCACAGATGGTGTTCCATTGGCCATTGTACAAAATCTCTACTCTTCCTTCACTGGGCGATGGACCATTCACAAGTCTTACACCATAGGTTGCCTCTGCAACATGAAATAAAGAGCAGGGAAATATCATAGAAAATAACTGAATGAGAAGTACGTTTGTCATAGCTGGTTGAAAAGCTATGTTTTACACGCATGCATAGATACAAGCGAGGAGGCGAGTTGGCTTGATAGTTGCCTGTCAAACCAAGGTGGGTTTGAATCCAACGAAGGCGGATTAATGAAGCCTGCTTTGTGTGTTAACTTGCCCCTCTAATGTTTCACAGACGTAGGCTATGCTATATTTTTAATGTCTAATCTATTAAAAAAAAAACGAGGGACTTGTATAGGTTTTTGTTTTGAGAGCAAATACTGTACGCATAAGGGAAAGATAAAAATAGGATCTTTGAATGAATTTTACTACTTTTTACAAACATAGGAATACAATTTTGTTACCGATCTCCTTTGTTAGTTGATATATTAATATTCCAACGTAAATGGAAGTCTACTGTTTTCAAAAATTTGTATGAAATATAGAGTTTGTATGTGCCTGAACACGTGCAGAGTTTTATTGTCCTCATGGCTCTATTCTGTATCTTCATATGGATTCAATTTTCGCCTTAGAACGATTTCCCCAAGCTAATGATTCATAAGTTAAGTATGGTAGCAATACAGTAGAATATAAGGTCCATAAAAATAGGGGGAAAATAATGTGTAAGTCTTTTGATAACACCAAAGTTTTTAGAAAATAATTGACATAAGAAATCGGTTTGGACTTTCCATAATAATTTACAATCAATATGTAGACCAATCAGCCGATGTTTAGAATCTATCTTTCACAAACACCCATTTAAAGCTGACCGGGTAAAGTTTTTAATGCATTTACTAAACTCATACATATTTTTAGTTAGTTGGTTTCTTAATGCATCCATCGCACAAAATGTTCGTACATGTATGTGCTACCGCCAAAACAATATGCTTCTTGAACCATGTACCTCTGTCCGTGTTTCCTAAAATACCTGATATTTAGTATATCAATCACAGTGTTTGTATCTTATACGATCAATAAATGGTATATGTATATATATCCTACAATCATCATATTCAGATTACGTAATAAGTTAGTGTGATGTTCACACGTTCCTTTAGTTGATTTTTCAGACGTAGTTGCGTTCATGTTATTTCACATAACATTCCTAGTTTGACTGCATACAAACAACAAAAGGGGAAAAAAAGGATTTAAAGAGTTTTCAGAAATGTCACAATCACGACCTTTCAGAAGGTCTTTTGAGCTAAGAGACATCATCAACTATTGAAGTGGGCTTGAAGGGTCCATCAATTTATTTTCTTTTGGCAATTTGGAAAAGAAGACAAAATCCATGACTCAACCTAAAATATTATCGACTAAATTCTATTTTTTTGCGAATCGGAGTCGTCAAGATGCAACACTGCACTCTTTATCCAAGCAGAGGCCGATCCAAGACTGTCAGAAGAGGAGTGAGTAGGGCCATATTTGCCCTATGGCAAGGCCAACGGCCAAAGATACCGACAACATGAAGAAACATAAAAGGAGCGTGCATTCACTTCGATATACATCAGGCCCTTCCTTTCTCATTCTCAAATTATGATAATAAACACTATCCTGTTACAAATTTTCAATACTGCAAATACATACGTAATTATTAGTGTGACTGATTGCTATTCACAGTATTTTCGGGTTTGTTGAAGTGGCTGCATAAAATAAATTCATATTTACAGCAAAATGTAATTTGAATATCGTCATATAATTTCAAGCTAATAATGATATTGCAAGACAATATCCTACACTCCGAATATTGCCTACTTTACGTCACAAGGCTTATGCCTAATACAATTTGACAGCACTGGTATATCTTCTCTACGTTTTCGAAATGCCTTAGACCATAACAGTTGTTCTGCCTTTATATTATGTATAATGATATAAAATCACAATGTTCCATTTGATTTAAAAGCCGAATATTGATAGTAATCTACACTACGGGTGTAGGCCTATACAGAATCGTGAACATGATAAAATACTTTATTTGATTGATGACATGAGTGGTATAATTAATTACTTATAATGTGGTATGTTTCAACAACACTTAACGTGGCTGGATGACAGATTATGGGAAAGTAAACTCTAACCAGAAAAGTACAAAAATAAGTCACCACCAAAGCAAAAGCAATATACACATATGTAAGGTATGACATGAGATTTTACTTACGACTGTAGACACTATTTAACCAGAAAAGTACGCCAATAAGTCGCCACCAAAACGAGCATGGCATATTACCGGGCGCCATTTTGATGCAGTGGACGTAAGTACAACAGGGCTCTATTATCAGTCGCAAGACTACCATACATGTAGTATACACAAAGTTCCTGCTATTGCGGTGCGCCACAGTGACATCCCCCACAAAATACTGAAATATTCTTTTATTCAAGGCACAACGTCACAATGGTAACATAAAATAAAACAAATCATACACACAATACCCAAGGTTCATTGCGCTACGTCACAATAGAAACCTCACAGTACGTGGTGTCGTGCAAAGAAAGGAATTGACCGTGAGCCGAGTATTTCTCAGTTGAATATATACAATACAATCTTGTTAGTTTTAAAATTGATATATCTTTTTGAAAACTTATATTATATTATATTCTGTCTCAACTAGTATCCTTTTTTCTCTCTCTTTCACACCTCTCTCTCTCTCTCTCTCTCTCTCATTGGAATCATTATAAGGAGGTAACGATACGTAAATACCTTAAACATGTAAATGGGCGTATATGTTGTCTTGAAGCAATGTGTGTGGTGAAGGGGGGGGGGGGTAGTATGCAAGGAAACTCTTTGACTTTGCATTTATGACCATGGAAACCTAGTGGATACAGAGTGAAAATGAAAATCCTAATTAATTCTTGATATGAAAACACTGTTTTAGGGCGTAAATTAAAACGTTTTTTCAATGTACTCTGATTGATTTAATGTCATCAGGTAAAAAGTTTTCTACATTAGATCGGTGGCAGACTGGTAAAGGAGGCTGGGGAGGATTTGTTACAGTTTCCTACTGTAAGGCCATCTTTGACTCGATGGCTGTTTAATTCATTGTCGGAGGAAGGGACGTCAGTCCATCCTTTGAATGGAAGCAACTGAACCCCCCCCCCAATTAGGCAGACGTGTTGTGCTTTCAAAATTGTTTGATGAAACTTATCCATACGCGCTTCACGAAGCAACAATGTTTTGAAGATAAAAAGTCACAACCCATTAATGCCAGTAATGGATATAATCATGCACGTGTTATAATTTTATTTCAACATAATGCAATGGGAAAGAAGCTTTTAAAATGATGCACAATACTACCATTGTGTGATTATATGCATTCAAGTGCATGTATTTAAATGGTATACTTTTGACACAATGAACAACAATATTAACGGACACGTTTAACATGACGTCTATTTAGGGTCACAAGGGCGATAACTCCAAGTCAGAGTAATATGGATCAATGCCAAAGTATAGGCTGATACACTTTACAGGGGATGGCTGAGGGCATACTACCCCAAGAAAGGAAATCACTCTGGTGATGAAAAGTATCCCTCTTGTAATATAAAAACAAATGAAAATCGAAAGGAGGAAGAAAAAACCCCAATATTTTCAGACATGTTCTGCCTTATGTCATGCTTTTACATGTTTACATGCTTTTACAACAATCTTTCAACAGAAAATTCGGTTTTGAAGAATTGTTTTCTCTCGCAGAAACGGTTGTTATATATTTTTAATTATGCCCTTTCTTCAAGATAAAATAGTAAATAAATCTACAGTGGAAATTCAGTATAAAGAGATCTGATATGACAATATTCCTAACATAACAAGGTAATAAATATTCCGGTCCCATTTCTTTAAATTCTTTTGTTTCTTAATCTGATATAACGAGATTCCTGCTATAACAAGGTCATTTTGATGGTCCCAAGGACCTCGTTATACTGAGTTTCTACTGTATATAATTGATATTCATCGCTTTCTGATACAGGTGTAATGAGTATTAGACACCACAATTATATTTTGATTTCATGGAAGAATACTGAACATTAAACAAAAGACACATGAGAGATGATACTACTTTTATTGAAAGCCGGTATATATCGAGTAAGGCGATACCAAAATATGCAATAAGATAATGTAACAGGTAATAATCCCAAAATACACTATTTATTAATAGGATAACATTAATTATGTACAGCAATGGGAATTGACTTTATTATTTGCGAATAGTTCAAAACGTGATACAAAAAACAATGACAATTCTTAACTAGGTGCAATAACTTTACCACAACATAAATTGTAGTAAAAATGATTTCCTTATTAAAAATGAAATTCGAACGTCTAGGAAATTCCCCCGACCATAAAACATGGATAAGTCGCATGAAATGAATAGTCATATATATATGTAGTATATGGCTTTGCTAATGTCTAAATTGAAGGAAAAATGTTTTAATGATAGTTATACGGCCACATTTCCCAATGAATTATTATCCCCAATTATTTAAAGTCCTTTCAATGCATCTCATTTGATAGATTAAATTCTTTTCTCTCACTTTATTACTTTTGCGCAAGTCGATTTTGGCACTCTCGAAAACAATGCCTCCTATTCATCCAAGCGTGAACAAATACCACACAAAAATAATACAAGTTGAATTGGGATATAACACTCTTTCAAAACATGTATAATAACCTTTCGTTCGTAGCTGGCTTTTAAAACAAATGACAATTTTCTGAGTGTAAACCAATTGTTGGACTCACAAGGTATAACAATCATAACGTGTTTGTAGAAATAAGATTAATTCATAAAACGACTAACATTTGTGAAGATTACATCGAGTTACTATGAAAAACATGCATTTGTATGAATTCTATATCATTGAATGGATAGACATTATATAAATCTACTCTGCGGAAGATCGCGCATGTGATTTGAATAACTGATTGGGCAATAAGGCACAATTATTAATCCATTATTGAACACCGTTTGAAAGATATATCGTATAACGGGCTATATAGCTACGCATGATTTGAATATATAATATTTGCGCGAGATATATCAATTTTTCTGAAATGTAAAACATCCTTTAATAGATGGTATTCTAGAATAAAAGTAAGATATAAATGAGAAGCTCAGCAGATTTATTTACAATATATACTCTAAATAAACATTTATTTAACCATTTACCATCTAAACAAATATTAATGCGACATACTACATGCGTATTCAACTGAATATATATATTTTGTGGCATTACAATTATTATTTAAGTTGTCAGACCGTATCCAAATATTCTAAACACATCTAACCAAATTCTAATGAAACCATGGAACGATAGCAGTAATCATTTACAATAACATACTGGATTATTTTGAATGTATATACAACTGAGAGCAATCACAAGAAGAAACTGAATTTTTTTTTGTGAGGCACACCTTTTAGAATGGCAGGTGGAATCTTCTAATAAGCAAACGTGGGTTTCTGTCCACCATCTAAACAGGTACATCGACACAGACGGGTGCAGGCAGGGGTGTGGTTGATGCTGGTTGAGGTGCAGAGTTAGTGGTAAGAGAAGATAACTGAACTCCCATAGCTGCTGAAGGAGAAGCCTTCTGTTGATTGCACACGTGCACAACGGCAACTGTAGCGATGATGGTTAGGAGAAACAAGGATACTCCGACGAATGACATTGATCCGATTACCCGAGGAGATGTTCTATATGTTGTTGTTCTGTTTGTGATGCCGGTGTTTGTGTAACCTATGATAATAATGAAAATAATAATTGGGTCTAATTTACCGAAGGGAGCCAAAAGATTACTGCTCTTCCTGCAGGCCATGCAGTTATTATTACCCCAGTATGTTGCCAGGTATCCATCTACAACTGGGTGGATAGCGGCATAAGTGGATTAGTGTCTTGCCAGAGAACCTATTAAAGTGACGGGCTGGAATTTGAAGGATCAATTCTTGGAATGAGAGTTAAGTGAATGAATTACTATACTAGGACACACATCCACTATGAATTGAATAAGCAGTATCATGAATGATACAATGCACAACCCTTACGCCTCATTTGCTCTGTGATTAAATTTGTGAATTGAGGACAGATGACGAGGTTGTTTTTTATTCTAACAATTGTACGATGTCATACAAAGGGCAATAAAGAATTTCATTATCAAGATCGACGTAGTAAATTATGCACAAACAACGCACATGAACATATACATCGACCCCAAAAGACAGTTACCCGAGTAAACAAATATTTAAATGATACTTGTTAAAAAGTCAAGTTGACTGATTTGTTTTGCAGTCTGATAAAAAGGAAAAACCTTACAAAAAAAATAACAGGCAATACAAGACATCAAGACAGAAAAATAAAGTACAATATAAACACGTATATACATGCAAACAGCCAGTTCCAAGTAACATGAACGTTGCTAGAATAATTTCAGTAAATAAGAAAAGAAGAACTCATGATCAGCTCTAAACTTTTCGTCAAAATATAATTTTGTCATTTAACAGTCTACATCAGTGCGTGCACGCTTTATTCTCTGATAAAAAGGGAAAAAAAAAAGATTCATCAGAAGATGTGGTTAACGGTGAGACCCAATGGTGCACCTAGCTGCAAAGGAGCATGCCTCCGATCAAATAGGAAAAAAGCCAGCCAAAAAAAAAAAAGAAATTGAGGGAGAGGTAAAATAATATAAGTACACCCTTTCCTCATCCTCACAATACTTGACGGTCTTGCTTTTTTGACCTTTATTCACCAAGTTGGACCAGTGTCCCCTTGCTCCATGACCCCATAACACTAGTGCAACTGGCCTCAATGACCGGACCCCGCTCCGCCTCTTTTTGAGAACATTAATTCCTTTCATTGTGATTTATAGAGATAACGAGGATGATATCCGATCAGAATATCTCTCTTTCTTATTTGATGTGAATACCCAATCCTTGTTACACCTCTGGCCTATAGATGGTAACTTTGATATATTTTACCTAAGGCAAGGCAGACAAAAGGAATATCTATATAAAGCTTACCGCATGTTACTCCTGCATCCTCATTATGGCCACATATGGAATCCCCTGAAGTCAGAGAACAGGAACCCAAGTTAGACTCCCAACCAGAACACTGGATATGTTGAATCGGTCCTGAACCTTGTCCATAGAAGGCCGAACTCCATGCTACGACTTTATCCGTGCTATAGCCAAGGTGACGACAAACAACCTGTGCTTCTTCAAGATTCCAGTTGTCATCACAGATAGTGTTCCATTGGCCATTGTACCAGATCTCTACTCTTCCTTCACTGGGTGATGGACCGTTTACGAGCTGTACGTTATAGATTCCACCGTAATAGTCTGTGGTTGTCGCTGGCCATTGAAATGGATCTAAGGTTGTGGAAACGTCGGTCCCTACAACATTAAGTGGAAAAGAGGGAAATGTTGGAGAGAAATAGTTCAATTAGATGTGCTAAGTTTCATAGCTGGTTAAAAACGATAAGCTTTTTATGCTTGCAGAGGTTAATTCAATTATAATTCTATTTCATAAAAAGTTTATTTTTTAACCGCTAACCAAAAAAACACAAACTACTTAGATGTATGCATATATGAATAAAACTATGCAAATAATGGTGAAATATCGTTGTTTAAGTACGACCTGCGAACAGTCAGTATAATTCAGCTTACCGCATCTTACTCCTGCATCCTCATAATGGCCACATGAGGAATTCCCTGAAGACACAGTACAGGATTCCCAGCTATCCTCCCAACCCCAGCACTCGACTCGTTGAATCGGTCCGGATCCTTCACCATAGTAGGCTAAACTCCTTGGTGTTACATTATCAGTGCCATAGCCAAGCTGACGACAAACAACCTCTGCTTCACCATAATTCCATTTATCATCACAGATGGTGTTCCATTTGTCATTGTACAAAATCTCTACTCTTCCTTCATTGGGCGATGGACCATTCACAAGTCGTACACTAATGGGTGCCTCTGCAACATGAAATAAAGAGCAGGGAAATATCATAGAAAGTAACTGAATGAAAGATACGTATGTCATATCTGGTTGAAATTCAGCTTACCGCATCTTACTCCTGCATCCTCATAATGGCCACATGAGGAATTCCCTGAAGACACAGTACAGGATTCCCAGCTATCCTCCCAACCATAGCACTCGACTCGTTGAATCGGTCCGGATCCTTCACCATAGTAGGCTAAACTCCTTGGTGTTACATTATCAGTGCCATAGCCAAGCTGACGACAAACAACCTCTGCTTCACCATTATTCCATTTATCATCACAGATGGTGTTCCATTGGTCATTGTACAAAATCTCTACTCTTCCTTCATTGGGCGATGGACCATTCACAAGTCGTACACTAACGGGTGCCTCTGCAACATGAAATAAAGAGCAGGGAAATATCATAGAAAGTAACTGAATGAAAGGTACGTATGTCATATCTGGTTAAAAAGCTATATGTTTTGCACGCATGCGAAGATAAAATCTAGGAGGCGAGTTGGCTCATTTGCCTGTCAAACCAAAGTGGGTTCGAATCTAACCAAGGCGGATTACTGAAGCTTGCCTTGTGTGTTTAACGTGCCCCTCTCATGTTTCATAGACGTAGGCTGTGTTATTTTTTAAAATGTCCAATCTATTAAATAAAATGAGGGACCTGTATCGGTTATAGTACGGAAGAGATAAATATTTACCTGGAAGAGTAAGAATGAATTTCGCTACTTATTACAAATATAGGAATTAAAAGAGTTGCCGATCGCCTTTATTCAGTGGATATATGAATAGTCCAATGTAAAAAGAAGTCTGTTATTTTCAAAAGTTGTATTGAATATAAAATATGTGTGTGCATGAAAATGTGCAGAGGTTTAATGTCAGAAGGCCGGCGAGACGTTGTTAATCTCGTGGGCTGGGGCGGTTGCTCGCTTTCCAGAACGCCCTCACCTACCTTCACGGTCATATTTGAATTTCATTATAGATTGAGCACGATAAGAACTACTTCAATAGCCTTATGCGTCATCTATTAAAATGTGTGATCATGAGAATGACGTATGACGTAATCTGAGCATCAATTCTATGGGACATATCATAGGGTATTGGAAGTGCCATTGAGTTAAAATTTTTCAGAAATAATTGCGATCGTGTTACTGATGCCTCCCCCAATTAAACAATACCCCTTCCCCATGCCACTTCTGAGATTCCCCCCCCCCCTTTTAGAGTAATAACAAAGATAACACAGATGACTTCAAATTATCCATCATAACAGATAACATCCAGAGCTCATCCTTCTCTATGTTTTTCATTCTTTGTTTCGTTTGTTAAACAATATTACAGACACACATGTTCATCACTAATTTAATGTCTACTCACTCTAATTTTGCAATGTTCTTAATCAGATCTTGGTACTGTAAAATGATGGTGCCCACTCAAGCGTGGAAGTTAGCAAAATTGATCGTTATTTATGCTGGTTAAGTATGAATTTGTCAATTACATATCTTTTTGAGGGTTTAATTAAAAATTTAGAAAAAATAAAGAGTGTCCTTTTTTGTTGGCTAAGTGTACTAATTGCTCGTTATGCGAAAAGGAAGTATAAGCTTACCACATATTACTCCTGCATCCTCACGATGGCCACAGACGAAATCCCCTGAATACAGATCACAGGACTCCAAGGTATACTCCGACCCAGAACACTGGACTTGTAGAATCGATCCTGACCCTTGACCATAGTAGGCTAGACTCCTTGGTCTTACATTAGAAGTGTCATAGCCGAGCTGACGACAAACAACCTGTGCTTCTTCTAGATACCAGTAATCATCACAGATGGTGTTCCATTGGCCGTTGTACCAAATCTCTACCCTTCCTTCACTGGGCGATGTACCATTCACAAGTCGTACACTATCGGTTGCCTCTGCAACATGAAATAAAGAGCAGGGAAATATCATAGAAAATAACCGAGTGAGAGGTACGTATGTCATATCTGGTTGAAAAGCTATGTTTTGCACGCATGCCTGGATAAAATTGAGGAGGCGAGTTGGGTTAGAGTTGCCTGTCATACCAAGGTGGGTTCGAATCTAACCAAGGCGGATTACTGAAGCCTGCATTGTGTGTTAACGTGCCCCTGTCATGCTTCATAGACGTAGGCTATGTTATATTGTATGTCCTATCTATTACAAAAATGAGGGACCTATATAGGTTATAGTAAGGAAGAGATGAAAACAGATTTTTGTCTGGAAGAATTGGAATGAATTTCCCTACTTATTACAAATATAGGAATTAAGAAGAAAATCGCCGATCGCCTTTATTTAGTTGATATATGAATATTACAATATAAAAAGAAGTCTGATATTTTCAAAAATTTGTATGGAATATATATTTTGTATGTGCATGAAAATGTTCAGAGTTTTATTGTGCTCATGGCTTTTTTTTGTATCTTCAAAATGGATTCAATTTTCGTTTTAGAAAAAAAATTCCCCACGCTAATGATCTATACGTTAAGTATGGCAGCAATCAAATAGAAAATAAGGTTCATAAACATAAAGGGAAATAATATGTAAGTATTTTGATAAGATCTACATTTTTTGAAAATAATGTACATAAGAAATCGGTGTGGACACTCCATGATAATTTACAATCAATATGAAGACCGAGCAATTGTTTCTAGAATCTATTTTTTCCAGACCACCCATTTAAAACTGACCAGGTAAAGTGATTAACGCATTGACTACAATCATACATTTAGTTAGTTAAGCTATGTGCTACCGCCAACAGCTAAATTTGTTTTCTGGAAAGGCCCGAAACATATGCTTATTAAACCAAGTACCTCTGTCCTTGTTTTTTAAAATACCTGATATGAATATCAATCACAGTGTTTGTATTTAATACGATAAAACCAAAATCAACTCGAGGGCAATTACAATAGTAGGGTAGTGTCATGTTCACACATTTCAATAGGTCACGGAGAGGGCTATTAACCCATTGCTTACTGGAACCTGGTGGTCTCTGTGTTAAGTCTATGGGAATTAGATAATGCAGTAGTCAACGGGTTAAAATTGCCCTTAGTTGATTTTTCGAAAGCAGTTGCGTTCGTGTTATTTCAAATAACATTCCAAGTTTGACTGCAATTTAAAAAAAAAATAGCAAAGTGGAGAAAAAAAAACCAATCAATGACATGGCCAAAGAGATTATCGACTAAATTCTAAATTTCAGAGAATCGGATTCGTTAAGATGCATCACCGCACTATTTTGTTTAATTAAAGGGGCCGATCCAAGACTGTCGGAAAAGGAGGAAGAAGGGGCGTGTTTTACCTACATAAGGCAAACTGCCCGATATACTGACAAAACGAATAAACACAGAAACAACGTGCATACAAGGGGGGGGGGGTGATAGAAGAACAGCAAATAACATGAAAGTAGTTGAAAACGATATACTTTAATGTACATCAGCTTCTTCCTTTCGCATTCTCAAATCCCGAAAACAGGCTGCGTGGCTTCGAATTAGTTCAACCCGTTGCCCTATACGCCTATGAAACAACTTTGATCCCTGCATTTCTGAGAAATAGTTCTTAACTTGAATTCTTTCCCCTAAAGGTCGTATCGATAATTTATAACCAGTCCATTTGTTTTTAATTTATTGCCTTGTTAGGTCCTTTAATCTATTGCTTCACCAATTGTATGTAATACTATTTATATGTCTGTTTAAGGTACTCTGTCCCATTTGCAGGTCAAAAAATGAAAAGGTTAAATTTCAACGGCATTTGACAAAAAATACTTATTTAGAACTTCCCTTCAGACGAAAGGGCTTTAAATGTTTTTTTTGTTGTGGGAAAATAACAAGCATTAGTTGTCGAATCGACATAAGTAATTGCAATTACCTAAGTAATAGTCTTATTTTCAGACCCTTGTACGTTTTGTGTGCACAAATATTCAATCAGTTTAATTTTGGCCATTACAAGTAGTGGGTTTAATCGATGTAGACAAATGCTCATGTACCTGGTACAGCTCATTTTATGTATGTTATTACCGAATACAAATTAGAGTCAGTCACTTAATAGTGTCTGACAGGGAAGTCTAGAAAGTAAACGGGTTTCCTTGCATAATTTGAATACTAGGGCACGGCTAATGTTTAAATTTCACAGATAGGACATAAATGACATATTCATAATTCCTGCAAACTATACATAGTTTAATGTTGGCTGCAAAAGAGACACAATATCTTTAACTTGTGGATAATTATTACTTGGAATAAATTGAACGTTTAACTCCTATCTTTTCCTGTTTAAAAGCTTAAACCTGCAGGAATGTTGTCTCATCTAGTCTAAATCCAATGTTTTACTCAGTCTTTGCTGTTTATGATGATTGGATAGTACCAGTTTTATGTTTTAATTTAAGCAAATAAAGATACAAGAGAACACACGAGGGGGCGTTGAGAGCTTACAGCACTGGATTCAGAGTGGAATGATATTTTGATATGATGATATCGAAATAGGATTTGTTTGCTATATTCTTCCGCCTGATAATAAACACCACCCTGTTATAAATTATCAATAATGCAAATGCATACGTACATATTATTGGGACTAAATGTTTTTCACAATAACTTTAAGTTCGTGGAAGTGCCTGCATGAAATAAAATTCATATTTACAGCAAAATATAATTTGACTATCGTCATATAATTTCAAGCTAATAATAATATTGCAAGACATTATCGTGCACTCCGAATATAGGCTACTTTACGACACGAGGCTTATGCGTGATACAATTCGACACCACTGGTATATCTCCTCTACGTTTTTGTAATGCATTAGGCCATAACTATTGTTCTACCTTTATATTATGTATAAAGACTTAAGATCACAGTGGTTCTATTTGATTTAAAAACGAATCTTTGAAATTAACTGTACTACGGGTGTATATCGAATTGTAAACATGAGTGGCGAAATGAGTGGTATACTTGTTTACTTATAAAGTGGTATATTTCAACAGCACTTAACATGGCCAGATGACAGACTACGGGAAAGTAAATTCCAACGAAACAATACAGATATAATCATATTTTGCACGATAGCATAGCAAAATATATTTGCATATGTAAGATATGAAATGTGATAATATATTACTTACGACTGTAGACACTATTCAACCAGAAAAGAACTAAAATAAGTCGCCACCAAAACGAGCATCGTATACATCCACCGGGCGCCATTTTGAAACAGTAAACGTAAGTACAAGACGGCTCTATAATCACTCACACAACAACCATAAATGTAGTATACACGAACTGTCTGTTATATTGCGGTGCGCCACAGTGGTATCCCCCGCACAATGCTGAATATTTCTTGAATTCAAGACACAACGTCACAATGGTAACATAAAATAAAACAAATCATACACACAATACCCAAGGTTCATTGCGCTACGTCACAATAGCAACCTCACAGTACGTGGTGTCGTGCAAAATAAGAAATTGAACGTGAGCCTAGTCTTTCACAATGGAATATATACAATACATTCTTTTTAGTTTAAATATTGATATATCTTTACAAAACTTATATTATATATGTTGTCTCAACTAGAATTCTCTTTATTTTTTCCCTCTCTCTCTCTCTCTCTCTGTGTCTCATTGAAATCACTATAAGAAGGATGACGATCGTTAAAGTTCCTTAAACATGTGAAAGGGCGTAAATCTCTCTTCAGGTAATGTATGTGGGTGGGTGTGAGACGGGGCAGTATGCTAGCAAACTCACTGACTTTGCTTTTATGACATTGGAGACCTAGTGGATACAGAGTGAAGATGTAAATCCTAATCAATTCTTAATATGAAAACACTGTTTTAGGGCGTAAATTAAAAAGTTTTTTCAATGTGCTCTGATTGATTTAATGTCATCGGTTAAAAATGTCTCTAGATTACATCGGTGGCAGACTGGTAAAGGAGGCTGGGAAGGATTTGATACAGTTTTCCTGCTATAACCCCATCTTTGACTCGATGGCTGTTTGATTCATTAGGGACTTTTAGATTTGCACAACGACCATTGTGGATTGTTGCGATCGACGTCCTTTTAATGCACTGCCTTGAATGGATGTCACACGTATCAGTCCACGCAAATCTAAAAGTCCCTATTGTCGGAGAAAGGGACCTCAGTCCATCCCTTGAATGCAAGGCCCGAACCCCTCCCATAAAGCAGACGTGTGGTGCTATCAAAATTGTTTGATAAAACGTATCCATACGCGCTTCACGAAGCAACAATGTTTTGAAAAAAAAGTCACAACCCATTAATGCCAGCAATGGATATAACCATGCAAGTGTTAGAATTATACTTCAACATAATGTAGTGTGATATAAGCCTTTGATATGATGCACAAGACTACCATTGTGTGATTATATGCATTCAAGTACATGTATTTAAATGGAATACTTTTGACACAATGTATAACAATATTAACGGACACGTTTAACATGACGGCTATTTGGGGTCACAAGGGCGTTAACTCCAAGTCAAAGTAATATGGATCAATGCCAAAGTAAAGGCTGATACACTTTACAGGGGATGGCTGAAGGCATACTACCCCAAGAAAAGGTATCCCTCTTGTAATATAAAAACAAATGAAAATCAAAAGGAGGAAGAAAAACCCCAATATTTTCAGTCATTTTTTGCCTTAAGTCATGCTTTTACATTTGATGAATATGGAAAAAAGGCTTTCTGCAAGGTTTATGGAAATACCACTTCCATGAGTGCTTTAGAAAAAAAAAAAATCTTTCAACAGAAAATTCAGTTTTGAAGAATTTTTTTTCTCGCAGAAACGGTTCTATATTTTTAATTATGCCCTTTCTTCATTAGACCCAACCATTACTCGACCATATTGTATTCTAAGGAGGGGATTATTCTTTTCGCTACTATCAAAATGAGTAAATGGAAAGTATTTTAATGTTATTAAAGTTTAATTCTGAGGTCAATTTAGTACTGGTTCCTAATTTATTCATACTTCAAAAATATGGCTCTGCGAGAAGAAAAAAATCTTCAAAGCTGAATTTCCTGTTCAGAGATTTTGTTAAAAGATGGAGTAATAACATACACAATAATTAACACCTGCCTTTGTGTAAGAGAAAATAATAAAAAATCTACAGTGGAAACTCAGTATAAAGAGATCTGATATAACAATATTCCTAATATAATAAGGTAATAAATATTCCGGTCCCATTTCTTTAAATTATTTTGTTTCTTAATCTGATATAACGAGATTCCTGCTATGAAAAGGTAATTTTGATGGTCCCAAGGATCTCGTTATACTGAGTTTCCACTGTGTGGAATTTCCATCGATTTCTGATACAGGTGTAATGAGAAAGTTAGACACCACTATTATATTTTGATTTCATGGAAGAATACTGAACATTAAACAAAAGACACATGAGAGATGATACTACTTTTATTGAAAGCCGGTATTTATCGAGTAAGGCGATACCAAAATATGCAGTAAGATAATGTAACAGAAAACAGTCCCAAAATACACTGTTTATTAGTAGGATAACATTAATTATGTACAGCAATGGGAATTGACTTTATTATTTGCGAATAGTTCAAAACGTGATACAAAAAACAATGAAAATTGTTTACTAGGTGCAGAAACTTTACCATAACATAAATTGTAGTAAAAACGATATCCTTATTAAAAGTTATATAAACAAAAGTTATTCGAACGTCTACTCTAGGGAATTCCCCGACTATAAAACATGGACAAATCGCATAGTCTGGTATTAATATTATTTAACTGAGTATATGGCTTTGCTAATGTCTAAATTGAAGAATAAATATTTTAATAATAGTAATACGGCCCATCCACTTGAATTATGTTTTTATTAATGACAATATTCTTTATATTTGAGTTAAGGGAAAGAAACATGAGGCGACCGTGAATGAATGAAGAATATTGATATATAAACACGTTTAAATATCGCTTTATTAACAATCATGATTATTAACAAAGGAAGTTACAGTATATTGAAATGTATAGATACTATATAAAGTTTATAAAAGTAGAAAATAGGAAAAGTACAGGTCATGTTTTATTATTGATAATGCATATGGCTATTGAATACGTCACATTTTGTTGTGATTTAAAACGTGCGACACACTGTACAACGATATTTTAACATGACGTCTGTTTGGGGTCGCAAGGGCGTTAGCACAATTTCAAAGTAATATGGATCAACGCCATTGTGACTGCAACAGACGGTGTTCCCTAAATCATATAGAATATATTCAAATGAGAAGATATAATATTAAAAAAGTATTTAGCGCACTTTTAATCAAGTATTGCAGCATACTACTGTAAATTACTACGGCAATCGTTATTATCATTCTATCACGCGCTTTCCATGATAATTCATAATCCAGTACAAGAATTATTTCAAGCGATGGCTTACAGTAACAATACTTACACACTGACGTGTGTTCCTTTTGATTCTTTTGGAGGCATTTTTCCAATGATCATGTTCATGAATCATGATAAGCAATTATAATTTGTAACCGAATACATAATGAGGGTAAAGGCAAATATGATAGAACATAACAAGTTTTAAAAGAAATTGACATTATGAAAATCTACTCTGTGGAAGATCGCGCATGTGATTTGAATAACTGATTGAGCAATAAGGCACAATTATTAATCCATGATTGAACACCGTTTGAAAGATATTTTGTTTAACGGGCTACGCATGATTTGAATATATAATATTTGCGCGAGATATATCAAATTTTTTGAAATGTAAAACATCCTTTAATAGATAGTATTCTACAATAAAAGTAAGATATAAATGAGAAGCTCAGCAGATTTATTTACAATATATACTTTAAATAAACATTTATTTAACCATTTACCATCTAAAAAATATTCAACTGAATATATATATATATTTTGTGGCATTACAATTATTATTTAAGTTGTCAGACTGTATCCAAATACTCTTAACACATCTAACCAGATTCTAATGAAACCATGGAACGATAGCAGTAACATTTACAATAACATACTGGATTATTTTGAATGTATAAGTATATACAACTGAGAGCAATCACAAGGAAAAACTGAAAACAATTGTGAGGCACACCTTTTAGAATGGCAGTCGGAATCTTCTAATAAGCAAACGTGGGTTTCTGTCCATCATCTAAACAGGTACATCGACGCAGACGGGTGCAGGCATGGGTGTGGTTGATGCTGGTTGAGGTGCAGGGTTAGTGGTAAGAGTAGTTAACTCTTGCATTCCCATAGCTGCTGAAGGGGAAATCTTCTGTTGACTGCACACGAACACAACAGCAACTATGGCGATGATGGTTAGGAGAAACAAGGACACTCCGACGAATGACATTGATCCGATTACCCGAGGAGATGCTCCTGATGTTCCTGATGTTGTTGTGTAACATATCATAATAATGAAAATAATAACTGAGATAAGAAGCCACATTGGTATTAATACTGCTTTTCCTGCAGGCTGTGCAATTATTACTACCCCAGTAATTGCCGGGTACCCATCTACAACAGGGTGGATAGTGGCATAAGTGGATTAGTGACGGGCTGGAATTTGAAGCATCAATTCTTGGATTGAGAGTTAAGTGAAACTCCTATACCACTACACACCTCCACTATGAATTGAATAAGCATTACCATTATGGAATGACACTATGCACAACCCTTACGCCTCATTAGCTATGTGAATAAATTTGTGAATTGAGGGCAGACCACGAGGTTTTGTTTATTCTAAAAAATTGTAGGATGTCGCACAAAGGGCAATACAGAATTTCATTATCAAGATCAACCCCAAAAGACAGTTACCCGAGTAAACGAATATTGAAAGGATGATTGATAATTAGTCAAGATGACTAACTGGTTTTGTGGTCAAATAAAAAGGAAAAAAACCTTAATCAGAAGATGTGGTTCGTGTGAAGACCCAAATAGCGCACCTAGCTGCCCCCGATCAAATGGGGAAAAAGGCAGCCAGAAAAGAAATAAAGGCAACATAAAATAATATAAAAACACCCCTTTCACATTCTCACAACACTTGATGGTCTTGTTCTTGTTTGACTTTCATTCACCAAGTTGGACCGGTGTCTATATACCAAACTCATGATCCCATAACACCAGTGCAACTGGTGTCAATGGCCGGACCCCCGCGCCGTCACTCTTGAGAAGACTAATTTCCTTCATTGTCCACATATAGAGATAACGAGAATGATATTCGTTCAGCATTATCTCTCTTTCACATTGGATGCAAATACTCAATTCTTTTTACACCCTGGCTCATGTATCCGCTCATAAAGTTACATAATACAAGGCAGAAAAAAAAGAAATGTCTGTATAAGCTTACCACATCTTACTCCTGCATCCTCATAATGGCCACATATGGAATCCCCTGAAGACAGAGTACATTGATCCAAGGTATACTCCCAACCAGAGCACTGGACTTGTTGAATCGGTCCTGAACCTTGACCATAGTAGGCAGAACTCCATGCTACGACATTATCGGTGTCATAGCCGAGCTGACGACATACAACCTGTGCTTCTTCAAGATTCCAGGTATCATCACAGATAGTGTTCCATTGGCCATTGTATGAAATCTCTACTCTTCCCTCTCTGGGCGATGGACCGTCCACGAGCCTTACGTTATAGATTCCAGCGCCTGTGGTTATCGTTGGCCATGGAAATGGATCAAAGGTTGTGAAAATGTCGCTACCTTCAGCAATAAGTGGAAAAGAGGGAAATGTCAGAGATAAATAGCTCCATCAGATATGCGTGTTTTATAGCTGGCTAAAAACTATATGCTATTTATGCTTGAAGAGGTTTAATTCAATTATATTTCTTATTCATAAAATTTATATTTTTTAACCGCTAAAAAAAAAGAAAGAAACAATTTTTAAATGGATGCATATATGAATGAAAAAATGCGAATACTGGTGAAATATCGTTGTTTAAGTACGTCGTGCGATCAGTTATTATAATTCAGCTTACCGCATCTTACTCCTGCATCCTCATAATGGCCACATGCGTAACCTGAAGTCAGAGTACAGGACGCCAAGGTATACTCCCAACCAGAGCACTGGACTTGTTGAATCGGTCCTGAACCTTGACCATAGTAGGCAAAACTCCTTGCCACGACATTATCGGTGCTATAGCCAAGCTGACGACAAACAACCTGTGCTTCTTCAAGATTCCAGTAATTATCACAGATGGTGTTCCATTGGCCATTGTACAAAATCTCTACTCTTCCTTCACTGGGCGATGGACCATTCACAAGTCTTACACTATAGGTTGCCTCTGCAACATGAAATAAAGAGCAGGGAAATATCATAGAAAATAACTGAATGAGAAGTACGTTTGTCATAGCTGGTTGAAAAGCTATGTTTTACACGCATGCATAGATACAAGCGAGGAGGCGAGTTGGCTTGATAGTTGCCTGTCAAACCAAGGTGGGTTTGAATCCAACGAAGGCGGATTAATGAAGCCTGCGTTGTGTGTTAACTTGCCCCTCTAATGTTTCACAGACGTAGGCTATGCTATATTTTTAATGTCTAATCTATTAAAAAAAAAAACGAGGGACTTGTATAGGTTTTTGTTTTGAGAGCAAATACTGTACGCATAAGGGAAAGATAAAAATAGGATCTTTGAATGAATTTTACTACTTTTTACAAACATAGGAATACAATTTTGTTACCGATCTCCTTTGTTAGTTGATATATTAATATTCCAACGTAAATGGAAGTCTACTGTTTTCAAAAATTTGTATGAAATATAGAGTTTGTATGTGCCTGAACACGTGCAGAGTTTTATTGTCCTCATGGCTCTATTCTGTATCTTCATATGGATTCAATTTTCGCCTTAGAACGATTTCCCCAAGCTAATGATTCATAAGTTAAGTATGGTAGCAATACAGTAGAATATAAGGTCCATAAAAATAGGGGGAAAATAATGTGTAAGTCTTTTGATAACACCAAAGTTTTTAGAAAATAATTGACATAAGAAATCGGTTTGGACTTTCCATAATAATTTACAATCAATATGTAGACCAATCAGCCGATGTTTAGAATCTATCTTTCACAAACACCCATTTAAAGCTGACCGGGTAAAGTTTTTAATGCATTTACTAAACTCATACATATTTTTAGTTAGTTGGTTTCTTAATGCATCCATCGCACAAAATGTTCGTACATGTATGTGCTACCGCCAAAACATTATGCTTCTTGAACCATGTACCTCTGTCCGTGTTTCCTAAAATACCTGATATTTAGTATATCAATCACAGTGGTTGTATCTTATACGATCAATAAATGGTATATGTATATATATCCTACAATCATCATATTCAGATTACGTAATAAGTTAGTGTGATGTTCACACGTTCCTTTAGTTGATTTTTCAGACGTAGTTGCGTTCGTGTTATTTCACATAACATTCCTAGTTTGACTGCATACAAACAACAAAAGGGGGAAAAAAGGATTTAAAGAGTTTTCAGAAATGTCACAATCACGACCTTTCAGAAGGTCTTTTGAGCTAAGAGACATCATCAACTATTGAAGTGGGCTTGAAGGGTCCATCAATTTATTTTCTTTTGGCAATTTGGAAAAGAAGACAAAATCCATGACTCAACCTAAAATATTATCGACTAAATTCTATTTTTTTGCGAATCGGAGTCGTCAAGATGCAACACTGCACTCTTTATCCAAGCAGAGGCCGATCCAAGACTGTCAGAAGAGGAGTGAGTAGGGCCATATTTGCCCTATGGCAAGGCCAACGGCCAAAGATACCGACAACATGAAGAAACATAAAAGGAGCGTGCATTCACTTCGATATACATCAGGCCCTTCCTTTCTCATTCTCAAATTATGATAATAAACACCACCCTGTTACAAATTTTCAATACTGCAAATACATACGTAATTATTAGTGTGACTGATTGCTATTCACAGTATTTTCGGGTTTGTTGAAGTGGCTGCATAAAATAAATTCATATTTACAGCAAAATGTAATTTGAATATCGTCATATAATTTCAAGCTAATAATGATATTGCAAGACAATATCGTACACTCCGAATATTGCCTACTTTACGTCACAAGGCTTATGCCTAATACAATTTGACAGCACTGGTATATCTTCTCTACGTTTTCGAAATGCCTTAGACCATAACAGTTGTTCTGCCTTTATATTATGTATAATGATATAAAATCACAATGTTCCATTTGATTTAAAAGCCGAATATTGATAGTAATCTACACTACGGGTGTAGGCCTATACAGAATCGTGAACATGATAAAATACTTTATTTGATTGATGACATGAGTGGTATAATTAATTACTTATAATGTGGTATGTTTCAACAACACTTAACGTGGCTGGATGACAGATTATGGGAAAGTAAACTCTAACCAGATAAGTACAAAAATAAGTCACCACCAAAGCAAAAGCAATATACACATATGTAAGGTATGACATGAGATTTTACTTACGACTGTAGACACTATTTAACCAGAAAAGTACGCCAATAAGTCGCCACCAAAACGAGCATGGCATATTACCGGGCGCCATTTTGATGCAGTGGACGTAAGTACAACAGGGCTCTATTATCAGTCGCACGACTACCATACATGTAGTATACACAAAGTTCCTGCTATTGCGGTGCGCCACAGTGACATCCCCCACAAAATGCTGAAATATTCTTTTATTCAAGGCACAACGTCACAATGGTAACATAAAATAAAACAAATCATACACACAATACCCAAGGTTCATTGCGCTACGTCACAATAGAAACCTCACAGTACGTGGTGTCGTGCAAAGAAAGGAATTGACTGTGAGCCGAGTATTTCTCAGTTGAATATATACAATACAATCTTGTTAGTTTTAAAATTGATATATATTTTTGAAAACTTATATTATATTATATTCTGTCTCAACTAGTATCCTTTTTTCTCTCTCTTTCCCACCTCTCTCTCTCTCTCTCATTGGAATCATTATAAGGAGGTAACGATACGTAAATACCTTAAACATGTAAATGGGCGTATATTTTGTCTTGAAGCAATGTGTGTGGTGAAGGGGGGGGGGGGGTAGTATGCAAGGAAACTCTTTGACTTTGCATTTATGACCATGGAAACCTAGTGGATACAGAGTGAAAATGAAAATCCTAATTAATTCTTGATATGAAAACACTGTTTTAGGGCGTAAATTAAAACGTTTTTTCAATGTACTCTGATTGATTTAATGTCATCAGGTAAAAACTTTTCTACATTAGATCGGTGGCAGACTGGTAAAGGAGGCTGGGGAGGATTTGTTACAGTTTCCTACTGTAAGGCCATCTTTGACTCGATGGCTGTTTAATTCATTGTCGGAGGAAGGGACGTCAGTCCATCCTTTGAATGGAAGCAACTGAACCCCCCCCCCCCAATTAGGCAGACGTGTTGTGCTTTCAAAATTGTTTGATGAAACTTATCCATACGCGCTTCACGAAGCAACAATGTTTTGAAGATAAAAAGTCACAACCCATTAATGCCAGTAATGGATATAATCATGCACGTGTTATAATTTTATTTCAACATAATGCAATGGGAAAGAAGCTTTTAAAATGATGCACAATACTACCATTGTGTGATTATATGCATTCAAGTGCATGTATTTAAATGGTATACTTTTGACACAATGAACAACAATATTAACGGACACGTTTAACATGACGTCTATTTAGGGTCACGAGGGCGATAACTCCAAGTCAGAGTAATATGGATCAATGCCAAAGTATAGGCTGATACACTTTACAGGGGATGGCTGAGGGCATACTACCCCAAGAAAGGAAATCACTCTGGTGATGAAAAGTATCCCTCTTGTAATATAAAAACAAATGAAAATCGAAAGGAGGAAGAAAAAAACCCAATATTTTCAGACATGTTCTGCCTTATGTCATGCTTTTACATGTTTACATGCTTTTACAACAATCTTTCAACAGAAAATTCGGTTTTGAAGAATTGTTTTCTCTCGCAGAAACGGTTGTTATATATTTTTAATTATGCCCTTTCTTCAAGATAAAATAGTAAATAAATCTACAGTGGAAATTCAGTATAAAGAGATCTGATATGACAATATTCCTAACATAACAAGGTAATAAATATTCCGGTCCCATTTCTTCAAATTCTGATATAACGAGATTCCTGCTATAACAAGGTCATTTTGATGGTCCCAAGGACCTCGTTATACTGAGTTTCTACCGTATATAATTGATATTCATCGCTTTCTGATACAGGTGTAATGAGTATTAGACACCACAATTATATTTTGATTTCATGGAAGAATACTGAACATCAAACAAAAGACACATGAGAGATGATACTAATTTTATTGAAAGCCGGTATATATCGAGTAAGGCGATACCAAAATATGCAATAAGATAATGTAACAGGTAATAATCCCAAAATACACTATTTATTAATAGGATAACATTAATTATGTACAGCAATGGGAATTGACTTTATTATTTGCGAATAGTTCAAAACGTGATACAAAAAACAATGACAATTCTTAACTAGGTGCAATAACTTTACCACAACATAAATTGTAGTAAAAATGATTTCCTTATTAAAAAGTTATTCGAACGTCTAGGAAATTCCCCCGACCATAAAACATGGATAAGTCGCATGAAATGAATATTAGTCATATATATAAGTAGTATATGGCTTTGCTAATGTCTAAATTGAAGGAAAAATGTTTTAATGATAGTTATACGGCCACATTTCCCAATGAATTATTATCCCCAATTATTTAAAGTCCTTTCAATGCATCTCATTTGATAGATTAAATTCTTTTCTCTCACTTTATTACTTTTGCGCAAGTCGATTTTGGCACTCTCGAAAACAATGCCTCCTATTCATCCAAGCGTGAACAAATACCACACAAAAATAATACAAGTTGAATTGGGATATAACACTCTTTCAAAACATGTATAATAACCTTTCGTTCGTAGCTGGCTTTTAAAACAAATGACAATTTTCTGAGTGTAAACCAATTGTTGGACTCACAAGGTATAACAATCATAACGTGTTTGTAGAAATAAGATTAATTCATAAAACGACTAACATTTGTGAAGATTACATCGAGTTACTATGAAAAACATGCATTTGTATGAATTCTATATCATTGAATGGATAGACATTATATAAATCTACTCTGCGGAAGATCGCGCATGTGATTTGAATAACTGATTGGGCAATAAGGCACAATTATTAATCCATTATTGAACACCGTTTGAAAGATATATCGTATAACGGGCTATATAGCTACGCATGATTTGAATATATAATATTTGCGCGAGATATATCAATTTTTCTGAAATGTAAAACATCCTTTAATAGATGGTATTCTAGAATAAAAGTAAGATATAAATGAGAAGCTCAGCAGATTTATTTACAATATATACTCTAAATAAAAATTTATTTAACCATGAACCATCTAAACAAATTATTAATGTGACGTACTACATGCGTATTCAACTGAAGATATATATTTTGTGGCATTACAATTATTATTTAAGTGGTCAGACTGTATCCAAATATTCTAAACACATCTAACCAGATACTAATGGATCAATGGAACGATAGCAGTAATCATTTACAATAACATACTGGATTATTTTGAATGTATAAGTATATACAACTGAGAGCAATCACAGGGAGACACTGAAAAAATTGTGAGGCACACCTTTTAGAATGGCAGGTGGAATCTTCTAATAAGCAAACGTGGGTTTCTGTCCACCATCTAAACAGGTACATCGACGCAGACGGGTGCAGGCATGGGCATGGTTGATGCTGGATGAAGTGCAGGGTTAGTGGTAAGAGTAGTTAACTGTTGCATTCCCATAGCTGCTGAAGGAGAAATCTTTTGTTGATTGCACACGAACACAACAGCAACTATGGCGATGATGGTTAGGAGAAACAAGGACACTCCGACGAATGACATTGATCCGATTACCCGAGGAGATGTTCCTGATGTTCCTGATGTAATAATTGGGAGAAGGGAGACACATGAGTATTAATGCAGGCTGTGCAATTATTACTACCCCTGGTCAGTAATTGCCAGGTACCCATCTACAACTGGATGGATAGCGGCATTAGTGGATTAGTGTCTTGTCTGAGAAGCTAAGTGACGGGCTGGAGCATCAATTCTTGGATTGAGAGTTACGTGAATCAACTCCTATAATACTACACACCTCCACTATGAATTGAAAAAGCATTATCATTATGGAAAGGTACAATGCCCAACCCTTACGCCTCATTTAGCTCTATGAATAAGTTTGTGAATTGAGGACAGACCACGAGGTTTTGTTTATTCTAAAAATTGTATGATGTCGCACAAAGGGCAATATAAAATGTCATTATCGAGATCGAAAAAACAAAATGTGCACATGAACATCGACCCCAAAAGACAGTTACCCGAGAAAAAGAATATTGAAAGGATGATTGATAACTAGTCAAGATGACTAACTGGTTTTGTGGTCTAATAAAAAAGGAACAAAAACCTTCATCAGAAGATGTGGTTCGTGTGAAGACGCAAATGGCGCACCTAGCTGCCCCCGATCAAATCGGAAAAAAGGCAGCCAGAAAAGAAATAAAGGCAACATAAAATGATATATAACACCCCTTTCACATTCTCACAATGCTTGATGGTCTTGTTCTTGTTTGACTTTCATTCACCAAATTGGACCGGTGTCTATATACCAACCCCATGACCACATAACATTAGTGCAACTGGCGTCAATGGCCGGACCCCCGCTCCGCCACTTTTGCGAACATTAATTCCCTTCATTGTGCACTCATAGAGATGACGAGGATGATATCCGATCAGAATATCTCTCTTTCTTATAGGATACGAATACCCAATCCTTGTTAGACCTCTGGCCTATATATTCACTGTCGCTCATATAGATGGAATATATTTTTTTTACCCAAATTTATGGAATTATTTTGACAATGATTTATTCCTAATAATCATGGTTCAGTGGCCAAGCAATGTTCTCGTAACTGTGAGGCCCCAGGATAAAAACCGTGTCGATGTGCCATATTAGTGCCCTTTTGTGGGGCATTAATCCTCATTACTGTCATTATGACTTAAGGACTCCTAGTTGATAAGCATATTAGCATACACATGCTTTAGCAGTCACGCGAAACAAACACTGGCAAATTATTATTCAATAAATTCTGAGAATGTCTTCTACTATCTAGATCTATTAGGAATAAATCGTTGTCAAAATAATTCCATAAATTGGGGTAAAAAAAATATTTAAACTATATGAGCGACAGTGTATGATGGTAACTTTGATTAATTTTACCTAATGCAAGGCAGACAAAAGAAATGTCTATATAAGCTTACCGCATTTTACTCCTGCATCCTCAATGTGCCTGCATACGGAATCCCCTGAAGACAGAGAACAGTGATCCAAGGTATACTCCCAACCGGAGCACTGGACTTGTTGAATTGGTCCTGATCCTTCACCATAGTAGGCATAGCCCCTTGGTACAACATTATCAGTGTCATAGCCGAGCTGACGACATACAACCTGCGCTGTTTCAGGATTCCAGGTATCACAGATAGTGTTCCATTGGCCATTGTATAAAATCTCTACTCTTCCTTCACTGGGCGATGGACCGTTTACGAGCCGTACGTCATAGATTCCACCATAATAGCCTGTGGTTGTCGTTAGCCATTGAAATGGATCTAAGGTTGTGGAAACGTCGGTCCCTTCAACATTAAATAGAAAAGAAGGAAATATCAGAGAAAGTTGGTCCGTCAGATGTGCATGTTTCATAGCTGGTTAAAAACTATAAGCTTCTTATGCTTGCAGAGGTTAATTCAACTATAATTCTAATTCATAAAAAGTCTATTTTTTAACCTCTGAAAAAAAACTACTTAGAAGTATGCATATATGAATAAAACGATGCAAATAATGATGAAAATATCGTTGTTTAAGTACGGCCTGCGAACAGTAAATATAATTCAGCTTACCGCATCTTACTCCTGCATCCTCATAATGGCCACATGAGGAATCCCCTGAAGACACAGTACATGATTCCCAGCTATCCTCCCAACCCCAGCAGTGGACTCGTTGAATCGGTCCTGATCCTTCACCATAGTAGGCTAAACTCCTTGGTGTTACATTATCAGTGCCATAGCCAAGCTGACGACAAACAATCTCTGCTTCATCATAATTCCAGTTATCATCACAGATGGTGTTCCATTGGCCATTGTACAAAATCTCTACTCTTCCTTCACTGGGCGATGGACCATTTACAAGTCGTACACTATAGGGTTCCTCTGCAACATGACATAAAGAGCAGGGACATATCATAGAAAATAACTGAATGAGAAGTACGTCTGTCATAGCTGGTTAAAAGGCTATGTTTTGCACGCATACCTGGATAAAATCTAGGAGGTGAGTTGGCTCAGAGTTGCCTGTCAAACCAAGGTGGGTTCGAGTCTAACCGAGGCTAAATTGAATTCTTGATATCAGGAATCCGATTCTTGATATCAAGAAATAGGAATAAATGTTAAACAGCTTGCCATAGACTCGCATGATTAGTGGAAGTTCACGTCGTTCTCAATCTAAAAGTCCCTATTATCTGTCACACAACAACCATAAACGCAATATACACGAACTGTCAGTTATTCCAGTGCACCACAATGCTGTTATATTTTTTCATTCAAGGCGCAACGTCACAATGGTAACATTACCCCCCCCCCTAAAAAAAAAAAAAAAAAAAAAAAAAAAATCATACACACAATACCCAAAGTTCATTGCCCGTACATCACAATAGCAACCTCAAAGTGGTGGCGTGCAAAGAGAGGAATTGAAATCGAGCTGAGTATTTCACATTTGAATATGTACGATCGAATCTTGTTAATTTTAATATTGATGTATTTTTTCCAAAACTTATATTATATCATATTTTGTCTTAAAGCTTATCTGCCGTAGTTTACAGAAGGGATTAGACTGCCCTGCAAGGTCACTGGAAAGGTGGTTATCTCATCAACTCAGCTTTCAGTTCACATAAGAAAAAGAGGATCATGGGGGACCAATGGTCACCGATTAGGCATTGTTTGTTATATAGAGGGCGCACGTAGCTACAAGTAGTGCAGTGGGCCTTTAACTAGTACCATTCTGCCTCCACTCTTTCCTCTCTCTTTCTCCCTCTCTCTCTCTTTCCTCTCTCTCTCTCTGTCTCTCTCTGTTACTCATTTGAATCATTATAAAGAGGGTGACGACGGAATGACGAGCAGATCTTGACACAACGCCGTCACCTACCATCACGGTCTTCTTTTATATCATTTACCAAGTATAGATTGAGCACGAAACTAGTAGTCTTATGCGTCACCTATTCAAATGTGCGATCATGAGAATGACGTATTACGTTATCCGAGCATCAATTCTATGGGACTTACCATAGGGTATTGGCAGTGCCATTGAGCTGCTTTTCGGAAATAATTACTATCATGTTACTCATGTCTCCCCCTCCTAACCAATGTCATTCCCCATGCCACTTCCAAGATTAATTTTTGTGTTGCGCTTTTAGAGTAATAAGAAAGATGACACCGATCACTTTATATTGTCCATAGTTTTTATTGTACATGTATGTAAAATAGTCCTATCTTTCACTTAAACACACTCAGCAAAACAAGAAACGAAAGGGGAACAATTTATAGTTCAGATTTTTGAGTAAGTATTTCATTTATACTTATCGTTCATATATTAAAGTAAAATCAAATTAATCTTCAAAAAGATGATATGCAATTCGAATCATACCATTTATCCATGAGTGAGCAGAGCATTGCCATTTATAAATAAACAAGTCTCTTACAGAATATTGCAAAAAATTGAGCTTGTGGCCATTAAAATGTTGATGAGCAATACATGTATCCTATGGCTCGTTCTCCATTTTCCTAGATGGAAAAGAGAAGCATCTTGACCGTGCCTATCAAAATCATGCAGTCCTGAGACTAGGGATAACATCCAGAGATCATCCATCTCAATGTTTTTCACTCTTTGTTTCTATTGTTAAAAAATATTGTCTTTAATATAGATGCACATGTTCATCAATAATTGCATGGCTACTTACTCTTATTTTGCAATTTTCTTAATCAGACCTTCAAACTGTAAAATGATGGTGCCCACTCAAGCGTGGAAGTTAAAGAAATTGATCGTTATTAATGCTGGTTAAGTATAAATTTTTCTTTTAATCCAATTTCAAATCTTATTATATCTTTTTGAGGGTTTAAGTGAAAATTTAGAAAAATAAAGAGTGTCCTCTTTTGGTTGTTACTGATTGTAGTAATTACTCGTCATGCGAAAAGCAAGTATAAGCTTACCACATCTTACTCCTGCATCCTGATAATGGCCACATGCGTAATCCCCTGAAGTCAGAGTACAGGATTCCAAGGTAAACTCCCAACCATCACATTGGGCTCGTTGAATCGGTCCTGATCCTCGACCATAGAAGGCTAAACTCCTTGCCACGATATTATCGGTGCTATAGCCAAGCTGACGACATACAACCTGTGCTTCTTCGAGATGCCAGTAGTCATCACAGATGGTGTTCCATTGGCCATTGTACAAAATCTCTACTCTTCCTTCACTGGGCGATGGACCATTCACAAGTCGTACACTATCGGTTGCCTCTGCAACATGAAATAAAGAGCAGGGAAATGGCATAGCAAATAACTGAATGAGAAGTACGTCTGGCATAGCTGGTTAAAAAGCTATGTTTTGCACGCATGCATCGATAAAAGCGAGGAGGCGAGTTGGCTCATTTGCCTGTCAAACCAAATTGGGTTCGAATCCAACCAAGGCGGATTACTAAAGCCTGCGTTGTGTGTTAACGTGCCCCTCTAATGTTTCATAGACGTAGGCTATGCTATTTGTTTAATGTCCAATCTATTAAAACAAATGAGGGACCTGTATAGTTTTTTTTATTTTGAGAGCAAATACTGTACGCATAATGGAGAGATGAAAATAGGATTTTTTAATGAATTTTACTACTTTTTACAAACATAGGAATACAAAAATTCTACCGATCGCCTTGTTGGTTGATACATTAATATTCCAACGTAAATAGAAGTCTATTATTTTCAAAATTTTGTATGGAACATAGAGTTTGTATATGCATGGAAATGAGCAGAGGTTTAGTGTCCTCATGGCTCTATTCTGTATCTTTAAAATGGATTCCATTTATCAACGCTCATGTTCCATAAGTTAGGTATGATAACAATAACGTAGAATATAAGGTCCATACAAAATAGGGGAAATAATGTGTAAGTCTTTTGATAACACCAACATTTTTTGGAAATAACTTACATAAGAAATCGGCGTGGGCTTTCCATAATAATTTACAATCAATATGTAGACCAATCAGCCGATGTTTAGAATCTATCTTAAAGCTGACCTGGTAAAGTTTTTAACGCATTTACTAAAATCATACCTATTTTAGCTAGTTGGTATCTTAATGGGCATCCATCGCACTAAATGCTACCGCCAAAACATTATGCTTATTGAACCATGTACCTCTGCCCGTGTTTTCTGATATTTAGTATATCAATCACAGTGTTTGTATCTAAAACGATCAATAAATGGTACATGTATATATTCTACAATCTTCATATTCAGATTACGTAATAAGTTAGTGTGATGATCACACGTTCCTTTAGTTGATCTGTCAGACGTGGTTGCGTTCGTGTTATTTCACATAACATTCCTAGTTTGACTGCATACAAAAAAAAAGGGGGGGGAAGATTCAAAGAGTTTTCAGCAATGTCACATCATGACCTTTCAAAAGGGCTTTTGAGCTAAGAGACATCAGTGACCTTGAAGGGTCCATTAATAATTTTATTTTGGGCAATTTGGAAAAAAAAAGACAAAATTCATGACTCAACCTAAAAGATTATCGACTAAATTCTATTTTTTGCGAATCGGAGTCGACAAGATGCAACACTACACTCTTTAGCCAGACAGGGGCCGATCCAAAATTGTCAGAAGAGGAGTGAGTAGGGCTATATTTCCCCTATGAAGGGCCAACGGCCCAAGATACCGACACAATGAAGACACATAAAAGGAGCGTGCATTCACTTCGATATACATCAGGTCCTTCCTTTTTCATTCTCAAATTCTGATAATAAACACTACCCTGTTACAAATGTTCAATACTGCAAATACATACGTATTTATTAGTGTGACTGATTGCTATTCACAGTATTTTCGGGTTTGTTGAAGTGGTTGCATAAAATAAATTCATATTTACAGCAAAATGTAATTTGAATATCGTCATATAATTTCAAGCTAATAATGACATTGCAAGACAATATCCCACACTCCGAATACTGCCTACTTTACGTCACAAGGCTTATGCCTATGACAGTTTGACAGCACTGGTATATCTTCTATACGTTTTCGAAATGCCTTAGACCATAACAGTTGTTCTGCCTTGATAGTAGGTATAATGATAAAAAATCACAATGTTCCATTTAATTTAAAAACCGAATATTGATAGTAAACTACACTACCGGTGTAAGCCTATACAGAATCGTGAACATGATAAAATACTTTATTTGATTGATGACATGAGTGGTATAATTTATTACTTATAATATGGTATGTTTCAACACCACTTAACATGGCTGGATGACAAACTATGGGAAAGTAAACTAAAGTCGCCACAAAAGCAAAAACAATTATATACACATATGTAAGGTATGAAATGTGATAAGATTTTACTCACGACTGTAGACACTATTTAACCAGAAAAGTACGACAATAAGTCGCCACCAAAACGAGCATGGCATATTACCGGGCGCCATTTTGATGCAGTGAACGTAAGTACGCACGACTCAATTATCACTCACACAACAACTATAAATATAGTATACACAAAGTTCCTGTTATTGCGGTGCGCCACACTGACATCCCCGCACAATGCTGAGATATTTCTTTTATTCAAGGCACAACGTCACGATGGTAAATACAAAGTAAAAAAAAAAAAATCATACACACAATACCCCAAAGTTGATTGCGCTACGTCAATATAGCAACCGCACAGTGGCTTCGTGCAAAGTGAGGAATTGAACGTGAGCCGAGTCTTTCACAGTTGAATATACACAATTAAATCTTGTTAGATTGCAAAACTTAATTCATATAATATTTTGTCACAACTTGTATCTTTTCTGCCCCCGCGCGCTCTCTATCTCTCTCGTGCTCTCTCTTTCTCTCCCTCTGTCTCTCTCTCTCTCTCTCTCTCTCTCTCATTGGAATCATTATCAGGAGGTAACGATCAGTAAAGATCCTTAAACATGTAAAATGGCGTATATTTATAGTACAAGATACAAGATACAAGATACAAGATATTTTATTTGGTCTTTGCAAACAGGTTACATAGAAAATTGTCTTCCACTGGCGTTACAGTCATATTCAACAAAATACATAATTACATGAAATAAATACATCACGTTTATAGAATGAAATAGATGAAATAAGGAACAAATACATGCAAAAGATAATGAAGCGACAAAAATGGTCATTGGTACATGTACTTCAAATCATGAGTTTCAGAATTAAGCCTTGGTCATTGGTATTTCAAATCATACAATTAATTTCCGACGCAGAAGTTTAACGTTTATCCTGTGAGTTGAATTTATGAACAGAGTCGGGTACAAATGAATATCTGAATCGTGAAAGCCGGGTTGGGGTGGGGCGAAGTCGGATACCAGAACGATTAAATGAATAAAATAAATGAAGTGGATGAGTATTGTCTTTCATGATTGCAAAGACCTTATCAACAATTTGCTCAGTACAATGAGACTCGACAGAAGCTAATTCTACCCCAATTATGCGTTGTGCTATTTTACGTGGCCTTTCCAATTTCTTCTTGTCCTGTGAAAGGGGAGGGGGTGGGGGAGGGCTAGTATGCGAGCTAACTCTTTGCCTTTGCTTTTTTGACAATGGAGACCTAGCGGTATACAGAGTGGAAATGGAAATCCTAATCAATTTTTAATATGAATAAACTATTTAGGGCGTAAATTAATTTTTTTTTAAAATGTGCTCTGATTGATTTAATGTCATCAGTTAAAAACCCTTCTACATTAAATCGCTGGCAGACTGGTAAAGGAGGCTGGGGAGGATTTGTTATAGTTTTCCTACCGTAAGGCCATCGTTGACTCGGTGTCTGATCAATTTATTGTCGGAGGCAGGGACGCCAGTCCATCCTTTAAATGGAAGCAACTGAACCCCACCCATAAAGCAGACGTGTGGTGCTTTCAAAATTGTTTGATAATTCGTTTTCTGAAGATTCAAGGATAACTTCTTAGCATTAATCCACTTCATTACTTTTCGTAACTCTTCATTAACAGTTTTCAACAATATTTGTGGACATTTATGAGACAAAAATACACTTGAGTCATCAGCAAAAAATATGAATGCTAATACACTTGATGAGCGTTGAAAATCATTAATATACAAGATGAATAAAAGTGGTCCCAAAATGGAGCCCTGGGGAACGCCACATGTTACTTTTTGGGGGCAAGAGTCAAATCCATTTAAGGACACATATTGCTTTTTATCAGTAAGATAACTTCTAAACCAATCCAGGGCGACTCCCCTGACACCATAATGACATAATTTACTTAAGATAATTTCATGGTCTACAGTATCAAAGGCCTTGGAAAAGTCAAAAAATGTACCGATGGTGTGTAAGCGACTATCTAAGGCAGAAGCAAGTTTATATATAAGGTGTAAAATTGCATGTGTTGTTGTATGCTTCTCCCGAAAACCAAACTGATAATTACTGAAGACACATGTTTTGTTTAAAAATGTTATAGTTCTTACATAAATAATTTTTTCCAGAATTTTTGAAAAACACGTTAACAAAGAAATTGGACGATAATTTGTCAGTAATTGAGAGTCACCCTTTTTAAAAATTGGTACAACTTTTGTGTTCTTCATGTTTATCGGTACAACTCCGCTTGACATAGACAAATTATAAATATGAACTAGTGGTTGAAGGATACCGACAATAACTTGCTTAATAAGTTCGTTCCCAATATGATCATACCCAGGACTTTTCTTGTTCTTGAGGGCTTTAACAATACCAAGCAATTCTTCGTCATTTGTGGGCACCAGAAATAAACTTTGCATGTTATGTTCTCCTAAGTAATCATGAAAATCAGTTTGACTGTTTGGAATATTTTTTTTGAGATTCGGACCAATATTACAAAAATATTCATTAAAATTTTCCACTATAATATTTTTATCTTCAACCATTTGGTCATCTATATTCATTTGTATTATACTTGTTACTTTAGATGTTTTTTGAAATACATTTCTTATCACCTTCCACGTGCCCTTGATATTATTGTAAGTTGCTTGAAACTGTGCAAAATAGTATTGTTTTTTGACTGCTCGCAGCTAAGAAGTCAGAGTATTTCTGTAAACGGAATATTTCCTTTTTAGAGCTTCCGTCCCTGCTTTCCTATACTTATAAAACAGCTCATATTTTTTATCTATTGATTTCAACTTAGCACTGGTGACCCACGGCAAACGTGGGGTTTTTCTATGGTTGTTTTTACTCTTCACTACTGGAATATTAGCATCATACAACGATAAAAACCTATTCATGAAAATATCGAAGGCACTCTCATCACACTGATTCAAAAGAACGTCACTCCAGTTTGTCGCCAACAATGCCTCTCTAAACTGATTAATATTTTCTGTGGTGTTTCTTGTAACATAAATATTCTTTTGGGTGACTACGGGGTTTTTTCCCAAAGGAATTGTAGTATACACAGGAAAATGGTCAGACAAGTCTGACACAACAATAGTAGATAAAGGAAAAGGTTGCAAGTTACTAAAAATATTGTCAATTAGAGTAGCAGATGATTCAGTTACTCTTGTTGGTTTTGTTGTCAAGGGCAACAAAGAAAACGACAACAACAAATTCAGGAAATCATCAACATGAGCATCAACATTATGCTGTAAAAGGTTTATATTATAATCTCCAACCAAAAATAAGGATTTACCATTAAGTGACTGGCTTTCCGAAGCTCTCTGCATTTCGTCCAAAAAAATGTTCAAAATAACATTAGGAGGTCTGTACACGACTCCAATCACGATATTATTTTTACCAGAAATAAACACTTCAACAAATAAAGCTTCTAAATTTTAAGTCATGACATTAAGTTCGTGACATACTCGAGCCCAGACGGAATATAAAGGGCAACACCACCACCACGTCTGCCTACTCTACTGTTGCTTAACAAGTTAAACCTGGAATAATAAACAAACTTGCATCATTTTCATTGGTGAACCAAGTTTCAGTGACACCAATGGCAGTTAAGCCTGAACTAATTTTGTTTACAAATGATGTCACATGTTCAAAATGTATACTCATGCTGCGGATATTAACATGAAGAAGGGAAAGCTCTTTATCTGTGGCATTTTTAACTGACACAAATAACTGTTGTTCTGTAGAATAATTACATCTTAAAGAAACATTTTCAATGCTGTCACTGATATCACTCAAGCTAGCTTCAAGTAAATTGCAAATATTTTGGTCATCTATTTGAGCCATGATCGGTCAAGATAGGTGACAGGATAAACACGAGTACTGATAACAGAGACATAAGGAAACGGCTAGCTAACTTAAATACAACTATAAAGATAAACACTTGAGACATATAGAATAAGCGACAGAAAATTGGAGAGGAAAAAGGAAGGTATAAACAGGGTAAGGAAGACCAAAAAAAAGAAAAGAATGGAAAACATAATAATTGCGCACAGGATACATTGCGCAGATAAGTTAAGAGACAATTCATATGAAAAAGACAGTACCAATAGTATAGTAAATAAAAAGAGATGTTTTAAGTATCATGTGGCAAGAGCTATCAAGTTATTAGACAAAGGTTAAATTTAGAGCCTGGCCAAGTCCGCTTCCGAAAAGATTTTTTTCTTAATTTATTTGCCATCAGTTGCTGGCAACAAGGCGATGACTCGACCATCCCGTGTCCAAGCAGTTTTCACCCGCTGATGGTCACGGGTCATCTTGAGGAGCTTGGCATTATCGCGGGTGAGGTCCTCCTGGATGGATTTTCTCGTACCCGCGAGCTTGCGTCGACTCCCGAGGACTTAGTTCCACTTCCTGAACGACAGGAACTTGACGATCATTGTGCTCGGACTTGGACCATTTGTCTTGACTGAGGAATTCACCCGTTGGACGTGGTCGGTCTATGTCCCCCTTCTGAAGGTGAACGCCGAGGGAGGTGTTGACTAGATCAACTATAAGTTCATCTGAGGGCACCCCTTCAGCCTCGGGGATAACAAAAAATCTGAGAGAGTTTCTCCTGTTGTACTGCTCTTGGGAGTTTACATCCCTTCTCAGCATACTGAATTGTTGACCTGTGCCATCATGGCTTTCCTTCGACAGCTTGATTTCCTTTTTATTTCCCTCTTCAGAAATCTCAAGGTCAAGGATCCTTGCCTCCTGCCTTCCTATTGACTCCTCGAACTTTCTCTCCCTCTCGGTGGAAGCATCCTGAAGATGCAGAATCATGGCTGCTTGCTCATCAATCTGTTTTTGAAATTTAGCTAGACTTGAGTCAACATGTGCTGAGACTAGCTGCATAAATTTCTCATCATGAAGTATATCAGTCATGACTGCCTGAATGAGAGAGGCAGTTTCCTTCTTCTCTCTAGCCGATCTTGTTTTGTCAGCCATAGTTGTATAAACAGGTTGATAGTAGAAGTAGAGGTGAAGTAGAGGTTGAAGTATAAATACAATAGCTGCATACACAAAGCCCAGAGTAGAGTCACAGATCCACTACTTTGCACACATTACACATGAGTTACAACAACATATTGGGGCTGAAGATAAGATTCTTACCACATGGCTCTATACAAAAGTTGAAACAGTCCGTTAATTCCTCAGTTTCCTCGTTTTTAAAGGGGCACGTTCCCGCCAGTGTAGTTATCACTGCTCTAGTCATCGCCATCTTGGTTCCGAAGATCGACTTCTAATTTGCATACAGCTGTCAATCAAAGTACGCGCGGCCTGGCCTGCCTTCGCCAAGCCAGCTGATTGCTGCCGATTGTGACGTCACGAAAGTGGGTGGAAACAGCAGCCGAATCTTAGAGCCGAACTGCGATTGGTATTACTTCGGCACATTTATGCGACAATCGGCATTGTGCGGGCATTCGGAACATGCCATCTGCGTAAGAGCCGTATTCTGTTGGTGTCAATAGGCAGCTAGCACCGTCCGCCTGCGGGTACGTATTTAGAACGCCCTCTGGAATACGGGGAACATGCCCCTTTAACACATTCCTCTCATGGTACCACTATTAACTTGTTGCAAATTACATATCGCTTTGTTTTATTGAAGCTAAAATGATGAATAACAGACCAAAATGTCACCAACAAAACAGGTGATTCAGGCAAGAAAGCCTCATTTGTGATGTCTCTTATACTGTTGAATACATCGTACAAAATATGAATGATATACATATTTACATAAATTAAATAGGGAAATAATGAGACGGATTCAGAAATAGAGACTCACATGACACTATGACAAAAATAGACATAAAAGTAATGACCAATACTCCAAATTATATTTACTAACATTGATTTCATAAACTTGTTTCTTCATTTTATTTATTTACTTCTTTATAAAATAATGTGAATGGTTGGGCTGTTTTAACAGTAGTTTTTTAAAAACATTTTGCTGAAAACAGGAGTATGATTATGATAAAATGTTGTCGATCAAATCAGATTTCCCTTAATTATTTTACTGTTCATTGACAATACGACAATGGATTATCTTTCATTATGTTGTAACTTTTTTCTAAAGGATTTTGCACAGTTTTGTTGTAGGCTTTATTAAAATATTTTCCAAGAAATAATTACAGTGTACAGTGAGATAGTGTATTTCGAGATCTATCGTGTCTAATAAAATTATTGTGCTGTTATTTCATTGTTCAACATTTTACATCTATTGACATCAGTAGGTACTGGTGAGATCAATTTAATTTTGCATTTATTGCTTTATTTTGTGTAGAGTGTCGGTTTGAAACACTGTTTGAATATTGGAAACATATGGATTAAAGACAAATAATGAAAGAGGGATATGGAAAAGGAGACATATAGAATAGATATAGATTATAGAATAGTTAGAAACAGAGAAGACAAAGACTAAAAGAGGCAGGAGAGAGAGAGAGAGAGAGAGATGGAGAGATACGAAGACGGAGAGGGGGGAGCATATGAGAGGAAGGCAGGCAAGAGAGAAAGAGAGGGAGAGAGAGAGAGAGAGAGAGGGAGAAGAGAGAAAAAAATGAGAGAGAGAGAGCGAGAGATAAACACTCACACACAGTTATGAACATAGACAATGATAACGAGGATACAATATAAACAGTTAAGAAAAGATATTGGACTAAGTAAACCTAGGGTATGAATAATTTTAAACAATAATATATACCCCTGAAATTAAGTATTCCTTGACGTGTCACTTGTTGTTATTCTTTCACTTGTTTGTCCCATATAAGGCATAGGATCGTATAGGAGAACTCGTTATGCGCTCTCGTTGACTTGTACGTGCATTTTAAACTATCATTCTCACGCCACTTCTCTCTTTTTCCCTCTCTATTTTTCTTTTCCATCGATATATATCTCTCTCTAGCTGTCAATTTTTCATTCTCTCTCTCTCTCTCTCTCTCTACCTCTCTCTCCCTCTTGCTGTCTTGCACAATCACCAGTTTTCTATACATCACTTTGAAAGTCTCTCTCGTTCCCCATACCCTACTCCCTTTCCCCCTTTTTTTTCTTTCTCACCGAGTCTCTAGCTGCCAATGTTCTCCAAGCTTGCCTACCTTATACTTCAACCAACAAAATGTTGGCTGATATTTACACTTTTGCTCATAACGGTGGAATATTTTTTTTTATCCCAATTTATGGAATTATTTTAAAAATAATTTAAAAATACTAGATCTAGATAATAGTATACAGTCTCAGATTTTATTGAATAATAATTTGCCAATATGTGTTTTGCGTGACTGCTAAAGCATGTATATTATGCTACTATGTTTATCAACTAGGGGACCTATGCCCTTAAGTCATAAATGACAGTAATGAGGATTAATGCCTCACAAAAGGGCACTAATATAGCACATCGACACGGTGTTGATCCTGGGGCCTCACAGTTACGAGGCCATTGCTTTGTCACTGAACCGTGACTGTACGCAGCGGGGGCTATGGTAGGGGGCAGTTTCCATAAATTTAAACAAAAACAGAAAATGCAATAAATTTTCAATAATTTATTGCATGCTACCCCGGTCCCCAACATACAAAAATCTTCTGGACGGCCATGCATTATGGCTCAAGGCATGGGCACACAGAAGATTTTTGTATGTTGGGGACCGGGGTAGAATGCAATAAATTATTGAAAATTTATTGCATTTTCTGTTTTTTTTTAAATTTATGGAAACTGCCCCCTACCATAGCCCCCGCTGCGTACAGTCACGGTTCAGTGACAAAACAATGGCCTCGTAACTGTGAGGCCCCAGGATCAACACCGTGTCGATGTGCTATATTAGTGCCCTTTTGTGAGGCATTAATCCTCATTACTGTCATTTATGACTTAAGGGCATAGGTCCCCTAGTTAATAAACATATTAGCATAATATACATGCTTTAGCAGTCACGCAAAACACATATTGGCAAATTATTATTCAATAAAATCTGAGACTGTATACTATTATCTAGATCTAGTATTTTAAAATTATTTTTAAAATAATTCCATAAATTGGGATAAAAAAAAATATTCCACCGTTATGAGCAACAGTGTAATACAAAAATACAAAGGCCTATGCATATCTTTAGATGGAGAAGGAACAAAATATTTGGCCTCACCTCGATCCAAGACCTAACAACAGACTGAACGGGATTAAATTGTGCCTCTAGTCAGCCAGATACATACACTGGGGCAAGCACGTCCTGAAATAGCACGCTAAAAGTTGCAATCGGATATTCTCCTTCCAAAGCTTTAGGCAAATAGCGTTTAACACATGGGAAAGACATTGACATGTTAATAATAACGTGATATGCATCTTTTGTTTTTTCTTAATTATAGACTTTATTAAAAAATAAGGATTTACTATATAAACTCAAGATTGTCTACCAAATTCAAGTAAAATTGAAAATGCATTTGGAGATGTTTGACCGCCTACTGGATAACGCATGCCTGCATGCGATCTGTCATTTTGATGCATCAGCCGGATCCATTAAGTTCAATTATTGGCCCATGCGCTATTTTCCATAATTCACATGTTTCGTGTAATAGCGCAATCGAAATGACGCCAATATCAAATTGTAACAACCTACTATGTTTGTTGATATTATTTTTGATCATGCAAGTCTACTTTATTACATTTTTATTTTGTTTGACATGTATTTTACAGTGGAAATATAAAACGAAAAGAAGAACCTCTAAGAAACTAAAATAGCATTGGTTGAGTGAAGTTGGGAACAGACTGAATAAAGATAATGCCATTATAATAAATGTTAGTGGAAATACACACAATTATTATATGAATAAACCCAGATCTTACAATAAATATAAACATTTGCACTTCAATCCAGACATCGAACTTCAATTTTATTATAAATACGCTGTTAAACCACCTTCAGAAATGAAACAACAAAACCGCGGCGTTTTTGTTTATTTAATACAATGCCGTAAAGTGTAATACGCGTCACATTTCTGCGTGTTATGAAGAGTTCAGTGGATTCGCGCAAGTCTATTGTTACGCGTAGTTGCCATTTTTGTACACTTAAAAAAACAACGGCGGTTTTGTTTGCGGCTGTTTTTCCCCGCGTCATATCTGTATGAGCCTTTACGGTTCAGGGCTTAGTTTTGGAACGTCGCCTTTTTATAAATTTGCGATGTTGGCTAAATCCTGATGTTATGATTGTAGTGTGAAATGGGTCTTAATGATGGCAGTACGAAATGAGGATCGGTTTTCAGAAGCAGAACGTGTCATAATCTCAATTTTCGGAAGGTCTACTTTGTAAGAGGTATAGCGCCACTTCTTGGCAGAGTCATGAGAATTTTACGATGAATAAAACCAGCCAAATACGATGTACGATATGTGTTCAAAATCTCATCTTTATTGTCCCACCTGTGTGTAGCCTAAGCGTAACCCGAATGACATGTCTACATAATAAGACAACGACATGAAACATCCTTCGGGAGCGAATCTCCCCAAGCATATATCTTAGCATGGATCTCATCGAAAGTTGGCTGGAGACGGGCCTTCACTCTATCCATGTGCCCCTTCATCTTGGGGTTGTCTTTAAAGATGTCACGACCGTTCACGGTGAACTGCATGAACTGTGGACAAAGTTTGACCAAAAAAAGAAAAAAAGAAAATGTTATATGACAGACAAATACAAAAACAAAAACATGATTGTGAATCCTCTGCCAAATTTAGGTTTCTGACAGGTCTGTCATTATTAGAGGCGTACGAGGAGGGGGAGCGTGGGGGTGGGGGGGGGGGGGAGGAGCTTTGCTGCCCCCGAAGTTTTTAAATTAACCATATTAACCGCCACCTGACTCTAGGCACACTTCCCCTCATATTTGGGCATCCGCTCCCAGTGAGTAGCTTTAGTTGAATCACAAATTCAGATCTAGTAGGCCTTTATTTTGATTTCAAAATACTATTCATTATATTACAGATTAGAAATTGGAAAGTTGATATTAGGTCACCCCACTGTGGCGAAATTGAGCTCGTACGCTCATGTCGATGTAGTAATTGCTTATCACTTCATGAATGAATTATGATAGCAATACGATTTATGTATTGAGAAGTTTGTCACAAACTAATTTTGTAGAGGAGAAAGCATTCACTAATCTAATTCGGAATCTGTCTTGCCGTCTAATAATATTGCAGGTAGATCGAAACTTGCTGACGGGTAAGTTGAAGGTAGGGGGCTCAACCCTAATTCCTATACACTCAATGACGATCCTTTTGAATGTAATCTCAGGTAAGCTAATAATAATGATAATGATGATAACGACAATAATAATAATAACAATAATAATTACAGCGCGCATAATCCATGGGATGCTCAAGGCGCCTACATACTACTGCTTTTAACCTGGTTTTAGCCCAGCTGCCCTAATTAAGACACCAGGTAACCATTTACTTCACTTGAGTATAGAGTGGCAAAAGTAGATTACTGTCTTTTCAAAGGACGTTAGTGCTGTGGCGGGACTCGAACCAGAAACTAGGGGATCCATAATTTGGTGACGTATCCACTGGACTACGACATCCCTGATAGGCTTATACGTTGTCGTTACATAAGTAAAAATTACCTCACAAACAGCCATAATATCACCGATCGATATCTCATTGCCACAGAGGAAGTTATTATCTTTCAGGAAACACGTCTCGATCTTGTCCAGACCTTGCTTGAGATTCTTTGCCTCAGTCTTGATTTTTTCCTTATCCTTAGCAGGAGCAAATACCTGAAAACCAAGGAAAGAATATCATAGTTGTGGGGTTCATATTCTATATTTCTATAGGGTGTCAAAACACTTTCTTTGAGGACGTTTGAAAAAATATCTTTCATTATCTACATTCATTGACAGCGGTTATGGCAAATGAATGTAGAGGGGAGGGGGGGGGGGGGGAGGGCAAAGTAAAGATAAAGCAATTGCTTTAAAACGTTGATTTAGAAAAAGGCGTTTGCTGGAAAAGGAAACATAAAGGATGTTAGCCGAATGAATAGACGAACTTTGTACTTTTACTTCCGAGAAGATCGGATTGTCGCCTCGTACTGCTTGAGAAGATCGGCCGAACACCAGCTTGAGGTGCATAACATATTCCACATAAAGAATGAAAGGTGAGAAAGACAGGCAAAGAGAAGGAATAAATAAATAAAGAAGGACCGGAAATAAGACAGAGAAAGATACAGAGAGAAAGAGAGAGAGAGAGAGAGAGAGAGAGAAGGGGATGAGGGAGGAGACAAGGGTAGTGGAATGAAAGGGAATACGAGTTGGCATAGTAGAGAAAACATGAAATCGGAGGTTGATTATGGAAGGCCATAATGCCCAACAATTCGATAAACTCAGTTTTTCGAGCGAAAAAAACAATGTTTATCGCGAAAAAATAAGTTCATCAGTCGATATGCAGAGCTTTCGCTCGAAAAAAAACAACCTCATTTCCCGTTGAAAAATCGGCAATGAACCATTGGCCGTTTGACTTGCCAAAGACTTCACATTTCACAACATAGTTTTGATATATATACCTCAGCCACGAAGAGTGCCATACACTTGCCCCTAGTGCCTGTATGATGAAAGGCGATGTATTCATCCACACGTGCACGGGCCTCTAGGTCCTTAGGGTACCAATGATCCTCAATCTTGTTGGCATACTTGGCGATCAGGTAATGGAATATAGCCACCCTGCGAAAAGAATAGCCAACACAATTAAAGAATGAAATATAGCCACCCTGCGGGAAGAATAGCCAAAGCGATTATAGAATGGAGAATAGCCACCCTGCGAAAAGAATAGTCAACAAAATTATAGAATGGAATAAAGCCACCATTCGAATAGAATAGCAAAAAACAATAAAAGAACGAACTCCAGCGACTATGCGAAAGAATTAAAAGTCAAAATACGAAACCAAGAACGGAATATAGCGATTCTGCGAACGCTTAATCAAAACAAAATATGGGAGAGATATCACACAAATGGTCATACAATAACGTTAAGGGTATTTTTATTTTTAATATAGACTTAACGTGCTACCGTTTGGAGTTGATCCTGCTTATGGTATATAATATTTACCTCACATTAAGACGACCATTTTTCCTTACTACTATACTGCTGCTACTACTACTACTACTACTACGACTACTACTACTACTACCACCACTACCACAACTAGTACTACTACTCCAAATATTCTACTACTAACGCCATGAATACTTCCACTACTAATATTTCTACTATACTACTACTACTACAACTACAATGTACTACTACTACAACTAGGAATAATAGTATTTCTCTATTTCTACCATTACTCCCGTTGCGAGGTAAAATAGTTATATTTTGTATGTCTAGAATATACATATGAAATTATGATCATGCTAGCCTATAGCGCTTGTAATTTTGCAATATTCGCCAATTTTTTGTGATACATTACTCTTGTTTTGTCACTTAAGAAACACACGCATGGCAGGGAAAAGCAAATAAGAAAAAAAAACTTCTTACATTTCACCGAGGTAGAAATCGCCATCTTTCAGTCCTGGAAGTGTTTGGAGTGGGAACTTGTCCGCGAACTCTGGCTTCTTGTGCTCGCCTTAAAAAAAATAAAAAAAAATAAACATGTTTACATTTAAATGGAACTGTTTGGAGAGGGAACTTGTTCGTGTACTAGGGCTTCTTGTGCTCGCTCTAAAATAAAAGTAAACATGTTTATATTTGAATAGTATTCATCCTTGGCATTGGTATCATGTGTTAGACTGTTTAAGGCACAATAGGGGATTAACGACCTATTTTTCTTAACTGTAGGCCTTTTTGATCGGAGGAGGGGGAGGGTTATACCCGTGGCAGAGTATATTTTCCCTTTTCTGTATGCCAACTTAAAACTGAGCCATGACATGCAGGCACTAAAGGGTGTCTCAATAAAAACAAAAGTCTACCGGACTTTATCGAAAAAGGTGACGCAAAATTAATCAATGATGATGCTGAAGATAATGATGATGATGATAATAAGAAGAAGGAGGAGAAAACCAACAACAACAATAATAATAATAACTAAAACCATGATAATAACAACAACAATAGTAACAACAACAATAATAATATCGAAAATAATATCGCTAGTAATATTCGTTTGTCTCGCAATGTATGGTCAACAAGGGATCTAGAAGACCACGACGTTTCGTGTGTCGCTGCAACACTTCGTCAGGTGATGAAATATATTTTATCACCTGACGAAGTGTTGCAGCGGCACACGAAACGTCGCGATATCTTTAGATCCCTTGTTGACTATACATCGCGAGACAAACGAATATCACTAGCGATATTATTTTCGATACTATATCCGCAATGAGTAATATATTTAGCAACAATAGTAATGATGATAATAATAATAACAACAACAATAACACAAATACTACTTCTTCTACTACTACTACTAATAATGATAGTAATAACAATAACAATAATAAAGTCAATGGTACAAACAGAAATGTCAACAAAAATCTAACTTTGTCTGGACAGAATATCGGGTTTACTAGTCATAACATGAATAACATCTGACAGCACTCCAATTCCAGGATGAGTATTCATCCACCCCTGTCTCAAAGATTTTATGCAAAGGAACTTTTACAAGAATCACAATAGGCAGTTAATAGGCACAGTGACAGTGTTTGAAAAAGAGCTTACACGAAACGAGAGGGTTTGTATTGCTGGTCGGTTGGTTGTTAAGACGGTCTAAGCATGGACCTATTACGGATGGACATTCGACGTGATTCTTTCTTTGATCCAATGAGAGTCACCGCCTTCTGATTATGTGCATCTTAATGAGAACATTCAGCTGTTTTAACAATAACGACTGCGTAAGCATTTTCGGTCATTGACAAAAGAGCAGTTTCCCTCTCTTGGGATTTGTTTGGATGATGTGCTCTGTAAGTGTGTGTCTTAAATAAAAACATCCCCAATGGGGAGCAGCAAAGTTGAAAAGCAGACGATTTTGGTGATATGAAATGTATTATTACTGATTCGCAAACTTTCGCACACACCCATGACCTTATAAAACAATTAGAAGGCCATGATCTTTATAAGCCCTGTGCGTTGTAACTTTGGAATATTTCGAGGAAATTGGGGGGAAACGGGATTTTAAATCACAACCAATCCAAATATAACCTCTATCTTGTATATATCAACATGTTATTCAAAATAAAATACAGTACACGGAACAACAATTTCCGATTATAAACCAGAACTGCACACCGATTTTCCATAATTTAAGCGAGTTATTATCTTCTGCGCATGTAGATTAACACGTGTAACAACAGTTTTGATTCTGTCCCGGCTTTTTGGCGGCGGACCTTATGAGATCAAAGTAAAGAAACATGTACGGAATAATATTTAGACGACATTGACGGAGACCATCACAATGAATTCGTTAAGAAAACGACGAATGTCCATCCGTAATGGCACGGATTCACAAAGGAGGTTTGTCTGAAAACCTAGGTTTATGTGCGTCATATGACCCGTTTGTACAAACCTAGGTTTGTACAAACGCGTCGAAACGCGTCATAATTATGGCGCACATAAACCTAGGTTTTGTACAAACGCGTCAGAACGCGTCATATGACGCACATAAGCCTAGGTTTGTCGACAAACCTCCTTTGTGAATTCGGGCCAAAAGGTCCATGGTCTAAGTTACACTGAACAGAGAATCCGATCATGTCCTAACTGACCCATCTCAAACAGGTTTGAAAAACAAAATGATCTTCAAACTTCATACTAAGAAGGGTGAAAGGAAAACGTTAGTTTCATTGTGATCGCGAATGACTAAGCAATATTTCTTAGTAAGCAGAAGTCGTTAGGAGGACAAAGGAAAACAAAATAACATGTTTGGAGGGTTATACAAAGCAACGATTTGAGGACAATCGATGATAACGATCTAAATTGTGTCTTTGTAGAACGTATGCTAGTCGATGTATGAGAATGAATATTAAGCATTAATTTCTAAGATCCCACATATTTTCTAAACATAGACCAATTTATTTTTTACTCTTCTCAGATTCTTGACATGGGACCAGCCCTGAAAAATAAGAGGAAAGCACTTGTGTACTGTTTACTGCCTCACAGATTTTTTTCGGCAGTATTTATCTTCAATTTGTTAATAACTTTATTCATTGATGTTTAAGAAGAAAAGAAGAAAAGAGAGTATAGTGATGACCAAAATAATCCATCTTAGTAACATTCAACAGATCGATACCAGAGGAACAACCGACCGAATGATAACCGACATAATGAAAATTATATTACCTCTAAATATAGTGGTCATGATTTTATTGACTGTCGGTTAGCCCGGACAGAGTTGACGGTGTGAATTGGGCATGTAAGGGAACAGCAAACGTCATTAAGGAAAAGGGTGCTGAGGAAAATAAATAGGAGAAAACAAACTTGAGTCCCTATATCCCCATATGAACACATCTTCATCAACATGGATTAACACTGAGGGATGTGCTATAACACTACTATTCCCCCGTAATTAAAAAGAGAAAGAAAAAAAATCATCTGGAAGGTACATGCACCGGCTTTTTCTTTTCGTTTCCTCATTTTTTTTTTTATCGCACAACCCCCCCCCCCCCAGCCCTATTTTCATAAGACCTTGGTCAAGTTGAAAACCATAAACATTATTTTCAAAGATATAGGCCTATCTTTTCAAGAAAGTGAAAATATAACTAGCAATGTTTTGGGAGTTAAAGTGTTCATATTGAATCATCCTATATATGTCTATTGAACTCTCGATGATTCCTGGTGCTCGAAACGGGACTGTGCCACAATTGCATGACTAAGCAATTCCTTTTCAATTCCGTCCGCGTTCACATTGCATAACAATAGGGACTTTTAGATTTGCAAAACGACAACGTGGATTGCTACGATCGACGTCCTTTTAATGCACTGCCTTTAATGGACGTATCAGTCCACGCAAATCTAAAAGTCCCTATTATTATTATTATTATTATTATTTATTTGACCAATCGGAAAACATACAGTGAGTATAACAATCAATTTGAATACATTCAAACAGCTTTAGGAAAGTGGAGAGGAGATAGAGAGAAGGATACAATCTGCTGGTCAGGGGTGACAAAAGCAATTTAAATTGCTATTACTCGAAAGTATGTCACCCCCCACAGTCTGCATCCTGGAAAATTAAAAGTAAAGAACAGAATAAAAATTCACAATATGAGAAAATAAATAAATATATATATATATATATCAGGATAACAGTAGTTGGAGCAATTACTATTATATCCTTGATTACTTTCATTACATTATTATGTCATTACAATGGCTTTACGTTCATCACATAAATATAAACACTTTCAAATCAATAACCCGGTGCTTACATTAGAAACATTTGATATGATTATTATTGGGAAGGAAAGTTACATAATGGTATAAAATGCTTTACAATAATTTCTAACTTTCAAAATGAAATTAATAAAATTGTAATCTGAAGCCTAATATGTACTGAACGGAACGAAGAAATGAGCTTGCAATATTGATATTATTTCTAAGTGACAAAATAAACAAATTATTCAGTTATGATCTAGGTAAGATGTATAATTAATCTTAGGGTTTCCAAAAAGGCACAGTAAAATTACATATCAGTTGCTTTTAAGTGACGATCAGCTTGAGAGAAATGGACAGAATTTGAAATCAGACACGAGTATGAAAAATATTACCATTAATAATTATCAATACATTGTTTTACATTGAATTAAATGAGTTCAATGAACAGTGAGAAGAGATTGTTTCAGTGTCTTTTATTTCTGTGGGAAGGTTGTTACACAGTCTTGGAAAACGGCGAGATGGAGAAAAAAAAAGTGCCTGTGTCCGAGAAGGAAGGTGGCGGAATGTAAGTACCTCTTGCCGCCTGGAATTGATCTGGGTGGATTCAGTAAGAGCCTCACAAAGGGTGAGACCACCGAGGCATTTGAAAGTGAATGAAAGAAGGAGATGGTCTCTCCTGGAAGATAAGCTTGACCAGTGAAGAGTAGTGAGTCTATCTTCATAGGACATGTCGCCTTTCCGTTGTTTATTATCGATACTGTACACAGTTTGATCGACCACCTAACTCTTTTATTCAATTGTATGCGGACTACTGTAGGGGGAAGAGGATTGTTGCTAACGCATTTTATCGCTGACACGATGAGTTGGCATTTTGCATAATACCATGTACGCAGATGCAACTATGTTTCTTTGCATCTAGTAATCGGTCATGTTTTCGTTGGCATATTGCACAATACCAGTTTGTTTGCAATTAATAAGCCATTTTCGTAATGGAATTACATAATTTAAAGCACCTCCAATCTTTGTTAAGTGCCTCCTTACAAATTAGCCAACCTGTTACGAATTATTGTTATTCAATCGTAAGAATGCAAATAACATACATTCCGTGTTGTTAGGTAGAAGAAGCCATAATGTTTGTTATACCTATCAACAATTGTATGCAATTCGCTATACAATTACGAGTGAGCGTAGTGAACGAGAGGGGCTAAGGTGACGCAAATGACTACCCCTTCACAGGTTTTGGAAGTTTCGTTGTATTACAAAATTACATTCCTAGCATTAAGCAAAACTATAGTATAAAAACAAGCAATATACTTTTGTCATACTTCTCTTTTACTTTGCCTATAATTAGTGTGCAGTCCGAAGGGTTGTAAATATTTAGTAGGTAAATTTTAGTAAGTAGGGAGTTTCGGCTTTGATGGGATTTCTATTTCCCACTCTAAGCCTCTGTCATTTTCATGTATATATTGATATCGCTATGTGAATTGAAATTGCAAATATATATATGTGGTAGTCAAGGACCTTGACTTAATGTTTTTTAGTAAGATGTACACCATTTCCCCTTAAGCATCAATATGCTTATAACCCGGCAGGAAGGCACTCATTAAAAGAGCAAGCGGAATATTCATTTTTGTATGACTGACCTATTTCTATAACTCTTAATCTTGTAAACATATGTGTAAACTTTGCTTACATGATACCAACGGAATACAAATCTTCTATAATATTTACTTGTTCATTTCGAAGGATATAATGCGAGGGTGCGTAGCGACCGAGCGAGAAGATTTCTGCATTTTTATTAGTCTAAACACTGTATTCTTGGGCCTCCACAGCCTAAAAGTGTGTTACAGTCTTTAGTCAGTATTTGCTATACATTTTTGTGTGCACTTTTAAAATTTTCCGGGGGGGGGGGGGGTGTGACGACTCCCCCTAAACAAAAATCAATCACAATAAAAATAAACCAATCACAACGAAAAGAGCATACCCGCAAAGATGTCGATGTATTGAAGCTCATGTGGAATATCCGTCAGCTTCAGAAACATGACCACAGCACGGCATGGCTGGGATCTCATATCAACGTACAGCTGGACTGTCATGATGGTTTTGAATTCTCAGACTTTGTCCTGGTTCTAATTCGGTACGTGTAGCTTCGTTCCTTACCTGACGACTGCTGACAGACAATGGCACGGCAGTCGATCTTTATGCTGACGGTGTGCAGAGAGTTTGCGTGAGCTTCTAGTCCAGCCTCTGGACCGTTTCCGTATCGCAAGCCCAATCAGCTGATGAAATAACAGACCCTCAACGTTGACAGTGCAGTTAGACCCTCTAACCCTCGCTATACAGGATAGTGACTTATGCTCAGGAGAAATGTGCGAAATCTCTTCCTACTTTACTGTCCCCTGAATTACCACCCCCGATAAATACCACCCGAGAAACATTTGCCTACCGATCAACTATTTTATTAAACTATTACCTCTCCCGGCCAAGATGACTCCCTCCGAAGTCATTGAAATTTGGTATTTGAGATAAAAGTTTTCTAATTTATTATAATATTACAAGATATTGGAATGAAATTACTTTAACATTAATGAAATATATAATGACATATCGCAACTTTCCATTTGTACATCTCAAACTATTACAAATGTATAACTAAGCATATACGTTTAGTTACTAATTATAACAGAAATATAACATAATTATATACAGTTGTAAGATATTACTCATTTATAACAATATAATATGTTGTGCACTGAATGAATAATATTTCCTTAAAATAAAAGACACACACACAATCACACATTCAGACACACATACCATCTTACCTATCCCCTCCCCTCTCCATAATGCAAAAGGAACAAAGATTGCTCACTCCATGTTTGAAAGTGTATAGATGCTTATTTGTATAAATTAAACTATACTGTGCGACCCAGAAAAAACTAAACCGAGAATTATCGATGTTTTATCATAACTTAATCACAATTATAATTATTAAATGACACATATTTGTAAAGCTTAGATCCCCCTCTTTCAATTGATGCAACTCATATGATGTATATTTCACGCATAAGTGATTGAAAGCAATTTGAAGGAAGGAAACAAAAAAGTCATTTGGCGGGCGGTATCTGAATTTCGAAGGAAAAAATTCACATTTCTAGAAAGTTCATTTTTTGCTCTTTCATATGACACCTCAATCAGGAAAAATGAGCCAGGAATAACAAAGTTCTGTTTGTTTAAAGTGATGCTTGCATTTCCATAATTTGATTAAACGAATTCGTTTTCACTGGCTGCCTGCCGTAGCAACAAACGGGATTGACAAAGGACTTAACTCCGTTTCCTTGACGATCAGACATAGACGAAAGACGTCATACTGAAGAACTGTGCCCTAGAAATATCATATCCTCTCGTCCATCTCTTTAATATATCCCTCAATACAGGCAGATTACCAGAGTCTTGGCGTCGGGCTAAAATTACTCGTGTCTTTAATAAGGGAGACAGATCAATAATGACAAACTACATACCAGTTACCCTCACTTCTGTAATTTGTAACGGTTTTTGAGCGGATTGTTTCTTCTTCCATTCTTGAACATGAAACCTTACGGTCGATCTCATCAGTCCAAATCAACACGGCTTGATCAACAATTCTTGATAAAAATCGTCCTCCTCGTGTAGATGCTGCTTTCCTGGATATATGTCCCAATCATTCGATACAATGCCTCTCACATTCCGTCTAAACTATCTGCACAGTTTAATGTCACATGTACTCTTTGGGAAAGGATTAAGTCCTTTCTCGTTGGACGGACACAGCGTGTGATTTTTCAGGGTTTATTCCTCGGAATTGTGTGTGTGTATGTATTAGGTTTTTACAGACGTGTATCAATTAGATATGATTATTTACGTCTGGGGACCGACCTTTAAACGTCATCATCCGAAAGACGTGATTCAGTTTTGAACCTGCGTCCTCGGCTGAATCAGTTTGTAACTTCCACTTTTAGCTGGATTACAGGCGCAAGCCAAAACGCCTAGTTATATCAGGGACATGATGCCCAAAGTTGTACGTATTTATTGCGTAATCGACCCATTGTCCACATGCATGGAGCCCAAACACTCTGCACACCGTCAGCATAAACATCGACTGCGGTGTCATTGTATTTGTCAGCAGTCGACAGGTAAGGAACGAATTAGCGACACGTACCGAGTAAGAAGTTAAGAACCAGGGCAAAATCCGAGAATTCAAAACCGCCATGACAATCCAGCTGTACGTTGATCTGAGATCCCAGCCATGCCGTGCTGTGGTCATGTTTCTGAAGCTGACGGATATTCCACATGAGCTTCAATACATCGACATCTTTGCGGGTATGCTCTTTTTGTTGTGATTGGTTTATTGTGGATGAGTGGCTATGAAAACTACGGAGCCCGGGAAGGAAAAAAAAAGGAAGAAAAAAAATATATATATATACCGGTAAACTTAATCCGAGGAAAAATATAAAATTCACGCCCTGGAGGAGGGGACAATTTTTTTTCAAATTTCAAAGTTTTTTTTTCTTCGACTGTTTAAGTTTATTTTTTGGAATTGATTAATTTTTTGTTATCGAATTTTATTGTGAATTTAAAGTGACTATGTCCCATTTGTAGGCCCAAAAAATGAAAAGGTTAAATTCCAACGGCATTTGAAAGATAATACTAATTTAGAACTTCCCTAAAAGTTTTTCACACCTGGATTTACACCTGTGAAGCAGAACTAGACCAAACCCTTGTCCAAGAAGACTCCAGGAAATAGCCCTCTTTCAAGTAGATCCCTGAAAAGGTCAATCCAATGTCCACACATTCTTTCCTCAAGAAACTCCACCAACTTTATATGTTCGGATTGGCAGTACTGTAGTACCTGCCAGATAAACCCTTTCAGACTGCGCGCTGCGAAGCACTTCTTGAAGCAGCTTAATGTAACCATAGTCTGCACGGACAAGAAAAGGGCATCTTCGAAAACGAAAAGATTTCAGGGCCCCCCCCCCCCAAAAAAAAAAATAGTGCTCACTACCCCATTTTGACTCCCAAAACAACCACCTAAACTTTAAACAAGACCCGATAACCAATGTTTGATATTTTTTTAGGAAAAATCACATTTCAATATGTTTTGTACACAAATCACGAAAATTTGCGATTTTCGGGCTGACATGCAAAGACAAAAGGTCACGTGACCTTCTAACTGTAGGTCCGATTAAAAAAAAAAATTGTTTTAAAAGATGCGCAAGACTCGAAAGAAAAAAGTCAGCGAGCGGTGGGGCACCATCATATGCGTGCCCGAACAATCAAACAAATCGTAGAAGGGGGGGGGGGGTCTTAATTAGGGTTAACAAAGATTGGAGGTGCTTTAAACTTGCTTACATTACAAAAATGGCTCATGAAATGCAAACAGACATGGTTTCATTTGCGTACCTGGTATCGTGCAAAAATGCCAACTCATCGTTTCAGCAATTCAATGCGTTAGCAACAATCCTCTTCCACTACAGTAGTCCGGATACAATTGAATCAAAGATTTAGGTGGTCGCCCAATATGTGTACAGTATCGATATTGTTATGCAATGTGTACACGGTCGGAATTGAAAAGGAATTGCTTAGTCATGCAATTATGGCAAATTCCAGTTTCGAGCACTGGGAATCATCGAGAGTTCAATATGAAGATATTAACTCCCAAAACATTGCTAGTTATATTTTCACTTTCTCGAAAAGTTAGGCCTATATCATTGAAAATAATGTTTATGCTTTTCAACTTGACCAAGGTCTTATGAAAATAGGGCTTGGGAAGGGGAGGGGGGGGGGGGGTTGTGCGATAAAAAAAAAATGAGGAAACGAAAAGAAAAAGCCGGTGCATGTACTTTCCAGATAATTTTTTTCTTTCTCTTTTTAATTACGGGGGAATAGTAGTGTTATAGCACATCCCACGGTGTTAATCGATGTTGATGAAGATGTGTCCTTATGGGGATAGTGGGACTCAAGTTTGTTTTCTCCTATTTATTTTCCTCACCACCCTTTTCCTTAATGACGTTTTCTGATCCATTACATGCCCAAGTCATATCGTCAACTCTAACCGACAGTCAATAAAATCACGACCACTATATTTAGAGGAAATTTAATTTTCATTATGTCGATTATCATTCGGTCGGTTGTTCCTCTGGTATCGATCTGTTGAATGTTACTAAGATGGATTAATTTTGTCATCACTATACTCTCTTTGCTTCTGATTATCGATGAAGAAAATCAATAACAAATTGAAGATAAATACTGCCGAAAATATCTCTGAGACAGTAAACAGTACACAAGTGCTTTCCTCTTAGTTTTTAGGGCTGGTCATATGTCAAGAATTTGAGAACAGTTAGATTTAATAAAATAAATTGGTCTTGTTTAAAAATATTTGGGATCTGAGAAATGAATGCTTGATATTCATTATCATCATCGACTAGCATACGTTCTACAAAGACACAATTTAGCTCGTTATTATCGATTGTCCTCAAATCGTTGCTTTGTATAACCCTCCAAACCCGTTTTTTTCTTTGTCCTAATCTACTTCTGCTCAGGCAGAAATATTGCTTAGTCATTCGCAATCTTAATAAAAGTAAACATTTTCCTTTTACCCTTCTTAGTATGGAGATTGAAGATCATTTTGTTTTTCAAACCTGTCTGAGATGTGTTAGTAAGGACATGATAGGATTCTCTGTTCAGTGTCATCGACCGTCTTAGCAACCAACCGACTAGCAATACAAACCCTCTCGTTTCGTGTAAGCTGTTTCTCAAACACTGTCACTGTGCATAACTGCCTATTGTGATTCTTGTATAGGTTCCTTTGCATAAAATCTTTGAGACAGGGGTGGATGAATACTCATCCTGGAATTGGGGTGCTTTCAGATGTTATTCATGTTATGACTAGTAAACCCAATATTCTGTCCAGACAAAGTTTGATATTTCTGTTTGTATCATTGACTATATTCCGGTAGACTTTTACTTTTATTGAGACACCCTTTAGTACCTACATGTCATGGCTCAGTTCAGAGTTGGCATACAGAAAAGGGAAGATATACTCTGCCACGAGTGTAATTACCCTCCCCCTGATCGAATAAGCCTAAAGTCGCTAATCCCCTATTGTGCCTTAAACAGTCCAACACATGATACCAATGCCAAGAAAGAATATATATTCAAATGTAAACGTGTTTACTTTTATTTAAGAGCAAGCACAAGAAGCCCTAGTACGCGGACAAGTTCCCTGTCCAAGCAGTTCCAGGGCTGAATGAATAAGCATACACTTATTGATTATAGGACGTTAATCCCCTATTGTGCCGTTAAGAATCCATTTGGGTAACAAAATGACATCAATAGCGCAGTAAAATATACACTTAATGCTGAAAAGTTTCTGCGCTCTATAAATGTATTATTATTATTAACCATTTAAATGTAATCGTGTTTATTTTCATTTTTTAAGGCGAGCACAAGAAGCCAGAGTTCGCAGACAAGTTCCCACTCGAAACACTTCCAGGACTGAAAGATGGCGATTTCTACCTCGGTGAAATGTAAGAATTGTTTCTTACTTGCTTTCCCCTGTCATGCGTGTGTTTCTTATGTGACAAAACAAGAGTACTGTACCATGAGAATTGGAGGAATATTGCGTAATTACAAGCGATATAGGCCCAGCATGATCGTAATTTCAAATGAATTATATATACATAAAAATTATAATTCTTTCACCTCGCACCGGGAGTAATGGTAGAAATAAGAGAAAGAGTACTATTCCTAGTTGTAGTAGTAGTAGTAGTAGTAGTAGTAGTAGTAGTAGTAGTATAAGTAGTAGTGTGAGTATTCACGGCGTAGTAGTAGAAGTAGCGGAGTAGTAGTGGTCGTTGTAGTAGTAGTGGTCGTTGTAGAAGTAGTAGTGGTAGTAGTAGTAGTAGTAGTAGTAGTAGTAGTAGTAGTAGTAGACATGCTAGTTTGTAGTAGAATTATAGTAGTACTAGTAGTGGTATTATTTTTATTATTATTATTATTATTATTATTATTATTATTATTATTATTATTATTAGCAGTAGTAGAAGTACTAGCAGTAGTAGTAGTATGAACAGCAACGGTCGTCTGAATGTGAGGTATATACTTTATACCTCAAGCAGGACCAATTCAAAACAGCAACACGTTAAGTCAATATGAAAAATAAAAATACCCTTAACGGTATTGTATGACCTTTTGGGTAATATCTCCCCTATATTTGTTTTTACTACACGTCCGCAGAGTCGCTATATTTTATTCTTTAATTTTGTTTGTCTATTCTTTTCGTAGGGTGGCCATATTCCGTTACCTGATTAACAAGTATGCCGACAAGATTAAGGATAATTGGTACCCTAAGGACATGAAGTCCCGTGCACGTGTGAATGAGTATATCGCCTTTCATCATACAGGCACTAGGGGCAAGTGTATGGCACTCTTCGTGGCTGAGGTATATATAAACTATACGTTGTGACGTCTTTGGCAAGTCAAATGCTCAATTCATCGACGGGAAATGTTTTTTTTTTCTCGAGCAAAAGCTCTGCATATCGACTGATGAACCAGCTTTTCGCGATAAACATTGATTTTTCGCTCGAAATACTGAGTTTATCGGGGATAAAGTGAGTTTTTCGAATTATTGGGCGTTTGGGCTTCCACAAGCGTCCTCCGAGTTCATGTTTTCTTTACTATGCCGACTTTTATTCCCCGTCTTTCCAAGCCGAACCATGCCCAACCCCCGGACATATCTCTCCTCCCCCGTTCCATTCTCTCTCTCTCTCTCTCTCTCTCTCTCTCCCTCTCTGTCTCTCACTCTCTACCTCTCTTTCTCTCTTTATATCTCTCTGGCTTCTTTCCGGTCCCTCTTTATGTATTTATTTATTTATTTCTCTTTGTTTGTCTTTCTCTTTGTCTTTCTTTCTTTACATTCTTTATTCTAAACATATTATGCAACTCGAGCTGATGTTCGCCAATCTTCTCAATCCAATCTTGCCAGGCGACAGTCAGATCTTCTCGGAAGTTAGAGTACTAAGTTCTATATTCATACGGCTAACATCCTTTTTGTTTCTTTTCCAGCCAATGCCTTTTTAAAATCAACATTTTAAAGCAATTGCTATATCTTCACTCCCCCCTAAAATCATTTGTCATATACCCTGTCAAAGAATGGAGATAATGAAAGATATTATTGTCAAAAGTCAAAAGTGACACACTATAGAAATACAGAATATTAACCCCCAAACTGTGATATTCTTTCCTTTGTTTTTTGTATTGGTTTTCAGGTATTTGATCCTGTTGTAGATCAGGAAAAAGTCAAGACTGAGGCAGAGAATCTCAAGCAAGGTCTGGACAAGATCGAGGGGAGTTTCCTGAAAGATAATGACTTCCTCTGTGGCAACGAAATATCAATCGCGGATATCATGGCTGTTTGTGAGGTAATGTATACCTATGTAACGTATAGGTCTTTCTAGGGGTGTCGTAATCCAGTGGATACGTCACCACTTATAGTTTCCGGTTCGAGCCCCGCCGCGGCACTAACATCCTTTGAAAAGACAGTAATCTACATTTGCTACTCTCTACTCAAGTGTAGTAAATGGGTACCTTATTATCATCATTACCGTCATCATTATAATTCATTTACCTGAGATTACAATCAAAAGGATCAGCAGTGAGTGTATAGGAATGAGGGATGAACTTACATGTCAGAAAATTTTGATCTACCTGCAATTATTAGTCGGCAAGACAGATTTCTGAATTTAAGGGAATGTTTTCTACTCGACATTTTCTCGCAAATTAGTTTGTGACAAACTCCTCATTATATAAATCGAATTATTATACATGTACTTAGTAGTACATAATTCATTTATACCCCCTTCACATACACGGATTTTTCTTACGAGTCCTTACGGATCGCGCAAATTCACGGATCTTTCACGGATCCTTACGATTTGGCCACTTTTACAACCTAGTAAAGAGTAGTTACGAGCTATTTACGGTTTATTACGGACTATTACGAGTTATTACGTGTTATTACGGCAAAATTCCACGATTCGGTACGAGTTGTCATGAATAACTACGAGCAACTAACGTGTTAGTTACGACATGTTTACGTGTTGTCACGAAAATTTACGAGTTAGTAACGAGTATTAACGAGTCCTTACGATTTGTAACCAAATAATAACAACTGAAAAATAAGTGTTCGAATTTGCAGTTTTTATACCTTTACCCAAATCGTAAACAATTCGCAAGTATACGTAAAGTATCCGTAGCTATCCGGAAAGTACTCGTAACTATACGTAAAGTGCTTGTATTAACCCGTAACAATGAAATCGTAAATAATACATAAGCACTCGTAATAATCCGTAAATATCCATAAACAAATCGTAAACTAACCCTAACAAATTGCTTTTTTTCTTTCTTACGAGTCATTTACGGATTCTTGCGAGCAGTTTACGGATCGTTACGTGTTGTTGCGAGCGGTTTGCGATACTTACGGATTGTTACGAGCTATTTACGGAAAAATAAATCCGTGGACAATCGTAAGCCCCCCCCCCCCATCGACATTTTCGGAGATTGCGCCGCAACCGCTTGGAATTTTGAATTGTCGTTTTATGACTTTTTTCCTCAAGTCTTACGCACATTTTGATACCATTTTCGTCGAAATCGGATATACCTGTAAGGTGTTACATAACAATTAGTATGCGCATGTCATCAAAAAGTGCTATAATTGCATTTATTCATGTACAAGCAGAAATATGAATACAGGTTTAGATGTATTTCTTCCTAAGCGGTGGGAGATATGAATTAAAACAGGCCCCCCTTCCCCCAGTCATGAGGTGCTCAAAATAGCCCAGTACAGTAAGGGTTAAGCACCTCTCTGGTAGCGGTTGTCCAAATATGAGAGGATCGGTGCCTAGTGTCAGGTGGCGGTTTATATGGTTAATTTCAAATATTCGGGGGCAGCAGACCCCCTTCCCCACCACACCCCCTTCCCCACCACACCCCACTCTCCCGCCTTCCTCATACGCCTGTAATTATAGACCTGTCAGAAACTCACACTCGGCAGAGGATTCATAATCGTTTTTTTGTTGTATTTTTTGTGTCTTATAACGTCTTCTTTCTTTTTCTTTTTCTTTTTGTCAAACTATTTCTACAGTTTGCGCAGTTCACCGTGAACGGTCGTGACATCTTTAAAGACAACCCAAAGATGAAGGGGTACATGGATAGAGTGAAGGCTTGTCTCCAGCCAGCTTTCGATGAGATCATTGTTAAGTTATATGATTGGAGAGATTCGCTTGCGAAGTAGACCTTCCGAAGATTGAGATTGTGACACGTTCTGCTTCTGAAAACAAATCTTCATTTCGTACTGTCATTATAAGACCCATTTCATACTACAATCCTAACATCAGGATTCAGCCAACATCGCGATTTTATCAATGGCGAAGTTTCAAGGCTAAGCCCTGCACCGTAAAGGCTCATACAGATATGACGCGGAAAAAACAGCCGCAAACAAAACCGCCGTTGTTTTTTAAGTATACACGGCAAGAATGGTAACTACGCGCAACAAAAGACTTGCGCGTAAACTTGATTGTAAACTTCTCCAATACCCCATGTGGGTGACATGAGAATAAATTGTCACTGTCATTGTCATTGTCACTGAACTTTATGTCATAATGCAGAAATGTGACGCGTATTGTACTTTACGGCAACATATTAAAACAAACGCAGCGGTTTTGTCGTTTCTTATCTGAAGGGGGTTTAACAGCGTATTTATAATAAAATTGAAGTGCGATGTTTGGATTGTAGTGCAAATTGTAATATTTATTGTTATATCTGTGTATATTCTTATACTACTTTTGTATATGTCAATTGAACAATTTTTTATAATGGCATTATATTTATTCAGTCTGTTCCCAGCTTCACTCAACCAATGCAATTTTTGTTTCTTGGGGGTTCATCTTTTCATTTTGTATTTCCAATGGAAAATACATGTAAAACAAAATAAAATGTAATAAAATTAACTTGCATGATCAAATATAATATATTAACAAACATATTAGGTTTTTACAATTTGATATTGGCGTCTTTTGATTGCGATATTACCTACACTTACAAGCCTGTGAAGGCAATTAGCACATGGGCTAATAATTAAACTTGATGGATCCGGCTGACGCATCAAAATGACAGATCGTATGCAGACATGCGTTAACCAATAAACAGTGACACATCTCCAAATACATTTTCAATTTTACTTGCATTTGGTAGACAATCTTGAGTTTATATTGTAAATCCTTATTCTTTAATAAAGTCTATAATTGAGAAAACAAGAGATGCATATCACGTTATTATTATCATGTCAGTCAATGTCTTTCCCATGTGTTAAACTCTCTCTGCCTAAAGCTTTAGAAGGAGAATATCTGATTGCAACTTTTAGCGTGCTATTTCAAGACGTGCTTGCTCCAGTGTATGTATGTGGAGCGAGAGGGACATAGAAAGTGATGTATAGAGAACTGGTGATTTTGCAAGACAGCAAGATTGAGGGAGAGAGAGAGAGAGAAAGAGAGAGAGAGAGCGAGAGAGAGAGAGAGAGAGAGAGAGAGAGAAAGAAATGAGACATAGACAACAAGAGAGAGAGAGAGAGAGAGAGAGAGAGCGATATATATAGATGGGAAAGAGAGAGAGAGAGAGAGACAGAAGTGCAGTGTAAAAACAAGCTTTTTAGGAGACGAGTGACGTATCCAGTATGAGCTGTACTCGTGTAGTCTAAGGTATTTACACTTGCTTTAATATGACAGTGGACCTAGAGACACGCTCTCCACGCCTGAGGCATTATTTAATTGTCACTGGCAATTTTCCCAAGAAACTGTGCCTAAACGACATTTATTTATCTAATGAACTATAATTATTTAGGATAAAATATGATCAGGAGAGCTATTTCACATCATGGCTCTGATTAAGGACATACAGCATTAAAAACGTTTCAAATGCAAGAAAAATACAAATATTCATATGCGGGTTAAAATAATGCATACTGTTTGCCGTTGTAAGCCTACTAGCAAGCATGCCAACTGAAATAGGGCCGGTATTCATAATATGAACTGAGGGTCACTATAATAGTAGTAGGGGTCGCTATTTATAATACGAAAGGAGGTTCGCTATTCATAATACGAGGAGAGGGTCGCTATTCATAATACGAAATGAGGGTCACTTTACATTATAGGAGTAGGGGTGCTATTCATACAAATTATATAGGCCTAAGCAATAAACAAAATGTTAATAACAAAGGGAAATATTGGATGAAGGACACCCCACGGCTATGGCGTAGGTTTATCCTACCTTTTATCTTTGAAAATATGTTAGGAAGAGACATTACGTAGACGAAGCAGGCCCATCATCATAGTTTAAGGACTCAGTTTGCTATTAAAGAAACGAGTAATTGTTTATTGTTTGCCGTAGCAACAAGCACAGTTGACAAAAGACTTAACTCCATTTCGTTGACGATTAGCCATGGACAAAGAAGACGAAAGACTTGATGCTTGGCTGATTGTCAACGAAGCGGAGTTAAATCTTTAGTCAACTCCGTTTGTTGTTACGGCAGGCAGCCAGTGAAAAACGAATTCGTTTAACCAAATTATGGAAATGCAAGCATAACTTTATACTTTAAACAAACAGAACTTCGATATACCTAGCTCATTTTTCTTGATTGAGGTGTCATGTGAAAGGGCAGAAAACGAACTTTCCAGAAATGTGATTTTCTCTTTGAAGTTCGGATAACGTCCGCCAAATGACCTTTTGGTTTCCTCTCTTCAAATTAATGTTAATCACTCATGCGTGTATGTGTATGTGTCATTTCTTAATTATGAATGAGACTAAGTTATGATAAAACATCGATAATTCTCGGTTACGTTTTTTCTGGGACGCACTGTATATCCCATGCTCACTGTCTCCCATAGAGTCTTATTGTCGGAGTCATCTCGTAGGAGAGGTTAGTAATCATAAAGCATATATATATATATATATATATATATATATATTGTCTTACCGTTATGTTGTGATCTTTCTTTTTTCTTTTTACTTTTTATTGAAAAGAAAAACAAATTGTAAAAAGTATTACCAGTAAAATAATTGATTCTTATCCCTGTATTATATTCCAGAAGAGACATGCAGTAGAAGGTTATTTGTTGTCATTCCTGGTTATTTTCATTCAATTTATAGCCTATTTATATCTATGTTACACTATATTTTGAAATTCGTAATGTAAATTTTTTTTTTTAAATCAATAACATTTGAATTTGAATTTGAATTGAATTATGAATTATCCCAAGTCCCCCCCCCATCCCCGCCAACTTCTACCACCAAAGTAAATTTTCATCAGTTTGACTCTCAGTTGATGGGGAGGGGGCAAACTTTTTTGTCACCACTGGGGCGGGGTAAATATATAAGCTAGATTATGGGGATGTCTCTATATAATCATCAAAGTACCACCTCCATGTTTTTAATAATAATAATAAATACTTATAAAACGTACTTATCTAATAACATGTTCATAATTTAACAAAAAAATGGAACAGGTTGGTTTTAACACACCGTTTTACGAAACGATTTGACTCTGTAATGCATGACAACATCGTATCATTTGAAAGTATTAATTTTACTTTATGCAAACTAGAAAATTGTAGTCTTTAACTACATACAAATGTAGCTTGATCAGAACAACCCTTTGTTAAATTTGTTAAAAACGTTAAAGTCCCCACATATGCATATGATGTGATGAAAGAAAATGGCCTTTGGCTTCTCCGAAGAGGGCGGCGTGCAGGTCATTGCACTCGATGAAGCAAAATGTCATCCATTGCAAGTGGCTTGATTATGAAATCGGATGGTATGCTTTGCACATGTAACTGGTATGTTAGATCAGTCAGAAATAAATATCTTTTCTGTGTGACTATGCTATTGAGAATGACATTGATTTTTTTTGTCTAACTGAAACATTACTACGTAAAGAGGATAATGTTTGAATTGGGAAAATAACTCCATCGGCTACCCTTTCATTAATATTCCTCTGAAGAATTGTCGTCGAGGAGAAGGCATGGGATTTTCTCTAAGTCAACCTTAATGTGTACCTCCTCCCCCAAATCGGCAATTGATCGTTTGAATATGCCTTTGCATCTGACAGATCTCGCCAAATTGACTTTGTTGTAGTTTATGGTCAACCACCTGGGAATTATTCATCTATCCTAAACCTTTCTGTCAAAATTTGATGACCTCCTTGATGATTTGAACTCTGCTCCAGGTAAAGTTCTAATATTGGGTTCTTTAAATCTCTATATGGACTGCCCTCACGAAACAATGTCTGTCAGTTTCGTCACACATTGGCTGCATCTGGGCTCACATAGCATTTCAAAGGATCATCACAGAGGAGTGGCTTCACCTTTAATAGACTTTGTAGTTGCCCGTGAGTCAAAAGGTCTTATGTCATCGGTCCGTGTAGACATCACTGATTAAAGTTCATGTATTTTAATGAAGGTTAAACAAAAGAATTATGATCTATCAATAAAAAAAACAAGTACTTTGTTTTGTTTTCTTTGCTACATATAAATTCTATCACTCCAATATGAAAATGCTCTACTAGATAAAATTGAGCATTCAATGCCCAATTTTAACAAATAAAGAATTTTTCATAATTGAGTCATAAAAACCCTTGATTAAAAAAATGCAATGTACCTGTTTACATTTGCTGGATTATCATGAAGTACATGTACATCATTAGAGTTAAAAATAAAAGTTGAACGAACCAAAGTCATGTGTCAAAATGTATATTTTATTCTTCTACGTACTTTGGAAGAAATCCCGAAATGGCATTGGTGAAATGTATGTCTCTGGCTTTGATATCGATGAACACATATTTGTTTGCTTTTGTATTTAGATATGATTGTGAATGTGAAGTGGTGTAGCTTGGGTTCAGCTGTTAGTAGGAACTGGGGGGTGTTTCACAAAGATCCTAAGTTGAACTTTTCTCTAAGTTGGACTTAAAAATTATGGAAAGCCATTAGCATCTTTGAAAATATTTTGTAAAAGTTATTTTGAAAGGCATTAATTGTTTATTCAAATCATTCATATTTTCTATCATCATGGAGATTTCATGTTCTGGATGTGGAATTTATAAAAAGTCTAAAATACTTGAATTCTGCTTTTGAATATATTTCATTTTAAGACTCCAATGGCCGTCCATAATTTTTAAGTCCAACTTAGAGTTAAGTTCTACTTAGGATCTTTGTGAAACACCCCCAGGTCTCACAGGGTAGATAAAAGGCCACGAAGAGAGGTAATGGTGTCATATTATGTTCATTCAGTGTTCCCTGGCCCTCTTCTGTTTTCTATATTTTACTATTTTCAGTCTTAATTTTTCCCTCACGTTTTTGCCTATCAATATGGGTGAGGGAAGGGAGGGGGATATTTGCATAGAATCTTTCATTTTTGGTGGTAGCTACGCCAATGCTGATTGATTATTGTACAGGTATATGTATGGGAATGTATGTATTATTTTATATTTATGGTTGTTGCTGTTCTGCGAATTAATATGCTAATCCGTATTTTGAAGTGATTAAGAGGATGATTTTCTTTAATCATTGTAACCAGTGGCATAAATGCGGGGAAAAGGGGATATTCGTCTTCCCTCTTGATAAGCAAAATTTTCAAAAGATCACCCACACACACACACCCGCGTACCCACACGCATCGATCTCCTAGCTGGTGCACACAGACCAGTATGGGATAAATGTAACACTAAAATCCGTCTAAATATCTCCAGGCGATGTAGGCTTCAAGGTACTGTACAGTAAAAAATAATGACACATGAGACGTGGTACTACTTTTATTGAAAGCCAGCATTTATCGAGTAATATAAAACTATGCAGAAAGATATAATGTAACGGATACTAATCCCGAAATTCTACATATAGAATATAATCATATGAGAAGAAATAATAGGAAAAGCATTAAGCGCACTTTTATTCAAATATTACTGTTATTTACTACGGCAATCGTATCATTCTATCACGCGCTTTCCATGATAATTCACAATCTAAAAGAATTAATTCAAGCGATGGCCTAGCGTAACAATACGTACTGACATGTGTTACTTTTGATTCTTTTGGAGGCAGTTTTCCAATTTGTCATCGAAGACATGTGGAGGGTAAAGGCAAATATAATTGAATACAAAAGTTAAAAGTTGTTTGTTTTTAATAGGAGGGCTCACATTTCCCACTGGATCATTATCCCTAATTATTTACAGTCCTTTTACACCATTTTAAAGAAAACATGGACATAGAGCAACTCTTAGGAAAAATATCACTCCCTCCTGCGCAAGATAAAATCTTCTTATATTTGACTGATTAGACACTTTGGTTATGTACGAAAAGTGTGGCCCTTAAAAAACGGGAACAAATTTGAGTTTTCATTATTTCATAAAAAGTTTCTATGGGGGACTATATAACCTGCAAGATATTAAAGGGCTGAACCTAGCTTTTGTCTCCATATTATTTGGAACAATGAGTACATGGTCATACATATCTAGCTTGAAATTTTACAGAAAAATATGAAAACACTTCATAAAAATCATTAGACAGTCTGTAGAAAAAAAAATTATATCTGGGAAGATTATATCGAATTCCCTTGAAAAACATGAGTTTGTATGAATTTTATATCATTAGATGGATTGACAATAATAGACACAACTTATTACATTGAATGTCATAAATATATACGTCCGAAGTGGCGTTAAAATGTTTCAAACCTAATATTTGATTTTTGTTTATTTCGTCATATTTCCAAACAGACTGCCATGAGTGATGACATGGCAAGGCTTCCACGCTACAGCTTGTCATGGCAATCTCGAAGACATTTATATTAAAACTAAGAGTGTGGGCGATGGTTATCCCGGATGAAAAGTCAAGTTCCTTTTCTCCTGTTTGTGTCTTTGTACATATCATATGAAATTAAATATTCTATAATTTTGATTGATAGGGAACTCAACGGTTGTGCAAGGACATCAAATTAGTTTACACATTGTACATTTTTTAAACAGATATCTATTGCGATGAAAATAATATTCTTATTTAAAAATTTAAAAATCTTTGTGGAAATCTTTCGGTTATGCTTGGAAATGCCTCCTTATTACTATAATATTTCAGTCTTAATTTAAAGATGGTTGGTATTACTTTCACGAACCATCGTCATCCGATCTATTTAACAAAATTAGTTGTTTTTCAAAATATAAGAACAGAAAACAAGGAGGAAGGTAGAAGAAGAGGGATATAAAGAGAAAAAGAGAGAAACAAAGCGAGACCCCCACAGAAATAAAAATGAGTGAAAGGGCAGAGAGAGAAAGAGAGAGTGACGTAAATAGGCCGGTGTCAATTAAAAATGTGAATATGAAAAAGGTTTAACACTGGTTATAGAAAAATGAGGGATAAGAAAAGAGAAAACATTACAAGAAAAAGAGGAAAACAGAGCAACTAAAGATTAATTTGTGAAGGAAAAGCATAGAATACAATAACAAAAAATAAGCACATAATAGAGACAAAATTAGAAATGTCTGTAAGGGCAAATGCCACTTGGTATTTAGAGCAGTCGTGCTTTAAAGCATTTTCGGTTCCAGTATCTTTCATCAAGAGGGGATCTTTATGCGGGCAGGTTGACCTGGAGGGGAGCAGTCATAGAGGATTCTGTTGCAGGTGGAGGCGTAGCGGAAGCGGTAGACATTGGCTAAAGCACTACCGTAACTGGAGTAGGCTTTTGCCGTTTTCTGCAGGTGTACAAAACGGCAACCATGGCAATGAGGGTCAGAATAAACAAGGAGACTCCGACAAATGACATCATACCGATTACCCGGGATGATGTTGAATATGTTGGTACTGTTGAATGGAGTGAATAGCAAGCAAAAAAGAAAGAGAGAGAGAGAGAGAGAGACTCTTTAGGCGTTCATCTTAATATAAACTCGTTCTCACTGACGAAGAAAAAAAAAAGGGTGATTGTTTGGAGGGAAGACCATGAAGTATGGTAGTTAATATTTTACATATATCCTATCTTATGGTCATTTATATATTTACGAGAGGGGAATAAAGGAGACAAAGAATAATCATTCAAACATAGTGGATTTTATGACAAAATCCTCGAACTCTGAGTAAAATTTACCTCGATAATGATAATGATGGTAATGATAATAATAAAAATAGCAAAAATTATGATATAAGTAATGATGATACTAATAATAATGATAATAATAATAGTAATAATGATGATAATGCCCATAAAAATCATAATCATAATAATAGTAATAACAATTATAATAATATTATTTGATGATGATATTTTTCATCAGAAATTTGTACTGTTATCCCTGACCATGGCCCTGCATGGTTGCTATCATGAATATAACATGGAACATGAGCGTTCCACGAATTTCTACTAACGGGTTACCCATTTTCTGCACGTGAGTGGGGAGAGACACATATAGATTTAATATCAGGGCAAAGGACATTACTTCCGTGACAGGGATTTGAACCCTATACCTTGTGCTTCATAGTCCATGAACATAATCCAGCAGACCAAGACAACTCATCGGTAAGATATTAATTGACTGTGAATAAGGCGCTTACCACATTCTACTCCTGCATCCTCACTATGGCTGCATACGGAATCCCCTGAAGACAGAGTACAGTGATCCAAGGTATACTCCCAACCGTAGCATTGAACTTGTTGAATCGGTCCTGAACCTTCACCATAGTAGGCATAACTCCTTGGTACAACATTATCAGTGCTATAGCCAAGCTGACGACAAGCAACCTGTGCTTCTTCAAGATTCCAGTAATCATCACAGATTGTGTTCCATCGGCCATTGTAAAACATCTCTACTCTTCCCTCTCTGGGCGATTGACCGTCCATGAGCCGTACGTTATAGATTCCATCGCTTGTGGTTGTCGGTTGCCATGGAATTGCCGTGATAATGTCGCTTCCTTCAGCAATAAGTGGAAAAAAGGGAAATATCAGAGAACATAGCTCCTTCAGATGTGGGTGTGCCATAGCTGGTTAAAAAGCTATAATGTATGTTTCATTTGCATGCAGATATTAATTCGTCTACATTTTAATGCACGAAACTTCTATTTTTTACACCGCTACAACCATTCACAAATACATAGATGTATAAGACTAAAACAATGCGAATACTGGTGAGATATAATTGGTAAAACGCGGAGGTACATTTGATTTTTTTTAAACTATTGAAAAATCCCCCCAACAAAGTTTGAACAATCAATAACTTCCTCAAACCTCTTATTTTGCTAAATGATAAATTAAACAAGTGCACAGATTGTTTTAAACCAAGGTGGTTAAACGTGCAATTTTCCTCCAAGAAGAGAATCATTGTGAACTATATTAAACAAAAATCTGTCCAGCATATTTTTCATTTGAAAATTTATTCATTCTTGTTATCACAGGTACAATAGAAACACGTATATACATAAAAACAACCATTTCCAAGTAACATGAAAGTTGCTAGAATACCTTCAGTTCAAAAAGAAAAGAAGAACATTGATCATTGATTAGTTCTGAATATTTTGTCTAAACTTAATTTGTTCAACAGCCGATGAGACAGACATAACAAAGAAAAACATAAGAAAAAGGCCGCGAGACCGACAATGTCGATCTCGTGGGTTGTCAGGTCTCGTGGGCTGTCGGTATAGTGAACACTATTACAATTTTTGTCAGGAGGCCGGCGAGACGTTGTAAATCTCGTGGGCTGGGGCGGTTGATCGCCTTCCACGACGCCCTCACCTACCTTGATGGTGTTTTTGAATTTCATTTACCAAGTATAGATTGAACGCGATAGAAACTATTTTCAAAAAAACAAACTAGGGCAACTTCAATAGCCTTATGCGTCCCCTATTCAAATGTGTGATCATGAGAATGACGTATTACGTACTCCGAGCATCAATTCTATGGGACATACCATAGGGTATTGGAAGTGCCAATGAGTTGTTTTTTCAGAAATAATCGCCACCGTGTTACCCATGCCTCCCCCAATTAACCAAATTAGCCATTAGCCAGTCCCCATGCCACTTTTGAGATCAAATTTTTATAGTTTTTTCCCTTTTAGAGTGATAAGGACATCGATCACTTCAAATTATCCATAGTTTTGACTGTACGTGTGGGTAAAGATGTTATCATAGGCCTTATCTTTCGCTGGAATACACTCAGCAAAAATGAAGAAAAAAGAGTTGAAACCAATAGTAGTTAAGATTTTCAAATAAATATTTAATTTGTATTAATCTTTCATATTATCAAAATAAACAAAAAGTAATCCTCATAAAGATGATACGCAATTTGAATCATACTATTTATCCACGAATGAGCATTGCCAATTAACAATAAACGAGTCTCTGACAGAAAATTGCAAACATTTGCAATCTGGCCTGTTACAAATGTAAATGAGCATTGGAGCAGGGACATGTATCTTAGGCTCGTCCACGATTTTAGGTGGAAAGGAGAAACATCTTGACCGTGTTAGTCAATATCATGCAGTCCTGAGACTACTGATAACATCCAGAGCTTATCCATCTCAATGTTTTTCATTCTTTGTTTATATTGTTAAACAATAATGTCTTACATATTTGCAATTTTAGTAATCGGACCTTCGTACTGTAAATGATTGTGCACATCCAAGCGTTAAAGTTCAAAACTTGATCTTAACTGATGTTGTTTGAATTTTTGTTTAATTTGATATAAATATCTTATTATATCTTATTGAGGGCTTATATGAACAGTTTGAACGATACACAGTGTCTATTTTCTTATTTTCTGAGTGTAGTCGTCGCCATGCAAAATGGAAGTATAAGCTTACCGCATCTTACTCCGGCATCCTCATAATGTCTACATACGGAATCCCCTGAAGTCAGAGAACAGGAACCCAAGGTATACTCCCAACCAGAGCACTGGACTAGTCGAATCGATCCAGATCCTTCACCATAGTAGGCTGAACCCCTTGGTGTTACATTATCAGTGTCATAGCCAAGCTGACGACAAACAACCTGCGCTTCTTCAAGATTAAAGGAATCATCACAGATGGTGTTCCATCGGCCATTGTAAAACATCTCTACTCTTCCTTCTCTGGGCGATGGACCGTTCATGAGCCGTATGTTATAGATTTCATCACCTGTGGTTGTCGTTGGCCATTGAAATGGATCATAGGTTGTGAAAATGTCGCTTCCTTCAGCAATAAGTGGAAAAGAGGGAAATATAAGAGAAGAAAGCTCCATCAGATGTGTGTGTGTGCCATAGCTGGTTAAAAAGCTATAATGTATGCTTCATATGCATGCAGGTATTAAACTCGTCTACATTTTTAATGCACGAAACTTCGACACCGCTACAACCATACAAAAATACATAGATGCATGCATATAAGAATAAAACAATGCGAATACTGGTGAGATATCATTGGTAAAACAAGGAGGTACATTTGAAGATTTTTTGTTTAACAATTGAAAAGTCCCCCCAACAAAGTTCGAACAATCACTAACTTCCTCAAAACCTGTTACTTTTCTGGAATATTAAAACAGGTTCGCTTAATGATAAATTAAACAAGTGCACGGATTGTTTCATATCAAGTTGGTTGGACGTGCAACCTTTCCTCCAATAAGCGAATCATTGTGAAATATATTAAACGAAATCTGTCTAACGTATTTTTTATTTTTAAAATGTATTCCTTCTTGTTCACAAATGTGGGTAGGTGCTTTCCACCAATTGTAACAGGTAATACGAGAAATCAAGACAGAAAAACTTAAGTACAATAAAAACACATATATACATACAAACAACCAGTAACAAGTAACATGAAAGTGGCTAGAATATCTTCAGTTCATAAGGAAAAGAAAAACTCAAGATCATTGATCAGTTCTACATATTTAGTCTAAATTCAATTTGTTCATTAAGAGTTTAAATCAATGTGTGCAAGCTAATGATTTTATGTCAGAGACTGCAAATCCAAATTTTCACACGCTTTTTGTAACTTGTCATGTTGGAAATACTAGTTTGAAGTTGTAGCACAGGAATACGGAAAAAAAGTGATATACATTACACACGAGGAATTCACTGATAGATGATGAACCCACATGGAACTATCCGATTAAAAATATATGAACCCCCCCCCCCCAAAAAAAAAAGAAGAAGAGAAAAGTGTATAATTTCTAATATTACCACAAGAAATGTCAACATTATTGTACCAGTCCCTTGTATGTTTTCAATGGAAATATCTGTAATTGAATAAGGGGTTAACAACAAATACCAATCTCCATAAGATTCGTAAGTTTTCAGAAAGGAGGAAAAAATGTCATTCAGATTTATCATTGTTTGATCTCATTTGTAAGGTTGCAATCTGAAATCACTGAACGTTGCCACTTGCATTGTCTTCTTGCTCACGTTAAACCTTTATAAGAATCATTTGGAGAATAAACATATATTTTGGATCAATGTTCAAGGCAACGTACAAGAAGAAGCTCATTCCGGGGTCATCCCAGTAGACGAAAAGGCCGCGAGATCGACAATGTCGATCTCGTGGGTTATCAGGTCTCTTTGGCTGTCGGTCTAGTGAACACTATTACAATTTTTGTCCGGAGGCCGGCGAGATGTTGTTAATCCCGTGGGCTGGGGCGGTTGATCGCCTTCCACAACGCCCTCAACTACATTGACGATCTTTTTGAATTTCATTTACCAAGTATAGACCGAACACGATAGGAACTCCGTTAGGTAAACTAAACTTGGGCAAATTCAATAGCCTGATGCGTCACCTATTCAAATATGCTATCATGAGAATGAAGTATTTAACGTAATCCGAGCATCAATTCTATGGGACATACCATAGGGTATTGGAAGTGCCAATGAGTTGTTTTTTCAGAAATAATTGTGGTCGTGTTACTCGTGCCTCCCCCAATTAACCAATGCCAGTCCCCATGCCACTTAAACCATCCAAGCGTTAAATTTCAGAAGTTGATCTTAAAGGTAAAGACCAGTTATGGTCATGCATTTGCATTGTGAAAGAAACGTTGTGGAATCAATCAGAAAAGGTTGATCATCTAGCATCTAGCATCTGCAAGGTTCTGGAATCATCAAAATGATAAGAAATTTGGCCCATTCTTCGTAAAGTTACAAGCACTATACACAGAAAGATGTATATGGGACTACCCTATATCTCTCACAGACAATGAGAGAAACAAATTTACCAAATAAATGAATTAGTAGGCGGTTTCCCGGCAATTTTTTTATCATCATGTATTAGTCAAACCATATTCTTTCACATGATTGGTAATGAGAGCTTCCATTTCATTTTTTGAAATTGAGGCGTTTCCAATACTGGTCTTTACCTTTAATTGATGTCGTTTAAGTACCAATTTTTCTTTAATTCGATATAAATATGTTATTATATCTAATTGAGGACTTATTCAAACATTTAGAACAGCAGAGAGTATAAATTTTCCTTTTTTGCAGAGTGTAGCTGCTCGTCTTGCGAAAGGAAAGTATAAACTTACCGCATCTTACTCCTGCATCCTCATAATGGCGACATAAGGAATCCCCTGAGGTCAGAGTACAGGATTCCAAGGTTTCCTCCCAACCAGAGCACCGGACTTGTTGAATCGGTCCTGAACCTTGTCCATAGTAGGCCGAACTCCTTGCCACGACATTATCGGTGCTATAGCCAAGCTGACGACAAACAACCTCTGCTTCTTCAAGATTCCAGTAATCATCACAGATGGTGTTCCATTCGTCATTGTACAAAATCTCTATTCTTCCTTCATTGGGCGATGGACCATTCACAAGTCGTACACTATATGGTGCCTCTGTAACATGAAATAAAGAGCAGGGAAATATCATAGAAAATAACTGAATAAGAGGTGCGTCTGTCAAAGCTGGTTGAAAAGCTATGTTTTGCACGCATGTCTGGATAAAATCTAGGAGGCGAGTCGGCTCATTTGCCTGTCAAACCAAGACGGGTTCGAATCTAAGACGGATTACTGAAGCTTGCCTTGTGTGTTTAACGTGCCCCTCTCATGTTTCATAGACGTAGGCTGTGTTATTTTTTAAAAATAAAATGAGGGACCTGTATCGGTTATAGTACGGAAGAGATGAATATTTGCCTGGAAGAGTAAGAATGAATTTCCCTACTTATTACAAATATGGGAATTAAAAAGAGTTGCCGATCGCCTTTATTTAGTTGATATATGAATAGTTCAATGTAAAAAGAAGTCTGTTATTTTCAAAAGTTTGTATTGAATATAGAGTGTGTGTGTGCATGAAAATGTGCTTAGGCTTAATGTGCTCATGGATTTTTTTTGTATCTTCAAAATGGATTCAATATTGTAATGGACCCGTAATGAGTCGGTGACGACAAGTTCAGAAACTAAATAAAAAAGAAAAAAGCTCGGATATACAGTTGAAGTCCACTTTATTAATTATAAAAGTCAGCCGAAGCTCCTGTAGTTACAAACGAGGATTAATTATTTAAGAACATTTTAAATAAGCTTGCTTCTCTCAGAGGCTGGGCGGCCCTATCGACGAGTAAAACTAGCAGCACATCCAAAACATGGTAACGGAATGAAATAAAACTCAACTACGAAATCCCGCACATGGCATTTAAATACTCCGGCACCTGACGAGGCTTAGATATCACATGATATTACCAGCCAACCAGGAGGACCTTACGAAGACAACCAATTAAAAGATGGGATATATAAAATTACCCTTAGGTCATCCGACCAATTAAGAGAGGAGTTATACATTTCATTAATTATAACCAATGACAAAGCATAATAGATAAGAGTGACTAGAATTAGTCACCGACACAAATGGGATGAGTCTATCTCTTCGCGAGAATGTCAGGTCCCCGGAAAAAGTCCCCAGTCTTTTGTCTAACGTATTTATTGGCAATGAACACCTGTACATCTTCAGGAATTCATTTCCAACGTGCTTATCGAAATGAACACTGCAATCTAATGCAGGAATTCAAGACCAGGTGTTGTTTACCCGTTCCCGGCACACTATTGGAAAGATAATTAATGCTATTCAACTTTTAGATGTATACCAAGTCAAACTAATAAATGTACAATTATTGATCAACCCAACTCGAATCCTCTATTGCTCCAGCGCCCCCTTTATGTCAATGTGTTGCCCAAATCAGCGTACCACTACAATATTCTTTTAGAACAATTTCCCCACGCCAATGATCCATACGTCAAGTATGGTATAGCAATAAACTAGATAACTAGACTTTAATTCGTCACTTTGACGAATTAGGTGATACGTTTGCTATTTTGTGTGCCAATGATGATCTAATGATAATTTTCATAAATACATTAATGACGATATTGATGATGATGATTTTTTTTTAAAATGATGATGCCTGCAAGGAAAAGGCGCTATATCAAATATCTTAAAAGTGGTATAGCGCCCTCTTTAGGTATTCGATAGAGAATTGTAGAATCAGGATTTCAGAAAAAAGTCACCTCCCATACGCCTAACAAGCATTCTAACAAAATTCTGACATGTCGCCTTTAATTTTCTTAGCTACACCGTATCAAAATTTGGGAGAAAATAAAGCCAAATAAGCTAGATAGTGCTCAAAGATGAATGTCATGTAGATTTATGATGTGGGCAAAATTCACCTTCTATAGGCATAACACGCAAATTAAGACAATTCTGACATGTCATCGTAAATCGCTATTTTTACTATGATAAAGTCATTGAATTGAAAAGTAATGTGTTTTGATCTTGTAGACGATTGCCTTGACTACAACATATCAAAAGTTAGAAGAAAACCGATAAATATTGAGAGAAATACACTAAAATTTCCAAAAATATAAGGACATCATAATATGCATTTTTGTACATTGACTTTAAGGCCATTATGATGACGTCAAGATGTACTTAATGTCCAAATGAGATATGAAATCACATCTCCGACTCATACTCTATCCAAATATGAAAACAAAATGCGGAGTCTCTAGGCATCCCAAAAAACTATAATGAACTTTTTATAGGCATGTTTTTGCCAATATATGCTATGTATTACAAAACTCGCGCGTACGAACAGTTATTTTAAACGGACGCTCATTCCGTTACTAATAGTGTTAATGAAATAAACATGGTATCAAATTGTTAAGAAAATTATGAGCTATAACATATCAAAATGTGAAAGAAAACAGAGCACAAATAAGCTAGATAGTGCTCAAAGATTAATGTCATGTAGATTCATGGTGTGAACGAAATTCACCTTCTGTAGACATAACACGCAAATTCAGAAAATTCTGACATGTGGCCTTTAATTGAATTTTGTACAATGATGACGTCATTAAAATGAAAATTAGTGTCAACCGATCTTGTAGACAATTGCCTTGACTACAACATATCAACATTTCGAAGAAAATCAATGAATATTGAGAGAAATACACTAAAACGTATGCAAAAAAAAAATTAAGATGATTTTGAGCAATTTTAAATTTTACGCGCGCATGAACGCGCGCAGGTACGCGTACGCGCATGTTTGCGCGCATTTATTGGCGTGAAATTGACCGGACAGATATTGATCTTAATCCTGATAAATACGAATGAGAAATGACTATCAGTTATGAAGATATGATCATAAGTTGATTTTCACAAAATGGCGACTAGATGACGTCACGATGACCTTGAGTCACTGAAAAGTCACGCAGTTCTAAGTTAGACTAATATCTATGATCATGGCAAGTTAAATAACAATGGCTTTATTCAGTCTTGAGATATCCTGCGAACAAATTCGAGGAAGAATAAAAAGAAAAATCTTGACGAAATCAAAAGGTGATACGTCTACGTACGTATCACCTAATAATGATCGTAAAGAATAAGGGTGGAAATAATGTGTAAGTATTTTGAAAACACCTACATTTTTTTAATGATAATGTACATAAGAAATCGGTGTAGACATTCCATGATTAATTACAATCAATATGAAGACCGAGCAATTGTTTCTAGAATCTATCATTCACAACCACCCATTTAAAACTGACCAGGTAAAGTGATTAACGCATTTACTAAATTCATACGTTTAGTTAGTATCATAATGCATCTATCGCACAAGATTTGTTTGAGAGTTATTTACATGACAGAATGCAATATGTTTCAATTAATAACAAATCCTCCGTTACCAGGAATGTAAACATCGGTGTTCCACAAGGGTCTATGTTAGGGCCATTACTTTAAAAAAAAATTCTATACGTAAATGATATTCAGTTTGTGAGCAAATTTTCCATGAAATTATTTACGCCGATGATACTAACTTATTTTCATCAGAAGACAATGTGGATTATCCGTGTAACATTCTGAAAACTGAGCTCAAAACGTTTTCTGGTTGGTTTGCATCTGACAAATTGAAACTTAATCTTCCCAAAACATGTTGTATCCTTTTTCAACGCAAAAATACAAATAACTTATATGAATGTAATAATTGACCATTGCCACATTCCATTGGTACATTCTTTTAATGTATTAGGGATTGTTTTGAATGATATATATTATAGGGGTCTAGCATGGCAAATACTAGTTAGCGCCATCTACGACTTCTTTTGGACAACTACACGTAAATGAATGGATTTGATTAACGGTCAGTGCGCGCTAGCGTTCGCGAAACAGAACGAAATTCTCCTCACGCTTCGGTTTCGCGTAAGTTGCACGCACGTGAATACTGCGGTCGTGTCGATTGGCCCCGAGTCAGACCATGGGAAAGAAACGTAGTCTCGTCATGCTGCTACAACCCCTTTAAGTTGGAAAATCATATTTCGGAGATGTAAAGTATCAAAAGCCATTGCAGTGTTATAAATATCTTTCAGATTTGATTTCCTTACGTTCTTCTAGTTCTTTAAGACCTCTTCGATCATCATCAACCTTGCAGTTAACCCTTGGACCTCGTTCTGTTACAAAATATGGCGATCGAGCTTTTTCAGTAAATGCCCCTATCCTTTGGAATAAATTACCAGCGCATATTCATAATACTCATTCTCTTGACCAGTTTAAGTCCTTGCTGAAAACGCACCTTTTTAATTCATGAATGCTATTCTGCAGTTGTGAGTCGGTCAAAGGAGGTGCACACCATCTTATTCTTTGTTTGTCTGATCTTATGTTTGACCTTATGTTTGATCTCATTTTTATTTTTGTTATTAAAAAAAAAGAAACTTAAAACCCAACTCTTTCCATCTTGAATCCATAATGTACATTTTGAGTAGCTAAATTTTTTTTTCGTTCATAATATCTCAATTACTGTTCCTTGTTTAATTGCTATGATGTGTATGTTTCTTTTCTGTTGTATAGCGCTCTGATCAGTTTGTCTGTAGTAGCGCTCAATAAGAATCAATTATTATTATTATTATTATTATTATTATTATTATATGCATGATTTATATTTTTATATTATATTTTTTGTGTTTATTACAAGTTTTAGTTGGTAATTTTAAGTCGGACAATGTTGCGCTTAGAAACACCTGTATTAAGCGCCTAATAAATGTTATGTATTTTTATTATTGGTGTTAAATCGATTAAAGAAAGTTTTACCTCACCATATTCTAATTGCTATCCATCAGTCTGTGAATATTTGACGTACTGCAACATTATTTGTGGTAGTTGTGCTTCAACCCATCTCAACAGAATTACAATTTTACGAAAAAGAGCAATACGAATTATTACTGGTTCAGCACCCTTAGCATACTCGGATCCTGTATTTAATACAGGATCCGTGAATAGTGAAAGAAAACAGTTGAAAGTTCAAGAAAATATACACAAGTTGCAATTAGCAAGTTTTATGTTTTCGTACTTGCAAGATCTGCTGCCAATGTTTGTAGATGATTGTTTACCCGATAGTCCAACCACATTCGAATTTCAAAATATAAGTAGGAATTTTCCCGTACGACAATAAAATATAGCGCTCCAAAAGTGTGGAATAGTCATGGGCCCGAAATAAAGAATTGCCCCTCTTATCTAGTTGAACACAATATATAAATCTAATCGTATTAAATATAATACATATTCTGAGTTTGTAAAACGGTACGTTTGCCTTGTTTTCTTTTTCTTCCTGTTGTACACTAAATATCTAATGAATTACTTATATACTTTAGAGACAATATTTTGATATGCCTTTGGCATTTGATTGTCCCCCACATTGTGATAGTTCTCTTTTGTTGTGTTATTTGTTTGAATTGATTTTGTATTGTTTGATCTTGTTATTGTGATTTTTATCAAATGTGCAAATAAAATGAATTGAATTAAATTAAATATATACAATAAAATCTTGTTAGTTCAAATATTAATATAGTTATTCAAAAGTTATTTATAAATATTAAAACGTGCGGTCATTGGAATGACGTATTACGTAATCTGAACATCAATTCTATGGGACCTACCATAGGGTATTGGAAGTGCCATTGAGTTTTTTTTTTATCGGAAATAATTACGGACTCATGTCTCCCCCAAATAAAAATATTCCCATGCCACTTTTGAGATCAATATTTGTTTTTCCCTTTAGAGTGATAAGAAAAATGGCACCGATCACTTCAAATTATCTATAGTTACAATCTTGATGAGCATTGGAGGGTTCCTATGGCTTGTCCATAATCTTGGGTGGAAAGGAGAAGCATTGTGACCATGCTAGTCAAAGTCATGCAGTCCTGAGACAACAGATAACATCCAGAACTCATCCTTTTCAATGTTTTTTATTCTTTGGTTCTATTGTTATGTCTTACAGATGCACATGTTCATTAATATTAGAAATAGTACTTACTCTAGGTTTTACAGTTTTCTTAATCAGACCAGTGCGAACTGTAAAATGATTGTGCCCATCCAAGCGTGGAAGTGTAAAACCTGATTATAATTGATGTCGTTTAACTTCAATTTGATATAAGTATCTTATTATATCTAATTGAGGACTTAATCAAACATTTCGAACAGTAGAGAGTATCAATTTTCTTTTTTTGCTGAGTGTAGCTGCTCGTCATGCGAAAAGGAAGTATAAGCTTACCACATTTTACTCCTGCATCCTCACTATGGCTACAGACGTAATCCCCTGAAGACAGAATACATGAATTCAAGGTATTCTCCAAACCAGAGCACTGGACTTGTAGAATCGATCCTGAACCTTGACCATAGTAGGCTAAACTCTTTGGTGTTACATTCGAAGTGGCATAGCCAAGCTGAAGACAAACAACCTGTGCTTCTTCAAGATGCCAGTAATCATCACAGATAGTGTTCCATTGGCCATTGTACAAAATCTCTACTCTTCCTTCACTGGGCGATGGGCCATTCACAAGTCGTACACTATAGGTTTCCTCTGCAACATGAAATAAAGAGTAGGGAAATATCATAGAAAATAACTGAATGAGAGGTGTGTCTGTCATAGCTGGTTGAAACGCTTGATTTGCACGCATGCCTGGATAAAATCTAGGAAGCGAGTTGGCTCAGTTGCCTGTCAAACCAAGGTGGGTTCGAATCTAATCAAGGCGGATGACTGCATGAAGCCTGCGTTGTGTGTTAACGAGCGCCTCCTCTGTTTTATAGACTAAAGCTTTGTTATTTTTACGTCCAAGCTATTACAAAATGAGGGACCTGTACAAGTTATTGTTTTGAGAGCAAAATGTAAACTTTCGCAGTGGTACGTCAAAAAGAAAAATTGTTAATTTCATTTTCAATATTTAAGTGTAGGGAGTGGTATGGTGAGCATCACATATCTGCATCATTGTCATGATTTTTGTCAATTTGCTGTTAATTTCGGTCAAGGTTGTCATGCTTGTAGTCAGACAGGATGACATGTAATGTATATTATCGGGGTAACGAATCCTTTTCTTTGGAATATATCCGATAAATCAAATTATCTTCTCATCTCAAATGCACATTTTATAATTTGATGGTGATGGTTTCCAAACAAGATTATTTTTTTCCATATCAAATCATGAAACGAAGGTATTGATATCTGTTTGATTTATTTAAAAAAAAGGACACTTCACAATGAAAGAGAATGGAAGTATAAATTGTTTTTTTTTAAATATATTTATATATAATTAAAGAACAATTAACTTAATGTCGATAAGTCTCCGTCACCGCAATATACAATTTGTGCCTCAATACAAACTATCTTATTCACCTGATAAGAATAATAGTATTTCAATAGACAGAATCCTAACTGCATACATTAGTTGTTGCCAGGTTGGACAAACATTATGGCTTGACCTACCTAGCAACACTTAATATATGCAGTTGCATTCTGACTATTGAAATACTATTATTCCTATCAGGTGAATGAAATAATTTGTATTGAGGCACTTCACAAAGACCTATGCATTAAATTTGGTTACATTACGAAAATGGCCTATTGTTAAGGGTAGACCTCTTTCTTTGTCTGTCCGGTTCATAGTGTTACTTCCTGCATGTATGTATATCGTCGAGTGCAATCTAAAAGATTTCTAATTGTCGTCTACATGGGCAGTTGAGTACGTTGACACGCATGATCAGTCGGCGTTCGTCGTGTTCTCGTCCACTCAATCTAAAAGTCCCTATTGTCATACAGAGAACGTTATGGAATGAACCTGCATCAATGCACGCCCCAAAGACGCTCAAACGAACACATACGCGTATATGTATAATACCATTCTATTTCGCATCAGTCTGTAATCATAAATGGCCGTTAAAATGCGTCATAATGTAAATATTCGCAGTGGTACATCAAACAGAAGAATGTCGTATTTCATTGTAGATATTTACGTATGTGTATGTGTAGTTCAATCTGGACTTGAACTTTGGAACACACTCCTTCCTTAACACTTAAATGAGAACCCCACCCACATTTCAAATATCATTAAAAAAAATTCTACTTCAACATATTAGCTTGTTTGATTATGTCTTACTCTGTACTAACCTTATATAACTTGTTTTTACTGTAATATACTTTATATTGGATATTAACAGCAGATCAAGACATTCAAGTGAAGCCCCCATGACACCAAACTAGTTCTCACTACGTTCTGTAAAATGTTGCCAAACTGGCTCAAACTGGCTCAATTTGTGTGGGAACGGAGTGAACGAAGTAGCAACTGTTTACGATCTGTTTAATAACTTCATAAACGGGCTCGGACTGGCTTAGACGGGAAGGGTGCTCTAGAACATTGAGCCTGTTCAAAATTTCCCCGTCCTGCAATTACACGGGTTGACAACTTACTGCAAACAAATGGACGTACTACAAACAGAATTGCCGTACTTCGGCCCTACTAGGACCGTGTTACAGCGTGACGTGGTCGAGCATCAATTAGCAGCAGTATAATTGAACGGAAATAAAGAATAGCAAGAACGCACTGGACTTTTATAGCCCTCCAGCCTTCAGGGGCTCGTTCGAACGCACTAAAGAACGAGATTTGGTCGAGTTGAAATGTCCCTGAACGAGATGGTTGGGTTACAAACTAGTTAGAATACGTTGCAAACTAGTTAGAATGGTTCCTACGTATTGGGAACGAGGTAGAACTAGTTAAAAACGGGTTTAAACCGATAAAGTCGGGCTTGGACTGCTTTGAAATGGCAAACCCGATCTGGACTTGATTTGAACTGACTGTGGACGGGGTACAGACTAGGTCGGCGTATTGAGGACTGTTTATGAACAATCTAGGATCGTATTATAGACATTATTTACACATTCTACCCCGACCATAACCTGTTTTTATGATTTTTTTTTAGGACGGTTCCAGAGCGTAGTGAGAACTAGTTTGGTGTGATGGGGACTTATGCTGCTAGTAGGCCTAATTGATGATCGACCGCAGCACATTGTAACACGTTTCAAGTAGAATCAAAGTACGGCAATTCCGTTCATAGTACGGTAATCAGTCCGTTTGTAGTACGGCCTCCTCTGTTTAAGTAAGGTGTCACTCCGTCTGATTGCAGGACGGGGAAATTTTCGAACAGGCTCAAAATTCTTGAGCACCCTTCCGTATAGCCAGTCCGAACCCGTCCATGAAGTTATGGAACAGATTGTAAACAGTTGCTACCACGTTCAACTCCATTCGCAGACAGTTTGAGCACGTTTGAGAACATTTTACAGAACGTAGTGAGAACTAGTTTGGTGTGTCGGGGGCTTGTCAGGGATTTTCATATTCACCTTATTCACTCCCTACACTTAAGTAAATATCGAAAATGAAATAAAAAATTCTTATGTTTGACGAACGACTGCGAAAGTTTACATTATGACGCATGACAACGGCCATAAATGATTAAACAGGCTGATTTAAAATAGAATGGTATTATACATGAACATGTAATTATGTGCTTGTTTGACAGTGCTTAGGGCGTGTTTTAAAGCAGGTTCATTCCATGACGTTCTCTGTATCACAATGGCGCCGGTTGAGTGTGTGCGATTTGCTTCATGCTTAAAGCCTCCATCACACCAAACTAGTTTTTACTACATTCTGGAACCGTACTAGAAAATCGTAAAACGGGTTGTGGTCGGGGCAGAATGTGTAAAAATAAATGTCTATAATACGATCCTAGTTCGTTCGTAAACAGTCCTCAATACGTCCATTCTGTTTGTCCCCCGTCCACAGCCAGTTAATATTAAGTTCAGATCGGGTAGATTAGGCAGTCCAAGCCAGTCCGAAGTCAGTTAAACCCATTATTAACTAGTTCTACCTCGTTCCCAATACGTCCAAACCCATTCTAACTAGTTCGCCACTTGTTCTAACTAATTGTTAACCCGACCACCCCGTTCAGAGGCAGTTAAACTCTTCCTCATCTCGTTCTTAGTGCGTTCGAACGCGCTCCTAGAGCGTGTGCAATCCCGTCCTGACTCGGGAGTTATAAAAACCCAGAGCGTTCTCGCCATTCCTTATTCCCGTTCAACTTCAACGATTTAGGCTTTGCAGATCAAGACGTTCAAGTGAAGCACCTATCACACCAAACTAGTTTTCACTACGTTCTCGAAAATGATGCCAAACGGGCTCAAACTGTGTGCGATATTTACTTAAGTGTAGGGAGTGACTAGGATGAATATGAAAATCCCCAAATTTGTATAATTTTCATGATTTTGTCAATTTGTTGTCAATTTCGGTCAAGATCGTCATGCTCGTAGTCAGACAGGATGACATGTAATGTAAAATATCAGAGTAACTAATCCTTCTCTTTGTAATATATCAGATAATTCAAATATCTGTTTGAAAAAAAAAGACACTGAAGAATGATAAAGAATGCAAATGTAAATTTAAAATAAAAATAAAAATATGAATAACCGTTCGTTGTATACTATACATGTATACAACGTAACACCAGTAGGTAAAACTAGGTTACCTGATGATGTAACAAGATTTAATCATTTTGATATACATTGATATTGGAATTCGTTGTCGTGTTTTGGTAAAATATATATAATTATAGAACAATTAACTTAATGTCAATAATCCTCCGTCACCGCAATAAACAACTAATAACATAAATAATCGAAAGAAAAATCCTTGAGAGTTCTCTTCTTCACTATGACCGGTTTCAGAAATAAAGTAGAAAACAAATGTAATAGCGTATGTAATTTATTTTAAAGATTTGAATTGTCTTGGTACTCATTTTTCCTTCTTCTTGACAGGTTTTGATATGAATTGCGTAATAAGTAACACAAATTATAAAACAGATATTTATTCTCTTAAACATGGTTTTAAATCAGACGTGTCATCATAAACAAAAGTTACGTTCGAAATATATTTCCTGGCCTAAGACGACGGCCAAAATAAATAATCTTTGTAATTCAAATAATATTTCACATGTTAATAGAATTCAATTGATATCTTTATTTATACATGGTTAAAAAAGCCCATACAGTTACAAGACTGATTTACATTGGGGCCATCTGAAACAATGTAAATACATCAAATAAACATATAATGTGTGACAAAAAAATGACACTGTTACATCAAATTACATATTTTAAAACAAACAAGAAATAACAGGATCAACATAAATATTTAAAAAAAAATAAAGTAGTACTGCCGGAAAAGAAACTGTATATGAATACAAATAATCATGAGTGGCTGAATAAGAGTACTGTAAATATACTACAAATTCAAATTGGTAATAAGAACTGTTACAAGTTCAAATAAACTGTCGGAAATAGTATATACAGTTATGATTAAACAAATGTGGTTGGTCAAGATAATGTTAATATTCAAAATCAAAATTGAAAGTAACAATTGTTGTAAGTTCAAGTAATATATATATATATCTATATATATATGATTTCTATGAAAAATATAAAATATTCAAATGAAACGGTACAAATTTATGAGATATGAAAGCTACTGAAAATCACTTACGACCGTAGCAGCTATTCAACTGTAAGACTGCAAGAAGACATGTTAACCATGAAGCGAATCGCACACACCCAACCGGCGCCATTGTGATACAGAGAACATTATGGCATGAACCTGCATCAATGCACGCCCCAAACACGCTCAAACGAGCACGTACATGTATATTACCACTTTATTTCATATAAGCCTGTAAAATTATTTATGCCCGTTATGATGCCTCATAAAGTAAACTTTCGCAGTATTACGTCAAACAGAAAAATATCATAATTTTTTTTCTCGATATTTACTTATGTGTACATGTACCGTATGTGAAGTTATGGCTCTGAACTATGGAACACCCTCCCTCCTCACCTCCGAAATGAGAATTCCTACTCACAGTTCAAATATCATATAAAATTATTTCTGTTCCCAACATATTACCTTGTTTATACTTTTTATTTGTTGAAATCTAGAAAGAGTTTCTTCAGCCATTTTTGCGTTGTTTGGAAACTATAAGTAGAATCTTGGCCGGATTTAGTAGAACGATCGACATCGTACGTCTTATTAAGCTAGCGCGAGCGACCAATTCACACAAACACAATGTATGGTATCCGCGCTTGCTCAAACCAGATTTTAACACGTAAACCATTGGGTATTTCAGCAAGATTTAACTATTTTCCCGGTAACTGGAATTTTGCCGGGATTTTATTGATTTACTCTAGAACTATTACATAGGTTTGGCATTTTTCGTTTATTTACGGGAATAATAATAATAATATTGGCATTTATATAGCGCTCTTACAGACATACATGTGTATCACAGCGCTTTACAACATATTATTATTACCCCGGTCATCGGATTCAGGCTTACCCGCACACAATGGCTAAAACCACGACTGCACTTTCGACCAATCAGATGGCTGGATTTCTTAAGTAGGGTATATAATCAGTGTAGATGACGTTGACTTGCTCAGAAATTTGTCGCCCTCTAGTGGCAGCTGATTTTTGGTTCGATGGAGCAAGCTGAGTTTGTTTGTTACCGAATGTTTTGATTTGTCAAAAATCGTATTCTGAGGGATATTCAGTTCACAAAAGGGCACAGAGGTCAGTATATTTATATATATGATGTTTGCTTGCAATTAAGTGCTGTTATGTAAAGGATTATGAAGATTAATTTGGATATAAAGCCAAGTCTGGCTGTATGTAGCGATACGTTCATGTACACGTGTAATGTGCGACTGTGTAGGAATTTACGTAGAACGGTAAAACCGCATTTATGAAATATTGTATAAGGTGAAGAGTAATGACTGATATATATGACTTATGACTGTATGAGACAGGTTTCATTTATCATAGTTATGAAAGTACTTGTATTAGGGTAATTTAGGACAAAGATAAATGAAATTTACAAGGAAGGTCTGGAAGTATCTACACTTTCTACTTACATAGAAAGGCATATGTGGGGCAATGAAAAGTCATTATTCTTTCGTTATTGGAGTTGATTCAATTTAGTTAGGCTGTCAAGGTTACAAGGAGCCATAGAAGCCTTATGAATTGTATGACCTAATGATTATATCGATTGGCAAGGGTTTATAGCCAAGATTATTTTGCGTAGATGATTCTGTAATCGATAGAAACTGTAATCGATATAAATGCTCATTTCCTTATTTCGTAACGTATTGAAGCATTGCAGTTGTGGTTAGATTCATTTGCACATTTACTTATTATGCTTGCAATTTTTTCTTTGTCATACAGTTTTCACGGAGTTACATGGATGGATACGGAGACGTAAAATAAAGATTGACAACTCCCGTAAAAGCTTGTGTCTGACTGAATTTATTGGGTTTTCGTGATCGACAACAGTTACAATCAGTTTTAACTCGTTTTTAACTAGTTTTACAAGTCGTTTCCATTACGTCCAAACCATGGACCATTCTAACTAGTTCGCAATTTGTTCTAACTAGTTTGTAACCAGACCACAAGTTCAGAGACAGTTCAACTCGTCTTCATCTCGATCTTAGTGCGTTCGAACGCGCTCCTAGAGTGTTTGCAATCCCGTACGATCTCGAGGTCTATAACGGCCCCGCGCCTTCTTGCCATTCCTTATTCCCGTTCAACTTCACGCTTCAAACTGTGCAGATCAAGACATTCAAGTGAAGCCCCGATCACACCACACTAGTTCTCACTATACGTTCCGGAAAATGTTGCTGAACAGGCTCAAACTGTGTGCGAACGGAGTGAACGTAGAAGCAAATGTTGACGATCAGTTTAAGAACTTCATGGACGGGCTCGGACTTCTCTAGAGCTTTACGCCTGTTCAAAATTGTACCCGTCCTGCAATTATGCTATGGTCACATTACCCAAAAGTAGCCTGCTCGGCAGCCGAGCGGCGAGGTTTTAGCCAATTTTGCCCGGCCACCGAGCGGCGGCCGCCCAGGCACCGCTCGTTTTTAAGGCATCGCTCGGTCGCTGCTGAAGTTTTAGCGCGGAATTAAAATTCGTACGGCGCCTGCTCACTTTCACTCGCCACCCAGACTACGCTCGGCGACCGGGCGCCGACCTAATCGAGCGTTCACCGTCGAGCGATTTAAGTCAAAAATCGAACCCCCTAGGTCAAAGGCTGTCGAGGGTCGCCGCCCGGTCACCCCTGGGAGATCAGTCGGTCACTGGGCGGCGAGTCCAAAATCGGTCGGCAGCCTTTGACCTGATGGCTTCGATTTTTGACCTAAATCGCTCGGCGGCGAACGCTCGATTAGTTCGGTGCCCGGGCGGCGAACGGCCAGGCACCGGGCGTATTTCTGAGTCCTGCCGAACACTGGCCGGCCGCCGGGCAATTTCTTTAATATCAGCCGGTGGCTGGTGGGAGACCGCCCGGCGATCGGAGGGTCACCGGTCGGTCACTACCGGGACACCGCGCGAAAAAGCTCCGCGATTTCGCCCAGTTTTGACCGGCGACCGACGGGAATCGACAGGTCACCGCCCAGGCATCGCTGGGGCTCTACAGCCTGCTCGACTTCTCCAAAAATCGCCGGGCGATGCCTCAATTCCCGTAGCGACCGAGCTGGCTGCTGATCGGTCGGTCGCTGCTCTGATTTGTGACCATAGCTTTAGACGGAGTAACAACTTACCTAAAACGATATGGACGTACTATACGAACGGAATAGCCGTACTTCGATCCCACTAGGAATGTGATACAACGAGCATCAATTAGCAATAATATAATTGAATGTCTTGATCTGCATAGCTTGAAGCGTTGAAAGGAAATGAGGTATGGCAAGAACGCGCTGGGATTTAATAGCCCTCGAGCCAAAACGGGATTGCGCACGCATGTTTCAGCACAGTCCTTAATAAAGTAGGCTTGTGAACCTATAACTTATCTCGTGCAGAAAGCTATTGGATAATATCATTGGCCTACTACGAATATGTAATGTAATACTTGAACAACCAGTCCTGGTCTCCTCTAAATGGGGGGGGGGGGGGGAGAATTTGATTTTTGGATGGACGGAGGTGAGAGGCATTTTTGGTAAATCTTTGCGAGGGGGGGGGGGAGGGGGAGGGTATTCAACCTATCAGCAAGATTCAGCGTGTCACGGTTAATACGCAATTGATTCAAATGTGATGACAACAGAAGTGAAACGGGTCCTGGCCCCAATGGAAGTGTAAGTCTTTAAATAAAAATATAAATAAATGAATTTCTCTTGGTTCACGGATGAAAAACTCTTCTTCTAAATTATGTGGATAAATGAAAACATGAAAATTATGGAAGGAGAATACGAAAAAATACACACACTGACACCTTCGCACTCACATGCACCTACTCGCACACGCTGGCGCATACAGACTAGTATTGGTAAATGTAACATTAAAATCCGTTTAAAAATCTCCAGGTGATGTCGGCTTAATCAAGATACTGAACATTAAACAAATGACTCATGAGTCATGATACTACTTTTATTAAAAGTCGGCATATATCGAGTAAGGCGATATTAAACTATGCAGTGAGATATAATGTAACATATACTAATCCCAAAAGGCACTTTTTATTATTTTGGATAATATTCATTATGTATAACAATGGGAATTGATTTATGACAATTGTAAAATAGGCGCAGCTAAAACTTTGCAATAACCAAAAATTGTAGTAAAAATTATTTCCTGAAAGTTATATTAACACAGGTTATTCGAATGTTTCGAGAATTCTCCCCGACCATATAACACATGGATAAATTGAATGAAATGAATATCAGTATGGTATATATATCATTTCACTAAGTAAATGGCTTTGCTAATGTCTAAATTGAAGAGTTAATTTTTGAAAGAAGTTTTACGGTCCGTCCAATTTAAATTATGTTTTATTAATGAAAATATTATTTATATTTGAGTTAAAGGAAGGAAACCGTGAATGAATTAAGAAATTTGAAATATAAACTTGTTTAAATATCGCTTTATTAACAATCATGATTATTAACAAAGGAAGTTATAGTATATTGAATTGTATAGATACACTGTCGATCATAAAGGTGGATTTTTTTTTTAATTCCAATTTATGGAATTATTAAAAAAAAAAAAAAAAAAAATAATAGATCTAGATAATAGTATACATTCTCAGATTTTATTGAATAATAATTTGCCAATGTGTGTTTTGCGTGACTGCTAAAGCATGTGTTGCTACTATGCCTATCAACTAGGGGACCTATGCCCTTAAGTCATAAATGACAGTAATGAGGATTAATGCCCCACAAAAGGGCACTAATATAGCACATCGACACGGTTTTGATCCTGGGGCCTCACAGTTACGAGGCCATTGTTTTGTCACTGAACCATGACTGTACGCAGCGGGGGCTAGGGTAAGGGGCAGTTTCCATAAATTTAAAAAAAAAACAGAAAATGCAATAAATTTTCAATAATTTATTGCATTTTACCCCGGTCCCTAACATAAAAAAATCCTTTGGACGGCCATGCATTATGGCTCAAGGCATGGGCACACATAATTTTGTTAAATGTTAGGCACCGGGGTTAAATGCAATAAATTATTGAAAATTGAGCGACAGTGTAATAACAAAAGTTTATAAAAGTAGAAAATAGGATTAAGCCCAGGCCATGTTATATTATTAATAATGAATGACTAATACGTCACATTATTCATGATGGAATTCTGGTGACACAATGTACAACAATATTAACGGACACGTTTAACATGACGTCTATTTGGGGTCACAAGGGCGTTAACTTCAAGTCAAAGTAATATGGATCAATCCCATTGTGGCTGCAACAGACAGTGTTCCCTAAATGCGAAATATACATATAGAATATAATCATATGAGAAGATATAATATGAACAAGTATTTAGCGCACATTTAATCAAGTATTGCAGCATACTACTGTAATTTACTAAGGCAATCGTTATTATCATTCTATTACGCGCTTTCCATGATAATTTACAATCTACTAGAATAAGTTCAAGCGATGGCTTAGAACAATATAACAATACTTACTGACATGTGTCACTTCTGATTCTTTTGGAAGCAGTTTTCCAATGATCATGACCATGATTAGCAACCGTTTAATTTGTAATCGAAGACATAATGAGGGTAAAGGCAAATATAATAGAACATAACTAGTTCAAAGTTTTTTATTTTAAAAGGGCTCACATTTTCCAATGGATTAATATCTCTAATTATTTAAAGTCCTTTCACACCAATATTTACGAAAAACAATGAATTGTTTGGACTTTGTGGTAGCAATAATAATACTAATGCACTTAACTATATTCTGATGGTTGTAAGACGAGAAATATTTTTCGGCCAAATTACGAAATCGACTACCGTCATTTTATATAATTGTATTAACTGTAAAACGTTATTATGAAATGAAAAAATATATATACAAAACAAAACTCAAAAAGAATAAATTAAAACAAAAATGGTTTCACTTCAGACAAAATTTTGGAAGTGTTGGAAACGTGCCACCACCAACACGGTCATGTATTTAATGTTTGGAATTATCTTCAATATTTGAAATACTAATTTTGTCATTCATCTTTTGTTTCTATCTGCCAAAAAGTTTACGGTCGTGATGATTATTATTTTGTTTAACCATTCTGTATGTAAAACTATTTCTTCAATTATTTGTATATAGTTTATGGATTTACTGCATACGATAGAATTCGTTTTAAAAATAGAGAACTATATGGAAAGGTATTTTTTTTGAACGAAAACATGGAAATAGAGCAACTCTTCGAAAAATATCACTCCCTGCTGCGCAACAGAAGATCTTCTAATATATTGACTGAATAGCCTCCTATAGTTATGTACGAAAAGTGTTGCCATTAAAAAACGAGAAAAATAAAAATAATTTTATGCCAAGGTTAAGTGAAGTTAGGTTTCATCTTTTATTTTTAAGGCCTTTAATTCTGAATAAGTTGTAGTCATGTCGTCAGCACGTTAGTAGTAGATTCATTTCAAAATTAAATTTGTTCATTATTTCATAGATAATTTCTATGGGGGACTACATAACTTGCAATAAGAGGACACTTTTTTTTTTTTTTTTTTTTTTTGGGGGGGGGGGGGGGGGGTCTCGAAATTTGAAAAATTGACATTTTGCTCCGTTGGGGGGGGGGTAAGGTCAGCTTTTTAGGTCAGCCATGGGAAAAAATTTTTTTTTTAATAAATAAAAAAAAAAAAAAAAAGTCAAAAGGGAGGGGGGGGGGGTTTAGGGGGTTATGGGGGGGGGGGGGAAGGGGGGGTTTACACACAGAAAAATATCAAAGGGGGGATTTACCCCCCCCCCCCCCCCTGTGTACGCGCCTGCATCTTGTTATGGCAACATCGAAAACAAATTATATTAAAACTAAGAGTTTGGGCGATGGTTATCCCGGATGAAAAGACAAGTTGTTTTTGTCCTGTTGGTGTCTTTATACCTAATGATATGAAATCAAATATTCTATGAATCTAATTGATACGAAACTCAACGGCTGGGCAAGTTGGCATACATCTAATTAGTTTACATATTATACATTTTTTTAAACAGATGTTTATTGCGATAATCATAATGTTCTTACTTTCAAAATTAAAACATTTTGTGACAATCATTCAGTTATGCTTGGAAATGCCTTCTTATTACTTTGTTATTTCGGGCTTACTTAACACACGGGTGATATTACTTTCAAGAACCATCCGATCGATTAAAGAAAGATGATAATTCTTAAAAGAATACACACAAAAAAAAGAGGAGGGAGGTACAAAAAGAGGGATATAAGGAGAAAAAGAGAGAAACAAAGAGAGAACCCCTTCAGAAAAAGAGTGAAAGGGCAAAGAGAGAGAGAGAGTTGCATAAACAGGTCCGTGTCAATCAAAATTGTGAATATGAAACAGGATAAACACTGGTTAAAGCAAAATGCGGGATAAGAAAAGAGTCAAAAATATAAAAATAATATGAAATTTGAATTTTATTTACCAAGTATAGATTGAACACGATAGAAACTATTTTCGAAAAAACAAACTAGGGCAACTTCAATAGCCTTATGCGTCCCCTATTCAAATGTGTGATCATGAGAATGACGTATTACGTACTCCGAGCATCAATTCTATGGGACATACCCTAGGGTATTGGAAGCGCCAATGAGTTGTTTTTTCAGAAATAATCGAGACCGTGTAACTCCTGCCTCCCCCAATTAACCAATGCCAGTCCCCATGCCTCTTCTGAGATCAATTTTTAGTATTTTCCCTTTTAGATTGATAAGGAAGTTGATATCGATCACTTTAAATTATCCATAGTGTTGATTGCTCGTGTGTGTAAAATGGATGTTATCGACCCTATCTTTTGCTGGAATACACTCAGAGACTGCAAATCCAAATTTTCACACGCTTTTTGTAACTTGTCATGTTGGAAATACTAGTTTGAAGTTGTATCACAGGAATACGGAAAAAAGTGATATACATTACACACGAGGAATTCACTGATAGATGATAAACCCACATGGAACTATCCGATTAAAAATCTATGAACCCCCCCCCCCCAAAAAAAAAAAAGAAGAAAAAAAAAGAAGAGAAAAGTGTATAATTTCTAATAGTACCACAAGAAATATCAACATTATTGTACCAGTCCCTAATATGTTTTCAATGGAAATATCTGTAATTGAATAGAGGGTTGACAACAAATACCAATCTCCATAAGATTCGTAAGTTTTCAGAAACGAGGAAAAATGTCATTCAGAGTTATCATTGTTTGATCTCATTTGTAAGGGATGCAATCTGAAATCACTGAACGTTGTCACTTGCATTTTCTCCTTGCTCACGTTACACCTTCATAAGAATCAGTTCGAGAATAAACATATATTTTGTATCAATGTTCAAGGTAACGTACAAGAAGGTCATTCCGGGGTCATCCCAGTAGACCAAAGGCCGGGAGATCGACAATGTCGATCTCGTGGGTTGTCAGGTCTTATGGGCTGTCGGTATAGTGAACACTATTCCAATTTTTGTCAGGAGGCCGGCGAGATGTTGTTAATCTCGTGGGCTGGGGCGGTTGATCGCCTTCCACAACGCCCTCAACTGCCTTCACGATCTTTTTGAATTTCATTTACCAAGTATAGACCGAATCCGATAGGAACAACTGCTTTAGGTAAACTAACCTAGGGCAACTTTAATAGCCTTATGCGTCACCTATTCAAATGTGTGATCATGAGAATGACGTATTACGTAATCTGAGCATCAATTCTACGTGTAAAATAGATGTAATCATAGACCCTATCTTTCGCTGGAATACACTCAGCAAAAGGGAGAAAAAACCGTGGAAACGATTTATAGTTAAGATTTTCATGTAAATATTTAATTTATATTAATCTTTCATTTCATCAAAATAAACAAAAACTAAGCCTCATAAAGATGATATAAATTTTGAATCATACTATTTATCCACGAGTGAGCATTGTCGTGTAACAATAAACGGGTCTCTGACAGATGAGCATTGAATGTATCCTAGGCTCGTCTACGATTTTAGGAGGAAAGGAGAAGCATCTTGACCGTGCTAGTCAATATCATGGAATCCCGAGACTACGGATAACATCAACAGCTCATTCTTCTCAATGTATGTCATTCTTTGTTTTTATTGTTAAACATAATGTCTTACAGATGCACATGTACATTACTATTTTACAGGCTACTCACTCTAGTTTTGCGATTTTCGTAATCAGACCTTTAAACTGTAAAATGATTGTGCCCATCCAAGCGTTAAAATTCAGAACTTGATCTTAATTGATGTCGTTTAAGTACCAATTTTTATTTAATTCGATATTAATATTTAAGGACTTAATCAAACATTTTGAACAGTACAGAGTATCCATTTTCTTTTTTTGCTGAGTGTAGCTGCTCGTCATGCGAAAGGAAAGTATAAACTTACCGCATTTTACTCCTCCATCCTGATAATGGCCACATGTGGAATCCACTGAGGTCAGAGTACAGGATTCCAAGGTATCCTCCCAACCATAACATCGGGCTCCTTGAATTGGTCCTGATCCTTGCCCATAGTAGGCCGAACTCATTGGTGTTACATTATCAGTGTCATAGCCGAGCTGACGACAAACAACCTGTGCTTCTTCAAGGTTCCCGAAATCATCACAGATGGTGTTCCATTGGCCATTGTACCAAATCTCTACCCTTCCTTCACTGGGCGATGGACCATTCACAAGTCTTACATTAGAGATTCCTAGCTCTGCAAGATGAAATAAAGAGCAGGGAAATATCATAGAAAATAACTGAGTAAGAGATACGTATGTCATAGCTGGTTGAAAAGCTATGTTTTGCACGCATGCCTGGATAAAATCGAGGAGGCAAGTTGGCTTATTTGCCTGTCAAACCAAGGTGGGTTCGAATCTAACCAAGGCGGATTACTGAAGACTGCATTGTGTGTTAAAGTGCCCCTCTCATGTTTCATAGACGTAGGCTGTGTTATTTTTTTAAAATGTCCAATCTATTAAAAAAAATGAGGGACCTGTATCGGATATAGTACGGGAGAGATGAATACTTGCCTGGAAGTAAGAACAATTTAAAGAAGCTGCTTCTCTCAGAGGCTGGAGGGCCCTATCGACGAGTAAAACTAGCAGCACATCTTAACATGGTAACGGAATGAAATAAAACTTATCTACAAAATCCCGCACATGGCATTTAAATACCCGACGAGGTTTACATATCACATGATATTACCAGCCAACCAGGAGGACCCTTACGAAGAAACCAAGATTACAAGATGGGATATATAAAATTACCCTTACGTCATCCGACCAATTAAGAGAGGAGTTATACATTAAATTAATTATAACCAATGACAAAGCATAATAGATAAGAGTGACTAGAACTAGTCACCGACAAAAATGTAAGGAGTCTATCTCTTCGCGAGAATGTCAGGTCCCCGGAAAAACTATTGTCTAACGTATTTATTGGAAATAAATACAGTGTATAACATCAATATGATATTCCATGATAATTTACAATCAATATGAAGACCGAGCAATTGTTTCTAGAATCTATCATCCACAACCACCCATTTAAAGCTGATCAGGTTAAGTGAGTAACGCATTTACTAAAATCATATGTTTAGTTAGTTAGTATCATAATGCATCCATCGCACAAGATTTGTTTGAGAGTTATTTAAATGACAGAATGCAATAAGTTTCAATTAATAACAAATCCTCCGTTACCAGGAATGTAAACATCGGTGTTTCACAAGGGTGTGTGTTAGGGCCATTACTTCTTTTCATTCTATACATAAATGATATTCAGTTTGTGAGCAAATTTCCCATGCAATTATTTACGCCGATGATACTAACTTATTTTTTTTATCAGAAGACAATGTGGCTTATCCGTGTAACACTCTGAACACTGAGCTCGAAACATTTTCTGGTTGGTTTGCATTTAACAAATTGAAAATTAATCTTTCCAAAACATGATGTATGCTTTTTCAACGCAAGAATACAGATAACTTATATGATTGTAATCGTTGACCATTGCCACATTCCTTTGGTATATTCTTCTAATTTATTAGGGATTGTTTTGAATGATATATTATAGGGGTCTAGCATGGCAAATACTGGTTAGCGCCATCTACGACTTCGTTTGTACAACTACACGTAAACGAATGGATTTGATTAACGGTCAGTGCGCGCTAGCGTTCGCGAAGCAGACCGAAGTTCTCCTCACGCTTCGGTTTCGCGTAAGTTGCACGCACGTGAATACTGCGGTCGCGTCGATTGGCCCCGAGTCAGGCCATGGGAAAGGCACGTAGTCTCGTCATGCTGCTACACCCCCTTTAGGTTGGAAAATCATATTTCTGCGATAGTATGTAAAGTATCAAAATCCATTGAAGTGTTAAATCGATTAAAGAAAGTTTTACCTCGCCATATTCTTATTGCTATCTATCAGTCTATGATTATTTAACATACTGCAACATTATTTGTGGTAGTTGTGCTTCAACCCATCTCAATAGATTTACAATTTTACGAAAAAGAGCAATACGAATTATTAATGGTTCAGCACCGTTAGCATACACGGATCCTGTATTAGTGAAAGGAAACAGTTGAAAGTTCAAGAAAATAATACACAAGTTGCAATTAGCAAGTTTTATGTTTTCGTACTTGCAAGATCTGCTGCCAATGTTTGTAAATGATTGTTTTCCCGACAGTCCAACCACATTCGAATGTCAAAATATAAGTATGAATTTTCCCGTACCACAATAATATAGCGCTCCAAAAGTGTGGAATAGTCATAGGTCCGAAATAAAGAATAGCCCTTCCTTATCTAGTTTAACACAATATACAAATCTAATGTTATTAAATATAATACATACTCTGAGTCTGTAAAACGGTACGTTTGCCTTGTTTTCCTTTTCTTCCTGTTGTACCACTAAATACTATTGAATTACTTATATACTTAGAGACAATATTTTGATATGCCTTTGGCATTTGATTGTCCCCCACATTTTGATACTTCTGTTTAGTTGTGTTATTTGTTTGAATTGATTTTGTATTGTTTGAGCTTGTTATTGTGATTTTTATCAAATGTGCAAATAAAAATGAATTGAATTTAATTAAATATATACAATAAAATCTTGGTAAGTTCAAATATTAATATAGTTTTTCAAAAGTTATTTATAAATATTAAAACGTGCGATCATGGGAATGACGTATTACGTAATCTGAGCATCAATTCTATGGGACATACCATAGGGTATTAAAAGTGCCACTGATTTTTTTTAATCGGAAATAATTGCGGACCAGTTACTCATGTCTCCCCCAAATAAAAATATTCCCATGCCACTTTTGAGATCAATATTTGTTTTTCCCCTTTAGAGTGATAAGAAAGATGGCACCGATCACTTCAAATTATCTATAGTTTTAGTGTACACGTATGTAAAATAGTTATAATCATAGGCCCTATCTTTTTGCTGAAAGACAGTCAGCAAAAAAGAGAAGAAAGTTGGACACGACACATAGTTAAGATTTTGAAGTTAATATTTCAATTTAAACTTATCTTAAATATTTCAAAATAATCACAAATTAATCCTCATAAAGATGATACGCAATGTGAATCATATTGCCATTTAACAATTGATAGGTCTCTGAAAAAAAATTGCCCCAAATAATTGGCCAATTGGCAGTTACAATGTTGATGAGCATTGGAGGGTTCCTATGGCTTGTCCATAATCTTGGGTGGAAAGGAGAAGCATTGTGACCGTGCTAGTCAAAGTCATGCAGTCCTGAGACAACGGATAACATCAAGAACTCATCATTCTGAATTAATTACTGTATACTCTATGTTGAAATAATTGTTACATATATCATGTATATATACATTGTGTTTTATATTGTGCTGTTGAGAAGGAAATAAATGTTAATAAATACAAATACAAATACAAATTCTCAATGTTTTTTTTATTCTTTGGTTCTATTGTCATGTCTTACAGATGCACATGTTCATTAATAGGGACTTTTAGATTGAGTGGACGAGAATACGACGAACGCCGACTGATCATGCGTGTTAACGTACTCAACTGCCCATGTTGACTACAATTAGAAATCTTAGATTGCACACGACGATAAACATGGATGCAGGAGGTAACACTATGAACATGACGGACAAAAGAACATCCCTTCACTGCTATTATGTAAAAATATGTAGAACAGGTGAATATGCATGTGACACCTGTTCTACACAGTCACGTGGAAGTGTAAAACCTGATCTTAATTGATGTCGTTTAACTTTAATTCGATATAAATATCTTATTATATCTAATTGAGGACTTAATAAAAACATTTTGAACATAAGAGAGTATCAATTTTCTTTTTTTGCTGAGTGTAGCTGCTCGTCATGCGAAAAGGAAGTAAAAGCTTACCACATCTTACTCCTGCATCCATACTATGGCTACAGACGTAATCCAATTTATACAGAGCACAGGAATTCAAGGTATTCTCGAAACCGGAGCACTCGGCTAGTAGAATCGGTCCTGAACCTTGACCATAGTAGGCTAAATTCTTTGGTGTTGCATTATCAGTATCATAGCCGAGCTGACGACAAACAACCTGTGCTTCTTCAAGACTCCAGTAATCATCACAGATAGTGTTCCATTGGCCATTGTACAAAATCTCTACTCTTCCTTCACTGGGCGATTGACCATCCACAAGTCGTACACTATAGGTTTCCTCTGCAACATGTAATAAAGAGCAGGGAAATATCAAAACAAATATTTGAATGATTGAAGTAGGTCTGTCATAGCTGGTTGAAAACCTATGTTTTGCACGCATGCATAGATATAACGCTACGGTCACAAATGTTCGTACAAATCTCCCTGTTCCTACGAATGTCAGAGTTCGTAGAGATTCGTAGATAGGGCATAGATTCTTACGTCTTTCTTACGGAGTAACATTCCAGGGGGCTCACCTTCCAGGGGCAATGGCGTAATGAGCAAAAACGTTTGGAAGGCGGGGGGCAGAAGAAATTTCTGCTTCACCACCACTCTTACACGTATATTGACGTGGGGTCCAGGGCTTGAGCCCCGGCAAGGAGTCAAGGGGCTGAGCCCCCTGAAGCTCAGGGATTTTAGGCATTACATTACTGTCAGATAAGCATATTTAGATAAGCTTTAGGTAAGCTTATTTGTGACACTGGCATGTCACTAATTGGAGGGGAGTCCAGGGGGCAGAGCCCCTGGAAGCTCAGAGTTTTTTTTTTAGATATTTAACTACGGTCAGATGAGCATCCAGTGGTCAACCTTAGGGCCATTGGTGGGGTCCAGGGGGCAGAGACCCCGGAAGCTCAGGGGTTTTAGGTATTTAATTATGGTCAGATAAGCATCCAGGGAACCGCTTTAGGGCCCCTAGTGGGGTCCGAAGGAGGAGCCCCTGTAAGCTCTGTGGTTTTTATTAGGCATTTTAGTTACGGTCAGATCAGTATATTTTGATACCTTATTTATGACATTGACAGGTCACTTATTTTTTCTCTCTTTCTTTCTTTTTCTCTTTAACATACGTTTTCAAAAAGTGAGGGGGCTCGAGCCCCCGAGCCCAGCTGTTCTGCAGGCCCTGACATAAAGACTTTAAATAAGCATATTTTTCGCCCGCCTGTAAATTTGGGAATTTCTAATTTTCCAACAAACGCATAAAAAGGTATGACTTACATAATGATTGAGAAAAAAATACCGGAAAATTATGTCATTTCAGTAACATTTGTAAATCACTGGTATCGAATACGAAATAACACCCCACCCCCACCCCCTATCAGTACGCCAGCGTTCAGGGGCTCATGTCTTCTCACCCCTAAAACAAAAAACACAAATGCTTTCCCATCCTTTCACAATATTTCGACGATATGCTCGTATCGCTATTATAAAATCCCCCATTGACAAAGATAGGTGGCATGCGGAATGTTTAAGAATTTAAATTCCTTTTATCTTTCCTTTTCTTTGAATGGAATTTTATATGTGATTTATTTCAGGTTTTTATTATTGTTATGTTCTTTTGGGTTAAAAATACAAACCATTTTTACTCCTTTACTGCTTTTCTTTTTGGGGGGAGGGGAGGAGGAGGGGGTGGGGCTTTTGTTTTGTTTGGGGGGGGGGCAAAAAGACGTTTATTGGTTGGGGGCGAGTGCCCCCCCCCCTGCCCCCGCCTCTCCCCCCCACTTCCGTCGCCTTTGACTATGAACAGAGTGAAGATTTGAACTTCGCGCGCTTGGCTTTATAACCGCTAAAACTCAAAATTTGCATAAATTGTATACGTACACCTTACGAGCACCTTACGAACGCCTTACGAACGCCATGAGTCGTTCATACGAAGGCCATACGAATCTCCGCTCGTTAGGCGTTCTTACGAACGCCGTAAGAGCCCTCTATGAACAACTTGACGCGTTCTTACGGTCATTGTAATAATTTTAAGCTTCTCGAATTGTCCCTTTGACCCTACGAAATGTACGAAAATCTTGCGTGGTTCTTACGGTGTATTTACGGCATTCGTACGGCCGCCTTACGAAGAGAGGGTTTCGTACGATGTTAAAAAAAAACTTGGACAAGACCATCGACCAATTTGCGATCTTACGAACGGTCTACGAACGCTGGTTTCGTACGGCGTTCTTAAGAAGATCTTACGAAATGGTCTGAAAATCGTTCGTACGGCGTTCGTAGCAGCCCGTAAGGGTATTTGTGACCGAGGCTTAAGCGAGGAAGCAAGTTGGGTGGTGCCAAACGTCATCGCAAGGTAATGGCATGTGTGACCAAGACCTAAGGCCTTGGTCACAAATGCCATTACGAACTGCTACGAACGCCGTACGAACGATTTTCAGACAATGGAAATTCGGGAAGATAGTGGAAAAACAGGTAGATTCGTACGAAAGCATCGTTCGTACAAACTTTTATGACCGTTAGTAGTTGCCTGTCAAACCAAGGTGGGTTCGAGTCTAAAGCAACGGTCACAATAAAGCTACGGTCACAAAGGTTCGTACGAACGATTATTTCGTACGAATATCCCTGTTTGTCGATTGTCTTCCCGAATTTCTATTGTCTGAAAATCGTTCGTACGGCGCTCGTAGCAGTTCGTTACGTCATTTGTGACCAAAGCTTTACGTTACGGGCTGCTACGAACGCCGTACGAACGATTTTCAGACCATTTCGTAAGATCTTCTTACTAGGCCATACGAAACCAGCGTTCGTAGACCATTCGCAGACCGTTCGTAAGTTCGCAGATTGGTCGATGGTCTTGTCCAAGATTTTATTCAACCTCTTTAAACGAAAACCTCTCTTCGTATGGCGGCCGTATGAACGATGTAATTTCATCGTAAGAACCACGCAAGTTCTTCGTACATTTTGTAGGGTCGAGCGACAAATTTAGAAGCCTCAAATTTCTTACAATGATCTTAATAATGCCTGAAGTTGTTCACAGCGGGCTCTTACAGCATCCTAAAGAACGCCTTACGAACAGAGATTCGTATAGCTTTCGTAAGAACTACTCCTGGCGTTCGTAAGGTGTTTTTTTAGGTGTACTTACACATGTTTTTCTATTTATGCAGCGCTTTTTTGCAAACTGACAAAATATTTTAAAAATCGTAAAATCTTTTTACGAATAACCTTGAGAATGCCGTCAGTTACACGTAGGATCATCTTGCGAGAGCAAACAACTTGTTTAATGGCCGTAAGTCTGACGTAAGAAGAACCCAAGGCATTCTTACGAAAAATGAGAAACAAATTAAACGGCGTTCGTACGAAGTCCGTTAGAACGACGTAAGAAAATATACCCCATCTACGAATCTCTACGAACTCTGGAATTCCTACGAACAGGGAGATTCGTACGAACGCATCGTTCGTACGAACCTTTGTGACCGTAGCTTATAATGCGTCACCTATTAAAATGTGCGAACATGAGAAAGTCGTATTTCGTAATCCGAACATTAATTCTATGGGACAAACCCAAAACTTTTGGAAGGCGGGGGGCAGAAGAAATTTCTGCATCACCACCACTCTTACACGTATATTGACGTGGGGTCCAGGGCTTGAGCCCCGGCAAGGAGTCAAGGGGCTGAGCCCCCTGAAGCTCAGGGATTTTAGGCATTACATTACTGTCAGATAAGCATATTTAGATAAGCTTTAGGTAAGCTTATTTGTGACACTGGCATGTCACTAATTGGAGGGGAGTCCAGGGGGCAGAGCCCCTGGAAGCTCAGAGTTTTTTTTTTAGATATTTAACTACGGTCAGATGAGCATCCAGTGGTCAACCTTAGGGCCATTGGTGGGGTCCAGGGGGCAGAGACCCCGGAAGCTCAGGGGTTTTAGGTATTTAATTATGGTCAGATAAGCATCCAGGGAACCGCTTTAGGGCCCCTAGTGGGGTCCGAAGGAGGAGCCCCTGTAAGCTCTGTGGTTTTTATTAGGCATTTTAGTTACGGTCAGATCAGTATATTTTGATACCTTATTTATGACATTGACAGGTCACTTATTTTTTCTCTCTTTCTTTCTTTTTCTCTTTAACATACGTTTTCAAAAAGTGAGGGGGCTCGAGCCCCCGAGCCCAGCTGTTCTGCAGGCCCTGACATAAAGACTTTAAATAAGCATATTTTTCGCCCGCCTGTAAATTTGGGAATTTCTAATTTTCCAACAAACGCATAAAAAGGTATGACTTACATAATGATTGAGAAAAAAATACCGGAAAATTATGTCATTTCAGTAACATTTGTAAATCACTGGTATCGAATACGAAATAACACCCCACCCCCACCCCCTATCAGTACGCCAGCGTTCAGGGGCTCATGTCTTCTCACCCCTAAAACAAAAAACACAAATGCTTTCCCATCCTTTCACAATATTTCGACGATATGCTCGTATCGCTATTATAAAATCCCCCATTGACAAAGATAGGTGGCATGCGGAATGTTTAAGAATTTAAATTCCTTTTATCTTTCCTTTTCTTTGAATGGAATTTTATATGTGATTTATTTCAGGTTTTTATTATTGTTATGTTCTTTTGGGTTAAAAATACAAACCATTTTTACTCCTTTACTGCTTTTCTTTTTGGGGGAAGGGGAGGAGGAGGGGGTGGGGCTTTTGTTTTGTTTGGGGGGGGGGGGGGGCAAAAAGACGTTTATTGGTTGGGGGCGAGTGCCCCCCCCCCTGCCCCCGCCTCTCCCCCCCACTTCCGTCGCCTTTGACTATGAACAGAGTGAAGATTTGAACTTCGCGCGCTTGGCTTTATAACCGCTAAAACTCAAAATTTGCATAAATTGTATACGTACACCTTACGAGCACCTTACGAACGCCTTACGAACGCCATGAGTCGTTCATACGAAGGCCATACGAATCTCCGCTCGTTAGGCGTTCTTACGAACGCCGTAAGAGCCCTCTATGAACAACTTGACGCGTTCTTACGGTCATTGTAATAATTTTAAGCTTCTCGAATTGTCCCTTTGACCCTACGAAATGTACGAAAATCTTGCGTGGTTCTTACGGTGTATTTACGGCATTCGTACGGCCGCCTTACGAAGAGAGGGTTTCGTACGATGTTAAAAAAAAACTTGGACAAGACCATCGACCAATTTGCGATCTTACGAACGGTCTACGAACGCTGGTTTCGTACGGCGTTCTTAAGAAGATCTTACGAAATGGTCTGAAAATCGTTCGTACGGCGTTCGTAGCAGCCCGTAAGGGTATTTGTGACCGAGGCTTAAGCGAGGAAGCAAGTTGGGTGGTGCCAAACGTCATCGCAAGGTAATGGCATGTGTGACCAAGACCTAAGGCCTTGGTCACAAATGCCATTACGAACTGCTACGAACGCCGTACGAACGATTTTCAGACAATGGAAATTCGGGAAGATAGTGGAAAAACAGGTAGATTCGTACGAAAGCATCGTTCGTACAAACTTTTATGACCGTTAGTAGTTGCCTGTCAAACCAAGGTGGGTTCGAGTCTAAAGCAACGGTCACAATAAAGCTACGGTCACAAAGGTTCGTACGAACGATTATTTCGTACGAATATCCCTGTTTGTCGATTGTCTTCCCGAATTTCTATTGTCTGAAAATCGTTCGTACGGCGCTCGTAGCAGTTCGTTACGTCATTTGTGACCAAAGCTTTACGTTACGGGCTGCTACGAACGCCGTACGAACGATTTTCAGACCATTTCGTAAGATCTTCTTACTAGGCCATACGAAACCAGCGTTCGTAGACCATTCGCAGACCGTTCGTAAGTTCGCAGATTGGTCGATGGTCTTGTCCAAGATTTTATTCAACCTCTTTAAACGAAAACCTCTCTTCGTATGGCGGCCGTATGAACGATGTAATTTCATCGTAAGAACCACGCAAGTTCTTCGTACATTTTGTAGGGTCGAGCGACAAATTTAGAAGCCTCAAATTTCTTACAATGATCTTAATAATGCCTGAAGTTGTTCACAGCGGGCTCTTACAGCATCCTAAAGAACGCCTTACGAACAGAGATTCGTATAGCTTTCGTAAGAACTACTCCTGGCGTTCGTAAGGTGTTTTTTTAGGTGTACTTACACATGTTTTTCTATTTATGCAGCGCTTTTTTGCAAACTGACAAAATATTTTAAAAATCGTAAAATCTTTTTACGAATAACCTTGAGAATGCCGTCAGTTACACGTAGGATCATCTTGCGAGAGCAAACAACTTGTTTAATGGCCGTAAGTCTGACGTAAGAAGAACCCAAGGCATTCTTACGAAAAATGAGAAACAAATTAAACGGCGTTCGTACGAAGTCCGTTAGAACGACGTAAGAAAATATACCCCATCTACGAATCTCTACGAACTCTGGAATTCCTACGAACAGGGAGATTCGTACGAACGCATCGTTCGTACGAACCTTTGTGACCGTAGCTTATAATGCGTCACCTATTAAAATGTGCGAACATGAGAAAGTCGTATTTCGTAATCCGAACATTAATTCTATGGGACAAACCCAAAACTTAATACTGGTTGAGTATGAATTTTTCCTGTAATCTAATTACAAATCTAATTATATCTTTTTGAGGGTTTAATTGAAAAATTTAGAAAAATATAGAGTGCCATTGTTATTTTTTTGCTGAGTGTAGTAATTACTCGTCATGCGAAAAGGAAGTATAAGCTTACCACAATTTACTCCTGCATCCTCACTATGGCTACATTCGGAATCCCCTGAAGTCAGAGAACAGGAGCCCAAGTTAGACTCCAGACCAGAGCACTGGGCTTGTCGAATCGGTCCTGATCCTTCACCATAGTAGGCAGATCCCCTAGCTACGACAAAATCGGTGCCATAGCCAAGCTGACGACATACAACCTGTGCTTCTTCAAGATTCCAGAAATCATCACAGATGGTGTTCCATTGGCCTTTGTACAAAACCTCTACTCTTCCTTCACCGGGCGATGTACCATTCACAAGTCGTACACTATAGGGTGCCTCTACATGAAATAAAGAGCAGGGAAATATCATAGAAAATAACTGAATGAGAGGTACATCTGGCATAGCTTGTTAAAAGCTATGTTTTGCACGCATGCATAGATAATAGCGAGGAGGCGAGTTGGCTTAGTTGCCTGTCAAACCACGTTGGGCTCGAATACAACCAAGGCGGATGACTGAGGCCTGCGTTGTGTGAAAACGAGTGCCTCCCTGTTTCATAGACGTAAGCTTTGTGATTTTTACGTCCAAGCTATTACAAAATGAGGGACCTGTACAAGTTATTGTTTTGAGAGCAAAATGTAAACTTTCGCAGTGGTACGTCAAAAAGACGAATTGTTAATTTCATTTTCGATATTGAGGTGTAGGGAGTGGTAAGATGAGCATCACATATGTGCATCATTTTCATGATTTTGTCATTTAGCTGTTAATTTCGGTCAAGGTTGTCATGCTTCTAGTCAGACAGGATGAAATGTAATGTATATTATCGGGGTAACGAATCCTTTTCTTTGGGATATATCAGATAAATCAAATTATCTTCTCATTTCATATGCACATTTTTTTATTTGATGGTGATGGTCTCCAAACAAGATTATTTTTTCCATATCAAATCATGAAACGAAGGTATGGATGTCTGTTTGGTTAAAAAAATGGAGACTGCAGAATGATAAATAATTTTGGTAATATATAAATATATTATTATAGAACAAATAACTTAATGTTGATAATCCTCCGTCGCGGCAATATACAAATAATAATACAAATAATCGAAATAAAAAGAGTTTCTTTTCTTCACTATGACCGGTTTCAGAAATAAAATAGAAAAAATAAAATAGTTTATGTAATTTATTTTGTCATAGTACTCATCGATGTTTTCCTTCTTCTTGACAGGTTTTCATATGTATTGCGTAATAAGTAACATAAAACACAGTTATTTCATTCTCTTAAACATTTTTTAAAATCAGACGTTTCATCATAAATAAATGTTACGTTCGAAATATATCTCCTTGCCTAAGACAAGGACAGCCAAAATAAATTGTCTTTGTAAATCAAATAATTTTCACATGTTAATAGAATTGAATTGATATCTTTATTTATACACGGTTAAAAAAGCCCGAACAGTTACAAGACTGATTTCCACTGGGGCCATGTGAAACAATGTAAATACATCAAATTAACATATCATGTGTGATAAACAAACAAACAAACAAACAAAACAAAACAAAACAAACAAACAAGAAATTACACGATCAACATATATAACAAAAATAAAAATAGAATAGTACTGCCGGAAAAGAAAGTTAATATGAATACAAAAAATAATGAGTGGGTGAACAAGAGTACTGTAAATATACTGCAAATTCAAATTGGTTATAAGAAGTGTTACCAGTTAAAAAAAAAACTGTCGACAATTGTATTTAAAATTATGAATAATCAAATGTGGCTGGTCAAGATACTACAAATATTCAAAACAAAAATAAAAAAATAATCAATTGAAAGGATATAAATTTACGAGATATGAAAGCTATTGAAAAACTTAGTTCACACTACATTCTGTAACCGTCCTGGAAAATCGTAAAATCGGTTGTGGTCGGGGTAAAATGCGTTAATCATGTCTATAATACGATCCTAGTTCGTTCATAAACAGTCCTCAAAACGTCCATCTCGTCCGTGCCCCGTCCACAGTCATTTCATATCAAGTTCAGATCGGGTAAATTTGCCACTTCCAGGCAGTCCAAGCCAGTCCGTTGTCAGTTTAAACTCGTTATTAACTAGTTCTACCTCGTTCCCAATACGATCAAGCTCTGCAGATCAAGACATTCAAGTGAAGCCCCCACGACACCAAACTAGTTCTCACTACGTTCTTTAAAATGTTGCCAAACTGGCTCAAACTGTGTGGGAACGGAGTGAACGAAGTAGCAACTATTTACGATCTGTTTAATAACTTCATGGACGCGCTCGGACTGGCTTGGACGGGAAGGGTGCTCTAGAACTTGGAGCCTGTTCAAAATTTCCCCGTCCTGCAATCTAGGACCGGATTGTAGACATTATTTACACATTCTACCCCGACTATAACCTGTTTTTACGATTTTCTAGGACGGTTCCAGAGCGTAGTGAGTACTAGTTTGGTGTGAAGGGGGGGGGGGGGCTTATGCTGCTAGTAGGCCTAATTGATAGTCGACCACAGCACGTTGTAACACGTTTGAAGTAGGATCGAAGTACGGCAATTCCGTTCATAGTACGGTAATCAGTTCGTTTGTAGTACGTTCTCCTCGGTTAAAGTACGTTGTCACTCCGTCTAATTGCAGGACGGGGAAATTTTCGAACAGGCTTAAAGTTCTTGAGCACTCTTCCATCAATCCATACAATCAAATATGGCCGTTGTCATGCGTCATAATGTAAACTTTTGCAGTCGTTCGTCAAACAGAAGAATTTGTTATTTCATTTTCGATATTTACTTAAGTTTAGGGAGTGAATAGGGTAAATATGAGCATCCAAAAGTTGCATTATTTTTATGGATTTGTCAATTTGCTGTCAATTTCGATCAAGATCGTCATGTTTGTAGTCAGACAGAATGACATGTAATGTATAATTTCGGAGTAACGAATCCTTCTTTTTGTAATATATCAGATAATTCTAAATATCTGTTTGAGATCTGTTTGATTAAAAAAAAGAGACTCTGTAGAATGATAACGAATGGAATTATAAATTTAAAATAAAACGAAAATATGAATAACCGATATGTTCGTTGTATAGGTACAACGTACCAACAGTAGGTAGAACTAGGTTACCTGATGATGTAAAAAGATTTAATTATTATGATATACATTAATATTGGAATTCGTTGTGGTGTTTTGGTAATATATATATATATATATATATATATATATATATATATATAATTATAGAGCAAATAATTTAATGTTGATATTCCTCCGTCACGGCAATATACAAATAATAATACAAATAATCGAAATAAAAATTTATTGAGAGTTCTTTTCTTCACGATGACGGGTTTCAGAAATAAAATAGAACAAATAAAATAGTGTTTGTAATTTATTTTGAAGATTTGAATTGTCATAGCACTCATTGATTTGTTTCCTTCTTCTTAACAGGTTTTTATATGTATTGCGTAATAAGTACCACAAATTATAAAAGAGACATTTCATTCTCTTAAACATGTTTTTAAATCAGACGTTTCATCATAAACAAATGTTACGTTCGAAATATATCTCCTGGCTTAAGACGACGGCCAAAATAAATTGTATTTGCAAATCAAATAACATTTCACATGTTAAAGTGACTTGGTAACATTGTTGAAGGTTGATGAAAAAATTGCTTAATTTTTGTATATAATGTTATTATATTCCTTCTACTGTACTAACCCTCTGACATGCAAAAAATCCTGAAAAAATTCTCAAACCACGAAGATATCTATGGTTTTCTTTGAAAAGGTCGATGTATGACACCCTCTAACAGTGATTAACAGTAAATTCTCCCAACCTTTTTTGAATTTGCCCGACCGTTTTTCCATGAAAAAAGGACATAAAACAGGCTATAAACAATCTGTCAACACTTAAATGTCTGGAATGGAATGTAGAGCCATTTTATTGCTTTGTGACGATTTCCATTCACCTAAAATGTAATTAAATTGTAATAATATAGTTAGGAGAATTAAGTAATCGATCAGATCAGTTTTTCCCTATTTGTACCATGAATAATGGTCCGTTTTCACTCAAATTTTCAGATTATCTTTAAATGTACATCTAGCATTGAAGTCACTACCTTAGCACTGCTATCTCTCATCTTAAAAATGTTACCGAGTCCCTTTATTAGAATTGAACTGAAATCTTTATTTATACACGGTTAAAAAAGCCCAAACAGTAACAAGATTGATTTCCATTGGGGCCGTGTGAAACAATGTAAAAACATTAAATAATCATATAATTTGTGACATAAAATGACATTGTTACACCAAAAGACATATTTAAAAACAAACAAGAAATAACAGGATCAAGATAAATATTAAAAAAAAAAGCAAGCAATAGAATAGTACTGCCGGAAAATAATATGTATATGAATACAAATAATCATAAGTGGCTGGACAAGAGTACTGTAAATATACTAAATATTAAAATTGGTAGTAAAAATTGTTACTAGTTCAAATAAACTGCCGGAAATGATATATGAAATTATGAATAATCAAATGTGGCTGGTCAAGATACTGCAAATATTCAAAATCAAAATTGAAAACAAGGATTGTTGTAAGGTCAAGTAATATATGATTACTATAGCAAATAAAAAATATTCAAATGAAACTGTACAAATTCATAAGATATGAAACCTATTGAAAATGGCTTACGACCGTAGCAGCTATTCAACTGCAAGACTGCAAGAAGACATGTTAACCATGAAGCAAATCGCACACACCCAACCGGCGCCATTGTGATACAGAGAATGTTATGGAATGAACCTGCATCAATGCACGCCCCAAACAAGCTCAAACGAGCACATACGCGTATATGTATAATACCTTCTTTTTCGCATAAGTCTGTAATCATAAATGGCCGTTATAATGCGTCATAATGTAAATATTCGCAGTGGTACGTCAAACAGAAGAATGTCGTATTTCATTGTGGATATTTACGTATGTGTATGTGTAGTTCTGGACTCGAATTGTGGAACACACTCTTTCCTTAACACTGAAATGAGAACCCCACCCACATTTCAAATATCATTTAAAAACATTTCTACTTCAACATATTAGTTTGTTTGATTATTTCTTACTCTGTACTACCCTTATATAACTTTTTATTAGTGTAATATACTTTGTATTGGATATTAACAACAATATCTCCAATATTTTTCAATTCTTACCTGTAATTTACATTATTAGTTTGTATATTGTAAGACATTGTCGAGTACTGATTCGTGTTTTTTTTAAAGTATTGATTGTAAAAGTAAATTCATTATATTTTGTTTTGTTACGTTCTCTTAACTGATTTGTACCAAAATACATTGTATAGCTGTTTAAGGGGTTAGACTCGACTAGGACATGTGCTATTATCTGGCCCCTTTTACCAACCAATAGTTTCTCTTCTTGTATATGTAAATTATTGTTTAAAATGTATTGCTGTTGCTGTAGGTAAATAAATAAAATCGATCGAGCAATCAATCAATCAATCAATATTTTAGCGGGGGTAACCTTGCTTTGTATGTTAAAATTGATGTTGTAATTCTATTGTCGCAAAATTATGCCCTGAAGTGTGTTAAACTTAAACTAATGTATTCTTTGCTTTCTTTCTTAAATTACTGGATAGACGTTTGCTCACAATTATACAATGTTCTCACAACTGCGCCAGGAGTGTCAATTTCGACAGACATGGCGCATTATAAATTTTCATTATTATTATTATAGGGCGAATATGAGCATGACAAATCTGAATTATTTTCATAATTCGTCCACTTTTATCAATTTCGGTCAAGTTTGCCAAGCTTATAGTCAGACATGATGGAATGCAACATAAAATACCGAAGTAGCGGGTCCTTCTCTTCGTAACGTCTCATCGAAATCATAATATTTACTTAACTACTCAACGCACAAACAGAAATTCATCATTTTCCATATGGAACGAAGGAAGATATGGGTATGTTTGATTAAAAAAAGACACTGAATAGTGACAGAGAACGGTTATAAAAAATTAAAAATAAAATTGAAATATGAATAACCTATAGCACCAGTAGGTAGAACTAGGTTACCTGATGATGTTACACGGTTTAATAATTTTGATATACATCAATATTCAAAATTCGTTGTCATGTTTTGGTAAAATTGTATTAGCAGGAAATCTATATATAACCCTAACTGGTACTTTAACAGGATATCATAAAAAAGAGGTATACCCTAACGATTCAAAACGATATAACTGATTAAACTAATGACTAATGAATAAACATATTGTTTCTTGGGAGGTCTATACCTTTCCTCTGCCTGCAAGGTACGTTAAGGGCAGTAATTCTAATTTCCAATCGTTAACAGGACATGAAAATGTCCTGCTAATGACCATGTCTACTTAATGACTTTTTTTTCCCACTACATATGTCCGTCTTATGACGCTGTAGGTACATATAGGTTTGTATCTGCGTGTGTACAATATATATGGGTCTAAAAGTATAACGAATAAACGATTAGGTAGTCCTTTTTTTAATTTCTTTATTTTTGCATAACTTCAAGCCATGTTAAATCGTCTAAACAGAAGCAGATACAAAAAAAGGTAAGAAGACAACTATCTATCGCCCCCTCCATTGTTAAGTATTACGTTTCTATTGGAACACGAAATACGAAGGTATGATGAAAAGTTAAACCCCGACCCACTTGTGCATAAGATTAAAACTACATCTCGATGATATCAAACATGTTACTACAGTACAGTAACATCTTACGGGAAAGGAAATACATTTTGTAGAAAAAAAAAAGGAAAAAAAAAATAAATTATGAAATTAAATAACTATCAACAGTTAAAAACATTGTACAAATCTGAATGATATCCAATTTATTGTAAATAAATTAGGGAAATCATTTCGAGATAGAGTCTTACATGACAATGTGAAAAAAACAGACATAAACGTAGTGATCAACATTCGTACGTCTTTCGGATAGAGACGTTAAAGGTCGGTCCCAGACGTAAATAATCATATCTGATTGATACACGTCTGTAAAAACCCAATTACACACACACACACACACACACACACACACACACTCCTACATATAATTATTCCAAATTATATTTACTTACATTAATTTCATAAACTTTGTTATGCATAATACTTCTTTAATTCTTCATTAAAAAATGTGAATTGTTGGGTTGTTTTAACAGTAGTTTTATTACATTTTTCTGAAAAAGAGGAGTATGATTAAAATATAATGTTGTCGAACAAATCAGATTTCCCTTAATTATTTTACTGTTTTTTGATAGTACGACTATTGATTATCTTTCGTATGTTGTTACTTGTTTTCTAAAGGAATTTGCCAAATTTTGTTGTAGGCCTATATTAAAATATTTTCCAAGAAATATTTTACATTGCATGGTGTGTTGAAAAGACACGTAAAATAGATTTTGAGATCTATTGTGTCTACTAAAATTATGTTTCTGTTATCTTATTGTTCAACATTTTTCTTCTATTGACATCAGTTTGTCCGTTTGAAACACTAGTTGTTTTGGAAACATATGGATTGAAGAAAAATAATGAGAGAGGGAGTTGGAGAAGGAGAGATATAGGATAGATAGAGATAGAGAAGAAAAAAACTAAAATAGGCAGGAGAGAGAAAGAGAGAGAGAGAGAGAGAAGAGGGGGGGGGGGTGGAGAGAGACGAAGAGCGTGAAAGCAATGTGAAAGGAGGACAGGCAAGAGAGAAAGAGAGGGACACACCGTTAGGTAAACATAGACAGTGATAAAGAGTACTATGAACCTAGGGTATGAATGGTTTTAAACATGGCTTTTTTAAAATACAAATCCCCGAATAATATACCCCTGAAATTGGGTATGTCTTGAAGTGTCACGTGTTGCTATTCTTTCAATTCTTACAAATTTGACGAAACTCATTCAGTTCACAACAAATGATAAGTGTATGAATAATGAGTAAAAGGAGTAACACTACTTATACTTAATATTAATTTCATATATTCATGTGCCATAATCTATGTGTTGGGTCATGTTAACTTCCCGATGATAATCTAAACCCTTTTTTATATTTTAATTTGAATGTTTGCATAAGATTTTCCGAGTGAACATATGCAGGTACACAAGCAGAAAGTCACATTTACAAATTTCCCTACTGTTTGATAAACATCGGCAAAGGAAGACACTTCGAAAATGTTATCTATTTATTGTACTTATTTGAAAAATGATAAAAGAGGGCGACCTTTCACACACACGCTGGTATCACAGGGGCACATATCAATATGGTTAAAAAAAGTGAACACGGTACGATTAACATAGAATCAATAATAAGCACACATTCCCTTATCTAGTTTCGATGGCCCCGTCTTACAAAGAGTTGCGAATGATCCAAATCAATCGCAAGTCCTCCAGTCAATCGCAAGTTTGCAGTCTCCTATCTCTTATGTACATAGTTGCGATTTATATCAATCGCAAATTAATTGTAAGTTTGTAAGACAGGGCCCTGGTGAACATGTAAATACAATAATTTTGAGGAAGTTTATCGCTAAGTAATGTTTTAATGCCTTAAAGAAAAAAACAATTAAAAAAAGGATGTGTGCGTGGGGGTGTACACTTCTTGAGGTGGTTTTGGCAGGACAGCCCCCTTCCTAAAGGAATATTTTGTGAGGTTCCTTCTGAACTCAAGGGGCGTTCCCTTACAAAAAAACCCATGGTATACCATGGTACTACCATGGTTGTTATGGTATTACCATGGTATTACCATAATAACCATGGTACTACCATGGTAGGCATAATTATACCATGGTACTACCATGGTACTACCATACTGCCATGGTACTACCATGGTACTACCATGGTACTACCGTACTTCCATGGTATTACCATGGTACTACCGTACTTCCATGATATTACCATGGTATTACCATAATAACCATGGTACTACCATGGTACTACCATGGTGCTACCATACTACCATGGTACTACCATGGTACTACCGTACTTCCATGGTATTACCATGGTATTACCATAATAACCGTGGTACTATCATGGTACGCATGATTCTACCATGGAACTACCATGGTACTACCATGGTACTACCGGACTTCCACGGTACTACCATGGTACTAACCTTGGTACTACCATGGTTAACATGATTCTGTGTTTGACACTAGTTTGTCATTTGTTTTTGCTCTTTTTCAGTTTCCTTATAACTTATTGATATACCGAATCGTTTGCTCAAGGTAACTGTTGGCATGGTTTAAACACACGAAGTATAACCGAGTGTGTTACAGACCTACTCAAAGTTACCTCGTGCACACAATTCCACCGACCCACAAAATCTGTTTCAAAGAATGGACTTTAAATTTTGAAAACAAAAACAACAACAAATTAGCGGACGCATGAAACCAAAAAAAAAACATAAGAATTAATAACAAAATGAAAATAAAAATATTTCAGAATCATGAAGAAAAATCAAAACAATTATAATAATTATTGTTCAAAAATATTTGAAAAGAATTATAAAAAAAAAAAAAAAAAAAAAAAAAAAAAAAAAACTCATAAGTATCATTAAAAACAAAATTGTTATGAATATAAAAAAATATTCAAACAAAAATATAAGAATTGTAGAAAGAAAAAAATGTATTTAAAAAAATGATATCGCGTGAATCCAGTACAATTATGTAATTTCATAGTCCTTAAGTTTTCTAAGATTTTAGTTGAAATGAAAAACTGACAATTAAAAAATACATCTAGCAATCTGACTTAAGTTTATTATTTTAACAAATTCATTAATGTAGTTAAAACGTCTGCAATTATTATTAGGGGAAAGCAGGAGTTGAAAACTTATTTTCATTTGGCCATTTATCAATGGTGTGTACATTAGAAATTGTGCAACAGCTTGAAATATCATAAAGAAGGTCATACCTACAGGCCCCATATACATATACACACATACACACACACACACACACCACGTACTACACACAGCCAATCCTGTGGAACCGTTGTGCAATATAACCCCGCATATTTTGAATGGCTAGCTATGTGTACTGTGTACGTGTCAAAGGATCGCTGTACAAAGCTTGCATTGGGAATAGTGCACGCACAAGCTACACTATATCTGTGTGCATTATAAATTCACAATGTAGCTTTGCCTAGACAGGAGCTAGACTGAATCTTGGTGTTTTCTCTGCAAAATAATGCTGAATACTGAGTTTTCCTGCTAATCTACAACAGTATGGGTAAGTTTAAGAATCATCTACCTTATTTACTTTATGTACATAGATCTACTCGATGTCTAGATAGTTATTTATGACAGTGTTAACTGGGACTTAAAACACATTCCGACAGGATATTAAGACTGAACATGTATGATCCCATGTACGTAATTTGATGTAGGATCTTGATGGGTTTATGGGGCAGATATCATTCGAAGCAAAATTTGTCCATTTACATACACATTAACTCTGCTGTGATTATAGTATCATTGCTCGCAGGATTTAATGTTTTATTCTTTTTAGAACATACTGCATAAAAACCCAGCATATTAACGAATTACGCTTAATCGATGTCATGTCTGCGTCTGTGACTGTGTGATTTTATGTTGACAGTTGTTGATATTAATTTTTTAAATTTTTTATAGACTCTAATTCAAAATTGTCTTTTTTAAATTACAGATATAGACGCAACATGACAAATGAGTAGTTTCCATATCGACCTCGTTCTTTATCATCATCTTCACCAATATACATCAACGCCACCATCACCATGTCTTTGACGTCGACCTCCGTTTTCGCGTTTGAACTTTGAAGATTGTTGCGAACTCTAATAATCAATTGGATATTGGCATTATCGACGTTTTTTCTGTCTTTGAACACTAGTCTCATCAAACTTTGATTAAAGGTAAGAACCTCCTTTTAACCTTCTTCGATTTGCGTTTCGTCGTTTGCAGGTCTGATCCTGACTCCGATTAATGATGACCTAACCTATCGTTCTGTCTTCAATCACCCTCGACGTCAAACTCTATACCGCGTTTCACCATCGCCGAACACGGACTCCACATCCGATCGACATCGCCGACTCTTGACTGTCGTTCATCATTCATTTTGGAACTGTACTATGATCATTGATCACCGACATCATCTACGATCTGCCAAGAAGGCCTAGTCACCAATTGTTTCTTCAAATTTCATCTTTCGACTGAATTCGAGTACGACATCGTCAACGAATCTCGCACCTCCGCTGGAAGGACAGTTTTTTTATAATGTACTATGTAATTTGAATATGAGCGGCAGTCTTCCGCTATAGAAATAGACTTACCACTTTAAAATATTGTTGTGTGCTGAAAATGTTTAGTGTCCTGTATAATGATGTTACAAGCGGCAGTCTTCGCTATAGAAATAGACTTCAGTTTTCGACTGTAAATTGTTTTATATATTTTACGCGAGCTAGATTTTAGCTCGTTTGAATAAACGTTTTTTTAAAGTAAACATATTGTTTCCATTGTTTGATGTTTGATACGTCATATGATCATTCAACAATAATGATCAACATTATTGTGATGTCTTTTGTTAACAGATCGTGTTTGCGAGATAAGCGGCTGAATGGATAATTGAGTTGAAAGTGGACATGCCAGCTCCTGTCATTTTTGCATCTATTTTGCAGACCACTAGCATGCTATTTCAAAATTAAATTAACAAGGGCTGGCAAATATTATGAGGAATACTGTGTTGAAAGTGCTTTAATTATGTAGTAGATTTGTAAATTATACCATGGTACTGGACCACAATAATACCGTGGTATACCATGGTACTGTACCACGGTAGTATACCGCGGTACTGTACCATGGTACTGGAACACAATATATACCGTGGTATACCATGGTACTGTACCATGGTAGTATACCACGGTACTGTACCATGGTACTGGAACACAATATATACCGTGGTATACCATGGTACTGTACCATGGTATACCACGGTATTATTGTGGTACAGTACCGTGGTACAGTACCGTGGTATACTACCGTGGTACAGTACCATGGTATACCACGGTATTATTGTGGTCCAGTACCATGGTACAGTACCGTGGTATACTACCGTGGAACAGTACCATGGTATATACCACGGTATTGTGGTCCAGTACCATGGTACAGTACCGTGGTAGTATACTATACCGTGGTACTACCGTAATAATTGTCATGGTACTACCATGGTAGTACCATGGTTATGTACCGTGGCCAATATACCGTCTACCATGGTACAGTACCATACCATGGCACTACCATGGTACTACCATGGTACTACCATGGTTTTTTTTTGTAAGGGTTTGCCAATCCTTTTTGCTCAATATCCAAACAGAAAATTGTCAGTTTTTCGAGTATAGTAATGTACAGTCACTCCCTTTTGGGCATAGTTGCGTGGGCTTCAGATCATGGGGGTGAAATCGTTCGGCATTGCCACTTTGTTCAGGTCATCTTGGGGCTAAATCCAACGGGCAACGGTAAAGTTAAGAATCATTTAAGTATTACTTTTAGGGGTAGAATCTTATTGTCTGATGTAGAGACTATTTCAGGACAGGCTCCCAGACTAAAGGTTACCCAATCTATGATCGCTACGTCCTCGAAGCAACGGCTTTTGTTGGTTCAGTATTATTATGCCTATGCCATAACGCACCCATCGAAACCAGGTTATAGGTCACTGAAAATATTACAATGTAAATAAGTCGACTACGTTGACGAAATTGTATACCATACAGTTCAAGCTTGGTATTGATGGAATGATGTGTTTTCGGTTCGTATAGGAGAACCCGTTACGGCTCTCGTTGAATCTCACATCACTTTACTCTGTCTGTCTCTCTCTCTATTTTTCTTTCCCATCGATATCTCTCTCTCTCTCGCTGTCTATTTCTCATTTCTCTCAATCTCTTTCTCTCTCTTGCTGTCTTACAAAATCACCAGTTCTATTAACATCACTTTCTAAGTCTCTCTCGCTCCCCATACCCCACTCCATTTTCCCCTTAGAAATCTTTCTCATCGAGTCTCTAGAGCTCCCAATATTCTCCAAGCTTTCCTACCTTATACTTTGGACAAAAATGTTGGTTGATTTTTTATACACAAAATACAAAGGTCTATGCATATCTTTAGACCTCGATCAAAGGCCTAATAACAAAACAAAAAAAATTGAACGGGATACAATTGTGACTCTAGTCAGCCAAATACACTGGGCAAGCAAGTCTCGAAGTGGCACGCTAGATGCAATCGGCTTTTCTCCTTCCAAAGCTTTAGACAAATATTGTTCACATGGGAAAGACATGTAAATAATAAAGTAATACGCATCTTTTGTTTTCTCAAGTATAGACTTTATTAAAGAATAAGGATTAATACTATAAACTCAAGATTGTCTACCAAATTCAGTGAAAATGAACATGTATTTAGAGGTGTTTGACTGTGTACTGGGTAATGCATGCTGCACACGATCTGTCATTTGATGCGTCAGCCGGATCCATTTAGTTGAATTACTGGCTCATGCGCTATTTGTCTTCACAGGCTTTGTAAGTGTGGGGGATAGCACAATCGAAATGACGCCAATATTAAATTGTAACAACATGCTATGTTCGTTGGTATTATAGTCAAGTTTATTACATTTTTATTTCATTCTACATGTATTTTACAGTGTTTAAGGGAAGTAGAAAATGAAAAATAAAACCTCCAAGAAACTAAGATCGCATTGTATGAGTGAAGCTAGGAACAGACTGAATAAATCTAATGCCATTATGAAAATAGTAGTATATGAATACACCCAGGGGGTGTTTCACAAAGACTAAGATCCACTTAAATACGTTGGACTTAACTATGGCAGGCCGTTCATGCCACTGTTTGCTCTCATCCTTTACTGGTATTGGTATCTCAAGGGGCGTACAAATCATGGTTACAAATCTAAAGAATTTGAATTTTTTGATGATTCATTATTGAAGGAAATAATCGTATCTTACGATTATACTGGTGAGAGAAAACAGTGGCATGAGCGGCCTGCCATATTTAAGTCCAACTTAAAGTCAACCTTGGTCTTTGTGAAACACCCCCTGATCTAACCACAAATAGAACCAGTTGCACTACAATCTGAACGTCGCAATTCAATAGTATTATAAATACACTGTTAGACCCTATCCAGATATGACACGATAAGGTATATGATGCCTAATCATGCCTATATACGCAGCACATTCCTGCAGGTTATAACACGGAGTTCAGTGAATAGGCGCAAATCTTTTGTTGTGCGTACTATAAGTTGCCATTCTTGTAAACTCAAAAAACAACGGCGGTTTTTGTTTGCGGGTGCTCTTTGCGTCATGTCTGAATGAGCCCTTACGGTGCAGGGCTTAGCTTTGCAACTTCGCCATTTATACAATTGCGATGTTGGCTGAAACCTGATGTCAGGATCGTTGTGCGAATTGGGTCTTAATGATGGCAGTACGAAATGAAGTTTTGTTTTCAGAAGGAGAACGGGTCATAATCTCAATCTTCGGAAAGTCTACTTCGCGTGCGAATCCCTCCACGCATATAACTTAGCATTGATCTCATCTAAAGCTGGTTGGAGACGAGCCTTCACTCTATCCATGTATCCCTTCATCTTGGGGTTGTCTTTAAAGATGTCACGACCATTCACAGTGAACTGCATAAACTGTAGACAAAGTTTGACAACAAGAAAAAGAAAGAAGATGTTATATGACAGACAAAATACTAAAACAAAAAACACGATTGTGAATCTTCTGCCAAGTGTGAGTTTCTGACAGGTCTATCATTACAGGCGTACGTGGAGGGCGGGATATCGGGGGGGGGGGGGGGGGTTTGCTGCCCCGAATATTTAAAATTAACCATATTAACCGCCACCTGACACAAGGCACCCACCCCCTCGTATTTGGGCAACCGCTACCAGTGAGGTGCTTTATTTGAATTACAAATACAGATCTAGCATATTTTAATGACAAAATTACTATTTCAATTTACAATACAGATTAGAAGTTGGAAAATTGATAATTGGTCAAGTCATTTCAGCCACCACCCCCACTGGCGAACTTTGGCTTTTACGCCGTTTTCGATGCATTCATTGGTTATCACTTTTTGAATGAACTATGTGCTAAAACAATTCGATTTATTTAATGAAAAACTAATTTGCGAGAAAATGTCGGGTAGAAAACATTTACTAGTATAATTTGGAAATCTGTCTTGCCGACTAATAATTGCAGGTTGTTCCAGAGTTGTTGATATGTAAGTTGAAGGGAGGGGGTTTTATCCCTAATTCCTAAACAATCACTGGCGATCCTTTTGATTGCAATATCAGGTAAATTATTAATGATGATGATGATGATGATGATGATGTTTATACTAATACTAATACTAATAATTGAGATTGAAATTGAATATAGCACCGGTAAATTTAAAATAGCGCCTAAAAGACCATTCCATGGTAGCTGCGACCAGATCGATATCAGAATATGCAGTTCTGATATATACTTTCCAAACGGGACTTGCAAATCAGTCGATTGTAGTCAAGGAATATTGTTTTAAAGCTAAAGTAATATCAGTATTGAGAGGGAGCTACACAACATAAAGAGTTTATTATTTATAATTTCATCACAGACTCGATTTCAACTGCTCAACGGTCATTAAATATTGTAAAATCGCGTGTGCTTCCAATACGTTCATTTGAATCAAATTCATGACCCCATACCAAACATATATTGCTTTAGCCCAACTGCCCTAATTGAGACACCAGGTAACCATTTACTACACCTGAGTAGCGGGTAGCAAATGTAGATTACTGTCTTTTCAAAGGAAGCTAGTGCTGCGGCGGGACTCGAACCGGAAAGTAAGTGTCAGATCCATAATTTCGTGACGTATCCACTAGACTACTACACACTTCAAGAAAGGCCTTTAAATTACAAAGGTATACATTACCTCACACACAGCCATGATATCGGCGATTGATATTTCCTTGCCGCAGAGGAAGTCATTATCTTTAAGGAAACTCCTCTCGATCTTGTCGAGACTCTGCTTGAGATTCTCTGCGTCAGTCTTGACTTTTTCCTGATCCACTGGCTTCCCACTAAAAGCAGGAGCCAGTACCTACCAACCAAGAAATAAAAACATTACAATTTGTTAATTTATATCCAATATTTCTATAGCGTGGCAAAACACTTTCCTTAAAGTGACTCGGTAACATTTTCTCGGATTCTAAAACATAATTCTGGATTTAGCTCATGCTGCAATGACGATTATAAACTTTTAGGTTAGTCAGAAACCCCATGACTTTTACAAGCCGATCGCCTGGCTGATGGTAAAACCGGTCACTCAAAGATTTTTACTGTTTTGAGTCACTTCAGGATCATTTTGAAGCGCAATTCTTTTAGGGCTTCATTATTACTCCATATCACAGACACTGAAAACACCTATGGCCATGCATCTCAGATTTAACATTGTTTAACGATTTGAAAAAAAATATTTTTCATTATATACAGTCATTGACAGTGTATTTGGCAAATGAAGGTGGAGGAGGGGCGGGGAGAGGGGCAGTGAAAACACAACAATTGCTTCAATAGGTTGATCAAACACAGAGTTTTCGCTAAAAAGGGGGGTACAGGATGTCAGTAGTACTGAGTACAAGTTTTTTTTTACTACAGAGAAGTTCGGATTGTTTGAGAAGATATAATGTATTCGGCAGAAAGAATGAAAAGAGAGAAAGAGAGAAAGAGAGAGAGAGAGACAGACAGAGAGACAGATAAAGATAAATTAAGGGGGACCGGGAAGAAGACAGAGAGAGAGAGATAAGAGAGAAAAAGAGAGGTGGAGTGAGGTGGAAAGAAAGATAGAGAGAGAGAGAGAGAGAGAGAGAGGGGAGACAAGGGTAGTGGCCGGCCGGCCGGAATGAAGGTATGGTTCATGGCCGGGGGTGGAAATGGTTCGGCAGGGAAAGACGGGAAATATGGCATTGTAAAGAAAACATAACCTCTGAGGACGTTCATCCAAGGCCAAAATGACCATTAAATCGAAAAAACGCAGTTTATCGCCGATAAAAAAAGTTTTTTCTTGCAAAAAATCAATGTTTATCACGATCAAGTAAGCTCATCAATAAATATGCAGAGCTTTTGCTCGAAAAACTTAATTTCCCAGCGATTAACCGGCAATGAACTATTGGGCATTTGACTTGCCTCAACCTAACAAGCTGTGCTTCAACCAATGCCTCCTCGTCTTTTCCCCCCTCTAAATTGTACTTTTATACTGTATTATATGTGAGCCATGTATTAACATGTGATTTCTGGAAGACAAATAAACTTGATACTTGATACTTGATACGTCACAACGTATAGTTTCTATATACCTCAGCCACGAAGATAGCAACACACTTGCCCCTAGTGCCTGTATGATGAAAGGCGATGTACTCATCCACACGTGCACGAGACTTCATGTCCTTAGGGTACCAATGATCCTCAATCTTGTCGGCATACTTGGTTGTCAGGTAACGGAATATGGCCACCCTACGAAAAGAATAGACACAACAAAAAATACAGAACGGAACAGAGCCACCCTGCGAAAAGAATTCAAGAACGGAATATAGCGAACCTGCAAAGAGAATAGCCCAAACAATTCAGTAAAGAACGAAAAGCGACTTTGCGAACATAAAGTCAATATACGAAACAAAACAAAAGGAAATATGGCGACTCTACGAACGAAAAAGTCAAAATACGAAACACAGAACGGAATATAGCGACTCTGCGAACGTGTAGTCAAAACAAATATAGGGGAGATAACCCCAAAAGGTCATACAATACCTCACCCAAATAAATATTTTCTCAGAAACAATTTCTCAGGGCAATGCCATTTTCTTAAAAACGTGGCGTACTATGTGAGGTCATTTATCAAGTAAATATATTCAAATTTATGGATGCTTCCCCCCCCAGGTGTGAGTGGTGATGGAGCATTCATTCACCTGCTATTGTCCTTTGTATAGCAATTCCCAGAACGCAAATTGCACAAATAACTTGTGCTCTTCTGAGGTTCAGGTTTCTCATAAATAGAAATAGATTTGTTAAGTGCTATATTTAGTATTTTTAAATTAATTAGTTACAATTGTTCATCTGTTATATAATTTTCACTAAATGTAATTTCAAACTTCTAAGCTTTGATTTTCCTAAGTTTCGATTTCAAAGGTCTTTCCAGCTAAAGCTTGGTGCATATAGAGATGCCAACACTTTGACACCAAAAACAACAAACTGAGTATCCTAAAAAATCAGATTGAGGAGAGAAAAATCAGATTTTCACGAAAACTCGACACTACCACTGGCCCGTCGGGCCCTGGCCAGTAAAATTTCAGAAAAATGTTTACTCTTTCATTAAAAATTAATGAGAAAATAGTAAAGCAAAAACAAATTTCTATGCGATTCGCTGTTTTTACGGGTTAAATTTTTTTTTTTTATCGTACTGGTTGGCATCTCTGATATTAATGCATGTACAACTTCAACTGGTACGTCACATTTTCAAGAAAATGGCTGCGCCCACGTCATGCTAAAACGCATCACATCATGCCAAGAATATCTTCATTAAAATATCTTTTGTTCATCTTCGTAAGGAATATCGTACATCAAAGGGCAGGAATACATCTCATCAGAATACCTTCACTGATTATTTTGGGTGAGGTTCCTCTTAAGGTTATTTTTTGCTGTTCAGAATTGGTCTTACTTCTGATATATACACCTTTCCTTTACCTCAAGTTAAGACGACCGTTGTTCTTCTTCTTCTTCCTACTACTACTACTACTACTACTACTACTACTACTACTACTACTTCTACTACTACTACTACTACCACCAGTACCACTATCACTACTACTACTACTACTACTATTACTACTACTACTACTACTACTACTACTACTACTACTACTACTAGTACTATACTACTACTACTACTACTGCTACAACTACAGGTACCATCGTCACTACTGCTACTACATGTAGTTCTACTGTTATGTACTATCATGACTACTACTGCTACTGCTACTACTACCTTGACTTATACTACTACTTATAGTACTACTATTACTACTACTACTACTACTACTACTACTACTACTACTACTACTTCCATTACACGTACTATGACTCCTAATCTTAATCTTACTTCTATTATCACTCCCGGTACGTCCTAGGTGCAAGAGTTATATTGTTTATGTTTATATATTATATTTTAAATTATTATCATTCTAGGCCTATATAGCGCTTCTATTTCTGCACTATTCCTACAATTGTCATGATACAATACACTTGACACCTACAGTACAGACCTTTGGAATCTAGGTCACGTAAGAAACACACGCAGGGCAGGGAAAAGCAAATAAGAAACAATTCTTACATTTCACCGAGGTAGAAATCGCCATCTTTCAGTCCTGGAACTACTTGGAGAGGGAACTTGTCCGCGTACTCTGGCTTCTTGTGCTCGCCTTCAAAATAAAATTAAACACGTTTACATGTAAATGGTTATTCTTAATTCCTTGTCATTGGCAACATTTTTACCCAAATGGATTGTTAACGGGACGATGATAGGAAATTCACGACCTATAATTCATAAGTGTATGCTTATTTATTTAGCCCTAGAACTGTCCGGAGAGAGAACTTGTTCTCGTATTGGACTTCTGTGCTCGCTCTAAAATAAATGTAAACACGTATTCCTTTGAAAATGTATTCCTCCAAGGCATTGGTATTATCATGTTATGGACTGTTAAAGACACAATAGGGGAAGATTTTAAGCAAAGGAACTTTTACAAGAATCACAATAGGCAGTTCTGCACAGTCACAGTGTTTGAGAAAGAGCTTACACGAAACGAGAGGTCAGGTGGTTGTTAATATGATCTTAGTTACGCTAAACAGAGAATCTGTTCATGTCCTGACTGATCTCAGACAGGTTTGACAAACAAGATGATCTTCAAAGTACTCCATACTAAGACGGGTACAAAGAAAATATTTACATTTGTGAGATTGCGAATGACTATAGCAATACTTCTGCCCATACAGAAAAAGATTAGGAAGGACAAGGGAAAAAATATCCAACAGGTTTTGATGGTTATACAAAGCAACGATTTGAGGACAATCGATGATAACGACCTAAACTATGTCTTTGTAGAACGTATGCTAGTCGATTTATGAGAATGAATATTCAGCATTATTTTTCTCGGATCCCACATATTTTCTAAACTTAGACCGAATTATTCAACTGTTATCACATTATTGACATGGGACCAGCCCTGGAAAACAAAAGGAAAGCACTTGTGTACTGTTTCCGTGTATCGTCCCAGTCATATTTTCTTTCATTGATGCTTAAAAAGAAAAGAAGAGAGTATAGCGATGACCAAAATAATCCACCTTAGTCACACTCGACAAGTCGACACAGAAGAAAAAGCCAACCGAATGGTAATCGACATAATGATGATTACATTACCTCCAAATAAAATAGTCATGATTTTATTGACTGTCGGTAGGTTAAGACCCCGGACCGAGGTGGAGGTTTGACTGGGGCGTGTGGGGGATCAGCAAACATCATGAAGGAAAGGAGTGGTGAGGAAAATCAACAGAATAAAACAAACTTGAGTGGCCATATCCCGATAAGGACACCTCCTCATCATCATCGAATAACACTGAGGGTTGTGCTATTACCCCGTTATTAAAAAAGAAAAGAAAAAGAAAAGAATCATCTGGAAAGTCCATGTACGGGCTTTTTCTTTTCGATTCCTAATTTTCTTTTCATCGCAACCCCCAGTCCTAATTTCCTTCAAATTATATAGACCTTGATATTGTTGATACGCATAAACATTATGCTATGATATATAACAAGCAATGTTTTCGGCGTTAAGTGTTCATATTGACTCATATCGTGTATGCTTTATATACTCTCAATGATTCCAGGTGCTCGAAACTGGACTTTGCCACGATTGCATAACTAATTAAGCAATTCCTTTTCAATTCCGTCCTGTTTACATTGCGTAACAATATATATATATACTGTACACAGTTTGATCATTGTCTACTAGAGGAAAAGAGGATTGCTGCTGAAACGATGAGTTGGCATTTTGCACGATACCAGGTACGCAGATGAAACCATGTTTGTTTGCATTTAATCGGTCATTTTTCGTAATGTAATAAAGTTTAAAGCACCAATCTTTGTTTAGTGCCTAGTTACAAATTATTTTACCTGGTACGAATAATTGTAATTCAATCATCAGAATGCGAATAATATACCTTCCGTTATGTTAGGTAGGACAAACCATAATGTTTATAACACCTAGCAAACTAGCAATTAATATATGCAATTCGCATTCTGAATATTGATATACGATTATTCGTAACAGGTGACTGAAATGATTTCTAACGAGTCACTTCTTCTTCTTCTTCTTTGGTATACTCCTCAACGTTCCGTTGGGAAACAACGAGGAGGATGAGGGGGTGCGCACTGTTGCATAATATTTAGTCATTGTGGCTTGGTCGCTTGTAGTTTGAAGGTGTCGGTGTCTGAGGTCATTTGGATGTCGGGGGGTAGTGAGTTCTAGACCTTGATGGTACGTGAAATATAAGAGTGTTTAAAACAATTGGTGCGGGTGGAGTATTGAAAAAGTTTCCCGAAGTATGGATCTGGTGGCTCGGGTAGCTGGACGCAAGTAGACACTGGCAGGGCCAAGTTCCCCCAAGGCCTTGTGCAATATACAGACCCTCGAAATTTACCTTCGGGTAGAAAGCAGGTCCTAGCCTACTCCCATAAGTTTTGTAGCGCTTGTAGTTTGCCTGTAGTCATTTGTAGTCATTGCATACTATTCTGGCTGCCACTATCTGTACTTTTCCAATTTCATGGGTATGTAATTTTGAATATGGGTCCCAGACACTAGAACTATATTCTACGATTGAACGGACTAGTATTGTGTTAGTTACGGATTTAGTTTGTTTAGTATATGATATGAGGCTCCTACGAAGGAATCCATTAACCTTATTGGCAGATGATGTTATGTTCGAAATATGTGTATCCCACTTTAAATCACGGGAGACTTCTACACCAAGGTATGAGTGAGAGAAGTTTTTCTGTAATACTGTACCTCCTATAGTGTACTTGGTTATAACATGAGATCTAGAAGCAGCAAATCTTAGAACATGACATTTTGGGGGGTTTGGTTGCATTTGCCACTTATTCACCCATGCAGAAAGTCTGTCCAGGTCGTCCTGTAGTCTGGTAGCGTCAAGTTGATTTTTAATGTCAGAGAATATAATACAGTCGTCAGCTTTAATATAGTCGTACAGTTGAGGATACCTCGTCTGGTAGGTCGTTAACATAGGTTAGAAAGAGTAAAGGTCCCAGTACTATGCCTTGGGGAACGCCCGACAAAACCCTTACCCACTGTGAATGTTCTCCCCCCCCCCAATACTAACCGTTGGTACCTATCTTGTAAGATAGATGAGATCCACCGTTTGGTTTTCCCATTGATTCCATACTGATTAAGTTTAAGGAGGACACGAGGATGGGGCACAGTGTCGAACGCTTTAGAAAAGTCAGTAACAAGTAGGTCGGTCTGAGTCCGTTTTTCGGAGGAAAGGGTAAGGTCATGCGTGGTTTGAAATTAGTTGTTTCTTAAATCCATGTTGAAATTTAGTAAGTACATTGTACGACTCGAGATGATTCATTATATGAGAGTGTACAACATATTCTAATAGTTTACAGCATACAGAAGTGAGAGATATTGGTCTATAATGCTTGAACAATTTTAGCAAGAAAAGGCGCTAGTTCATGAGAAAACTCTAGTAGAAAACGGGGGAAAATTTCATCGGCCCCGGTGGCTTTTTTCGATCTAAGTTCTCCAAGAGTTTTTCAATCCCTGAAGTTTGTATGAAGATTTTTTCTACACACTAGAGATATTATACTGAGGAAGATTTGGTAGAGTCTGTAAGTTCTCCGTCGTGAAGACTAAACGGAATTGTTCGTTTAGTATTTCTGCCTTCTGTCTATCCTATGAAAAGACGACACCCTTTTCTGTTAATGCAAGAATTCCGGAGGAATCTTTTCAGAGACCTTTAACAAAGGACCAAGACTGTTTCCTGGATTCCAAGCAGAAATCTCTGATGTGTTTAAGAAAGATGTATGCATTCATTTTGATTACATTACGAAAATGGTTTATTGAGTACCTGAATAATAGTCAAATAATCACCACATGAGAAGAATGACAACACCGGGTCTAAAAACAGGAGAAAAGGAGAGGTGTCATCGCTTCCTAATCGATGTCATGCAAGGCTTTTAAAGAAAACCCCTACTCCTGTATACTTTTTATTTGTTGGTAAATACATGTAACCCACTATTTTCATCAACTGATGAGAATATATGATGTATGCGGAAAGAAAAAGATGTGGTTCAAGAAAAATAATTACAACCTTAACCCTGTAAACTGTTTTATGCTGGGCAAATATAAATGTTCTGTATAACTTCCTCTTCATGAAATTTGATAAGGCAATTAAGAATGTATTAAAGTTGAAATTTATACGAGGTCAAATAATTAAATTCCAAAGAGGAAAATTTCTAAATAAGCAAGAATGAACGCAAAACAAGTACCCAAAGATTTTCGAGAAATAATACTAAAGGCCAAATAACCTTGTCCCTATTGGAACATGCGAACAGGAAAAGGACGTATTATAATCAGAACTTGTAACTATATATGGGTTATACAACAGTGTAATGAAGTTTTTTTCTTCGAAAGTCTTTGTGATCGTGTTACAATAGACCATTTTCGTAATATATTAAACCAAAGCTAATGCATACGTCCAAATGAGGTGCCTCAATACAAATGTTTCATACACCTGTATTGAAATAATTGTATGTTAATAGTATGAACGCAAATGCATATATATTACGTGTAATTCTTTGGCAGGGTAAGACATTCTGCTTGGGCCTATATACCTAGCAACAACTTAATCATGCATGCAATTTGTATTCTGAATATCGAAATACAATCATTTTCAGTGGTAGAGCAGTGGTCTCGTAAACGCGATCGAGGTCCCGGGTTTAAAACTAAGTCAATACTCTAGCTCGTGCCCTTTCGTTAGGCATTAATTCGCATTACTTAGTGCCTTGGAGAGGACCTATAAAGTCATCGGTACCCTGGTTGATTATTGAAGCATATACATGCTTTCTTAACAGTCAGGTAAAATATGATCATCAAAGAAACTAATTGTATTTTATATGAGACACTTTATACATTAAAATGGTCTATTTCATCCCCGATGATTTTGTGTTTGGTCCATTATTACACGATGCTCTTTAAATGGGTATTCATAGCCACTCATTCACAAAAAACAAATCACAACGAAAAGAGCATACCCGTAAAGAGGTCGATGTATTGGAGCTCATGTGGAATGCCCATCAACTTTAGAAAGATGGCCAGAGAACGGCATGGCTGAGATCTCAGATCGACGTAGAGCTGGATTGTCATGGTGGTTTTGAATTCTCAGACTTTGCCCTGGTTCTTACTCGATACGTGTGGCTTCGTTCCTTACCTGTCGACTGCTGACAAATACAATGACACGGCAGTCGATGTTTATCCTGACCAGGGAGGTGATATAGAGTGCAGAGTGTTTGCGCATGAACCATGGTTTGCGTGAGCTTCATGCATGCCCAGTCTGTGCATACAATGGGTGGTTTAATAAAGACGTACACGTATAGCTCCGAGGGGAGGGAAGCTGTTTCTCTTTTAAATATATGTGTTCACATTGATATATATATACATTCCCTCCTTTCTTTTACCATGTTCTTGAATGTTAGAGCGAGAATCGAGATCGCTGAAATGGTGGAAATTAAACTGATTGAATCTACCGGCATTATAT